>NW_024044681.1:34944820-35577320 GCF_014851395.1 Micropterus salmoides
AGTGATGTGATATTATCTCCAGTAAACAATCCCCAGGGTAGTATTTCTACTTGGAGGGGCGGTTTAACTACTGAAGCCCTCACATGGCCTTCTGGCACTTTTTTTTCCTCCAAACAAACTTGCAGACACCGGCCACATTCCTCTTACAGAGGTCAGAGGTCGGCTCCCCAGCCTTCCCTGAATCCTGACAGCCAGTACCCTCTCCAATTCAGTGAGGAGACCTCTATTTCCAGAGACTTTAGAGCAACAATGATGTGATTGTGAGCAAGTCCATCAAATTTCCTGAGTAATGAATCACCATCCACTGCTTCCACATTCATCTCTCACTCACTCACTCACTTGTGATGAGTCAACTGCAAACAACACATCTTAAAAAATGAACACTATCAGCCCGAGGTTAACCTTCAAGCATACTGAAACTATTGTATTTAATATTTAATCTTATTTCTTTTACTTTATTGAGGTGATCTGATGTTTTTGTCTTGCTCTTTGAGGAAATATTAATGAACAAATAAAAAAACAACAACAATTAAAGGGCTGATTTGTTTCCACCCGAACCCTGACGTTGCTCAGCAAAACATGCACCGAAACCAATTTTTCATCTAATAAGGAAATGTCTGCGATGACACATTCATCCTGTTCTTGCTCATTTACATCTTATGACTTTATAAAAAAGTGGAACTTCTTTAAGCATTTGCTCCTGCAAATCAGCCGAGAATTAAAGGGCTGAGAGCTGGCTTTGCATTTTGATTCTCTGACAGAGAGCCCAATTAAAATCACTGGTGTTGTCCAAGGCTGCAGGGCACAGACAGACTGACACCTCACTAGAAACAGCCCACTCAGGTGGATATAAAGCAACAGCCTTTATAGCAAAATTACTCCTCTCATGTATAATCAGTCTGTGATGTTTAATGCTTTCTAGGAGGTCATTTGTGATCCAGAGCTATAATTTATGTTTGCTGTTTTCCTCTAACCTCTGCCTCCCTCTCCTATTTTAGCCTCAGTTAATGTTTTTCCATTTTCAGAATTATTTTCAACATTCCCCACAGTAGTTGCCCTGACTTGTTGCACGCACACTCACATTATGTCGACTGCGAACAATAACAACAGCAGGAGAACTAGTTTTTCCAGTTGAGAAAAAACACAAGTCAGCCATCCTTTTACAAAACACATTACGGCTTGTGGCTGCGGTGTATCCAGTTACAAAGAATACAGCCTGCAAATTACAGTGTCAATATTTTGTATATCCTGGTGTATGTTTTACAGGACAAATATGTATGTAGAACAGGACATGACGGCAAGTTAGGGAATAAGTAGGTAACAATTCTGTTTTTAAGAGGGACTTACTAAATAAATAGTACACATAAAATAGTATAAAAATTCTACCTATTTTATAATTACAGAGCACATTGTTACTGGGTTAGAAGATGAAAACATGTCTAGGCTACAGAGTGTATCTGATTGTTTGGCTGTTTGTCGCTGCATTCCTAGTTTATGATGGTTCAACTTTTTGCCCATGCAGTTCACTGTGTGACCATGGCAACCACAGAAACTACAGTGAATGGAAATAATACAGGTTTTTTAGGTGTCTGAGTTCCCTAAATGATTTACCTCTTCACCAGCAGTGACAGACATACCAAGAAGAACTGAAACAACATCAGCTGTGATTATCCGGGCCAGGACAATAACAACAGTTATGCTAGTTTGCAGAACTTGCTGAGTTATATTAATTGCGTCATATTATCCATTTCCTATATTTTAAAATACAACCCGCTCTCTTTAGCTGCGTGACAGTTAGTGCTGGCTGCAGCATTGGAGGCAACCACTTGCTGTCTGAAAGCACCAGTTGTTAAGCAGAGGTGGAGGAAGTATTCAGATCCTTTACTAAAGTAAAATTAATAATACCACACTGTAAAAAAAATTCCATTACTATTAAAAGTCCATTGAAAATGTTAATTAATTAAAAGTATGTACGTATTATCAGGAAAATCTACTTAGAGTATTAAAAGTAAAACTACTCAATGAAGAAAATATTATCTTAAATGATCATAAATCATAAGATTATTATTACTCATGCATTAATGTTAAAACAGCTCATTTTTAACCATTTTTATAGAACTGCAACTGATGATCATTTTCATTATGGATTAATCTGCCTATTATTTTCTCCATTAATCAATGGACTGTTCAGAAATTCAGAAAGTAGTGATAAATGTTGTCACAATCACCCAGATCCCAGCGCAACACCTTAACAATGTTTGCTTCGTCCAACTAACAGTCTAAACCTTTAAATTATTAAAAAGGAAAATCAGCAAATCCTCACTTTTGAGAAGTTGAAATGTTTTTGCATGAAAAATCAATCAACGATTATCAAAATATTTTCCAGGTAATTTTCTGTCAAGTGATTAATCGGCTAAATTGTTTCAGCTGTTCTTAATTTTTATATGGTTTGTGTGCAAAAATCACAAGTTCCCTCTGAATTGTAGGGAGTAGAAGTAAAAAGTGGCATGAGAAGAAAATACTCTTACTTCACTCGTACTAGTGAAGTACAAGCACCTAAAATTTGTATGTAAGTACAGTACTTGAGTAAATGTACAGTTACATTCATCCACTGTGTTTTAAGTCATTTACCAAGACTGAATCTACAGCTGTGGTTCTCAACCTTTTTTCGGCCTGCCCCCCTGTCCATTATCCAGGGCCCTTACCTCCCCATCAAAAAAGATGTTGGCTATTTGCCCTGAATATTGTTGATTATTATTGTTGTTGTTGTTGTTACCATTGTTATTAAAAACACACAACACACAAGTGAATAACAAACAACGCTTTTATGACTTTCCCAGGGAACAAAAAAGCCATGTCAATAGTAATTATATTTAATTAATAAGTGAATGTTGCTCTCGGAAACTTTTTGTAAACACAGACACCGTTTTCTTGGATGGTGCACTTAATAAGTAGGGGGTCAGGGGGTCCTCCCCCAGAAGATTTTGAGCATTAAAGACTGGAAACAAATTTCAGCATCAGTTTATGGTGGAAATGTTTGTATTTATATGAAAGGAAACACAAAATTCAGGACGTTGACACTGAAAATATATCAGAATATAAAGCAGTAAGACTCTCAGGTATTCTTTATTGCTTTATAATATGTATCTCCTGTAGATCAACTTACTAAATATCATCCCTGCTGATTCAACACCATAGACTGTATATGATTTAGTCTTCCCTCCTCTTTGTGTCTTTTGTTTGGGGAAGTAACCTCTTTAAATGTGATTGGGCACCTTTTTACCTTAATGATAAATTAAATCATTTTAATTCAACTCCTGGACTTTAATAGGCTAGATTGTCTGTTTTAACAAGTTTTTCATGTATTTCAACAAGATAACTGCAGGATGAAATGGTAAATGGTTGACAGGTAGCCTAAGCAACACAGGCAGAGATCTCACCACAACTCCACACATGTTAACTTCAGCAGCTTGGATAAAATGCAGCGCACAGTCCCAAACAGAGAAAGAAGGCAACTCAGTTTTTAATGTTATATTTTTTAAAATTGAAACTCTACATGTGACGTTACCGCTTGGAAACAAACTCAATGCGATTCCGACAGCGGAATATCCCCCTGAATGTGAATGTGTAAACACGGAGATAGATAGGCATACACAGTGTAGAATATTCCTCAGAGAAATTAACTCTTTTAGGAGAAAGACATTTTTCCATGGTTATATCAAGAAAGAGAGTGTCCATTTTCCAGAATTTACACAGTAAACGCCATGTGGCTGAAATTTAGAGTAGTTACGATTCACACAGTCTCATCCAGTCGCAGTGGAGTAAACTGGCAGGTTTTAATGTTGCGGACAACAGTTTTTTGCAAGTACTTGAAAGTTTAAACTCATATTGTTGTGAATCTTTGGTGTAAACTCGCCATAAAACTTTCACCTCAACAAACGCCCCCCAAAAGCAGCTCAGCGCCCCCTTTCCAAAATATTGCTTCCAGCATGAATATGTTCGCCAAACGTCACGGCAGTGCAACCAGTAGTTGTTAAGATATTTCAGTCTGGAGTAAACGGTGGACCAACCGACATTGCATGTTACCTTGCAGATATTGTAGTAAAACTAGATATGGTACAATTTATTTCAGAATGATTAACAGCACTTTATTAAATTATTATTATATTATTATTGTTATTAATAGCGTGCATTATTGTTGTTACTGGGGTACACAAAACAGTAGGCTAAGCCTGGGAAGAAGCATGTGCCTTTACTGCCACAGCTGTGCCATAGATGTAGCTATAGATAGAAATTTTGATATGGCAGAGTAAGTACAGGAGTTAATAATAATCATAACATTAATGATAGCTGAATTCCATTTAGCTGCTTCTGTATCAGGGTCTTTGTATTGTTTATGTTGGCTCACTGTCACACTGTCATGGCTTTCTGGGACACTATAAGTACTTTTCCTATATGAGAAGTCAAAATGTCTACTCTGAAAACAACATATAGCCTAAGCCTGTTGGACCCCTGTGTACACTATAATTATTTAATATGTGCTGGGTAATTAAAAAAAGTACTTATGCTGTAATTTATTTCTTGGCCACTCCTACATGCAGACTATTGCCTGTACTTCTTACCTTGTATCTAGTGTTTGGCACTTAGTACATATTTCATTGGCACACCATATTTGCAAAATATTTACAGTGTAAATTGTAGGCTGTACACATATCTATGTACTTTTGTTTATTGTATTAGGGAAGAAGCCTGGAAAACTAACTCTAAAACATTTGACAGTTACCTTGCTGTCCCATTAAACTGTATCACAACTGAATTATGTGGATGTAAGATCCGCTGAATAGGCCTTTCCTCTGTTATCTGAGGCAATCAGAGAATAAACAACGAAATAGAGCCAGGAATGCAAGGTGCATCCTCAAATGTAACTTTAATGTTTGGGATTTTTACTGCCCACTGCCACTAGCAGAATACAATATTGTGGTGCAGGATGTTTTGCACATAAATATGGCTTGATTAAAGGTGAATATTTATGGAATGGATTTGAGGGGAGAAAATCCACATGGACAACAGCTACAACAGTGGACCATGATTTAGAGACAGTGCAAAGCCATCCCCAATTCAAATGCAAATCTGCTGAATGGAGGCTTTTAAACTGTTATTTTGAATAGAGAGTGAATGGAGTTCAACTCCAGTCATGCATTTATATGGAGATAATCCAAATCTGAAAATCAATAGAATTTTACAAATTTAATGATTTATCCTCCGTTTCAATGTAAATACCTGTACTATTACCCCATTACACCCTTTATTACTGCATATTTAACCCAACCAAATTGAATACGTTTATTAAAAATCCACACCTTTGTTGTTTGAGATACAAGACGATGGAAAAACAGTAGAAAAACAATTGAGACAGGAGCCACTCCCACACTTTAAACAGCTCTCAGCAAAATGCTGGAGATAAGGTTTGCTAAAAATGAGAGAAAACATGTCTGAAAGGGTATAAATCTTTAATCAAACGGTGGTGATGTGCCTTGCCTCCAGCACTCACAGTGCCAAGCTGGAGAGCAGATGCTGAAATCTCAGATCTTGCTTCCCCCAAAACAGGATAAATCCCCTTCTCCAGTACAAATGTGTCATGGGAGCGGCTCTCTGTGCACTGAAGCTGCTGTGTTTTGGGTTCCCTCCTCAGAAACTCCCACGGGGACCCTGCACTATTTCAGCATTTTTAAAAGGGCGAGGAACAGGAGGTAGTGAAGCAGATACTAAATCATTATGCCTCCAGTTAAAGATCTAAAACAGGCCTCCTATAAACATGCAAAAGTGAGATTGTTTATTAAGTTTACAGGAGATTGTGGATGAGCTGAATAAGAAAATGACACCAGAAGTCTATGTAGGATTCATTAAATGTGGATTTTTTTTTCACTGAGTCAAGTTTTGTTTTGCAAATAGTCCTATTTTATACAGATCTGCTATTTTAAAATGCAATTTTCACATATTTATCGTAATAAATCTATGTTGCTCATTGATTACTTCCTGGAGTGGTAACCACAAGAGTCTTTCTTCTTCAGTATTTTACATTACAGGCGTCTTGAAAGTATATAGATTTTATGATAAGTGCTGCTTGCAAGCCTTGCATTACAGCTGTAGTAAAAAGAGGAAGTGATTATTTATGAATGAAACAGATTAATGGCAGCAAGAGATGGAAATTTCAGGGAGGTAACCATGTGGTGCATTAGACGTGGTTTCATATGCTATTGCTACAATCAGTGCATCAGGAAGTGCTATTTGTATTACTTTATTTATGTAACGTGTTATAATACACTCCCAATGCGTTCATCATGAAAAAGTATTTTAGCCAAGCAGAGGCACTTAGTCACATTATGGAGGTTTTGTGTAGCTCTGAAGCACACAAAGATTATAAACTATACACACTGAAAGGCAAACTCTTTTCAGGTTGATGTAACTGTCGGTGCCATTCTCAAAATTTTAACCTACTAATAGAAAGCTTTTCTGCCAGATGTTCTGCCACACACTCATGTGTACCCTGCATGTCATAATTTCCCTCCATGAAGTGAACAATGACTTCAAAGAGGTCACATTTTACTCACTCCGAGTGTTTGCTTTCGCAAAATATGCATATGCACCCACAGGAGCAGACGCGTACGTATAAGAGAGATGAAAAGAAAAAATTAATAGCAAACAAAGGCTGTTGGATTTCCCTAATTATACAAACATGCATATGAATGTGTGCACAATTGCAATGCACATATACAGTATGATAAGAGAGGTAGAAGTCATACATACATGGTCCAATCCAATCAGCAACTGCTTGCAGTTGATTTTACTGTAATAGGAGAAGAAAAACACTGGGGACCTGTCCAGGGTGTACCCTGCCTTGCGCCCGATGTCAGCTGGGAGTGGCTCCAGCCCCCCCGCGACCATGTACGCAGGATAAGCGGTTGATGATGGATGGATGGATGGATGGATGGAGAAGAAAAACAACAGAGGTTGCATCAGTAATTAGTATGCATAATAAAAATCAATAAAATAAAAAAAAAAAAAAAAAACAAAACACATTCTCTCTTAACGTAGTGCATGCCTGCGGTCACACGCTCCTGATCTTTCATTTCATGCTATATATAGCATATATAGATAGCAAAACACTGTCAGAACAATAAACAACAAACGTTTATACATGTACAACTACGAATTGTGTCTTACCTTTCTGTTTTTGTAGGTTTGGTCATAATAAATCACTAGTACTCCAATGCTTGGGTGCCATTTTGGAATCATTTCAGCTGACTTCTATTCATATGCATTGCATGGGAAAGGCAGTGCTGTAGGCGGTACTGCAATGTTCCATTCGAACGTGTTGTCGTTTTCACCTTCTGAGCCTTATAGCAATCTGTTGACCTGAGTGGGACAAATCTCTATGGGACCTTTTAATTCTCCATTTATCTGCCTGTATAGCACTGCGCTCATGAATCTTCATCAATATTCATTGTGTTTATTAATATTTCAATGTGTTTGGGAGATTATGGAATCTTTGTAAATTGATCATAAATGTTGAATTTTAGTTTCTATTAATCAAATTAAATTTTTATAGTCAAGGAGTAGGAGAAGACATTCAGTTACATTATTATCTACAGGATCTATGTAATGGTGATAATGCCTTTGAATTTTGGTTTTTATGCAAGGTTGGGAATTCCTTTGTTGCATCACCATTTATCCTAACATAAAACAGGTTGTGAGTTGCCCTAACCCTAACCCTGTCGGGAAAGCAAACACTTCCTTTAACAGGTTGACATTGGAGTAAAATGCTGTAAATTCATAAATGCTGCATACTGTCAGCACCTTTAATTAAACTGTCAATCGGCAGCAGATATTGAAGCATTGGGACTTAATCTGAGTATCCGTTTCCAGTAAATATTCACATTGACAAGTGGTGCACTCTGCTTTTCTAATTGCAAGGCAAATCAAGAGTCTATCAGCAATCAGCAATAATTGCTGTATAGACATGTTTCCCGATTGCTGCTTCTTACCACAGCAGAGAAGAGTGGACGTAGATTGCTGGATTCCCTAATTTTACTTAGTGTGAAACCATGCCTCTAATCAGTGTCTTGCAGAAACAGATGTGTTGGTACAGGTGGGAAGATTTAGTTTTGCGTGAGGCAAACAATTTACAACTCATAGTTTGTTACTGTGTAAAGAACAAGATAAGTCAAAGTAGTGCAGGATTTCCACATTTTATATTCTCTACCATTCTTTGTGTTTGGGTGCTGATACTGTCATTGATTTCTCACAAACATATGTTGCTACTCCACAGAAAATGTTGTCTTTTCTTTTAACGCCACTTTCTACTTCTTTTCCACTACATCTCAGGGGGACATATTGTACTTTTTACTCTACTACAGTTAGTTGATAACTTAAGTTAATTGTTACTTTTCAAATTAGGATTTTTACACACAAAACATATGAAATACATATATATAAAATAGGATGTTTTCTTACAAATTAAACTCCTGAACAGTTTACAAGTACAGCTGAAAAGATTACTTACATTTTTCATTCAAATTGTTCCAGCTTCACAAATGTGAGGATTTGCTGCAAACAAAATAGATTAATGGAGAAATCCAAAATTAAAACAATGATTCATTTCACTTATATAAAAACTATATAAAAATATTAGCTCCAACTGAACCAATTACAAAAAAAAATTCTGCTTTTATATTAATGTATGAGTAATTTAATGAAATGATATAAAATCGTATAACAGTCACAGAGCCCATTCTTCTATAGTGACTTCTTTTAATTTTGATTCTTGTGCATTTTCCTGAACTTTTACTTGTTACAGAGTATTTTAAGAGTGTGGTATTAGTACTTTTACTGAAGTAAAGGACCTGAATACTTCCTCCATTGGTTTGTCATAGCAGGAAAAGCACAGTGAACTAGTTCCAGGGTCCTGATATTCCCTGATACTTACAGGGACATTGGATTGAATTTAGCCATCGTTAACAAAATTAGTTTTCCTGCTTGGACCAGTCAAAATGTCTGCTGTGAAAAAGTATTTTCTACCCTGGAATCTGATGAGCTGATTCAGCTTTCACTTACTATTCTAGCCTTACAGTACAGTATACACATACAGACATTATATTACCAAAGTTATGTATTAACTTTATACTTTACCTTAGACTGTATCTGAAACACAATATGTCATTTTAGCTACATAATTGGCACTAAGCACACAACATATAACATCTTTTAACATTTTGCCTGGCCTGACTTGGCCTGATAAACACACTGAACTGCCATTTAGTTTCACTTAATTCATTCAGCCAGACACTGTGTTCTTGTTTGGTGACTTCTGGTTGGGAGGGAGAGTTACTTTATTTAGTTTTGCCTGACCAATCATTAGCGAGTACATATCCTTCTGGCAGACATCATTTTCAGTAAAAGCAGTAATCTAAAGTAATAAATAGAAAACACACAAAACATGATTGCATATGCGTTCATTTAATAGGACACACCTAAATCATTACTGGTACAGCCATTTGGTTTTAGAATGCACATAAATAACTTAAATGGTGATCACCTGTGTGAGTCAGTATGAAATAACCTCACTCCAAGCAACTATGCATGAAGGTTATTGAAAAGCACGTTATAGGATCCGAGAAAATGTCCAAGTCACTCAACATCTCTTGGAGTTAGTGTTCATTTTGTCAGTTAATCTTAGTCTTTGTCCTGAGATCAGAAGTCAGTTTTTAGTAATATTTAGTAAACCTCATCCTTTTTATTATTAGTCAGTATTTAGTCATTTTAGTCTTGTCTTAGTCAAAGAAAACATTTTAGTCAACAAAAACACTTGGCTAAAATAACTTGTACTGAGGTGCTGAGAATGTGTTATAACAAGTGTTGGTCCATAACCATTTACACAAATTTGGGAAAAATGTAGCATATTTATTCAAGCCCAAAACCAATTTATTACATAAAATGCCTTGTGTTTTAATAGCCAGCGGATGTCACAAACAAACTATATTTACCTGGCTTGGTATTGACCCACTTAAAATCTACAAGACCAAACTAGACCCCCAAATGCAACAAATGTCCTGTTATGAGATGCTATACATAACTGCCTTTTGTAACTTAGTTGGCTTTCGTTATTAAATGCTAAATCAAGTTATTAAACATCTTGTCCTTGAACTTATCTCACCTTCAGTGTGGTAATTTCACTAAACTAGGGCTGTCCCTGAATAAGGATTTACATAGTCGAATCAGAACAGTCAAGTCTTGCGTATAGTGTGTCTGTGTGACGGCGATTACACACTGTAGCTCCGCTTTAATCTTGAGAAGCTGCAGAGCTGCAGGGTCTATTCATTAGTCAGTGAAACTTACTTATGTGTCAGCAAATAGACATTGATCTTTGGGGAGGGGGGTGCGTCTTACTCCTCACTCCCCTAATATTATTACTTTTTTAGGAGTAATATGTAACTAGTAATATATTACAATTTCTGAGTAACTTGCCCAACACTGCTCATAGGAGATGTATATTTAGGGCAATATGGATTTGTGAACTTGGTATAGAGGTCTCCTGGTTACAAGTGTCAAAAAAACGTTATTAATTAAAAGTTTTGTTTATTTAAGAGAATGACCTAAAATATAGGAAAGGTTACTAGTTTATTGGAGAGTTCAGATTGAGGAAGCATGTTTTGAAGTTTAGCTCTTATGTGTAATACCACTCTGTATCTTGTAACCCAAACTGGGTACTTTGTCCCTTTGAAGCAAGCTCTTTTAATGAACGCCTCTTATATACATATCACTTTCATGCCTGGGTGGTAATTGCCGTCTTTCTCAACCCCAAAATTAATCACATACACATAAATTGGCAATTTACCCACTGAGGCAAGGCTTACCCCGTTACACTATGATTCCTGGTCGAAAGATGGATTGTAGCATCTTGAGCATCTGCCAAACTATGTTCATTCCTCTGCTTTCCCTGAAGGTCAGGCTGCTGACTGGAAGAATCTTTGGTCATTGCTTGTTGGTCTCAGGTGTGTTCCCAGGACCTGCAATTTGTTCTCACTTGGTTGGAAGAGACATGGAAACAAACACCAGAAGACGAGAGAGACGAGAACACACACGTCATCCTTCTTCCTCTGACATTTATTACAGAGGTAAAAGACAACTGGGTGACAGCTGCCCCTACTTCAGATATATTTTCTTAGTTGTTGATATGTTGCCTCTGGTCAGACGTGTGTAGTGACGCTTGTCTCTTTCAGTTGCAGGTCCTTTTGAGTCTGTTTCAGTTCATTTTAGAAGGAAACTCCACTGATTTTACACATCAGGACCCATTTTAAACGGAAAGCTTGTGTTGCAATCTGAAGAAGTGGAGTTTGAAAGACATGGGCACAGATAGGGTGGAACAAGTATGGGATCTACCATTTTTGAAGTTTGACTCCATAGTAGAAACCAAAATTCAGGATATCTAGGCCTCTGCTGCTTTGATTTTGACAATTCTTTTTTTCAATCTTTATCTTGTGAGTTCCCTTACTTGGAAGTACAATACTCAGGTATTTATTTGCTTTTGTCATGCCAAGATCCCATTTGATTGGGATTTTTATGAATAAACACAGCAAGCTTTATGGCACACTTAGAGTGCATGGCACAAGCACAGTAAGGGAACTACACTGCTCAAAAAATAAGCGAACACTTTATCATCACAGTATAACATCGAGTCAATTAAACTTCAGAAATATCAATGTTCAGTTTGGAAGCATATGCGATTGTGAATCACTGTCACCTGTTTTGGTGCAAATGAAAGTGACAACAGGTGCACTGGAGAGGCAACTGCAAGACAACCCCCAAAAGGGAATGGTTTTGCAGGTGGTAGCCACAGACAGTTGCTCTCTCCTTCCTTCCTGACTGACTGTTTTCTAGTTTTGTGTTTTCCTTGTCACTACTGGTAGCATGACCTGCAGCCCATTCAGTTTGTACAGGTAGTCCAGCTCCTCCAGGATGGAACATCCATACATGCCGTCGCAAGAAGGTTTGCCGTGTCTCCCAGCACACTCTCAAGACCATGGAGGAGATACCATCACCACCCTGTCATTACACGAGCTTGACTTGTAGCTGGACCGTAGAACCCAGCAGCAGGGCTGGCATCTGTTCTTTTGTGTGAGGAGGAACAGGAGGAGCACTGCCAGAGCCCTATAAAACGACCTCCAGTGAACTACTGGTGTGCATGTTTCTGTCCAAACTGTTAGAAACAGACTCCACGAGGGTGGCCCAACATCCTCTAGTGGAATCTGTGCTCACAGTCCAGCACCGTATAGCCTGATTGGCATTTGCCAGAGAACACCAGAATTGGCAGGTCCACCACTGGTGCCTCGTTCTCTTTACAGATGAGAGCAGGTTCACACTGAACACAAGTGACAGATGTGAAAGCGTCTGGAGACTTGCAACATCATCCAGTATGATCAGTTTGGAAGTGGATCAGTGATGGTCTGGGGAGGCATATGCTTGGAGGGTCACATAGACCTCCACGTGCCCGCCAACGGTACCCTGACTGCTGTTAGGTACCAGGATGAAATCCTCGGAGCTGTTGTCAGACCTGTCACTGGTGCATTGGGTCCTGAGTTCCTCCTGGTTTAGGACAATGCCTAGCCTCATGGGGCCAGAGTGTGTAGGCAGTTCCTGAATGACGAAGGCATTGATGCCATTGACTGGCCCTCAGACCTGAATCCAATTGAGAACCTCTTGGATGTTATGTATTGTGCATCCGATGACAAGACAGACTCTCCTGGAGCTTACTGATGCCCTGATCCAGCTCTGGGAGGAGATCCCCCAGGACACCATCTGCTGTCTCATCAGGAGCACGTCCAAACGTTGCTGCCTTGATCAGCGTCACGCAATTTGGATCCAGCCCTGAATCTGTTGTTGATTTTGGTTTCCATTGACTGTTGTTACGTTACATTCTACAATGTACAGTTAAGATTTGGAACTTTGAACTATTTCGTTCATCGAAATCTGATGTGTTAAGTGTATTTTAATAAAATGTATAATTATTTTTAGCAGTGTACTAAGAAATTAAGAGTACTATCATATTTATAGCTTGATGCTCACTTAGAAAGATATTAGAGCTACAAGGTTCTGCATAACAGTGTGAGCTAGTTAGCTGGTTAGCAAGATGATTTCAGGCTTACCATGTTGGTAAACTACGAAGAAGACTACATCATAGCACAAGTTGTGCAGCCAACCCTACCCTCTGGCTGCCAGACCCACAAGTATAAAAAGCTTTTTAGTTCTATATTCACTGAAGTCAAATGCGTTTCAGGTTTTTAAGGACTGGAACCTTGTAGCTGATGATGTTAGAAAATGTTGTACTTTATTGTGAAGAAACAAATTGCTCAACCAGAAAGAAATAAAAAAATCTGTTTACACCGAGGATAACCCTGATGCCAGACTTTCCGGGATGATTTACAAAGTGACCATATTTAGACTAGCACCCACCACGCAGTGGCAACCAATGTAACATTAAATATAGGGTTAGTATATGAAGTTGGGAAACCTACAAATTGCCTCATTACTTCCGGTCTTTAAACATCTGGGTGCAAAGTAATGTGCAAGGCGGAATGACTCACTTGCAAAGAAATGCAGCACAGCACTGACTCTGAAAGCAACAGGGAGTGCATAGAGACAGCTGGCATTAGTCTCCAAATCATTTTACAGTAGATTACAGATATCTGTTGCCAGTTTACAGCGGCACTAGTCTTCGCTAAGGGACAGGTATGTGGTCCTTTCTGCTGCAGACAGCAGTAAGTCAACAATGCCCCTGAACACGCCTCCTTTTAAAACTAACATGCCCATTGGTGCACAGATGGCCGCAAGTACATTTGATGCTTACTAAAAGTGGGTGCTGGGCCTGAAAATGACAACGTTGTTGGTCAGACACTAGCAATGACACTTACACTGCTTTGCGTCACTTTGAGCCACTTTGTGCTGGGTGTAAGATAGGGCACAAAGGCCGTCTAAACCTATTTTCTTTTTATTATCAGCTTCTTACTCTGAGCAATGTGGTACAACTCAAGTCCTATATTAACATATTTTCTTCCAAAGTTAAAGAAAACAATTGAACACACATCTTCCTCTCTGCTTGGACGGAGGGATGGGCAGTTCTTTCACTGCTGCTGGTTGTTTCTCAGACGTGTTTGCAAAACGTCTGAAGCTGCGTGCTGAAGATATTGAGCTTGAGTGTGCACGATCAGTGACTGACACTGCATTAGAGACTCCTCCTGCCTCTGATTGGTTATATTGACCCAGCCGCGGTGGATTAAGAGCACGAGGATGATTTTTTTCACAAATTATCTGTCTCATGTACTACTGTCAGGATATAGTGACAGTTTCAGCAAATATGCCCACAAGTTATTATTTTATAACAGTTACCTACTGAACATTTAAACAGTTTTGGTTGTTTTTGTCAGTACTGTTTCATCTGTGTTCTTTGCACTGGTTTAAGGTGAGAATGGCTTAGTTGGGTGAAATCACATTGTTCTGAGCACGAGGCAGGATGTAACTTTATTTAAATCAAAAGCTGCTTGTGTTGCTAGAGCACTCTCAATCATTGATAGTTAATATAATGCCAGTCTTGATGTATGTGGAATACACTGTAGTAAAACCCAACATCTGCTGGTAATGTCCACAGCTCTGCTCCAGAAAATGTAACTCCTCCATACCGTAGCGCTCCTTTACATCAGTCTCCTTGTCTGTGCTGTCGCGATATCATCCAACCATTTATATCCAGACAACAGTTTGTAATTCATTCTCCCTGGAGTCTCTTCAGGACAGTTGCCGTAGTTTGCAGATCCCTTTTTCTGCACTGATACTTGTGCTAAATACATCAAACACAAATGTCATGTAGTTCAGAAGGAAAACAGTCGCCTGGTTTGCTGCTGCACTCGTCTGCCTTTGTGGACCTCATTACAGACATGAGTGCATACAAATGAAATTATCTCTTTTAGCTCAATTCTAATTTTAATAACTGTAATGAATGATTACTGCAATGATGCATTTGCAACCTTCCTCTCATTCGAGTTGTAGTTGTCTTAGTAGTCATAGTCTGTGTATTGATACCTAAAAGGAAAGCATTGTGGCTTTTGATTTCCATGCTGACATTTTTCTTTTCTTTTTAATCCAATTCCTTCATCATGTATGACATGTGGACTATTGATTGCATTTGTATCACTATTCCATTATGGAAAAAGGAAAAGAAAACACACAAATGAGCAAACAAACACACTCACTGAAATTACTGGATAGACTTATTAAATCAAACCTCATATAATTGGCTTACCCTGCTTTGAAAAGGATAGGAATCTTGAGCATGCTAGAGGCAATTGCCTCTCATGCTGCAGTTGAGCTGCTTGTTCCTTCATCTCTTGCATCTTTATAATGTTTGCTTATCAAGTACTTGTATTTTGACTTTTTAGCAAATGTGTCTCCAATTTGAAGATATTCTTGCTATGGAAATGATTTTGGCAGCTGAGTCAAAGAAGACTTGCTTTCTTTGTTCAGCTGTACATACAGTGAGTAAAGCTTTTTAAATAGCTTGAGTAACACTGACATCTGCTGGGACAGGATGTTGTAACTGGTCAGAAAATCTTCTGTGAGTTGAAAATGACCTTTCTTTCTGCATTTGAGACATTATTAAAATTAACAAAAAATATCAGGAGTGAATTGAGCTAAGTGACTGCATAGAAATGAAGCAAACATGTTGAAGATTTGATGTCTGAGCCAGTCCTGTGTGATTTGACGCAGTAAGGCATGATGCTCCATCAAGCAGCATAGCACTGTCTCAGACAGGGATTTATATTACTACAGTTGAAGTAGCTGAAACTGCCTTTTGACAATAATATCCTTGAAGTTTTAGAAAGCAGCCACAGAGTCTGTAGAGTCTGTTTACAAAAACATGCACTATGTGTTAGCCGTTCCTCCCAACTAATGCACTTTCTCTTTCTTTCTTTTCCAGTATTTTTCTGTGAAGGTTATCAGACAAATATATAAACTCTGATAAGTGTTTCAAAAGCACTATTTTACAAACATAGCTGTTGCTGTGTTGATGTGGAAATGTTAAAGCATGACAGTGACAGGTTCCTGTATAGGTGTGTACCTACCCATGGATGTAATAGGCTCCTTCCTGATGCCAATCAACTATATAAAGAGCCAAGATGAAGTCTGTCCTCCCAGGGTCACATTTTGCTCTACTGTGGGTGTTGGTTGCAGGTTCTCTGCATGCTGATAGTTTTTGGTTCTCCAGGAGTTTGTATGAATGGGCTGCTTCAGTTGTCAGTTTCATGTATTTTGAAACACATTGTAAATACATCTTTTGTTAAAGGAGACTTATTATGCTTTTCCACATTTTATGACTTAACTACAATGTTGGATGTTCATGTTAAACATGGTCAAAGCTTCAAATAATGAGGTTAAAGTATTTAAAAGAAATCTCCTCCTGTTCTGAACACTCTGTTTTAACAGCTTGTTCTACCAACGGCTCCGTTCTACAACACACAGAGCAAGACAGAGCCGGTGTTCCATATGGTCATTTGCTCGCACAGCAATGCTCAGTCTGCCTGTACTGCTCAGCGACAACAACAGCCTGGTAACATGCTTCAGGTCTTGGCCAATCAGAAGACAGTAGACTTTGAGAGGAGTGGCCTTAAAGAGACAGGAGCATCATACAGCTGGTTTCAGACAGAAGTTGAAATGAAGGCCTACATGAAGAGTCAGATGATCCTGCATCTCAGATGTTAACATATTTAAAATAAAAGGACTATCATAGCAAAATGTTAACTCATAACTTCTCAAAACATTATTAGTTATGTAATTAAAATGCTATCTGAAAAAATGTTACAGTTTATTTGCATATTGTGTAAAATGAAAATATATGCTATTGCAGCTTTTGTCCCAAGTACAATCCACATAGTACTTAAATGCATTTACCATCCTGTGATTCTGGTATCATTACATTTCAGTTATTTCAAGTTAAATTACAGCTCATGGCAAACATGAAATCAATAAATTCTCTCTTAAAACTGCATTGGTGGAATTGGGTGCTTTTGACTGGGGTATCTCAGGAGCCTAATACATGTATGTGTATGCATGTTTGTGGTATTTATTTAATGCACTAATTAAAACAGAAAACAATGATATCAAGTAATTAAGAACAATGTGATTGACAAAGCCATGATAAATTGGAATGATAGAATGAAGAACCTCTGGGATATGACAAAAAGGATACCTCTGGGGTCTGTGGGCAGCCCACTCGGTAGGAATAAGGTTAAAACTCAGTAATCTGTCTCTGTTGGTGCTTGTGACTTGGGGAAGATGAGTCGTTTTCATGTTGTGTCTCAGCCACCCCTAGATGGGGCGTAACAACTCGTAAACCATTAATATAAATGAGTTTATATCTCGTGTGTGTGTGTGGGGGGGGGCATGGGGTGTGTGTTCTCTCTCCATCTTATTCTCAGACAGTCTGTCTCTGTTGATATCCATCTTGCTAATTTACAATTCACTCACTCCCGCAAAGACTCTCAATTTGTTGTGACCTTAGTTGTTGCCCAGACACTTGGACAGATTGAGTTTATATTCATGCTTTGGGTTTCAGAATGAGACATACCATTTTGTGCCAATTTGTGTGTGTGTGCGCGCGCACATGTGCTTTTGCATGTTTGTGTATGTGGGCGATCAGGTGCCATTAAGACCTAATTAGGTCCAAATTGGTGTTTGTTACTTTCTGAATACTAATGAGGCCCCTCCTCTAAAACAACTCCACAGCTCAGGATGCGTGACATGCCACTCGATTAGCTGAGCCTGAGCTGAAGACCGACTTCAATGAGAATCATCTGAAATCTGATCTTTTGGAGAATGAATACTGCTCAGGGAGTGCAAGACTGAATCATGCTGCCTGCACTGTCAAGTTGGCAAAGACCATGTCATACAATCTTCTTTCGAGCAAGGCAATTCATTTTTTTTTTTGTTTTACTGGCCACTGAAAAGAACAGAACACGAATCCTGTCTCCCTCTCAGTGATGGTATTTTGATTTCAGTTTCCCATTTCCAGTTTATCACAGTTTGATAAGGTCACCTCACGCTGTCACCTACAGTATCCAACTCCATTTACTCAAGCGCCCTGAAATGCTATTATCAATATGAAATATTGCCCAGACAGACTGTAGCTCTTCCAGCGAGGAAAACATCAATGTTTACTGTTCAGAAATCAAGCCCTTGCCCCAGGTGCCAACTACTATCTGTCTTCTCTGAGGGAAAAAAAAATCTCCAACAGGGATTACTAATCCCCTGCTTGTTTGTAGTGCTGCTGCGATTCAGCAAAACAAGATTATCCCGGTCGCTGCGTACAATTTGGAACCTCGGATGAAAAGATAAATGCCAAGAAATATTTATTTTGTTGAATATAGTCCCTAATCCATTCCAATAGACTGCACTTGTTTTAGTAATTGCATAGTGATGGCTTTTCTCTATGCAAACCTCCCAGACTGTCAATACTTGAATGGGGGTACAACTTGCCAGCTGTGAAATAATATGATCAGGATGACCCAGATTCCTTCCTCCTGCCTCTAATGAGGTGCTCAGTCATGTTGTGACAGATTTTTTTTTTTCACATTTATTTTTTTTCTATTTATGTCGGTCTGTGAAGACAGCGTACAGCTTAGATGAGATGTTATATTATTATGAAGCCAGGCGAGCATATACTGGGCTTGCAGCGTAGTTTAGTTTGTGGAATTGTGAAAAGCCAAATTAAATGACTGAACAAATGGGTTTTGAGTGATTCATTCTTCATGTAATTATTTTAAGATAGGTGGAACAATTCATATTGAGATGCAGGATTAAATTTTATAAGCCTTCAGCAAAAGCCATTTAAAAATGACAATGTGAATTCAATTAGTGAATACTTTCCACTTTATATGCATGCCAGTCTGGGAAAATTGCACATGGGACCATGTACAAGACTAACAGCACTGACTACAAGAAGTAAAGCAATGTTTCCCAACTGGATGGAGAAACTACCAACATGCCTAACCACTCAATATCATCTCACCTCAGTGCGTCAAGTGCAAAAATGGCTGCTACAGTAGTCGTCTGTTTTCACTGACTGACAATCAATGTACTGGATAGCTGTTGTGGCAGATGCAACGGAGGGACACCTATGCCCAGGTGTCATTTCCAACTGCTGTTATTGGTCCCAGGGTTGTATGTTTAAGTTGCTGGCAAATGATGTGCAAGTAGCAACCTGGTCTGAAGAGGGTGCACAGCCAGCCTTTACAGTCACAAAGCAAACGGTGCAGATGTGTTCTCTTCCACATAGACTATGACTTTTGTGCTGTGGCTTTTGCTTGGCAACTTACTAAATTATTAACTTTTCAAAGATTCGCTCTGCATCACTTTAGTATAGACAAATGTCCTGAGCCCACAGGTATGAGTGGGGCGGCTGTGGCTCAGAGGGTAGAGCGGTCATTCACTAATCAGAAGTTCAGCCCGACAGTCTGCATGTCGAAGTGTCCTCAGGCAAGGTACTGAACTCCAAATTGCTCTCGATGGCCACCGGTGTATGAGTGTGTTCATTTCTGTTTCTGATTAGCAGTTGGTACCTTAGCCTCTGCTCATCAGTGTATGCCTTTCTGTGTGAATGGGGTGAATGTGATGTAGTGGAAAGTGTTTTGAGTGGTCAAAAAGACTAGAAAGGCGCTAAACAAGTACAGACCATTAACCATTTGAACTGTTGGTTATTTGAGCAGAGGATTGTTATATATTTCCCTCAAATAACGTTGATTGAATAATTCATGCCTTCAAATTAGTTAGCTAGTGTATATAAGATCTTTAACATTCTCATTAGCATTTCGCATTATGGTGGCTCCTTTGTGACACTCCTCCCCCTAAGGTACCTTTTCATTATCTGGAAAGGGACATGAGTTGTTCCATTGAAATATTTTAATATGGTACCGTTAAAAGATTCAAAGGAATATGACCTAAAATCAAAATAAAGATTACTGTAAAACTTAATAGCAGAGTCCCAGTTCCCTGGTGTGGGAACACATTTTTACAAATAAACGCAGGTCTCCATTAAATGCCTGGTCTGGTTTTTATAGAAGTTCTCTGGATGTATAAAACCTCTTAAACCCCACCGGGTTGCTTTAGCTGCTTCTAAGCTGCTTCTGAGATGCTTAGATTGTTAATACAAATATTAATGTTTAAACTTATGATCAGTATTTCAGTACACATTGGTTAGATTCTCCACAATTCAAACGTTCAGTTCATTTTACAATTTCACAGCAAGCCCCAAAGTCAAGCGGATTAAGCATGGAATAAGAAATGAAAAAAGTGCAGACTCCCGTTAACTTTGAAATGTTCATAAAGTTTGAATGTTTTCGTTCCTTGATTATTTATATTCCTTTAGTCTGTAAGGGTCCACCGAATTGAGCTAAAAGGAATGGTCTAATCTTAGTTAGTTGTCTCAGCTGGCCAAAACAGGACTGCACTACCTTCATCACCTGAGCATCAAAAGACAGCTCTGAGTCAGAAATGACACCCAGGTTGTGAGCTTCTTTCTGAACATTATCCGAGAAGACACCGAGGCTGGTGCTAGTGCTGGTTCCGATGGGGGTAAATACAATGATTTCTGATTTTGTGTTGTTTAACTGAAGGAAATTATTAGACATCCAGGCTTTTGTCTCAGAGAATACCAGAGACATCGAAAGAACCGGGCCTTAACGGGACATCTGCATAAAAATGGAAATAAATATTGAGTCTGAATGATTTTCCCCAGGGGTAGCATATATATGGTGAATAACAGTGGCCCCAAGTTTGACACCTGGGGGACCCCACAAAATAGAGGAGCATGAGAGGAGGAGGTTTCTCCAAGAATCATGGAAAATTACCTATTAGACAGATAGGAGACAAACCAATCCAGGGCCACATCACTAATGCTAACATAGTTTTTTAGATGGCTAATTAAAACATCATGTCAAAAGCTGAGCTGAGGTCGAGAAGAATTAAAACAGAGCACATGCCTGAATCAGCTGCAAGCAGCAAATCATTGGTGACCTTGATCAGAGCAGTCTCAGTACTGTGTAGGAAACGGAAACCTGATTTTCAAAAGTTTCATTATTGTTCAAAAAGGAGATTAACTGAGTTGAAACGATTTTTTCTAAAATCTTAGATAAAAATGGCAGCTTGGAAATAGGTCTAAAATTACTTAAAACAAAGGCATCTAAAGAGTGCTTTTTTAAAAGTGGGTAAACAGAGGCATGCATAAAACAAGAAGTAAAAATGCCAGTTGACAATGAGCGGTTAATGACGGTCAATGATTAATCGAAGTTTTGCGGTAATTGAACATTTTAGCTTGATACGATTAATGAAGAATTATGTTTTTTTGGTTGTATTTTTGCCCTCATAGTTAAATATGCTAAACTATTAAAGTTGGGATGTATGTTTTTGATTTACAAATGTCAAAAATCAATTATCTAAATGTCACTTGATATCGTAATGTTGATGTGCACATCACAGACACAGAGACATACTCCCGTACATCGCCGCTGCTGAATGAATGACCACCGCTCCAAAAATTTCACACAGTTATTAATATCAATGCGCAATAGCTAAAAACACAAGATGTCAGCATGTCATATGATTATATCTGCACCCTATGTCTATCAAAGGGAAAAGGGAAAAAGGTATGTTGACAAAATCAATACTTTCTTCTTGCTCGTATCCAAAGACTCAGTTTTTTCAGATCGGCAACTTATAAAAACTTACTTCTGGGTTGCTTTTAGGTATTTTTCTGTTGTTTGCTAGTAGATGAAAGTGACGAGGAGGCAACTTCACATGATACAAAGTCACCTGGTAGAGCGCATACCATGTATCAAAGCTGAGTCCTTACCGCAGCAGCTTTTGCTGCATGCCATCCCCTTTGTCTCTCTCTCCACTGCCTTTACTGTTTCTCTCTGCTGTGAGAATCAAACAAAGCAGAAATGCTGAAAAATATTTGGAGTGAAGGATGCCTGATGATACTCAAATATCTGGTGAAAAAATAGACTCAGTACCCATAATTTAATAATTAGGCCAACATACCTTGTATTTAATTTTAAAATCACTTGGAACACGTTCAGATTATCCTACTAAAATGTGACTAAATAGTGTCAGGAGTGGTTCCTTTGTATTTATATTTAAAATTATCGCCTGTTATGGTCGATGCTGAAACCTTTAAAGATTTGCTATCATGATAACAGTGACACTAACACACTGTTAGTGTGTGTATGAGCCCTCAATGCATATAAGAAGTCAAGGCCAATCCCCACATGGTATCAATAGCCCTGGTACAGCTGCCCATACATTACAGATGTCACTGCTGCAACACTGTAAAGCTTTGTGTTGTAGCTTTGGGCTTTGTGTGTCCCCTGATGCAACAATAAGTCCCAGCTTCGACATGTTTGTGTATTTCGAGGACAGATATATGCACAAGCATGAAGGATCGTGTGAGAAAGTAATGAGACGGAGAGATTGCATGCATGTGAGTGTGTGAGCATGTGTTGGCTTGCAAGACTTGTCTCCTTCCTCTTCTTCATCCCCTTTGTAGATCACAAAGAGGATCAGTGTGACAGTCAGTACAATAGGGGACCAGATACAGCCGAATCAGCTGAACTGTTATACCAGCACCGAGGCAAAGTTTCTTGTCACAATATATCAATGAGCACGGCTTCTAATTTCCATAATACATTACTGCGTGTTTGAACACCATCAAATGAATGCTCTGCATATCTCTAAGGTCAGTTCTTTTCATGCACCTCGTAATTAAGACATTATTTAGAGAGTGGAGCAAGAATATAGATGATAGTTTAGGGCGACATTACAAACAAAGCTAAACATAGTTCAAGAGAATTATAGCAACAAATACCAACTATGAAGAGTGTGTGTGTTCCTGTCAGCCAGGCTCCAGCATTTAGTTAGACCTCCAAATTGTTCAGTGCGTGCTGCTTCTGCAGGCTGGAGCTAGACAGGGAAGTTTTGTTTCAGATCGACAAGACAAATATCAAACCATTTCGTTTGTACACAGAAATAACTAATCAATTCCTATAGTCACAGAAAAAGCCTGTTGAATTTCGGTTCAGGTGATCATTTGCCACATTCTGTACTGCAGAATATAAGTGATATTTATACATTTCAAATCGTCACAAATATGTTTGGTAACCTGTGAGGATGTGATATAAATTTTTTATTTTTTTATTTCGATATATTAAATAAAAATAGAGTAGGTTTCACTGTGCCTTCTGAGAGGGGATGCCAAGTAAATTTAACATATGAGTCATCCATCACAGCCGTTTAGAAATGACTCACTAGAGCAAAAATATCCAAGATGTGAGATGAAAAAAGATCAGCTTCAGCCTGCAATTACAACTACAAGACTGTAGTCAAACACAGATGCAGGGCATATTTTTAGGTTGTCACAGAAATGCCTTTAGAAAACTAAACCCATATATTTTAAAGAGCATATATGAAGCCAGTCTATATCCCTGCTAGTCTGTGGAAAAAAGTCAACAGCCTGAAGGTTATGATAATGAAATACTCCTTGTCTGCACTGAGTCTGTGTGCCACTGGGGGGCAAAGTAGCACTATCAACATTTAGCAGCAGTGACCTATTTTCCAAATGCTGTGCTCGTTGTTGTGCTCGTGTGTTATTGCCTCTTTGAAATGAAAATATGTATGTGAGCATAAACATACAATGCATTACCATATGAATTGGTGGTGCTCAATGCTGTGTCACCGCAGCAAAGGCCAAGCATATCATTAACAAGTTGTGGACATCAAATGACGACACCTCATTTCTCCTCTCTTGTCATTAGCAGAGACTCAGAGAGGCAGAAAGCGGGAGATGCGGGAGGCAATAAGATCGGAGCTTTCAAAAGCACTCTTACCTGATTTTCATCCTCAGTTAACTGTCATATGCTCGCCAGGGTGACACACCACTGCTACACACTTTTATTTATTTACCAGTCCCCCAACATTACAGTGAGGGCTTCTTGGTAGATTTAACAGGATTTAAGACTACAGCTATGTGGCCATAAATAATCCACCTCAAGTATCCTCTTATACTTCAAAGAGATGCTGGCTGAAGATTAGCATTTTGCTCTCACTGTGGGGGGAATCGGCTAAAAATAGTTGTGTTCTAGGGGAAAAGCTTTCTTTGGTTTGGGGGACTGGGTAGTGGTGTTGTTGTCTGGGTGTTAGCAAGTACATCAGGGGGTTGCCTGTGCATCTCCTCCAAGTCTGCTGTCAATTTATTGTAGGTCCAATAACTGCTGGTGTCCTGCTGATGTGCTGATGAATCCCCAGCATCCCCAGGAGGTTAATTGAAATGGGTTCTAGTGCTGCAATAGGGGGAAATCACAATGACTAACCAGTAGCATAGTAGTAACAAGCCCACATGAGAAAAAAGAATTACTTAGTACAAGTGCAGCTCTGTGAGAGAAGATGGAAAGGAACTTTTTTGCACTGAGAGATACATACACACAAATCTTTCTCCTCAAATTGAACCCACACAAAACATTCATAATTTCATGAATCCTTTTTCCTATTACCTACAGTACAATAGCTGCAAGTTGTCACAGCATACCCGCCGAGTCAGTGTACCCTGCACGTCCTGTTTCAGGGAAAGATTGTTCTGCTTATCATGGTTTTCTAAGCACTCAAGGCTGAAGCATCTTTTGTTTGTATTGGAAAAGAATACAAATCTGGATGAACATTTGAATGTATTTGCACGACCATAAAGACACGAAACCAGACAGACACACAAAAGAAAACAACAATAGAAAAATAAATAATAAATACACATTCAAAAAACACTTAAATGTAAAGCATAAAGTTTGTGCTGAGAAAGATGACACTTTGTAGTCTAACATCCATTCTCAGACAGAGACTGGTTATAATGACTCTGATTACTTACATGTACCTTATGTTAGGATTGGACATAAAATATCAAAATCACTATATTCTTTATATTCCTTCACATTGAACTATTTTGCATGGGCTGGGTAGATTGCTATACATTTTTTACTATGAGAATCTAAGGTTAGTGTGTATCTGAAAAGCTTTGACATATTTTATTTTTTCCATGTTGCCATGCAGATTTGGCTATAACAACTAAATTTAAATAAAACTACGCACACGTAACATCAAGATTAGTTTTTTCATTTACAGTACATCTCTTGAAGTATTCAAAAGTTTTAAGTGTGTTTTTTGTCTGGGGATTAGTCATGGGCTTACTTTGCATCATTGTCCTATTTGACAGTTTTCCCCTGCAGATGTGGGACAGCTAGCTTTCCATCTCCATGATAAGATGTAAGCCAAGTAGCTTTCACTGTACAGTCAGCAAAGATTTTAGTGTGCTAGTTCTTTTGGTCGGTTCAGGTTCGGTTGTCTCAGACTGGTGGGATGTATTTCTTATATCTCTATTTTCAGTGACAAATACTAAGCTGTCATCTTAGCAGTGGCATAATTACCTATTTATTAGCTTTTACTACGGTGATTTAGATTTTTAGTCTTCTGTGTGTATGTTCGAAAACAATATAACAGTGTTCATTCTCCCGTTCAAAAGTATTTTACTCTTTTATCTTGAAGTTTTATCCGCAGTTATTTAATGTTTGTAGGAGTGTTCTTTACATTTGGTGATATTAGATGTGTTACAGTTGGATGCATGCTTTGGATTACATTGTTCTTTCGAACTCATTGTAGCTTTTTGGATGGTGAGTACAGCCACCCCTTACTAACTTCTTCACCCTTATGCAAAACATGTTATCTGCATTTGCACTTAAAGTTTCACTGAAATGCATAGTACAGTTAGTTGCATAAGAATAGTTATAGAGTTGCATATTAGCATTAATAATAGAGCCTTTAAACGAATAACCTTCTACATATTACCCTATATCCAAAACAATTGAACACTACAAAATGTAGGAATATTTCACATTTTTATAGGGAATACGAAAATGTGAAATATTTCTTTAAATTTCCTGATCTCGTTTTGTCGTACACTTTTCTGACATTATTTTTTTATTATTATCAGTATAATCTTGCACACTAAAACAGAAAGTGAACAAAATTCACTGATAAAGTGTGCAATCTGAATTAAAAGCTCCATTTCCACAGTGGCGATATGAGCCAGGCTTTTCTCATTGCGCTGTGACAGCTAATGAAAAGACTGTGCGAGTAAAGCAACACTTGGACGACCACATTCATATTCATTAATGCAAAATTGAATGTTAATACAAACACTGGGAGTGTAAACAAAGATCATTTACAAATTGAGTATACCAGCAGTCGAACATTACACACACACACACACACACACACACACACCCAAAAAGTATAGTGGTGGTGTTCGGCCTTTTAATAATATATTTCCAAACATCAGCAAGTGATTCATAATTTAGCTCAGTGGTAGGTAGTGCCTCTGCCAAAAAAACAAACAAAACCTGTGTAACTTTTCACACACAGCAGGTTACAAAGAACCAAACGCTATTAAAACTTGAGTCATTTGGGGGAAGTGGGAGGCTTGTGTCTATCCATACTGCTGAGATAAGTAACTTGAGGGACTTCCCAAGGCCTCGGCCTACTTTGCTTCAAGTCTGGGTGAAGGGAGGAGGAGGAGAAGAAGAAAAGCACAGCAGCTGCCAAGCAGACGGCATGAGGTGGTGTCTGATTCAGGCAACAAATCTTTGCTTGATACACAAAGCCCATGATGTCTGGGGTTTTTAAAGGTCTGCGATCTTTCAGCCTTGTTTTTTCAGCTAGTGTCTGCTGTAATGACATATTGCAATGTACCTACATATCCAGGAATCTAAAGATTGTCAGTTTGTTGGAAATACCTGCACCCAACCAATTTATTCAAATCTTATAGACACCAAAAGAGGCATTTTCCTCGGCATAGCTGGCTTACATGTGCAGACAGCTTGGCTACGAAAAAAAGAGCTTCTGAAGTAGACTACAGGGTTTTTTTTCCATTTGAATTGTTCATCCTGCACTTCTACATCAGTGATAATAAGCTGTAATATGTGCCATTTGACGCTTGCATCCCCACTGGCTTAGGAAATACTGAATGTACCAAAGATGATGTTATCTGGCTCCCATCACAGTCAGAGGCCTGACTATCTAGAGTGTGGCAGATGTACGGTATGAAGCGAGTAAAGGACCTTGAATGGATGTTTGAAGTTTGAGCTGAAGCCAAACACAGAAACAATAATATTACATTTTATAATTAATGCATTTAGCAGGCAACCTTAAAGGGACATTTTTCATGTGGCCGTCCAATAAGTATTCATGGTAAATGCAGTCAATTGAAGAAATAAATTCAGTGCATGCCTTAGTGAGCGTGAAGGCTGACTTTGCCAAAATCTTCCTGCCTCCAGCACCGTCGTCTCACGTAGTTGGCGGTACAGAATAACTACAAGCTACTTCAGCTTGGATTTCTAGCATCTGCCTCTGGATAGCCAGGGGGAGTGCTCTAGAGAGCCTCTCTCTTCACTTGTATTGCAAACACAGCTACGTTTCAAACAGTGAAAACGGCTTCCCAAAATATGAGTGTAGAGGATATTATGGACGAGGATACACAGTGTTTTGGCTGAATCGGATATTCCCTCACAAACCTATTCAAACACAGACTGGTGGCGCCTATGCTCAAAGTGCCCTACGATTTGAATAGAAACAGAATCATCCTGCTGCATTGGATTTCAGCGTGGGCAGTTTTTGTTGTATGCCCTCGCTGACACCAACTCTGAGAGAGGTGTTTTGCTAATGTTGTAATATTGAGGGCCAGTCATGTCATATATAGTATATAGGGACATACAGTATGTGTATTATTAAGAATAGCAACATGATAACGTAACATTCATGTCTGCATTTGTCCAGTCCAGTTTTGTGTGTGCTAAATGTTTCACATATTAAGTCGTTGACGTCTTGTTACCTGATTTCAGGTTATTTCCTTCACAAAGCTAATTTGTGCATTATCTCTTGACTGATCAAAAGTGTAAAACTGGCTTAATTTGACAACAAGGTTCATAATGCCAAAACTGTTACTTCTTCAAATTATATTTAAAAACTGAACTAACTTCAGATCCATATGTAATACATTGTACCTTTAAGTCGTCAAAAAGTAATTGTACCTCCATAATGTGGCTACCCACAAAAGAAACAACACATTCAAAAATACTGTCACAGTGTCAAGTACCAACAAAATACAAAGAAATAAGCCTGGGTGGACAAAATATTGTATTGACAAATACAAACTACTACAAACCTCCCTGCCTCTGACCGGGCACACAGTTATAGTTTAGTGGGTGTCACCTGGGCTGGCCAATCAGATTTCAGGAGTGCCTTTGGACACAGTGCTGCCCTGCCAGAGAATCCACTGATCACAGACAATCTCACTGAAAATAATTCACAGCTAAACTTTGCTGTTTAAAATGCTGGCTGAGCCTTTAGTCTGATATGTTCTACTGGAAAAGTAGTTATTTAATGATTACATGAATAATAATGTTATTTTAAAACATTTATTATAGTTGTCATGAATGGGTCTGTTTTGTGTTCCAGCATTTAATAACTATTTGATAATTGCTTTGCTGTAGTCTCACCACATCACACTTTCCATCCACTGTCTCAAAAAATGTTTTGTGGCAAGGACAGGTCAGCTGACCAAGTTCCTTTTTAATGATTGGTTGATGTTGAAAGCACCAAAGCTTGAATGGACACCTCACCTCAACATTATTAGTTTGAAAATACTGTAACATTAACAGAAAAATGTGCTTGCGAAGACCTTTTTAAAATGTGCGTATTATCCTTTTAGCAGTGGAATTGTTTTTAAATTCTTCCAGGTGTCCATTGTTAAAAAGACATCATAAAAACAGTATTGTTTGTTTTTATTGTTATTAGTCTGTCCACATATGTAGGGTTTAGGTCAGAGCTGTGAGATTGTTTAGTGTTTTCCTCTCTTGCTGTTCCCCTCCTCTCTTCGAATGTTCATTCGAGGCCGGGAGAGGATCTCTGTTCCCCAATACATAGATTGTAAATGATTATGCATCCCTTTGCTCTGGGCCAGACGCTTGAAGCTGCGCCAGGCGGCAGGTCTCGGGACCAGCTGATTTTCTTTGTAGTACTTCTCTGTCATTCTTTTTTATTAATACATTTTTCAGAGACATCGGTTTGTTGTAACTCAATTATTTGCTCAATCCCTCATCAGGAATATACTATTTCCACGGCAATCATCATTGAGTTCAAGAAAGCTTTAACAGCGTAAGTAATCTCTCATATTTAGAGTGTAGCATTATTACTTTTGGGAATTAAGTCTTCCTTGTTTGCTTTTGTGACATGTTTATTTATCTGTCTGACTAGATAAACAATTTCTCTCTGGTGCCAGGCAGGTGTTTTGTGGCATACTTGAGGGAACATATTAAATTAAGATATCTGTTGTGGTCTGTGTACCGACGAGGAACCAACAAATAAGGCCATCCACCATCACTCACTGCCTTGAAACCAGTGTGCAAGCATATTTCAGCTCTGTGACTTTGGCTGCTCGGTCTGTCAGCTCTCTAATCTTAAAATGAAGGTCCCTCGCACCCTCTGTATGCACGAAATTCAAACTGGAGGCCAAAAACATGTAGCCAGTCCATAATGTTTGCCTATAAGAAAAGCTAGTTCAGGCTTGTATTCACCTGTCAAAAGTGGGCAGAGGCGTTTAAATCATCAGCCATATGCAGAGGAAGATAATGTGGAAGTTCAGACACTGCCGACCAAATTATTTCAGAGGATTAACTTCCCGTCTGTCATCTTTGCCTTGCTCAGCCTGGCATTCACAGTCTTGCTGACTCCCCGGACCAACAGCAACCTCTGACTTTGAAAGAGTTAGCCATTGCTCTTTCCCCCCCTTAAAACGGTTCATTCTCTCACAGCAGACTGCATTAAAAAAACAACAAATCAAAAAACAGTGTGCATCTGCTGATTGCAGATGGAATTATTATTTTTTTTCTTTTGCACAGTCAATACAATTAAAACTGTCATTGTTAAAAGCTGCTGAGATAGGATGGCACAGTGAACAAAGCACTAAGTTTACTTACTGCAGCAAGGGAAAACAGCCCCCATGCAGAGTACAAAAGCAACATCCCTCTGTATATTTGTACGAACACAGATAATAACACCAACGCCTTCCTCCCTTCTCAATAGTGGGTACCAAGGCAGCAGCGTTGTGAGGTCAAAGTCTAATGTGTGTAGAAGTGTATGTGTGTGTGTGTGCAGGCAATAAGTTGTTTTGGAAGCCAGATTGCTCCCTCAAGCAAAAATCTCTGCTGACCTGCAGCTGACATCCTGCCATGTTCTCCCCGTTTCCTGAGCTATTCGTGAGACATGTACTGTAAGGCAAGATTAAGACTTCATAAGAATCACTCCATCGTTGCTATTTGTTTATAATATATTGCTACCCAGTTGTTGCTTGGGGTATTCTCTTCATGCACCAATAGCATTCCATCAAGCACTCATTCAGGCTGCGGGCTGCTGTACATGTCTACTATCAGAGGAGGACGAGAAGGAGGAGATAATTTATTTGAATTCAGTTGAAGTAACTAATGCTGACAGATGATATGGAAATAAATGCTACCTCTGCTTTGAACGTGTACATTTTGTGGCACTCCACTTATCTCTGCTGGAACCAGCATTTATGGCAGTGGATAAATGCAAATGACAGTGGTGCCCAGATTTGTTCCTTTCAAATGGATATGTGTTGTGTTTTAGATATCATAGGACACGACAGACTGTTTATAATCCACAGGAGGAATCAAACAAATAAAATAAATAAAGTAAAGTCATGCAATGATTCTGCCTAATGAAAGCGAGCATGTGACGTGGAGACACCTACGCGCCCACACCTACACACAATTAATATTTAGGCAGCTCTCACATTGCTGCGATTCACATGCCAATCAGCCACCGCTGGGCAATTAGACAGGAGGCAGAACGACCCAGCCAATGCTAATCTGATGGGAGAGGAAGAAGCGAGAGCCCGAGATGAAGAAGGGGCAGGGTGGGGGTGCGGGGGTGGGGGTGTTGGCTTGTGTAGGAAATACAATGGGCAGAGATAGATAGAGAGAGAAAGAGATGGATAGTGGGAGGGAGGGAAATTGTCAGAGACAGTGCTGGATATATAGCCAGCCGAGACAATATAGACTCTTCATCTGGCTCCTGGCAGATGTTTAAAGAGCTTGCTAAGGGAAGACTGGTGCTTCCATAACAATGAGGCTCATGAGTATTGTCATATTCAGCTGATTAAACCAAGGATGCTATATATGCTTTCACCACTGTGAAAATAATTCTCCAGTTTGTTTTGCTTTTCTTTCCCTCCCCCGCCTTTCTTTGTTTTCACTTCTAGTTAATTACTACCTAATAAAAAACAAAAAGGCCATAGAAAATTACCCAAAGCATAACGGTGGAGCAAAGGGAGCGCTTCTGACGGCTACGACTTTTGACAAAAAATACTTAAAAAAAAAAATATGACTCAAATGTATTTCCGATTGGAGAGGAAAGTTTTTCAATCACTTTTCTGTAATGAGCAATTATATTTTTTAGGCATGGCAAAGAGAGTGATCAGTATTTAAATTATGTACCATTCTCTTAAAATGTAAAAACAAATGTCGGCCTGCTTCATGGTCCAAATCGTTTTATGTGACTCAGCACTGCATGATCAGAGAAGCTGTGACCAATAACAATCATTTTCAATGTACATTCGGGTAATGTGTCTTCTACCTTCGAAGACTGTGTCCAGGTGTAGCCACAAGTAATTCTTAAATGCTCCGTATTTGTAGAGCGCCTTTCTAGTCTTTTCGAACACTCAAAGCGCTTTTACACTACATCTGCATTCACCATTCACACACTGAGCCTAAGTGCTCAAAAACTAACATTCACACACTGCAGAACAGCCACCAGGGGCAATTCGGGGTTCAGTATCTTGCCCAAGGACACCAGGGATTGATCCGCTGACCTTACAATTAATGGCCAACCCGCTCTACCCCCTGAGCCAACATTTTAATCAATTTGAATACCAGATGGGTCTACTGCATAAAAACTCTGAAAGTTGTTAAAAGAAAGAATTGCAATACAGCTTTTATTTTTTAACTATAGGCCTACATAGACACACTACAATCTGCCATCCAGGAGGGCTAAAACAGATGATAAGAAGTATTGATTTGTTTTTTGAGTGTAGTTTGTGTTGCATCATGTAATACAGATTTATATTTCAAATTCAGTCCTTTTCTTTTCACAGTTTCTTATAAATATATCTCTTCAACTCTAGTACAAGGGAGATGAACAGAATTCCATTTGTGGTAGCCTACTCAGAGGAATTGTGATTGGTTAGCATGGGCTGCTTGTGGTTGCTCCCACAGGTTTATAAGTAAATACAGCAACTGCACAGCAGTATTCTCACTTTCAGTAATTAAACAAGCCTGACTTTCCCACGGTCACTTGTATAACCAAGTGGATGTAAACACAGTTACTGTGGGAAATATAATTAAGAGCTGAGGGAGATCCAGGCCCTCTCATAGCGAAAATGCTGTATTCAACTGCTCCAACTGCTCCAACTGCCCAACGTCGTCATCATTTCTCACCAGCCTGAGAAGAAGGAGGTAAGTTTTAGTCTAACTTTTAACTAAGGAGAATGCTAAGTCATAGAACTATGAGTTGATATAGTTGCAGCTCTGCTTTACTGTCTTGGCAAATCCATAGTTGAAATATCTGATGGTGATCTGGCAGGGAGCAAGCAAACAACAGGCTAGTTTGCTCAGTAAAAAACTAAAAAAGCAGATGTACTGTTTTTTTATAGCAAACATTTTGAACCAGTGTCGTTGTCTTTACAGGTTGTCTAATGTTGCAATGGTTAGTAGCCTGAATTAACTATTGCAAAGTGGTTGTATTTTCTGCATAAAAAAGGAATATTGAAAATCATTTTGGATTTTAGAGGGTCTCCCTTTCATTCTCACTGATGCCAGGAAATACCAGGCTTCTACTTAAATATTGCACTTTTTATGCTGAACAGTTAGGGTGAAACATATGTTTGTTAGGTTAGTTGCAAACATTTTAAGTTAAACTAAAGGTTACTGTACTATTAAAAGTCACCTTTATGCACATCCACATTTATACTTTTCTACATACTCTAACCTAAGGGATGCATATTAATTCATTAAAATAACATAATATAATTATCAGGTTAGTTTGACTTCAAAGTGTTTAGAGGAACATAATTATTTTAAGCATTTTAAAGGCATCCTTTCCGTTAAAGAGAAACTTTCTGTCAGGATTCATGTTAACAGTAGTCTATTTCAACCTGTGTTCTGACACCTCCTTTGACAGCAGTGGGAGCTTACTATAAAACTTGCACCTGACTTAGTTAAGTGAAATTCATTTTAGGTCAAAATAAATGTTACACAATATTATATCGAGGAGAGCTGCTTGAAATGTCCTTGTTTGCCAGCAATGCAAAGTCTTTTATGTAGTCTTGGGCCTGTCACCTTATTTCAAGTTCTGGCTGCACTCAGGAGATACTTGGGGGAAAGCACTAGTCTGTGTCACAATTAGCATGACAGTCTAAGTTGTTATTCTGTCCATAAGCACGTACTGTGCATTACAATTCAGACCAATACAACAAGAACTGCAAGCTAAGCGCATTACATATTGGACAGATGTTATTTTTATCCAACCCCTAAACTACTCCAACCAACCACTCTCTCTGTCCAATCTGTCAAGGTTGGACTTCCGAGATGATCTACAGAACACATCCAACACTCTACCGAGCTTCAGGTGGGACCACAAGGCAGACAAGAGGGCTTTCAAGGAGACAGGAATGAAAGACTGCATTTTATGTGAGTTTGTGCACAATAAACTATGGGTAATATGGATTTAATGACTCTTTTAGCCCCATTAAAGTAAACAATCAGATAATTACGTTTGGTTTTGTTTAATCTGGTTTGTTAGAAAGAAGAACGTATATCACACTTGTGTGTCTCTATCAGTAATGTGAATGATAGCCTGTGTGTTGTTGACCATCAGAATATTGAACAGTGTTCTCTGATTTCTGGTTTTGAATTCTCAATAAACAAGCCTGGTCTTTAAAGTAAAAAAAAAAAAATCTCTATTGGCATTTATAAGCATTTCACTCACTTTTCAAAAGAAATGTGGTGATATTCCCCTTTATATATTAGATCTGAAATTGAGGTACATTTAATCATTGTGTTAAGTAAATTTTATATAAAATTAAATTAAAAACTTACTGTCATTGGTTGTTTTGGAAATGTTAGCTAATTTTCTTCTTTTTTATTAAAGCAAATGTTTAAACTTCATTTACATGCTGAGAACAATATCATGTACAAATGTATAAATAAAGAAAATGTCATGTAAAGGTCTAATTTCTTGTAGTTAATTAGTGCAACATTGTCCCAAAAAAACCCAAAAGCAACTAAAAGTCAATCCCATGCACCCTTTTAGATGACGGGAGAATCCGTGTGGATTCGGCATCAGTCATGACTGAAAATCTGACACTGTTTAAAAATTAAACCTAACGAGTGCTTTCAGTTTGGTTTCAGTATCAGGCATCAATGTAGATTCACTACTTCTGCTTGACAGTATTTCATCATGTTTTGTTATCCATGGCCCGATCATGTATGTCTAGTTTTGCAGTGGTGCCTTCAACAGGAGAAAGTCTAAGCTGAACTATATGTATAAATCCAGTTTAAGGCTGTGTTCAGACAGACACCAGTGATGGCAGAAAAACACAGCATCCTCATTCATTTATTCCTCCAAAATGTGAAAGGCTAGATATCACTAGGTATTATGTTTTGATTTTTTTGGTAATTGCATGAACCAAGATGAAGTCATGGTTGAGGGCTGGAAGGTAATAAGAGGAGGTGGGCAGGAGGGATGCTTCCCACTTGATCAGCTGCAGCTCTTCAGGAGTTCACCAATGGGAAGCTATTTGGACAGGGCTTAAGTGGAACACTTTCTTGCATTTCTCAAGTTAAATGAACTCCGCTCTACTCGCATGACATGCTCTATTTCCTACACAACAAGCAATGACCTTCATTATCTTGAAAGCAGTAATTAGGCAACTTAAAAGCACCATTAATCTTTTCTAAGTTGCCTTAGTCAGATGCTCGCCCTGATTGATAACTCACTGTCTCTCCTCTCAAAGAACAGGAATATAATGTTGCACAAATTTGGAAGTATTTTTAGTTGACGTGACTCTCTTTTTTTCAGGATCACACAGTTCTTCCCACAAAATATGCTTCTGTTTTGACTATATGCTCAGCAGGATTAGCAGCAGAGCCAGATGAAATATTTAAAATAGAATGTGGCCTGGTACTGTTTGCAGAGTCAGTGTAGAAGGTTTTATTTAGGCGCGTTATTCATGGCTTGTTATAGCTCTGTTTAAAGATCAACAGCATCGTTTGGGCGTTGAGGGGGAAGTTTGACCTCTATGTCTTTTAGGTTCCGCAGCAAGAGGGCCAAGGCATTTTTGGCTAGCCCCATAACCATGGCAGAGTCTCATTCACTTCCACTTGCAGCAAGAGAGGTTAATCATCTCACTTGAGATAAAAGCACCTGGTGGAGTAGTGTAGCATCGGTAGCCGTACTTAAATAATCAATGTCCCTGGTGGATTCTAAATTAGCTGAGTGCTAAATCATGGTTTTGTAAATACAGGGTAGGTTGGGAAACTATTCAGATCTACCCATGTATAAATAATTTCTGTAAGAGTTTCTGTGCTTTAGGCCCTTTATTCAAATGTGGGCGCATTGAAACACTTTTTCCTTGCTGATGTCTGTATCATAGAATCAACTTTACAGGTCATTACTGTGAAGCTATGAAGCACATCAAGGCACATGATGAGGGATGCTGTGCACGCCCATGAGAACCATGGTAGGTCAATAGCAATGCAGGATGATGGTGTTTTTTGTAACATAATCACTGAAAACCGTGACTTATCTTCCGCAAATGCTTGTGTTTCCAGTCAGGCAGTGAGCAGGGATATGCCAGCAAACCTGAGGCTTACAGGCAGTACTGAGCTGCGGATGTGTGATTTCAGCAGGCTGAGGTTTGCTCTCTTCTCTGCCCCTCCTTGTCAGAGCCCAATCCATGATCCAAATACAAACAAATTTGCATTTTCTCAAGCAAAAGGTCATGAATAAGCTTTTGATGCAAGAGCTGGCGATACTTGGCATGACACAAATACATCTAATTATATCTTTTATTGTAGTTTGAGGTTGTAAAATGGCTTATGTTTGAATTACCTGGGAACACTGGAGTGAAACTGACCTTTACTTCCGACTGCGACAGGACAAGAATATTATGCAAAGCTGTTCTGCTTGCATACACCACATCTCGAACATATGTAAGTGGGCTCACACAGTTTACCGATTCTAAAACTTTCAGATCACAGCTTTAAAGAGTCAACCAAACCCCCGGATTTTCTGTCAAGAAGTGGATGGAAACAGGTGATGTCACAAAATGCAAAAGCTTCCTGCAGTGTAAACCAGGCCCACAACAAAACAGGGATAATACACCGAGAGCAGAGAGTAATCTCAAAGAAAAAAATACACTTTATATTTGACGGTAAATTGGGATAACTTTTTATAAAAAATTCAATAAAAGGTGCTTCCAACACTAATGCTACCATACGTACTTTTTGTAAGCATACTACGTCATAAAGCAAGTTCAAATGGAGACTAATATCCTGCCACTGGGCTCCACTGCACAGTTTTTAGGGGAAACTGCTTCTTCCCATTGTAGCACTAAATTGGTGTGCTTAGCAGCATTCAGTGTAATTTGCAAAGACGGTAAATTCCTTCCAGCTCCAGGGCTGTTGCTCTGCATTTGACGCTGACCACCTTGGTTGACACCCTATACTAGATTGGCACAGGCAATGCAGAACTTCTTTTCTAGTAAAAATGGAATCAGTATCCATATACACACAATGCATCGTATATCAGTTAGAAAGATCCCAAGTATGCAAAGTTGATACCTACCACCCACATGGCTTCTTTATGTGAACCATTTCATCAAAAGTTGCTATCAGAATGCACGGCTTGGCTGCCCGTAATGGAGGAAACCTATGATGGAGGAGAACACATTCACTTGGTGGAGGATGAACCTTGCATTCCATGATTCTTTAAGCTATTTGATACTGGTGATAAGTCATCTGCTCTGTGGGGGGACACAATTCCACAGACTCGGCTTGGTCAAGTCTACCTTTCAGAGTTGAGGGAGAGTAGGGGAGAGCGGGGGCGAAAGTACCATTTTTCAGAAAAACCTGATTTTACAGGATAAGGTTTCAGACAGAGATATATTTTTGCTGTGATCACTAACTCACAGATGTGGTCTATCAATATCAGGTGGTATTTTGCACAAATGTATAACGACTGCTGTATAATTTCACTTTAAACAGTGGTACATTGTTACTTTCGACCCCGTCAGCTGGGACAAAAGTAACACACGGGTGGGTCAAAAGTAACACAACAATACAAGTTAGATTTTTTGTGTTACCCTTGTATTTAATAAATAAACATGACTATGACCTTGTTAATGTGTAACTGCAAACATCTTTTGTATCTTTATCTAAAAAATGTAACTTAAATTTTTTATTTAAATATTCAGTTTCAAAAGTAACCTGACAGCCCAAACGTGAATTGTTTAGAATATTTCATATTATATTAAGGTTATATTATAAATATGCAAATGTGTGCACTTAAAACAGGGAGAAATGGTATTGTTTATGAACCTGACATGATTAACATACAATAAGAAACTTTACTGATCCTGCACTGGGGATATTGCATGTTGCAGCAGCTTCAGAGACAGTGGAAAATTAAACATAATATAGAAAGATATAGATTAAATGTAAATAAAAATAAGGTAAAAACAAATAAGCAATTAAGAGCAAATACAAATTTCACATTTCGTAATGACTTTTAAATTGTTTTAGTAAGAGCAGCGTGAGTGAGCTGCATGTTTTTTAACTCCTGTAGCTTACTGACCTCCTTAGGCGAGATGCCAAAATAAATATCAGCTGCCCTCTTGATGTAAGCCTGCAGCTTCTTCTCTTGGTCCACAGAGAAGACTCTAAAATGTGATCTGTACCCTGGTAGTCTGGTCTTCTCCCTACTGGTCTCTGCCCTCCTCCTGCAGTACCTGAGCAAAGTGACATCGCATATGCCATGCGACTTAGCAGCTGCCCTGAGACTAATGTTTCTGACAGAGATGTCCAGAAACGCCCTCTCATACACATCTGGCGGAATCAGACCTCTGCCTGTCTTTCTGATCCTCACTCTAGGCATATTCTGTTGGTATAATATAACATAAACATGTTTCAATACATGCTGCAATGCAGAGAAAGTCACCACATTAGCAGTGGGACAAAAGAAACACTTGTGTTCACTGTAGCGGGACAAAAGTAACAAGTGTTTTCTGTAGATTAATCATTACTGTGACACATGGAACGAGAGACACAACTTGTAATTCGATAAACAGTAAATTGACTAAATTGACTAAATAAGTAAAGCTCCTGAGCAGAAGATTGTTTTAGGGTGAAACAAAGCTATCGTCATGTAACCCGAGCTCCCCCAAGTGGACAAAATAAGTATTACAGGCCATCGTCTGAAATTCCGTTTAATGTATAAATGTCACTCTGAAATTTATCTTGTCCATAATCTGATGCCATTCGTGTAGCTTGCCTATATTCTCTAAGAACGTGCAACAGCCAATATATCTAGAAAGCTAGTTAAGTTCCTCTCATCTGATGTGATTCCTATGAAATGCTAACCTTTTAAGGTCTAACTACTGACAATTGTTTTCCTTTTTATCAAATGCTTAAATAAAAACGGTACAACCATTTGACAATTAAGGTTTGATTGTGGGAAGATATTTGATTACAATACGCGCAAATAGATTTTTCTTTTGATTAGAAATATTAAAAGTTAAAGAAAAGACAAGCCCTCCCTCAGGGGAACAAAGGACTGCCCTCTGGGAACCACGCCCCAACAGACAAAAGCAGCTACACACGCTCTGTTGCTTTCTCTTGTCCTCTGCTTGTTCCTGGCTCTCCAACTGCGCTTTGGCACGCGCCCAGCGTGCCCCTCTCCCGGCAACGCCCTAAGAGTTCGGCCCGGCGCAACGAAGCCCCCTTTGTTCGTTTTCAAGCCACACACGCAAAGTGCCGCGACCTCAGCTTTACCTCGTTTCCAACAACTTTACTTGCGTTTTATTTTCTTTGATTTTGTTTTGTTAAAAGTTATCAGTCCGTTAAGTTACACTAGCTTTAATTCAAGAACGACCAAGTTCTTTTTGAGCCTTATCCGTCGAGCTAACTTCCACTGATCCCTCCGACGACCAAGCCAAGTGGGCCCGCCAGCAGTTACAGAGGACAACCAAACTTCTAACCCGAGCCAGGGTTTTGAGATTTATGAATTAATCTTTTCTGAATATTAAAATTCATAATTTGGTATTAATTCTCATAAATTTATAAATAAATAGTAGACATGCAAAACTCTGTTTGATCTCACTCTCATTATCTTTTCAGTCAATTACCTACTCATTTCTCACCGTGTAAATATTTAATTAAAAGCAATGGTAAAAAGCTAAAAACAAAGAAAAAGAAAACAGGACAGAAAAAGTTACAGTGCAGTGTAAGTTATCAATAAAAAGAAAAATCTTAAATATTTCATTAAAAGCAATGGTAAAAAGAAAAGTCTTCAGTCTTAATTTAAAAGAACTGAGAGTTTCAGCAGACCTGCAGTTATCTGGGAGTTTGTTCCAGATATACGGAGCTTAATAACTGAACGCTGCTTCTCCTTGTTTAGTTTTGACTCGGGGGACAGAAAGCAGACCTGATCCCAGACGACCTGAGAGGTCTGGATGGTTCGTAATGAAGCAGAAGATCTTTTTAAGCTATCTGAAGTTTGTAGGGGCCCAAACACTAAGCATATATATATATTAAGTACTAACACACTGTCTACCAAGTGGTCCCAAGAAATTCATTACATCAGTCTCTAGCTCTATCATTCTTCAAATCCCACGTCACATGGGGCTCTCCTTGTAACAGCTGTTCCCAGCTGCTACTGCGGCCAGACACCGCCCTGACCCCGGGCTCTCTTGATGGATAAAGCAATCGTGGCAGGACAGCCACATGACACGCTTGCCAGCTCTTCACGCAGAGGAGAAAAGCATAACACATGGCTCACCAACAGGTGCCTATCGGACTTTGCTATTTGCTAATCATTTTAGTTAGTTATTGTTTTTTTGTAAAGCTTCGTTATTATTTTTATTTCAGTTAAGTCTAGTTTTAGTTATTTTGTTCGTCTTCGTTGAGAGGGGGTTGTACTGTCTCAAATGGTTTATTAAAGCAATGATGAAAACACTTATATAAATGGTGAGGAAGGAAGTTCACAAGGCAAAATAAATCTACAGTCCAGAAATCCAAAAGACAAGCAGTAAGGATATATATATATATATATACATAGGAGGGTGACAAACGAGGCACAGATGGAAACACTCAGACAATGAACACAAGAAGCCGAGTTCAGACCCGAAACAAGGCAGAAAACTTCAAACTAAAACAGGAAGCACAGAACGATTGAATAATGACAAGGAAAAACATAATCCAGAGAATGGGGACAAACGCAGATACAAGGAGTGATGCAAACATAAACAAACGGGGAAGACATTAACGAAATATAACAGTACATAACACCACAATACAAAACCATGCATGGCAGTGGATAATCATTTACTCATAGGCCACTAGGGGGTATTGGTGTTATTTGTACCAAGCAATGAGTGTTAGTGATTAAGGATGTGAAGAGTTAGATGTTCAATTCAATTCAGATCAATTTACACCAACAATTATCTCACTACGCTTTTCATAGAGAGCAGGTCTGGACCGTACTCTGATATTATTTACAGAGACCCAACAATTCCATTCCTACCATGTCAAACATTAGACACAGGAAAGGAAAGGGTGGGTAGCCTTCTGCCTCAACTGATTGGGGTTGAAAGAGAGAGAGCGAGAGAAAGTGACAGAGAGAGACAATGAGCTAGGCTCACCTAGCCACATCATCATTCATACAGACACCAACGACTTAAGGTCCCAACAGGACAGACTGGCAGACTCTCTGAGTCATTGAGCAAGCCTCCACCAACTTCCCTACCAGCCAGATAGTCATATCCACGCTGCTGCACAGGAGAGACTTCCACCCCCACACCATTCACAGAGTGAATATCAGCCTCTCCATGGACTGTGCCCTCAAAACCAACGTGTTCTTGGCCCACCACCCGACTCTCCACCTGGACTGCCTGTATGATAACATACACCTACACAGAAATGCAGTCCCCACCCTTGCTAGGACCCTGAAAGATGTTGCCTTTGGAAGGAGCCCTACTACCACTTCAAGGGGTAACCACACCACGCAGACCTCCAGGACCTCCTAGACCTTCAAGACCATCCAGACCTCCACCATGCGTCCACCCCCAGCTGTCAAAGAGGACGGCCAGGTCACCAAATCCACCGCATCACCAACATCACAACCCACAGCCCACTTCACAGCCAACACAACACTGGCCTCTGATACCCAGCCAGAGAGCCCCCCAGCCTGGAGGTCCTATACCCCCCCCCACCAATGGCAGAGCCAAGACTACAGGAGCAGCAGCCTATTGGACTGAACTATGCTGCAGCGGTGACACAGCCCCGCCCCCCTCTGCTGAACTCAAAGATATATTACACATGCTAAACCTGCTCTGCTCTCGCCTCATACAGCTACATGGTGGAAGAGCAGAGACCTCTTAGGCTACGTTCAGACTGCAGGCCAATGTGCAACGATTTTTTTGCCCATATGTGACTCAGATCTGATGTTTTTATGACAGTGTGAACAGGCCAAGTCTCATGGAATCTGATCTTTTCCGGTTCGGAATTGGGCCACTTCCATATGTGGTCCAAATCCCATACAGATCAGATCTTTTTAAATGCAACCTCAGTCTGGAAACTTGGGTCGCATTTGATGCGACTTTGACGTCACTGTAGAGCGCTGAACAGATAAGCTCCACAAAAAGCCATTATTAAACATGTGGCTCTCCTTCTTCTCTACCTCGCTATCATCTGCTCACAAATTCCCTTTCTTATACCTAAAATCCACCGGACCGCAAGCTCTCTTCTGAGTTACGTGCATGCTACTTGTCCGAGCCGACACAGTGGGGAAAGAGAGACGGAGGTAGTGAGTTGTGGGGCAGTTGCGTTGTCCAGCGCCAGAAACCGTAAAGAACAGAAAGTTGTGAACACTTGTCATAATTCAGGAGAAATGTGACCCCTGAGAGGACAATGAAAAATGGGAGTCCCCCGCGAGCTAATTGGTGACGTCATGTTATTCTTCTGGGCATGCGTGTCACTTTCAGGCCGCGGACAGTTCACACTGGAGTCTGATATGGACCGCATTTAAACTTTAAGGTGAACTGTCAAACGAAAAAAATCGGATCTGTGAAAAAAATCGGAATTGAGCATTAAGGCCTGCAGTCTGAACGTAGCCTAAGAGACATCACAATAAGTAATAGTTTTGCATGTTGGATATCATTTTAAATGAATAGTAATACAAGGACAATTCTTATCAGTATCTCACACATGATACACTCTAAAATGTCACTCAAAATTTAATATTTTATTAATTTACTTACAACACTCTTTTCCTCTTTTTACACTTTTTTAATCCTTTTCGTTTGTTACTGTTATTATTTTTTAATATCTAGTTTATTATTAATACTATTATAATTTGTTTTTTAAGGTGTTTGTCTAATTTTTGAACGGATTACACTTGGAGATGAAATCGTTTACAATAGCATGTTGGAACATTCAATGTCTGAGATCATCAGCTTTTGGTATAAAGAGCAGAAACTCAGATTTTAATAGAGAGTTAAAAGACTCTGACATCATAGTTTTACAGGAGACATGGTGCACAGAAGATGTTTCCACTGGTCGTCCTCACGGCTACACTGAGATTATTATACCATCAATAAAAAATCCCACAATAACCCAAGGCAGAGATTCAGGAGGCATGATTATATGGTGTAAGTCAGAAATGAGCCAGTCCATCACAGTTATTAAAAAAAAATAAGCTTATATATGGTTGAAAATTAACAAAAAGATGATTTGTGCTGAGCAACATGTCTACATGTGGGCCATCTATGTACCTCCATCAGAATCCCCCTACTACAACCCAGATATTTTCTCTGTTCTTGAGGAGGAAGTTAACCAATATAAAACCATGGGAAATGTATTACTCTGTGGAGACTTGAACGCTCGAACAGGGGAAAGAGCTCACACTATGAACACCCAGCTTACCAATTATAAGCAGTATGCAGCTTTTACAGCTCTGCCGTACGCTGGGTCTGTACATAGTCAACGGCAGGCTACGAGGGGACTCTCTGGGTCGCTACACTTACAGCTCAGCTCTTGGCAGTAGAACGATAGATTATTTCATTACAGATCTAGATCCAATGTCTCTGAGAGCTCTCACAGTCAGCCCCCTCACACCCCTCTCAGACCACAGCAAAATCACTATCTATCTGAAAAGGGCTCAGTCTAACTCTGGAGCCCCTAGTGCCTGTGAACTGTTTAACAGCACATACCCATACAGATGGACCCCAGACAGCATGGGGGCGTACCAAAATCAAAACATACATGATTTAACTCATTTATTTCTAACTGAAACATTTCCCCAGAATAATTCTGGTGTAAATTCTGGACAAAATCATTTCAATATTTGATCATTTGGCTTTATTGTCTAATTTGAAAGCCTACAAACCAAAACCTCAACAAATGAACAGTAACAAATGACTTGACACTGAATGCAAAAACCCAAGGAAAACTCAAATAAAATGCATAGGGACCCAGATAATCCAAACATACGCTGTCAATATGAGGCCACTCTGAAACAATACAAGTACACCCTAAAAACTAAGAAAGAACAACACAGCAAGAACCAGCTCTTTAAAATCTATATTCCAATTGAAATCTGTCTTAAAATCTCCCAATTTGTGCTAGAACCAATAATTCTATATGACAGCGAAATCTGGTGGCCAAAACAATCATAGAATCTTTCCATGCCGAGTTCTGTAAGAGCATCCTACAGGTGCAGAGAAAAACACTAAATAATCTGTGCAGAGCAGAGCTCGGCCAATACCCCCCTCACTAAAAATACAGAAAAGATCATTTAAATTTCATCACTTAAAATCAGTTAACCCCCAGACATACTGTTTCATCACAAAGACCTAACATTCCAGGAGCTGAAAACAGAGAAGAGTCCCCTCAGCCAGCTGGTCACACAGTGGGCTATGGAAGGATAAAAACGTGGCGCAGCCGTAACGTGCTGTGGATTCCTGGAGTTAGGCCTTCTCTTAAATGTGGAGATGTGTCTGTCTCCCGAACCCAAACTGGAACCTGGTTAGGAGCTTGGTGGCTCCCATTCTTCTTTTGGAGACTTTAGGAACCACAAGTAACCCTGCATTCTGGAAGCGCAGTGCTCTGGTGGGGTAATAAGGTACTACAAGTTCTTTAAGATAAGATGGCAGTGACCATTAAGAGCTTTGTAGGTGACCCGAAGGATTTTAAATTCCACTTTGGATTTTACAGGGAGCCACTACAGAGAAGTTAAAACAGGAGAAATCTCTATTCCTGGTTCCAGTCAGAACATGTGCCGCGGCATTCTGGATCAGCTAAACAGGCTTAATGGACTTATTTGAGCAGCCTGACTATAAGGAATTGCAGTAATCGAGCCTAGAAGTAACAAATGCATGGAGTAGTTTTTCTGCTTCATTTTGAGACAGGATGTTGCTGACTTTTACAATGTTATGTAGGTGAAAAAAGGCTGTCCTTGAAGTTTATTTATTGTGAGAGGTAAAGGACATGTCCTAATGAAAGATAACTCTGAGATTCCTCACAGTGCTGGATGCCAGGACGATGCCATCCAGAGTAACTATATCTTTAGATAATGCATCTCGGAGGTGCTTGGGCCCTAGTACAATGATTTCACTTTCATCTGAGTTTAACATTAGTAAATTACAGGTCATCCAGGTTTTAACATACTGAAGGCACATTTGGAGTTTAGGTAACTGATTAGTTTCATCTGGCTTGATGGATAGATATAACTGAGTATCATCTGCATAACAATGGAAGTTTATGGAGTGTTTCCTGAAAATATTGCCTAAAGGAAGCATATATTAAGTGAACAGGATTGGTCCCAGCACAGATCCTTGTGGAAGTGACTAACTTTGGTGTGCATGGAGGAGAATAGAACTTGACCCAGCATAGAGCGGTTCCTTAAATGACAATTAAATGTTCCAGTCTATGTAATAGGATATGGAGAAGCCTTGCTCAAGGACAATTCTCTCTGTGAAATCTCGTGATTGGCGAGGTGTTGCAGGAAATGCCAGAAATGATGGTGGCCGTTTTTTCCTGCAACAATTCAATAGTCTTTTTCTTGAGATTTTGGTAAAATATTGAAAAATGTCACTGTAATTATCCACTGACATTGGTTTCTGAACATATTTTGTGAGAAATAGGAGCTAATGTTGATTCATTACATATTAAACACTACCCATTGCTGATTGGGCCAGGTAGTTAACAGAAAATCCTGCACAACAGGAAAAAATGCTTGTGCTGATAGAGCTTCTTTGTATGTTCAGTCACAGTTACGCAGGAGTTAAAAAATAATCCAGTGTATCACCTCTTTTATCAGTGGATCTTTCTTGTGGAACTGGCCATAGATTGATTCAATATTTTGTAGAAATTGATGATACAACAGCAACATTTGTATGCACTCTCAGTGAAAATTGAAGGTTGTTATTGTAATATGTTCTTGACATATCACATATTCAGGTGATCCGAAGCGAGACACTCAAATCTGTGGAAACTGCCACATCAGAAATGTAGACAGGATATATACCTGTGTATCTTCCAGTGGGAGATGTTTTTAAGCAGCTTCTCTCATCTCCTGCCTGACCAGGACAGCAGCTAACATGACGACATGAAGATTACTGTCTGTGCAACACAGAAAATGCGGTGGGAGAGGATGAAAGTAGCTTTGGCAGTTGAAGGTTGCAACCTGAGTCAGTGGAAACATGGAAATATCTTGTAAGTCACTTTATGAAGTATCTAAAACTTCAGAGCATTTATAGAAATGGATTAGATTGTACAAAGATATAATTATGCACCATTATTTTTATTAAAGCTCGGGAAGGCAACGTTGCAGAAATTTTGAAAGTATCCAACCAAAAGCATCCCACCCCCTCCTATCAGGCCTCCATCCAAAGCCACTTTGGACTGAATGAAATGATTGGCTGTGTGTGTGGCAACAGCCATAGATACCAGTTTGTATTTTTTTTCACTTTTGTGTCAAAGTATTTGATTTATTGGTTGCAAAATGCTTGCTGAAATGAATTGCCTACCCTAGCTTTAATAGCAACATCTCCAGTGCAATATAATGTATACAAATGAGATCAATTCTCACCAAGACCAAAAAGTTGTTGTAATTTGGTCAGAATGTTTAAGTGTCAGAAATGTGAAAACAATTCAAACATATTTATTTTTATCTTGTGTTTTACAAGACATTTCACGTTAGAATTAATGATGATCAAAACTGAGGCACACACAGAGACGCATGAATTACATCATTAGCTTTGGATTTACAAATACGCTAAGCTTCAATTGATGCCAATTTATGACAGGAGGTGAGCATGACAGACAACTGGCATTGTGGAATATGTTACTTTCATATAAAGGAAAATCGTATGTGCATTTTCCTATAGAGTAATGTAGAATCCAAGGGCTTAATGAGCTTTACATACACTACATCGAGGGGACCTTAAAGTGCTCCTGATTACTGGTTACTGAAATTAACTATACATGTACTTCTAGAAGTGTAGCAGAGCAAAGAGAAAATGTACTAGATTTTAAAAGCTTTTATTCAGTCTTTTATTGGTATTGTATAGTATTGATGTTTAAAATGCAATCAGTTTCAACTAAATTGGGTCAAGGATAGGGCCAGGGATAATCAAAAACAAGACTGTCCACACAAGAAAAATGTCTGCATTAGTTGGTTCAGTAAATGTTGAGGAAATTATGATGCTGTTATAGAACCACAGAGGGAGGAGGTCAAGGTGGATGGATGGGTCAGTGAATTATTAGATTTTGACATGGCCAACCGTTCTTTAATTCCTACTAACAGGTTTTTTTAACCATGACCACAAATGTTTTCTAACCCTGTCTGTGTAGTTACTTTTAACATAACCACAATTACAAAGTCTATTACAAGTTGTTTTGTGCCCAAGGCCAATCCAACCTTAACCACAGGGGAGTTAGATTAGCAAATGTTTTTGTATTGGTTTTGTATGGCACTGACAAATGATCTTGTCCTGCCAAAAGTAAGATGAGAAAAATACTTAGATGTGTGAGGGCAATGACAGAAATGACACAGAGGTGTGGAAGAATTGTTGATTAAAACAGATTGATGGCAACCCTATTCCAGAAATAAACCCTGCATTAGTTGTGAGTAGTTGATTTCTATATGTGTAAACTATATAGTAAATAGTATGTACTTTCTAGTCTTTCCGAGACAAATCAGATACAGAAATACATATTTATACACCAACGAAGATACCTTCAACCAAGTCCAGTTGTCCTTGACTTTAACCTTGGCACCCTTCTGATAAGTGGACAAGCGCTCTCCCCCCTGAACCACAGCCCTCTCCATATTATCTCCCAAACTTACTGCATAGCTAACTGATCAAGATATATGTTTTTGTGTTGTTGGTGGAAAATAAAAGCATTGTATTGCATTGTATTACATTAGAAGTGCTGCAAAGGGTTGCTAACTTCTCACAATCAACTAACAAGTGTAACAGGAAACAACCTTTCAGAATAATACAAATACATCTATTGTGATTACCAAAAACAATAAAATGAATCTTCTGCAGATCAGGGATATCCACAGCAAACTTAATGAAAATATTACCATTGCTTTTCAAGCTACCTTAACATGGACCCAAGTGTTCGTCAATGGGGAAAGTCAGGGACATTAAAACATTTCCATGTTTCATATATTGTGTAGAAGCCCCAGTTCCCTGCATTGATTACATGCTTGGGAATTCACTTTGAGGGCCCACACAAATGACCAAAAAGACCAAATGTCATAGCAAATTAGATCAGATATCTTGATTTGGACCAGAGGGATAGACAGATGGTCAGATGGTCAAATAAAGCTAAAAATTCTCTATGATATCCTATGACTCATATTCATCTGTGTTCAAATATGTTTAATAATCAAATGTTTTTCAATAACACTTACTGGTTAGGCTTTGGAGTCTTTTGGAGGTTTTCACAATTACTGGACAAAAAATTTCAAAGCCCCTTTGCTTTATAACTTATTCATGTGAATGCTATCATGTGTTGGCACGAACAGACTGAGGTCTCATCTCCCTGTTGGTTTCAGCCATGACACAGACCCGATTTACAAGTTGTACAGCCTGCAGTATCCTGCTGTAGCCCTCTTTGAAAACCCCAAGAAACTTTCAATTCTAGTAACTTGTGATAAAATATCAAACACACGGTCCAAATATTGGATCTATGTCTGAGATTGGCATGGCAGTGGGGAAAATAAGAAAAAGAAAACAGAGACAGTCTGACCTGATTTTTAGAGCAACAAATAACAAAGGCAATATTTCCACACTCTACTTGCTGAATCCTTCATGGTGACAGGTGGATCTGGTGTGAGAGTGTGAGTAAGATTTATCTGGTTCCATACTGGCCCATCTCTAATAGTGGACACTCCTGCCTGAAGGATGCAGAGTGATTACTGTCCACTAATTCTTCATGGCGAGCAGAGAAGAAAAATGACAGTGAAAGCTGTGTAGAATGGCTAATCAATACTGTATTTATGCCCAGTGAGTAGACAGCATTGCTCACTTGCCAGCACAACAGGACTTCCATCGATACATCCCAGTGGATTTCAGAGGGAGGATAATGAACCTTTTTTATTTAGAGCAACCAAAACAGAGCAGTCAATAGTTATGGTGGAAAACTCAATGTCTAGAAAAGCGCTTTTAAATAATTATCGCCTTTCAGACATTCTGTTGAGTGCCACTCTTCTGCTTCATAGTGCCTCTTGACCAAAACAAACTTTGTTCATCGACCCTCTGTCTCTTCAAATCCTTGTTCACTTTGTACATTATGTGAATATGAACTTGGCTTTCTGAAGGCATACATTTCAGTTGTCCAAAATACTGTTGCTCAATTGTATTTTTTGGGTCAGTTCATACACTGGAAATGTTTATTTAACTAAATTATTTAACTGTGTTGTAAGATGTGCATGATGTCACTATCATGCTCTAGTAATTTGGATGAAGAGAAGTCCTCTCAGTATGCAGCTGCAATTATCAAACTAAATACAAATACAAACTAGAACTGCAAGCAGTTATAAAAGGGGTCCAAGCCACCCGACGCGAGCTGCACACTACAGCCCATGGAGGCCGTTCAAGCCTGCGGAAGATGAGGGAGTCATCAGGGGCCCATGGGGAACAATTGGTGGTAATCCGATTGTTAGTTGTGGAGATATAAAATGAATGTAAATCAATGGGATTTCAACAAATATCTTTAATCTGCAATAACAATATATATAATTAGTTTATTTGAACGCAGTGTTTTGAGAATCCACGTGAGGAGTACCTTTGTCAGCTTCATCCAGAGATCGTCTATGCCATGTTTGGTGCCCGTAGGACTTCCCGCTCCGGAGGAGTACATTAAAATAGGTTTTTCAGTTTTCACGATTTTCAACGCCCGTTTACCTTTCTTGTAGCACTCCCCTAGTGGTGGAACTGTATGAATTTTTGCGCATGAGGTCTGTACCTACCCTGTGGGTTTTGCGTTTATCATCTAGGTTGCAGTATCTCTTTTATGTACAGAAGAATAAAATTAATAAAAAACAATACTATTACAATAGGGTTCCCAGTCCCGCTGGTCCAATAGGCTGACTACAGAGGAAATGCCACCCCCAACTTGAATCAGCGATACCAAAGACCCATGCCAAGATTGTATTTGTGGACTTTTCCTCGGCTTTAAATACCATTCAACCTAGTATCTTAGCAGATAGATCGGTCACAGAATTTTCTCTTTAGTCTAGCTTGATTTTATGGATTATTGATTTACTTAGCTGTAGAATCCAGCAACTTCTCTCTCTGCCAAAATGACCACTTGCACAGGCTCCCGGGATGTGTTTTATCTCCTTTATTGGTACAAACGGGTACCTTATTAAGTATGCAGATGATACTGCCTTGATGAGCCTACTATATGATGAGGAGGAGAAGCATGGGCCAGTTCTTGACTACTTGCTAAAGTGGTGTGAGAAGTCTAGCCTCATTTTAGAACATTGATTTTCCATTGATTTTAGAACAGTGCAATCATCAAATTCTACTCTTATCATTGGGTAGCCTGTACAATGTTACAAATTACAAAGACCTAGGCATTGTGCTCAACCATAAGCTCAAATGGGATCTGTGGTCTGACCTCATAAGCACAAAGACACAACAAAGAATGTACTTTTTAAACAAACTGTTGTCTTTTAATGTCCACACCAAAATGCTTCAGATGTTTTATTGTTCTTTTATTGAAAGTGTTTTGGCTTTTTGCATCATTTGCTGGTTTGGTAATGCTACTGAGGCACAGAAAAAACGGCCAATAAACTATTAGGGATCAAGTTTCCAAGTATTGAATATATCTATAGGGAAAGAATGACGAACAAGACAAAAAACATTGTGGGAGACAAGAGGCACCCTCTTGCCCCTTCATTCAAACTGCTGCCATCTGGGTGACGATATTGCCTCACTCTATGTCCCAAAAATAGATCTAAATTTTTAAACAGGTAAGGCACATATATAGCCAAAGAGGCAGAATGCTCAGCTGGTCTGGTCTGCCTAATTTAATTGGTAGTAAAGTGTGGGGTATGGGAAATTATGTGTTATATGTATTAGTTGTGTGTTTACCAGTATGTTTGAAGGTTCTCTCTGTGGCGTATGATGTAATGCTGATTTATACCTAGGGCCTCATTTCTAAATGTTGAGTAGGTCCAAAAGAAGGCGTATGCCACTTTCTAAGCAAACTTTGGAATTTCTAAGTAGAATATGCGGTCCTCCAGGTAACTTTGTCCCACTCCACCTCCATCCAAGGAGGAATTCCCATTCTTATATAGCTTATCAAGGGGGTCAAGCTCCAGTGTCCCCATTCCTCCAGGGCCAACACTCTCGCTGACTATTCTTAGGCAAATAAGGGCGGTCACCTGTGCCAACTTGATTGTGATTTATAAAAAAATTAGCATGCAGCTAACTAACAGCAACCTTTTGGCGTGAATCTTACACAGTTTTATAAATAAGGCCCCTGAACACTACATGCAAGTGAAAGTGCATGAAAGGCAGTTAGCAAGCAAGATGAAAAGTCAATTTAGATACAGAAAAGTATATACTCAATGAAAGAAAAGGATTCATTTATTTATAAAGACTCATTGAAAGTTGCAAGATCACTAGGCTCTATTACACTATTGTGTGTATTTGTGATGAATTCAGTAGGCAATTTGAGTGAAAATGAGGAAGGATGCCCCTGCAAAATGACCAAAATACACCCCCTTAGTTAACCTGCAATCCTCATCTATCCCCTAGTAGCAGAGAGAGTGCATAGGCGGAGGTGTTGTTTAGCTGAATATGTTAGTCTAGTCTGCCTGACTCATTGATCCTTTATTACATTTTTTACATTCATTGACTTTTTTATCCAAAGCGACTTACAATTGCTATATGTCAGAGGTTGCATTCCTCTGGAGCAACTAGGGTTTAAATGTTTTGCACATTGGTGGATGTATCACAGTGGGGAGTTGAACCCAGGTCTCCCACACCAAAGGCATGCATCTTATCCACTGATCCATCCCCACCCCTAGCTTTACCTGACAAGGTTTGTGCAAGTTAGAGTCTATGGCCCCAACCATGGCTCTGAAATATCAGTAGCCTATCAGTGCTGTGTATTAATAAATCCATGGCACTCCATGGTTCTTAAGTAGCAGACGAATTTGTAATTTATGGATCTATAATAACTATATAGCTACAGACAGTCATGAGCTGGTTTGTTAGTAGCTGATGAAGGAAAGGAACTGGGTCCACCCTTGTTAAAAGACTTGCCTACTAATGACACCATTGTAATTTCCCAGTGAAAACTGAGGGAACTGTCCATTTCAACACAAGACAGATTAACAGTAGTCCGATTGAAAGAATCTACAGTTGCAGGAAAAACTATGTGAAACCTTTGGAATTACCTTTCTGCATAAATTAGTCATAAAATGTGATCTGACCTTCATCTAAGTCACAACAACAGAAAACACACCTAAAATGTATCTGAAATGAGCAGGAATATTGTAACCAAGAATCAACAAGGCAGAACAGCAAAAAAGAAAGAACAACAGCACCAGTCAGAGACAGAGGGAAGATCAGTTCCCATTTTCAAGTTATGGTTAGTGTGCTAGTAGTAAAGTTGGTTAATCAGTATTTTAGTAGCGAAAGGAGACAGGAGCATCTATAGCTTGTTTGAGACAGAGGCTGAAATGAGGGCCTGCATGAAGTGCCAGTGTAAGATAGAAAGTGTTTTTTTTTTTACTTTGAAGTATGTAAAGCTGCCTTACAGGAGTAATGGAACTACAATATAGGGCTGAAAATGATGTATAATAGGTCACCTTTAATTTAATTTAATTTTTAAAGTAGACACTAGATGTAAGTAATTTTCCTTAAGGTCTTGAAAGTTGCTGAGGCCTTTACCATTGTAGTTACCTTTTAAAGAGGTTTTTTGCTTTTTATAATGCTTTTTGGCTGTTTCCCTCTCCTTTATTGAGTTATATATCTTTTTTGTGCATGTAATAGGTTTGCAAAGTGAAAAAGCCCAAATCCACTCCAAAGGGAGTTCCCATCTCCCACAGAAAACACTGGATGAAAGTAAAATGGGCCTCATAATGCCCGCCAAGTGGCTAGTCCGACATGCCCTCAAAAACACCTGTGGAAAAGCACTGAGCTGCAGCACACACCTCCTCTCTCCCTTCCAAACACTAGCTACCCTCCAGGCAGTCAATGAGCATACTGTTCCTGTGATGTAGAGACAGAGCTCAGTGAAAACTTTATAGATGAAAGATACTTTTGTTACAGATTAATAAGTCACCACTCTGAAACTCTTGCTCCAGTCCATGTTGCCAAGCTGGCAAGGGGAACATGTACAGCTGAACCGAAGCCGTGTTAACCGTCTTCTCACGACCCACCCTTCTCTGCTTCTGATTGGCTAGTAATCCTTAACTTGGAATGTGCAACTCCCAACAAAGATCATGTGGAGGCAAGATGTATCACTCCATAGCTAAAACGAAGCGTTCAACACACAGGGTGAAAAGAGGAGCTGCAGCACTGTGTAGTATGACAAGCATATAGTGTTTTTTGAAAATGAAACCATGTAAACCAGTTCTGGTACAACCCCTAAATAAAATTATGAAAATGAGCATAATATGACCACTTTAACACTATGTACTCTACGGTGGCGTTTTCTACCAGAAGCCAAGGCAAGCCAGGCTTCCCCTGTTTTTATCAGACTCTATTTATCATTTCAATAAAAACCCAATGTTTATAGTTTCGATAAATCTTCGAAACAGCTGTTGCTGTCATCTCTTCCTCATTTCTCACTTCTTACAATAAGTGAAACAGCGACCCTCTAAATGCTATGCGTTGGATATGTGGTGAAACACTATTGCACCACCTTAGACTGACATGCAGTCTGACTACAGGAGTAGGCCAGGCAGAGTTGGCATCCCTTTGTGAATAAAAATTAAATGATTAACCAATCAGATGAGGCCACTGGCATGCCACTGAAATTCTATAACTTGGTTACTGACCTCTTTGCCACCATGAAAGACAGGAGAATGGCCTTCCTTTTCAGATTGGGTGAGTGAAATGTCAAAAAACAAACGTTATATTGTTTGTTTTGCTTTGCTTGCCTGGATTTAGCTGCAAATGAATAGTCAGGTGAAGTAACCTTATTGTTGTTACTGTGGTTGTGTACGCATAGATACTGAGCGCCACAGGGCAATGGGCCAGGTTACCTGAGTAATTGTTTATACTCTGATGGTCTGGTACTCGGTTGTTAGTCTTCAGTGATGTGTTATGAACATTTGGCCAAGCATTAAGAAGTATGTAGGCCTATCTGATACATGCACCACTGCCACTATGCAAATGTCTTCAGTCATCTTCTGATTGAGCTTGTGAATGCTTCTTTTATTCCTAACCTGCACCATAAGCAGCAGGCTTTGTAAGCTAAGTGAGAGAGAGAGAGTGTGTGTATTGATAACAGATAGTGCGCATCTTTAAAGTATGATTCAATTTTGTGTAAAACTATATTTTACACTGTAATAGCACAATGCATTAGATAATTGCCCTCCAAAAAGGACATCCCCTCTCACTTGGCTTCCCCAAAAATTTACCTCACCCCACGCCACTGGTACCCCACAGAGAAAATACTAAGGAATGTCATGTAGCATACTGTACATGTAATAGAGATATGTTTTTCAGCTTCAAACCGGGTATAGTGAGCCTGATGAGTCAGATAGCATTGTATAGCTATAGTTGATAAATGTATAAGATTGATGAACTGTAAATACTGACAGGTACTCCAAAGTGTGTGTCCATAAGCACAACTGAATCATGCTGTGGGCAGTGAAATCTGTTTCCTTTTGTGAAAAGTCATAAAAAATCCCCGAGTCTTCATTGTCATAGTCATCTTATTCCCCTACACTGTAATGTAAATGCTCCGTATATATGTATAGCCTTTCTAGTCTTTTCGACCACTCAAAGCGCTTTTACACTACGTCTGCATCCACCACTACATTCATACACTGAGCCTAAGTGCTCATACACTGGCGGAATAGCCACCAGGGGCAATTCGGGGTTCAGTATCTTGCCCAAGGACACTTCGACACGCAACCAGGGGGAGCCAGGGATTGAACCGCCGATTAACGGCCAACCCGCTCTACCTCCTGAGCCACACCCGCCCCAAAGTGTACTCATTCCAATTACAGGGCCTCGAAAGAGTCCTGTATTGTTATTTTTCGTCACTACCTCCCCGAGTCGGGAGTGGGTAATTCTGCTGCCTCTCTGTAAACTGTACAGTTTGTGATTGTTGTGACTCATATCCAAGATATAAGCAGGGAACATAGCATTTACTTCAGAATAAACACAATCACAACTAGACATCAACAGAAAGATGCCATTTCCTCCTCTAACTACTGACACATTTAGAGTTACACATAAATGTCTATCGCAGCTCTCCCTTTGTTCTCTCGACCTGGTTTCCTACTAGTATCCACTGTCCTGTCCATTAGAGGTGAAAAATGCCCCAAAATCTTAAAAAAATAAAATACAAACGGTTATTAGGCTATAGGTAAGGCAATAATGCCTTTGAAAGCAAAACTCACAGATCTAACCTCAGATGTCCATTTCATTCAGCTGTGTTACATTCCATTTGTGCCATGGCTCCATCACATCACTGTTGCAGTATTTACTTTTGTTTTACAGGCATATTAAATATATGTATGCAGCTTATTTAGATGTGGTAACAGATGCTTGTGACATTATATTACATTTATTTGGCAATGCATCCATACTCAATAGAACAAGAGCAGCTGAGCACCTCGCCCCATCCACAGAGTTCTTTCTTGTTGTCTTTCAAGCTCTCTCCTCTGCAATAGAACAGAATGCTTGAAACTAATAGTGTTAGTAAGATAATAACCTTAGCGGGAATCTGATTAGCTGATTTGTACTTCACATACCTCTGGGGGCTGTTGTACATAAAGGCAAAACTCCTTGAAAAATTAATTCATTCACTCATCAACTTAGTCCCACATTCTTTATTCTGGTAGGGTCCTATGTACAATACAACCTTAAACACACCCCCAAGCCATGGTGATACCAGTGTAAGTAGAAAAGTGAAGTAGATTTACTTTTGAAGCACTTTATTTGTGTTTATCCATTGTATGTCAGTTTATACATTTATTACTTATACTACTCCATGTATCTGGTGACCTCTAGGAGTTGTTGGATCGCTAGGTTGCGAACCACTGGACAAAACTACCTGACTGTATCTAAAGTAGATAAACTACCTTCATCTCAACCTTGGCATGCTTCCCCTGATGGAACACTGGCTTAGTCTTGTCCAGGCTGGAAAATGACAGATGGGAGAAAGAAATGTTGCACAGCAGTGGTAAGAGAAGGCGTGCAAATGCATCACAGTTTTGTTTAATTACTACACTAGCCCACGAAGTATTATAAGTATTCTTTTTGAATTGTGTATATTAGCAGCAGAAAAAACATCTGTGTCTCCCTCTCGTCCTATATCTTTCCTACTACTACCTAAAAACAAGAATAACTGGCTTGCTGCATATATGTTAAAACAAAGACAGTGATGAACTAAAAATGTATTTTCAATAGTCAGTTGCATGTTGTGCTTCAGAAACATTAGACCTGGCAAGTAAACACAGGAAAGAGCTCCGGGGTCCTCAGGGTCATTGGCAGACTGGCTAGAATTGCTGCAGACCGTCTCCAGCATCCACTACAGACCCGGAACAAAGTGGCAACCTCTGGTGCTGCAAAATGAAGTCAACTCAGAAGTGTCAATAACAGCAGTTCGTCAAGTGGCCATTTGAGGCTGGCTCCATAATTAAGTGAATCCCCATAGACCCCCGTGTTAAAATGCCCAACATTTCAGCAGATATAAACATGTTTACAGCCTGGTACAAAAAAAACAATTTTGGTCTCAATAGCTACTTTTCCATTTTATGACAACTGTACAGAGGTGAATTTTTTTATATAAATCGTCCGTTTAAATTATATTAAGGCTTAAACTTAATTAAGGGCATGGCCAATTTGAGTGATAGGTTGGTGCCGTCGCAGGTGGCTAGCTGCTGCAACCAGGCCTCATTTAGCCCAACTCAGCTCCACCCCTTTGCCCATTTTTTGGATTAGGCGGGAGTTAGGCAAGTCGGGCACTGCCAAGTTGGCGATGGCCATAGCCACCCACAGTGAACTTCAGATCACTCTTCAGAAACCGATGGGCTACGTCCATGTTTTATATAGCGTACGGCAGGAACACCACACAGCCCCATCCAGTGGATGTTGCGTGTAAGATTTAGAAATAACTAGGGCTGCCCCCGAATAAAGATTTTCCCAAAGGCGACGATGATTCTAAAACAACCTACAAGAAGAAATTTTGTTTATTTTGATAAACCAGAAACAAATACTGCTAGACTTCAATGGATGACGTATAACTTTACTTACAAAAATTAACTAGTTAAAACCTTGCTCCTCTCCTCACATCGGTACTGTATTCCCTGTCGTTAAACTGGCCTCCGTCGATCTCAGAGGCTGTGTTCGGTCTCGGTCCATGTTCTGGGAGGCTGCTGAGCCCAGTTCTGTTGCCCGCTTTCCCAGATCTGGTTCTTTAGCTCATTTCGCACCGCTCCTTGGCAGCATTCTCTGCTGGGTCCCTTGCTCTTTTCCGCGACTACTCGACTAATGAAAACTCTCATCAATTAACAGTTTAGTCAACTATTAGAGGGCAGCCCTAGAAATTACCATGTGAACACCATTTTCTGACTATCTTATAACCGTTGGAAGAGTTAGAATTATTATTGATAATTATTAAAGGAAATTCTAGCCAAGTATACAACTTTATCAAAGTATGACTAACAGAGTTTTCACAGCATTTTGTGACAAATCCATGGCTGTTGAGTTGCTGACACTACACCATTTATGTGAAATTCCAATGCTTTTTGTAAACCACAGATGGGTTCTGAAGTGATGTTTTCCACACAATACAGTCTATCAAGTAATCTTGCTCTCCCAGGTATCAGTAGTGAAGAGACATATCAACATTGTGGTGTCTCAATGCTAGTTGATAGTGGAAGAATCACAAATAGGCAGCAGAGAATAAATTCTGTTATACTGAGGCACAAAGAGCATGCTATAGAGTTACTGAGCAACAGTGCACTGGGTCTGTGTGTCATGATTGAGAATTAGTGAGTGAAATTGCCATGTGTTGAAGAATTCTATCACATGAACATTGTAGTGGAGAAGGGATGCAGTTTGCAAAAGCTACGTATAATGTCCATTTAAAGCTTAGGCAATAACAGCATAATGAAAAATCATAATTTACAAAAAGCTGCCTGAAGACACATCTCTCTAGATGCATTAGAGAAAGAAAGGAGATTTTCAGGGTTTGTGGAAGGTTAGGAGGGCTGTTTAAGTGTGGGAAGAAACTGTTGAGGTGACAGATGGCTTAAGTCATGATGGACTGGTACTGTCTGTCTTAAAGTAGGGATTTGTTGAAATGATGGTTGCCTGGTGTGTGGAGTTGGTAGTAACATTTGTCTTTCACCTTGGTGTAGATTAATAATTCTCAATGGGCACGAGACAAACAATGTGCCTATTCTTGCCAATACTTACTCTCATGAACATAATTTAATTTATGTGAATTAGGGAGGTATCTTTTACCAGTGCGTTACAAACTGACATCAATGGGTTTTGACCAGCATGTCCTGCTCGGAGTGGCTCACAACAGAACAAAACTCTCTTGCTTACGACGGCGACGCAAGTGGTTGCAAATCACCTCAGTCAGCCAGCAGCTACGACGCAAAGTATGCTAATTAACTTCAACAAGCAACATAGTAGCTTAGTGTCAAGTGGCTCACTCTGAGAAGAACAAACATAGAGACCGCGACCTCCATCTGCACAATCGGAACACGACACAGTAAAAGACTGCAACGGAACCACAATTCTTTTCCGCCTGGCTGAATCCCTAAAGTAATCGCCAGCTAACAGCTAGCACGACAAAGCAACTTTTCTTCCTTTACAGAGTGGTAATGTACCTGGGCATTATATACTTTCACACTTGATTAAGTGCAGGACTGTTTAGATTTTATAAATGCACATGTATTGTTTTGGTTTTCATTTGAGGTTTATTGTTGTGATTGATTCATTATTAAAGTCAGGTTATTATTGTAACTGTAGTTCTTTGCATGATAAATAACTCCTTTTAACTTAGCCGTTTTCCGACGTAAATCACATGCATACACCTTTGTGTACACCACGTGAAGAGAAATCTTAATGCTCCCTCTTAATTATGCTTTCTTTGTCTGCAACATTTATGCTTGTGCACTCTGAACAGACGATGCAGATCAAAGAAACAGACACACACACACACACACACACACACACAAATACACATGCACTCCTCATCACACACACATCTCTTTGTCTCTTTGTTTTGTAAATTTAAGTTAGATTTCATCTTATGTGATATACTTTTGTTTATCTTTTAAATAAATGCTTGCAGATTTACATGCTGGTTGCTTTAATGTTGAATAATGTGAATATATCGCCAAGATCTTTTATGTAGAACTCAACCTACAAGCTGTTGATGGTAATTTTGGTAGTTATTAATTTAATTATTAATCAGAGTTCCAAATTGATAGTTAAGTATATTTTATGAGACTAAATTAGGTAACTGGCTATCCATTTTCTCTTCTTTAAGAGTGGTACCCAGAGGGGATTTTGCTAACAAGGGGGATGGCGTCCCCCCTCATCCCCCTTCAAATCGCCAACTGACTACTGATCACTATTTAACACTGTCCATGAAACAGTGTTTTTACCTTAGACATGCTCTCCATTTCTCTCAGCCTTCCAACAACACGTATGACAGGTGAGACAAGCTTGGTGCCACAGCATTTTCATCCTAGTGTGAACCAGAAACGCTGCAAGGACCTTATTAGACTGTAATGACAAAGGATGAACTTTTCATCTAAAACATTAGATATTTTCCATCCCTCAGTAACATGAATATAAATTGCCACTCATTAGTACGCATCTATATCTGGATATGTGAAACTTCCCCATGCAACCTGTAGAGCAGACGATTCTACAGGTTTCATCTACACTGTTTAGAATACTAGAGGCTCCATGCTATTATTGTGACCCAATTCACCTTTGTGCTATACTTGCTATAAATAAATATTATGCTTGGTGATGAGGCCTTACGCATTGTGATGTGAGTGTGGATCAGTGTGAAGAAGGAACAGCATAAGATCCAGTCATTCAAATATATAATCAATGAGTGGAAGGACTAGAATGAATGCTTTTTATTTAAAGACAGACAATAATAAACTGAGTGTGCTGTGGAGGAAGGAAGCCAACGATTTGAAAGGTGGGAAGAACATTTCAAATTCAATTAACTGTAACTAACATGTAGATTGAGGCAGACCACTATGCTACACAATTATAAAGTAGGTGCATGAACTTCTCTCTCTAAGTTCTTACTGAGTTGAGTGACGTCACACTGAGTCAGTAGGTGTTGACTCCCACACTTGCTTGACATCTATAATGACATTTCACTAGGTGGCATTAGTCTTTATAACAGCCCTTATGTGTTTATTGTTATGACTGGTACAGTTGCTCTCAGAAAGAGATATCAGCCTATGTAGGTGTCAGGACTATTACTCACACTCTAAAGGGCCTCACAGCCTGTCCTGCTGATTCAGTGTGTGACTTTGACTTTGGTTCCACCCACAAACTGTGATTCAAATAGGTTCAACTGCCCACAGTTACTGTCTCTATTTTGAAACCTTCTGGACAGTTGCAAAGGCACAGTTGCTGAAGGAGGATGGGGGCACACTTGTACGGCAAATGTTGACAGTAGAATGACTATAGGTACTTATTTTACGACCACAGTGAGGCTGGCAGAGTGTGAATATCTGTCTGTTTTGGTGTTTTGTCATGTGTGTTAAGTCTGGTGCAGTCTTGTGTATGGCTTGGCTTAATTTTCTTTTTATATTCCTGACAGGAGGAATAGTAAACAGTAAGGCCAGTGCAGATCCCTAAAGTTTCAGCAATTCCCAAAGTGCTTTTGAAATCTTCTTAAGGACTCTGCAGTGGCTTATTAGTGGCTCATTGCCAATTTGTTTTTGTTTTTTTTCTATAAAACTGTGTAAACTTCCACACCACATATGGGATCTGGAGTTCAGTTCAGGTTTCAGTTGAATTGCTGCTAGAAGTTTGTACAATTCTGTGGCATATTCTGTATTCAGTAATGTAAAAGTTATATACTGGGTGTATATATATACCTGATTACTAAAATTATGCAGCATAGAAGCTGTTATTTGTATCTTTAAATATTCATATTTATGGACAATTGAAACAATTAACACATAAAAATACAATTGTTGACTTTTCTCCAGAATGTGTCATGAGTTAGCAGCTAAAATAATTATTATAGCTGAAGGACGAATCAACTGCCTGATAAGGAGGAAACTAACAGACCAAACAAAGCTTTACCCTGTATATAACCTGTTCGTCTGGTAATTTTCCACCTTGACAGAGCCCTTGATTGTCCCTTGATTGTGTGATTTTCTGCTTGTAGACAAATGGTCATGGACTTCACGCTGGGCGATTGTTAGGAGAACTGTATTTTTTATGAGCACAACTTCATGATTATTATTTGAAATGAGAATTTTAGCCAATCAATGTCTCACCCGCAATGTATTTAATTTGTAAATCACACCAGTCAGTAAACTTCATTTATCTAATGCCACAACCTGTGCAAAGGACTCTTGCACGTACACACATTAATGTTATACTGTTGGCGTGATCTCTAGCATTTTGCATCCTAGGGTCAGATAGTGGTCTGACTATCAGCGTAATCCTAAACCCACTCCTTAGCAGTCTTGAAGTCTATATTCTGGACAAGTGTAGTTTTAAATGGCAAGAAGGCTCCCTGTGTTCTTAAGCCATAACTAATTCAGCACTAAAGCTTACAAACACTCAGAAATAATCCCGCTATCTTCCTATGCAGTCCAGAACCTTTGATGAAAGTCAGTGGAGATCAAGGGGATCTGTCAAGTGCTTTCCAATTTCCCCAACCTAATATAACAGAGAGCCACCCTTCAAAGGAGCCCTCTCGTGGTACTATATTCTCCAAGTTCGTCTTCAATAGTTCTACATCAGCAGCGCAGATTTCTGCCATATGGCGGGGTTTTGCCTTTGCCTCATGGCAGCTTTCTCCTTTGGGTAGAATTCCAGTTTGGAGGTAGGCTGCACATCCACACACAGCTTTGGCAGCTCTTCATAAAAAGCCCCACGACTTACATGTCAATGATGTGCCAAGAAATTTTTCATGGAACAAAATTAAGTGTCATGACAGTTTATGGCTGCCAAGACTGTGTGTGACAGCTGAGCAGACTCTAGGGAGGTGCATGATGGTAATCAGGAGTAATCTTGCATAGAATTGCCACATTGGCCTTTTGTAACATAATGGATAACTTATTTCCTGTTGTCTTAAGTCTTCAAATTCTATTTTAAGAGACTCATGTTAAGGCCTGTCTTCTTCAGTCTAAAATGAAATGATAGTTAATCCTGAAGTGTGTAAAATGCTTTCATCGTGTAGTTTGGTTCATCTGTTCCGGACCGAAGAAAAACATGATCGCAGGGTTGTGTGTGCGATCTCCAGCTCTGGCTGTCCACATGTCACAAGACACTGAACCCCAAATTGCTCACAATGGTCAGGCCAGTGCCCTGCGTTGTGGCCCACTTTGTTCACGGCATGTAATGCATCCCTTTTCACACCAGCCTAAACAAACTAAACTAAGTGGTGTCATCTAAATATCAATATCAAACAATGCTGTGTGTGACCTGTTCTGTAATCTGACTGAAGAGAAGCCTCTTCAATCAAGTCCAGTTGCCCTTGATTTTAACCTTCTTTGGATAACTATGACCTGGATGACAGAATCTTCACAGACAACTGAAGAGAAAATAGTTGATTGTGTGAACCCAATAAATTGTTAAAGCATGGTACACACACACACACTAGGGCTTGGCAATATGGCCAAAAAGTCATATCCCGGTATTGTTAGGGGGCGGTTTTAGAGGGAATGTTTTTACTATTTGTAGTGACTTAGCTTGTTTCTTATTTCACCGTTTAAATTATATTTCATTCTCCATTCTCAAGTATCACTCACTTATTGAATTCACCTCTTTCAGTTGTCTTCACACTCACAGACCTAACGTACCTCAGCCATTACCAGAACCAGCTCAATTTGCCTCGACTCTACTCGACTCGGTTTGGCCGTCCTCCGTTTTCCATGCAGATAGCACCCCTCAATGTAGCTGGTCGTCATAGCGACGCCACACACAACTGCCGCGACATAATGTTCAAGTTTCAGCATTACTCAGAATATAAAGACAGATAAGACGGAGGTGATATGAAAAAAGTAGGCTAGCTGACAGCAGATACAAGTTCTACAACTTTTACACAAAGAAAACCCAAAAAAAGTCGAGTCGAGCTGGTACCGTGCGGATAAGGGGCTTTACAGTCTCGCTTTACTGGCTCTAGCATTTCTCTCCCTGTATGTCCACTATAGGTAATTTTCTCCATCAGTAGTAGGCTAGGCTGTATAAAGTCACCGAAAGAAAAACAGAACGTGTCTTCTGGACTTTTACTCCAGTGATTCGGTTCACAGCAGCAGCTGAGCTGCATCTTGAGGAGGCGTGTTGACGACGTAGCCTATCAAAACAAAACCAACATGGTAGCTAACGAACATCTGACTGGTGTGTTCACGGTCGCTTTACCAGGTCCGGTATTGTCTAAATTCATATCTCTTCTGAAATTATATCGGTATACATTATATACCGATATACTGCCCAGCCCTAACACACACACACACACACACACACTTTTCTGTATGAGTTTAAAAATCATGCAGCTGTGTCAGTTTGAGTATGGGTGCCAGTTAAGATCTGTGTGGGATCCCTGCTGGCATAGCTATGTGTAACAAAGAAACAAAACAGCTCTTTTTGCCAGCCACACATCGACTATGATAAAACCTTAAGTTACCGGGCCTGATCTTGGAAATTATAATGATAGGTTTAAGTGAAATACAAAGACAGCAGGCAGCAGGTGTGGCTTGTTGGCCTTTGTCTTGGCTGCCTTCTCGGCAGCGTAACAAGGAGCTTGTACAGCCGCAGTTCAAAGAGCGTTGTCACATTCACCACCCTCTTCATTAGCCGAAAGTCAGCTCCAAAACATTTTTTGCAGACACACTGTTCTACAAATATGCAAGCATTTATCATTTTCATTACTTATCAGCAATTAACAGCAAATACCAAAAGCAAAATAAGCTGTGTATTAGATCAAAGACGTGGTAAAACGCAAACAGATTGTTTTTTTCATCCGCCACAGCTAAACTTCTGAACTACTTAAGCTCTGTAAACAGTACGAAGATATGTTTGTGTTTTTATGAAGTACATTTAGACACATGAGCTGGAAATAAACGGTTTCAGCTATCTGCACCCCCTGGATGCTGGCATACTTTTATTCAAGTTACTTTTTAGAAAATATTTTGATTGTTATAATACACTACTCTGTCAGTTAGCCATGGGTATATAGAAATATATATTTTTGTCATCTTAGATTCAAGGACCTAAAAAACAAGGAATGGTTTCTATCAACAAATGAATCAATACCTTGATATAAATGTGCATATTTTAGAAGGCTTTTCAATATATTGAGGAACCACTGTCTGAATATTGTTGCTTCACTTTTTAATGTTTTTGACTTAATATAATTATGTCTTATAATAACTCCAATTAGCACAGTAGTTGATAGTTAATGTACATTACAACCAATTTTCTCCCATTATAATGCCAAGTCTACAAAAACATGAACATTGGCCTATTACAAATAAAGATATTGCATTGATCTTTTCATATTAACATTTAAATGAAAGCTGTAAGAATTACAAAAACCCCATCTTCTCTGCAGGAGGAACTAAACCGAATCATGTTTCTATGTTTTGTGACTCACTGTAGATACACCAGCATGATCACACACTCAGGGAGAGGCCTTGACAGCAGTATGTGTACCATTAACCTTGTGTCTTCTCTCAGGGTTTTCAAATCCTTGTAGGAGACACATCGTGCATAAATTGAGATCTGTCAGTAGTGAAGGTAGCTTTTGGTGAGTTTTGCCCACCTAAGGAATCATGTGCTTTTAACTAAAATGAGTTTTGTCCAGTGTTGAGTTAGATCTTGACTTCAGTCTCATGGTCTGTGGCATAGCTGGTGATCAACAGTTTGCAAATAACTTTCCTTGATACACGCTGTATATATAATTAAAGACAACATTATGCTTCCTGCGAGTTTTGCTAAATGAAATGCAAAGTTGAAGTTTAAGATATTTTACAGAAATGATGGTATTGCGGACCTAGCCTGAAATAAAGTACATGAATCAGCAAAAGGAGAATCAAAGGCATAGGATGCCATGTGGGGACCAAGTGAAACAGATCTGAGGCTACACATTCTAGTAAAGTCCTATAAACATGCTTTTAAATATCAAACTTGCAAATTTTATCAAATGGCATCTGATGGATCTATAAAAGCAGGCCGATGTTGGCCGATGAAGTACAATAGTTAATGAACTATTAGGGTGATCAAAAAAGCTGAACAGGCAAGCAGTCTAGAATTGCTTCATGCTTGGTCTCCTTCTCTGATTAACACTGAAAGCTGAAAGGAGTATGATGGATTGTCCTTGGTTCTCCCCCTTTTAAAAGGCTTAGAATGTGTTTAACCTGTGCAGATACTGTATATTGTACATGTAGATTACACAAATAGCTTAACAGCAATCAGCTAGGAGAGTACAAACACATACAATGTTCTATTCATTAATGAAATTAATCAAGCTTTATATCAGATGCATTTAATACAATTCTAGTACCACTTGATCTTTTCCAGTATTTGTTATTAACAACTAAAATGGATTTGCTTTGTTATGTAAGTTAGACAGGTCTCAGGACTGTCAAACAAGTTTAATCAAATGTCATTACAAAGGATACTTTTTACCAAAATATTACCAAAACCACTGCTAGAGACACAGTCTTTATTGTCCACGTTCACAACATCCACTCCAGGCTTCTGAGCTTTAAACCATACAAATGCAGCCTATGTCATTTACAACAATAAAATATTCTAATTTAAAATTTTAGTTTGGCTTTGGTTCCGCAAGACTATTTGCTGCTTTCGGTTGAGAGTGATAATATTAAGTGACAGTGAGTCGCTTTTGTTATTTATCAAGTACAATTATCTAGTATTAACTGGTTATGGCTTCATCATAATCTTTGATTCATATCATTATAAAAATTTTAAAATCTAGTAGTTGTTCATATGAGATAAGCCAGTTTAAGCCATCCCTTTGACCTTTACACACTAAATTATGAACAATGAATAGTGAAAACAAATACCAGCTGCAGTGGTGTCTGTAATGTATTGACTTTTCATTCTCAAGCCTCCTTCTCTTACCGCTGGGTTACCGCCACCCCCTTATCAACCGATGCAGTGAAACAATGCCAGGTTGCATAACAGATAGATTTTTCTTTTATGCAGGTCTGCAGCAAGTGACATTCAAGAACTGACACCTCTAATGTGGTTTCCTGGGATGTGGTATATTTAGGGAATAGCCTAAATAGGACTGCAGGTGCTATTTACCAAATGAAATGTGCTTCACTATTGTCTCATTAAGAGCATCAGTGATAACAATGTAATGTAGAGTGAAAAACAATACAGATGCTTGTATTGTTTTTCACTCTACATTACATTGTTCATTCATAGAGGAATGATGGCCTTTAAAAATACCACTAAACGGTTCTTGCTAAAATAGACTAACAATGAGAAAAAATGACAAGGTCAACACATTTTCATTATGTTTCATTGACTTAGTAATCATTGATTTGCATTATATACAGCACAGAGCCTAATTGCCTAGAGGACTCGATCCATAACAGGCTGCATCTGGTTTTCCTTCAGAGCCAGCAATCGTGTAAGATTCCTTTTTCCCTAATACTCTTATTTCATTTTGTTTGACCACTGCAATATTCTGTAAGAAGCCATCCACTTTAAGAAAATGACGGTCCAATCTGGCTTTTGTTCTATCTCACAATGCTGACTGCGAATGTGTGCATGTGGAAGATCAAAGACACTGCTGTACTTATGGGATGAAATAATCAGATCTATATTGAATCTTTTCATTTTCACTCTCAAGGACACAAATATGGCTTTCATGAGGGCTTCATGGTAGATGAGTCTAAATCCTCAAAGGGAATGGCAATACCCTGAACCAGGAGAAACTGAAAAACACAAGTCCTTGATTTTGAACAAGATGCTGATTGGATCAGACAGAATCTTTGGCAACCAGTTTAGCCTTGGCTGTATTAGCCAAGGTCATTCCACTAGAGACATCCCACACTCCATCTAAGGACTGACCTGCCTTTGCATTTGTTGTTTTTTTGTGTGTAAAATAATGCCATCTGCAATCCACTATACCTGCCTGAGACTTCATTGAAATGATAGAGCATTTCAGTCTTACACCTTAACAGCAACAATTCATCAGAATTGGCCAAACCTCTAAGTGCCATTCACTTCCTGACAAATGGGGCATAGAAATAGGTGTAGGGTTTAATTTCCTTTTTCAGTGCCATGCAATTAGGGTAATATCAGTATGATGAATGTGATCACATTTTTCTATTTATCTGCTTAACTCAGTGTGTCCGCATTCCTTATAAGGTCAAATATAGCAGGATTTGCAGGTACAATTTGTTTTGCTTTAAACTACATTTATTTTAAACTACATATTAGTAAGCGGTAGGCGGGAAGTAATCAAAAAGGTCATGTGCGAAGGCATTGTGTGTGCATGTGAGTATGTTCATTGTCTTTTGCCGGCTCATTTTAGTGTAGGCAGGGCCACTTCTGAATGTTTTGGTGTTGTATCTCAGACATTCACTGATGCGAATGAAATGACCGATCTTTTTGTTTGAATATTTTACAATAATTATCAACAACACATGGTGTGTATTTTCATACATTTCCATACACACAAGTGTCCCTGTTATGAGTTTATCTTTAATAATATTTGGGATATAATATGAAATATAAGAAACCTGGTTATTCTCAGACAGCGCCTGTCATTTCTCTTCTGAGCTACATTTATTATCAGTTATATTATAACTTTCACTTATGAATGTCCTGCTTTGAGATCGAATATTTATTTCAATTGTATTTTTAATTTCCTTTCCCTACATTTTACGTATGAAGAAATGTGTGAAGAAATGCAGATCTGTTGACAGCTGATTCATATATTGTTATACATTAAGATGTCAGTGGGGATCTGTTGTTGCAGGAAGGTCTGGACAGGATCGATAGACTCTCTTCAACATTAACATTATTAACACCACTGAATACTAATACTATAATGAAAATAAGTTTCCAACAAGCTGCACTTTAGAGGAGTGTTTAACCGGACTGACTGCAGTTTCTACATTTTTTGGTGTAGAAGTGGCAAAGTGGGAGGTTTTTCACAGCTGCTTTTCCCAGTGGAAACATCTGGCTTTAAAACATTCCTGGATTGGCTTTGTTCTGAAGCCTGCGGATCAGCTCAGGACATCCATACATTTTTTGTCATTTAAGGCTGTAGATCATCATTTATGATGTTATCTTTTATTTTACTCCCTAAATACTACTACGTGACTCAAGTTGAGGGCACACCTAAGGCACAAAGCAGAGTTATGACCCTTGGATATATGGTGTTTATATGGAAGATAAATAAGATGGAGATTCATATCTCAATATGCATTTGTATGCTTCAGCTAGCAGTTTTAATTAATAATATGACAGCGAGTGAGTGTCCCTGTACAGAGTATGCATGCAGAAACTTCTATGCATCAGGTGCATTAGATGTCAATTTGAGAGACTTTTAAACGTAAACAGGATATCTGAAATTTGTTTTAAATACTGGCTGGTATCCCTGGAGACTGCTTAGCTCACACGTGTCTAAAGACATGTCTAAAGCGGACCTGAGTGTAAGAGTTCTAGTGGGTTAATTATTGACCTTATGCGGTCAACCTTGTGATCACTTTGCGCCTACAATTTAGCAAATATGTGAGCAATTTTATACTACAATGTAGTGTATGAAGGACAGACTCAGAGACACTTTCTTCCCCAGCAGTCTTACAAACATTGACCTCTATTTATGTATCATCGCTAATTAGATCAGTTCTCCGGCAAAGCGCTGGCTGGATAAACTGGTTATCTAATTGTCTGAATAGTGAGGGTCACTGATCAGAACGTGTTTGTGTTTTATTATGTTTTTAAAATATCAAATCATGATAGAAGTTGTCTGTGTGTGTGAGTGTGTTAATACCGTATTTATTCATCCAAACCACAGAATCACACATGACACACATGGAGACTCATCTGGTTAGATATACCAGTTCTCAATCAGAGGTCTGGGGAATCCCATGGGCCCTTGATGGGGTTCCAGAGGGTCACCAGAAAAATATTTTAATTACACTATTATTTTAGTGACTAAAAGTCAATAAGAATGTACTATATTCTGTTAATAGGTCTCACACTGAGTTACACTATTAGGGACATTCCAGTTTTTCTGTGACATGGACTTATTGTTGTGTAACAAGTTAATTATTCTAATTATATTCCCTGTAAAATATATTTTATATATTATATGGTTGGATGAATATGCTTTTCATGCTGAAGAATCAGATTTCAGACCAACAAAGTAAAACATATCTGCAATTCTTTGTGAAGAATGCAAATAATGTTATTAACTTGATTATCTCCATTATCACACTGATAAGTAATCATCAGAGCTCTTTTTGCCATAAACTTAGTAACACACAGTAAGCTTGTGGATTCATAAAAGGAGCAAATGTATTACCCATCTTGAAGTGCATTCGACCTGCTATACAAAAAGAAAATATTAAAAGATGAATCTAGCAGTGGAACTGGTTTTCACTAAAAGGTGAACTGACAAATTTGGGTTCACTGTGTCGTTGTTGTGGCAAGATCTCAGGTCTTCTAAAAAGCCTGTCTTTATTTATGTGTGACGCTCTGACGCTCCCACATTTAACACCAGTTTCTCATTAGTCATGTGTCACTGTGTCTGAGGTCACACTTTGGATGGTCACGGCTTTGAACACCTGCACTTCAATATCTTTACAGCCACTTCTCTTAATATATCAGACAAATAGATGCTAACTTTTGTTTGTTCTGAGTGCAGGAGTGTGAATTGCATCATTGTTCTTTTTTGTTAGCCGAACACAAAACTTTGCCGATTTCTATGTGTGATTACTTTGGAAACTGTAAAATTCAATTCAATTCAAGACAGCATCGGTTGAAATTCAACCTGCAAGCTACTGCTGATGAGACATTTTAAAGGGCTCTTTGTTCTCTCTACTAACCGCTAAACTGAACAACAGCACTTCGAGTTTGAGCATGAGAAAGACAAGCGTCATATAGTAAAGTCATATAGCGGTCAAAACCGGACACACTCTGTGATATTTTATGTCACATGTAGACAGTGTCACAGAGCATGCGTCCAGATTTGCCAGTGGTTGTTCAGATATGGCCATTGTTATGCTGTGTGTGTTATTAGAAAAAAAAGCATCACTGTACAGGGAACTGCATGATCTGCGTGACCGCTGTGGCAGAGGTCAAAAGTGCTGGGCATCACTCTCTGTCCCATTCCATCTGCACTGCCACAGTTTATGCAGTCCACATTACTAAGCCCATGATATGCTGCTGTAGTCCTTAACACCTGTTTGGTATGTTTAAATTACAAGCATGGTCAATGATAACAGGCTTTAAAAATGGTCCATTTTAAGAACATGGAAATAAATACCACTTGTTTACCCCCCGTTTCAATGTTGTTTCCACAAGAGTGCCCCAAATCAAAATTCACTGTTATAGTCCTGCAGGGACTCAGAGGGTTGCTGTTTAAGTGAGCTTAGAGTGATCATATCTTACATAGACTGTTTAATGTTGACGAATTTCAACGGTGCTACTTCAACATTTCGAATCTTGCCTTCACCCAAACATAAATCCGCATTAGCATGTTGTTCTGGCAACGTGTTTGCCAGATTAAAACTGTCGCACTCATTTTCCTGCCGAGGAATGAATGTTGATCCATAAGCACCTATTACTGTAAATCAAATGACAACATGCTTGAGTGGTCTGTTGCAAAAGATAGAGCTTGATTGGCTCTGACCCCTAGCTTTTTTACATGGGCAACTTGTCAGGCTGTCCAGTCCTTGATAAGAGACAGAAAATCCCTCCTCTCTAAGAACTCCTGCATCACTCCCTATTTTCGCTGAGCTCTACAAACTGTCAGTAGATAGCGGCATTTCAAATGACAGCTGCTTATCTGAGCAAGCTTCGGTGCATTCGCCGAGGGTGGAATTGGTGATACACCAACCACATTACTGTTGGAAGTTCAGCATCCTTTACTCAGTCTTAAGGCTCCTGTTAGTCAAGAGGTGTTTGCCTTTTATTTTGTCCTAGTGACAACAGCGTGAACTCAACAGTGTCTGTTAATCACTGTATCTATGACTTATAGCTAAAGATGCTGTTTGAGAGTTTAAGAATTATGAGACCGTAGGGGGAAAACAGATTTACAAAGCATAATTTCTATTAGGAAGCAATGCTTCTTTTTATCTCACTGTCTTAGTAAACAACTACACTGTTTCTAATTATATTGAAATGTTCCACTGGACCGTTGATATCAATGGCACATCTTTTTACATGAAATTAGCTTACATCTTAAGATACGTCTGCAAAACACTGGGGAAAAAAAGAAAAATAATTACTACTGGGTGTAGTGCAACCAATTAATGTCAATGAGGGCTAATTTGACAACCATTCCTGACAGCCTGCTCTCTGTACTTATTCATCTGAAACATGAAGAACTAATTACAGGTGATTCAGATTGTAAATTCAATTAAACACATTTATTCTTTCCAAATGATATGCAACAGCGCCCAATGAATGGTGTATTTGAATAACATTGCAAAGATAAAAACATCACATTTCTTTTTTTCTTATTCTCATTCTGGATATTGCATTAATGTTGAGCAGGTCTTTCCCCCTCTCGTCCTGGAGCCGTTTTGGGACATCTGGAATTATTTCCAGATTTAAAGTATGGCATATTGTGGCCTGGATATGTCATTTTGAATTTGAATTTGAATTTATTTCAGGATAACCCCTTGAGAAGTATCATCTCATTTTCGAGTTGATTCCTGCAACATATATGTATGTACAGACACAAAAGTTAACCACACAGTTTACATATACGTAAACATAAACACAATGCATACAAAGACATATATACAAAACAATATCTCACTCACCTTCCCTTATCCCCACAATTAACATAGCAAATAAATTGAAATACATTGAGCAGAGTGCATTAAACAACTAATGTGTCATTTATCAATATGCCTTATGACAAATGAAACATACAGGATAAAGATCTCACGTAGAAATGTCCAAAGAAAATCAAGATAAAGAAAGCCATAATTATAGTCATACTGTAAATTTTCTACTTAAACTGTTTATATATATATTACCATTGGTACCCCTAATAACAAGAACCTGTAGTTTTTAGAAAAGAAAAAAGTGATGATTTGAATAAACCAAAAGAGGAAATAGATCTCAAGAAAAGAGGAAGGTTATTCCAGACTTGAGGGGCTTGATATTGAAGTGCTCTCTGACCAGCTACAGAAAATAACCTTGGCACCGAAAAAAACATTGGAGGTGCCTAAGTGAGTATGTCGAGCAATAATGAATTAAATGCTGTTTAATGTATGAAGGACAGTTGGTATAAACTCATTTAAAGATAAACAGAGTCCAGTGGTAATCCCTTTGTGGTTTAGGATGCAACCAGTTTAGTGAGTCATACACAGGACAATGATGGGTTTTCAAAATAAATCTGCTAAGGGAATTGAATACAACATTAAGGGGTCTAAGATTGGACTTAGTGTAAACTATGTTTGCATGGTATTATCAGTGGTATTACCAGAAATAATTCTTTTTCTGACTTATGTTAAAAAACAATTGATCAATCTGTAGAGGTGCCAAGACATCCACATACTTTCCTAATAATATTGTCAACGTGTATCTTGAAGGTGAGGTTGGGGTCCAACCAGGGGCCCAAAAATTTTAATTCCTCAACATTCTGCCAGGGACCCATCTAAAAACTTTATTTCAAAAGAAGAAGCACATCAGCGATTTCGAATTGTGGAAAACACCATATGGGATGATGAAACAAAAGACTTTTTAAAGACTTGTTTAGGCTTTACGTACCAATTGACTGCTAATTGAGAAGCACTTAAAACATGGAAAATAAAAAGAGCAGTGTATGTACAAAATTTCTTCAAATCTATAGATGTTGAATGACAGAAAAGGCTACAAGTCAAATCTGACCACAGTTGTAAAATCCAGGGGAGGGTCGTCTGGGTAAGGCAAACTGTATGACAGCGAGGGATTGCGGCTCCACAAGTCCTTCCTGCTGTGACATTAGTCATCATCGCCAGTTCAGTCATTTCAGGGTTAGGCTGGATATTCATCATCGGTTGACTTGAGAGACTCTTGTTGAATGAAGGAGGACGGGGATATTTATGGGCAAAGGAAGCAAATATCCCAGCTGCCAGTGGACGGAAGCACCAGCGTTGAGTTAGGTCATTGGCAACCTACTTATTTATGACTGGTGGCTTCTTGCCCTCACGTTAAACATCATACTGTCAAGGTCTCTGTGTCTCGCAGCTGACAGAGAAAAATATGTTTATGAATTTATATCTGAAGAGTTGTAATACATCGTATGTCTTAAGCAAGAGACTCCACCTGTCCCCATTCCTCCCAACCCATCTTCCAATAAAAAGCAGTCATGACTTTAAATTGGGTGCGGCAGTGTCCTCAGCCATAGGGGCTTGAACATAGATATATGTTAAATTAATCTCACAAATAGAGTATAAAATATATTTAGGGTTAGGGTTTGAAAGCATTTGATCAAATTTGAACCCACTATCAATTCTGCTTATTGAATCAGAAGCTACAGTAATCAAATCCACGTGTTCTGCTTGAACTCATATTCAGATGACATCTGCAACACTATTTGTTGGCTGAAATCAGAAAGAGTACATTTAGTGACTGTTTACTACCAGTAGCCACAGCCTAAATATAATATGCATGATATAGTGACATTAATGTTTGTAGTATAACCCAACAACCCATGAACATTTACCTCCAGTGATTAACTTCTTACATTGCTGCAGTGAAGTGCAATTGTACTCCAGAACCCTGTGACATCACTGTTGGGTCTCATTACAGGTGCAACAGATCAACATTTTGATCACACCAAGCAGTGACACAATTTGCTAGGTTCGCTAGGTTAGCCGTCAGGAGCATCTCTGGGTTCTTGCTCAATGACACTTCATATCGTCTTCATGTGTCGTAATGTATCATCCAATTTGGGGCGGAAAATGTCTCTGTTTGTTTTAAATCTGCTTTTATTGTGGATACTGCATTGAAATTATTCTAGGTCAAGCAAAATTGTGAGGAAGTTTCCAAGAAAACTAACTAAGGAGTAAGATTATTATATTTGGAATAACAGTATTGCAACAACAGCAACAACAAGTGAGAAAGAAAAAAAATCTTGGCACTTTGTAAAGTCACTTTTCGTGTTAAGCCCTCAGTTGATTCAGCACTTTAAGAAAAATAAAAGTGAGGATGTCAAAGACCTGTGATCTTTGGAGGCAGTAGTTGCAGTGGATAAGGAGACATTTTTTTTAAAGTTTTCAGTTAATTGCGCAAGCTGCTGAACACTGTCATCTCTGGTGTCTCTCTCAAAGTTCACTTGAGAAACGGAATGGAGTGTGGGTGACTGCATCCTCTGCATACCTGGCTTTGCCAAGATATTCTTTTGAAAAGTTTGTTCATTTAGTTCACACAGCATATGTCAGTATCCACCAGGCAATTGTCTACAGTATCACAAATTTCTGGTGAGATTATGTCGGATTTTTTAGGTCCTAGTTAAAACACTGTTATTGTGAGCCTCCTTCCAGATGGAGACTTTGATAGACTTGTAATTATAGGTGTGATGATGCCACACCTTAGCTGAAGAACTCTCATTGCTTTACACTTAAATTCACCTGGTGTGTTTCTTAGTAGTCTCAAGATACAGCGAAGATATTTTTAAATACAAAACTGCAGACATTTCAAAATCTTATGAAGTCGACACCATAACAATTTTATATAGTCAGTGGTGTAACTTAGTTATGTTAACCTCTGGCTGTTAAAGTAAGCACTACTGACAGCCAAGTGTGTGGTCATCCATCAACTTGTATATGGAGAGCTATCTAACCCTTTCAAAGAGGCCTAGATGAGTTCACACAGACGTTGCAATCAGTTTATCCCAGCTGCCTCAATATTTTACTTTTGGTTGACGCACAACTCATCCTAGAACACATGTAACGAAGCTTCAATGAGAAACATTGCTCACATTAACAAGGTTTGACTGCTGTGAGAGATAGGAAATCAAATAAGGAAAACAATGAAAGGTGAAAAGCCTGATTATTCCTAATCAATTAGAATTATGGGTGAACAAACTTGCCTTGCCTCTCCATGCCTTGACACTCCTAAATTCTTCAGTCACATTACAATGATTAATTAGATTAATTCTCTATACTTTATCTCAACATAAACAAGTCTGTTTATGGCCAGAAACCATTCTAGTTTGTAAACATTTATAATAAATTCCATTTGGAAAATGCATTTTTAGGCACACTAGCAGTATATTGGTCAGTCCACCTCTTTAGTACACAGTGAAATAACTCAACAAATATTGGATTAATTGCTATAAAATTTGGTTCAGACAGTCATCATCCCTAAGGGATCAATTCTTATGATGTTGTTGATCCCCTTACTTTTTAATGCTAGTAGCATGGTCCTATGCATCTACGCATGGCAATTTTGGCCTGTCGGTCGGTCCAACACTTTGGTCCAGACTGAAATATCTCAACAACTGTTGGATGGATTGCCATGATGTAGATGTTCATGGTTCCTGTCATGCCCCCCATGCCTTCATTTAAGCCAGCCAGTATTGGTTTTAGCATGCTAAGCTAACCTTAGCTGAGCATTAGCATAGGATGGTTACCTTTAGCATATGGGCTAGCATCAATGGACACATGGCTTGTCATTTCATGTCAGTTCATTTAAGTACTAGCCGGAAGAGTTGAAATCATGGTTAGGTAAATACAACACATACACAGTTCATTTCAAGTCATTTATTTTAGCTTATTGGATTTACCCAAGGTCATCCAAATGTTTGTATGTTTTATTCACCTGTTCTCATCCTCAAGCAGGGATCTGGGCCAAAGGGGCCATCAGGAAGTAATGGAGTGTGGAGTCATTTATAGGGGGGAAGACCTGGAATGGTCCAAGTGTGAGCCAGTACAGAGGGGTGTACTGGAGTACCTTAAAGTTGCTGTTTTGAGAAGCTTTTGTTTAGCATGTAACATTTCATTTCTGGTTTTATAGTTGTGTTGGACTGTGGAGATAACATAATGGTGTTTAATTGATTGTCAGTTAACTTTGGTTTGTCTTGTAGGGGGGGCTTCTGGTATAAAGGAAGGAGGCAGAGGCTCCGCTGGGGAGAACAGCTTTGGCCTGGAAGGGCACATGTGCTAGAGCCCAATAGTCAGGGCCTGATATAGGTTTGTTTTTTTTGTGTTGTGTAATATCAGTTTGTAATGATAATTTGAATAGTTTATACTTTGTTTGTTTGTTTGTTTTTGTTAATGTTTGATATATTTTTGCAATATTTCACTTGCACAACTGCACTTTCCACGTATCTGGTGAAAAAATAAATTGAAGCACCAGGTGAAGAACTCCATGTCCATGTCTCCTCCTTCCACCATGGGGCTAAACATTACAGTTCCCAGAGAATTAATCCAAATGACTGGAGAGTCCCTATTCTTGAGCTCTACCACCAACATGAGGTTGACATTTGGGATTTTGACTGAAACTATCGAATGAATTTCATGAAATCTTAGTACAGACATTCATGCTCTCCTCGAGATGAATTGTAATAACCTTGGTCATGCATTAACTTCTTACCTTGTGCCGTCATCATACTTTGGTTTATGACCAAATATCTACAAAACTAATGAAATTCTCATCAGCTCCAGCTGTATTTTGTGTCTAGTGCTAATTAATAAATGTTAGCATTTTAACATATTAAACTAATTAGGTGACTGTGGTAATCATTATGCCAGCTTAGCATCAGCACGCTAACACTGTATTGCACAGGCTGGTGAACACTCATCTCATCAGTGTAAGTGTAAGTGAATGCATCCTCAGTCTACCTGGCTATGCCAAAATATTCTTTGGAAAATCTGTTTCACAGAGCATATGTCAGTATCATCAAATTATTATTCAATATTATTTTATAGTATTGTCAAAATGTTCATCTATCAAAGAATTTTCACAAACTGTGGTACATGCATTTATAGTTTGCATACTGTATATTCCTGGACTTTAATTAACATACCAGTAGCCATCAATTATTGTGACCATTTCTGATTTGTGTTAAGGATAATTTAAATAAACAAACTAAACTTTGCTGGACTTTTCACCTTATCAGTTTAGCTTGTTTATTTAAATTATTTTTCTAAAGACAAAATGAGCTCTGCCTTCATTTATTAATTAAATCAGTTTTCATTACTAAGCGTGTTTAATAATACACTATACTTCTGTGCTGTCAGAGAGCCTTACATGTATTTTTAAATGACGGTGTGAAATAAATCTTAATCAGTCATTACTTTGACACATTTGTGAATTTATTTGACACCATATAAGCCAGCTCCACCACTGCATCTTTCTAAAAAGTCCCTGGTTTGTGTCATATAAAACCGTGACAAGAGTGACAAAAGGGTGAAGAAGTGCATAACTCTGTAAGAATAAGACCTGGGATTTATTTATTTTGAAGAACCTGAAACTCACAACAGCTGAAGGTTATGTGTATGCATGAGCTCAAATGATCTTCTGTTTCCACATTTATTCTGGTTCAGAATGTCTGCTTTATAACCATTCAATCCCACAAACAAGTAGAATAAATAAAGCAAGACACCATTGAGACATTGTTCCTTTGTGTGTTCAGTGCACGCAGAGCAGATTAGAGGAGGCAACAATTTTCAGGGCCACAGTGTTTCACCACAGAGTTTGTCAGTAGAGATATGATGGAAACAATAACAGGTTTGGAGAAGAGCCTATTGTGCACCACTCCTGATCATATTATTATGGGTTTGTGCAACACTGTTGCGTTTCCCTTCAACACATTTTAGTTTCTTTATGCCACTGCCCAAGGCTTTGTGCTGAGGGGCCAAGAGCGGGAGAATAGTTTATATTGTCTTCTCCTTTGACAAGGATAATAAATCCACTCATCTTTGTTACAGACATACTGAAAATGGAAGGCCTCCGTTTTGTATTCTTAGCTTTGTGATACCATTTGGTGCAAACATATTTGCCCTGAAACCAGACATGTGAAACTCTGGAAATAATATGAGCAATTAAAACAGGTCAATGTGTTTATTTCATGTTTGATTCACAGGGAAGGTTACGACTAGTTTAATGTAACTAAATCAACTGTGGAGAAAATCCTGATTGATTCATTTTTAGAATATTTCAACCTTTTTGTAGAATTAATTTAACATGAACGCTTCAAAGCTAGCTCTATCTAGCTTTATGCATTTGAAGACATAAGGCAGGTATCTTGATCTCGGGAAGGACCTGCTCTGCCCTGTGAGAAAATGGGACAGGGAGATAATGAATATTGAATGAGCATATCTTCTTCATGCAATCATCCCCATTGACCAAATCCCATCGGCACACAAATCATCTGTATGGTTATGCTGAGTTAATTAAGATCTAGTATGTGGAATTAATCGAGTCACGCCATTGCAAATGTCTTCAATCACTGGCCCACCTGCACTGCCTTATCTGGGAGTACTTTTACTACTGTGAGCAGAGGAATGAATATGATGACATAATATTAAAAATAGTCACAATAAAAATTGTGATTTTCCTTTTTTTTTTTTTTTTTTTAACAAAAGGCCAAATCCACCTGACTCAGAGACACAGAGGAAAATGCTGTGGCCTTCTTGAATTCAAAATAAACCAATAGGGATACCAAGTGGAGATAGTAAAGACTGTTATGCACTTCTGCGTTGCTGTTTGTGTGAGTGGAATATGCTTGGGCTTTTATCTGGGGAAATACTGTACCCGCTCAGGCTTCTTGACTTCCGTAGATAAGAAAAATGAGTGAGATTACTCCTCATTTTTCTTCTTAATGCCAACGTTTTCCTTTCCATTGCTGGTTGTAATTGTGCCCTCCAGAGTTTTATACAGTGAGCGCAGAAATTGTTTGGCCGAAGAGAACAGCCCTGGCAAAATCAGAATGCCCCAATGAGCCATTTGTTGGTTTTGTTGTGACACAAGCAGGAAAGCAATCGCCTTTTATTAAATTATACTAATTAAATATGAATATGGGTAAAAAGCGGGAATATGAGCTCAGTTTTTAGAGGAAGTCTAAATCTCTACTTAACGTGTTTAATTGCTGTAAGTGATCAATTATCATTTGTCAACTTCTAAAACACAATTATCCACATAGGAAACAAATATTGCAACTCGGCACAGTCCTTTCTGACAAAATGTTTGGTTGGAAAATCATTTGCATGACAGGGAGACGGAGAGTGAGAGAGATCACGAGAGATGAATCATGTCAGCCCGTCACTTGCCTTTGGTATGTGCGTGTGGGTGACTAAAAGCTGGGTCTGTTGACACATGCCTGACTCCTAACACCGCTTCAGTGAGGTCAAACACACAATTAGTGAAATAGGTCACTTTGCACACAGTATATAAGTATGAATTATGTTGGCTGTGTTTACATGTCTGCGCAATAGTCTGCATTTGTTCATTTTTCAAGATCAAGATAGAACCAGCAGAAACATTTAAATAAAACCTGAATTACTATAATTATTATGGAAGTAAAAATTGTTTTCCTGATCTGATTTGATCAGGTTAGAGCACCACACGTTTCACATTGATTTTAAAATACACTGCAGGTTTTGGTGACAGTGCACGTCCTCCAAACAGATCATCACAGCTAATGTTTTTGTCATTACCACTGGAACACACACCTCGGGCAAACAGAGCTGTCGCAGAGTTGATCCAAGGTCCTGTGTGAACTGTGAACTGACCATTGGCATGCATTTGTGCACAGTACAATGCACACAGCTATTTGTAGCTCAAGGTCAAGCTTAATTGCATGGCACAGTTTAGTACACATGCAATTTCAAACCCAGTGACAAACATGAAAACAAAAAAGGTAAATATATGCGTAAGGAATTTAAGAAACTGTGTTCCAGGACATGTCGAATTTATTTTACTTTTTATTTTTTATTCAAATGTGCCAATATGTGTGTTGACTTTATAGTCTCTACACGATCATTAATACCTTTAGAAGCATTATGAACATGAATTTAAAGTCCCCCCCAAAAAGAAAGCTTGGGGTTTTGTAACAAACGTATGACATGGACACCATACAGAGAATGGATTACATGGAAGTCACTTTCTTTTCTTTCATTGCAGCAAACTCAGCAATAAGATCGGTGAAATCCAGATACTGGATGCATTTTTTTTTCTCCAGTGCATAGAATGACAAATCCACATATTCTGTCCTGAGGCATTAATGTGTGCAAATAGTTTAGTTAGATGTGTAAACAGTTGATATAATTACTTTCAGCTTTAAAAACTGTCACTCACCCACACAGTCACTGAGGCAGTCGGTAGCATCCTAGCACAATCTTCAAACGTCTTCCTTTAAGTTTTCCTCTTTTTCTCTGCCTCTGACTCAAGCGACACAATCACTTAAGCTCTTGCACAAGGACATTAAGACAGGATGATCTTAACTCAGGAAGCATGAAAGCAAGGAAACAGTTACAATGTTGATTCTAACTGAAATGCACAGTAGCTTTCTGATGCATAAGCCTCCAATGTTTCTATTTTTATAGTTAAGTCCAAATAAGCATCATTTTGATGTACATGTTTTGGTGGTTTGGTTTGTGATTGCATTTTAATGGCATTGCTTTAACATACAGTCAAGTAGTAGACCCTAACCTACCATCTAAAATAACATTTCTATGTTTCAAAAAGCAAACCACTGTGTTTGAGAGGTTTAATACATTGAAGAAGATGGTGAGTGCCTTTCAGAAGATAAATTGAGGAAACAATTTAACTTATAGCTCAATAGCATGTTTTAGACAGACTGCTACGTTGAAGTATGTATGACAATATCTTAATTTGCCAACACTTAGTACCCATAGTATTTGATGCACTCTCCTAAAATAAAGCAATCTGCTATTATCACAAAGCCACCTTTGTCCAGCAGATATTATGGTTAAATTTCATGAAAGTTAACATTTATAAGTAGATGATTCAAGTTGTTCACTTTGCTAACGTAACATGCTGTATCTGCACTGAGTTATGCACTCAACTAAAATGCAACTCCACAAATGTCAATTTGACATAAATTGGTAATTTGGCAATTCATCTGAAAGGACTGAAATTGCTTTAAAAGGTAATGGTTGGCCCTCTAGTAAGTACTTGTTTCCCTTATTGTATCCAACTGTGTGCACTGTGTTTTAACAACACTGAGCAGCCTTGTGCTCTAACTGCACTGACCGCATATTTCTTTCTGCATATCTTTGCAACAAACATACTTTATACTGCACGTTTCTTTTAAAAATGATGTTTCTGGCACTTTGCCTTTAAGAGATCATAGTAGAGATACTGAGATGAAATGGTGAGGTAGAGAGAGGGTTATGGCATTTTGGGATCCCACCTGCACATTCTTTCATGGCAAAACTCTCATTAACATGTATGCTAGACGTGAAACAACATTATCACAGGCAGGACTTTTAGAATAATGTGTCTAAGGCGAGTGTGCATAGCGAATAAAGGCCGTCATTAACATTTTGAATATGCAAAGGTCTACCATGGTTTATTTGCTTGTGGCTACCAAGGGCACCAGCTAAATGCAAAAAGAAAACACAATTCGCTTTGCAACATTACAGTAAGTCTATATGCCTCAAAATCCTTCAGTTACAGGGCTTTTACAAAATAAACCAATCCACATGGGGATGCATGTACTCTGTTAGCACATTCCCACCTTTAGGGCAACTTGAGTGCCTCGGAAAAAAGAATTCATCATTGATATTAGTTTCTGATTGATTCCTGCTGATGTGGGAATATGGTGATTAACGATCTGAAATTGTGTGTAACCTATCTTTAAATATTCCCTCATCATGTAGATGTTTTTCCAAACCATCCATATGTCAGTGTCAATTTGATCTGAGTGTTTGATTCATTCTCTCCCAAGGTATTAGTTCCATTTGACTAATATGTGGATGGAAAATGCTCAGTCAGATGCATCTACCTTGAAGTGAGCAGAATCCATCTCTGGGATGACAGTTTCTGCCTAAATGAGCATTACTGGGAGCCACTGCTCTCACTTCAGATTGGATACTTGTATTGTCCCCATCTATGCTGTTTATAACCTTAGGGTTGAAAACAGCTATATTTTCATTTTCATACGTACAACAACGATTCCACGTTGATGAAACTGACATTAGGGCTGAAATGGCAGCCATGTTGATTCATTTGTCCCAGATAAGCACAATCTACATCTATGAGAATCACGTTGGGACTGTGTTGATAAATACAGTTGCTAAAGTGACTTCTTACTAATTAAGATTTGTGTAAATGACCCATAATATTGGAATTAAAAAAAAAGGTTACTACTGTTTGTGAAGGAAAGAAGTAGTAATTTACCAAAGAAGCTGTTGCGAAAGGGTTTTTGCTGTAAACATAACTAAATGCTATCCAGATAATTTCACTCTTCATTAGTCTAATCTCTTTGTCCTAACACACTCACACTAACAAACTTATTAGGCTTTCTCCCCCTAGGTAACTGTTGAAATTCCATCTGAAAGCCGTCATTATCCAAACCATTTACTGAGCAATCCTAGATTTGATTCAATCCAGATGGATGTGTGCTACGTGAACTACAACAACTGTCTTCTTTTTCCAACATTGAAACGACGTTTGTAAATGTGAGAGTTGAAATGTTTTCTCTTTTGAAATCAGAGTGTAAATATGCTAGTATGGCTGTAGAAACACACTCTGAGCCTTTCATATTTTCTAGGCTCTCATAAAAGCTGGATTTGAATGCAGGAGGATTTAGCTTTGACCTTCAAGGTACTTTTATGTCCATTACTTGTAGTCAATACAGTTGCTAAAATGCTTGAAATATTGACAGTTTGGATGAAAAAAAAAGGTTTTATACTTTCAATCTGAAGCCAAGACCCCTAGTAACATGTTTCATATCGATGCTGTGTCTTTGTGCACACACTTATAATGCCATCACGCACACGGGAAAGTCATGCAGAGGTCAATGAAAGAGTCTCTGATAGTGTATCAGCATATCTGCTGAACAAACGCCTGCTGAGAGCACAGAGAATATTACACCTATTGATAACACAGGATGTCTGAACATTCAAATCATTTAAAGGTACCAGCTTCTTAAATAATTCATGCCCTCACACCATGCATACATTGACTGACTCTGCAACACATCGTGCAGCATTAGCAGACAGGGGAGGGCTGGGATTGGATCAGATGTAACAAAGACCAGCACAACTCCTTGAACGTAAAAGAAGGAAGGCTAACCTTAGATTTTAAAGGCTGGCAAAAGACATAAACCGCCTTTTGTTCCACATGCTGTGACTGCAGCCAAGGCGTCTGATTAAAGCTGTCTGATAAGTCAAGACTGAGGCAGATGCAGTTATCTGAGATCAAAGTTGGAATCATGTGCAGCTCTCCATGCCAGGAGCACTTAAGCTCCAACACAGCATAAAGCAGACCTGAATCTACTTGCTATTAGATTTAAAAAAACAAAAAACAAACTTTTGCCTCAGACAAAAGCAATTGATCTGTTCTCAAAGAGAAAAGCCAGCCCTGCACTTCAGACAGTTAAGTAACAAAACTTATTTGATTCTAAATGATCCTAGCAATGCTAGTCTCCATTTTGTTTGGGAAGTAACCCTGATGTCCTACAATCAGAATCAGAGAAGTTCACACTAGTAATTACAGGGAGACTTCAGTGATGTTTAAGAGACAGCCAAAAAAGTACTTCACTCCTCCTGTTTTTCTGAAATGATCCATAGATGTTATAGATGATATTTTCTTTTGAATGATAAATAACTGGAGGAAGTAATAAGAAAAATAAAGAAGAAAATACAGTTATATTGTATGGTCAGTATTAATATAGACGGGTTTCTGTGCAATGTCATCACAGAGATGCGCGGGCAACTAGAGGGCAGAAAGCAGCACTCTGTAATGAGTTACTTTTTACTTAGTACTCCCTTAAAAAGTTATAATATTACTTTACTTTACTTTAAAATTAGACTAACTAACGTTAGTTAGGCTGCGTTCATTTTAGAAATGAATCCACTCCAGGATTTCAGTGTACCATTTCCTGGAACAATAATTAACCTGAAGAGTCAACAACCAGCCAAACTGAAAACACCTCAGCCTCTCAGACCAGATGACGCTGTTCAGTACATTATAGGCTACGGATATATTTAAAAAAAATAATAAAACACAAAGCAAGTCTCAAGTCTCGACTTTTGAACTAAATACCATATCCATAACAGAAGGAAGGAGTAGCCTATGTGTTTTACAAAACATAATGTTTCTTAACGCCACTGGTTGAAATAAAAAAAGCAAGTCTCTCCCAACTTTTGAATTATTGAAGTATTCAGTAATTTTACAAAACACAAAACATTGCTTAACACCACTCTCTCCTGCCGAGTGGATGCATTACTGGCAGTAGCGACCGGAGCTTCTTTCCACAGGCTAAGTTTCACATTGCTGTGCTGCTTTAGCAGATGCTTCAGTAAATGAGAATCAGAATTGTTCACGGTCGAAAGCTTTTTGCTGTTTGCACAAAGTTTACAATGGCAGTACTTGCAGCTGTGGAAAGAACGCCTCTCTCCCTCGTTCTCCAGTCTTCCTTTAGCTTTTTGGCTAACAGCTGACTTGAACAACATCTGACTACAGTCTACTGACCGGCTACCAAAGCGGTTTTGTCCCCTGACTGTGTGCGTAACCAGTAGTGTTTGTATACAAGAAATCCGTCTTTTGTCAGCAGTATTAATAATTATAATATGCCTGCCTTTGTCTGCATTTATATAATAGTATACATAAGTTAACTTGCCCTGTCTTGTGCTTCCAGTCACTGTTGACTTTCTTCTTCTTTTTCTGACCTCAAGTCGCTATGAGCCAGGGTTGGCCTAAAACAGCATAAAACAGACAAACAAAACAAATATCTTTAATTGTTTCTCGTTTCCACAAAACCCACAAAGAGATCCCTTCAAATAATCCACAGCCCTCACAAATCAAGTAGATACCCTCCAGTGTTGCATGTCTGGCAGTCTGAAATTCCAGCTGGAAACACTGTGTTTTGGACCTCAAGAGGGAATTTCATGATAAAAAGACATTAACTTTGTAAGATCCACACTTGTTTTGATGTTGAAGCCTCATATTGTCTTCTGCTGAACTTTAGAATGATTTTTACACAGAACGAGGACAGTGGGTTTGCTGTGAGTAACCTGCAGTACTTCCTCAAGGCAAGACAAAAAGAGTTAATACTTTAGCTGTTGCATGTTATTTGCTGGGAACTTACGACATAGAGAGTCTGAGTGAGAGGTCCTGTCATGTTTGTTTTAGCAACAAAAGAATATGATCGTTGAATATTCATATTCTAAAACAATTTATTATTATTTATTATTATTATGTATTATTTTACTGCTGTTAATTGGAATGACATAATTTAATTTATGTTAATTATGTTTATTTTGTAGTTCAAACTGTTCTCATTTTTGTTTAGGTGGAGAAGTACACTGTACTAGTAATTGTTTAGGCTAGCACAGTGAAACACCTCAAGTGGATGTCTCACATTTATCGTCAGATTTCTGTTTTTAGTTAACAAGTACTAGTGTTAGTTTCATAGTGAAAAATAAGGACACGAGATTGGTAATAGATTGACATTTTTCTTTAACATCAGTGATTTATGTTTGTTATTTAATTGTCTTTATCTTTAATAAAACAAACATTTAACCAAAGCTCATTTACTTTTACACATTTAAACATTAGTTAACACAAAATAACATATGTCATATTCGTACTTCTGCCATCATCCAGTATAAGTTCTTTCTAATTTCAAAACATTTCCCAAAACTCTGGACGAACCTCAGAATGTCTGCCACTCATGAATAAGTTGCGTAAGATTAGTGTCTACGTGCCAGTGGAATCTGAGCCTCTGCAGATGACTGAATCCATTGAGTGAGCGCTCTTTATTTAGTCTGCCCATGTTTTTCCTTGGGTATGAGCTTGCTTTGGTCAGAGGCCGGTCCATTGTCTGCTAGCTCTGCCCATCCTTGCATGATATGAATGAAGATTAGCATGGATTGTTTGAATAAACCACCCACGGTCTGGTGTTAATGCGTCGCAGCAGGAAATTATGTGAATGTCATTGCATGTATAAGTGAAATAAATGAGAAACAGGATCTGCCAGGAAGGGCTGGACTGTGTATGACTGAAACCAATCAAAAAGACGTTGATTTAATATAAATTGCTTTGCTCATCTGAGCATGTTAAAATCAATATGTCCACCTCCTATTATGAGTATGCATAGTTGATCTAGGCCGCTTAGTTTAGCTTTTTCTGCTGTTTTCCACCTATTCTTGTTTAGGTGGTACATCAAGAGTGATTCATGTGGGCCGTGCAACAAACAATGCCATTCTAATTTGTCATTTCTGCATGCTTGGCACCCTCGCTCGTGGTGGAGCTTTGGCAAGGTCATCGGATGTAACTGACCCGCTGTAAGGCAGAACAATGAGGGTCAAAAGCATAATGCTCACGACATGGATTAAAATGGATTGCAGTCTTATTTTTTCCTCCAAACAACACTGCTCAGAAATTATTCCTAAAAATACTGCACATACCTGTGACTCTTCCTTCTTTCTCTTGATGGTGTTGTTATTAAACCTTTATCCGTTTTATACTGCTGCTGAATTGATAGCAGAAGCCACCAAGGTGTTAAAAGGACATCACATTGCCAAATGTTGCAGCCTTAATCGACGGGCGGGGGTGTCTGTGAAGTGCCTCAGCCCACCCCCTCCCTGTACCCTTGACTCTAATTAAGACCACATATCTTAGATTTTGCTGAGGTCAGGGAGGGGTTTTAATTTAAAAACCATTAAGACATGCACATAGTCAAGACTTGTGTTGCATCCCAGGCAGATATAATTTTAATTAAGTCTTATCTTTGGCCAATTTCTCCGGCACAAGACATCATCATAATTCTTCAATAACAACCTTTGAATAAACTGAACAACAGTTTGGTAAATGCGACGGGCTGCTTATGTGTTACAAGTATTGACCAGTGTGCCTCAGGCCTAACAAAATGCCTAATCATGCATGTTAGACTACACATTTACTGGAATTTTAATCAGGAGAATAGTGGTGTTTAGTTGTTGCCTTAAAACTGTGGAAACAGAAGAAAGGGGATATACACACATTGTTAATGACACCCCAAGGTCCACTACTACTGTGCTGAAGTTTTTGCGTTCTACTGTTGTGACTAACGGAAAGTGGGCAATAAAATCTTGAGAAAGCCTCACACCTGCTAAAAGATATAATTGTCTTTTTGGCACTGTATCATGCAGTGCACTTAGTGTGTTTATTGTAAAGAGAAAGGCTTTTACTGGGAAGTCACAGGTACGTGAGACAATAGTGATGAACACACAACAGACTGCAGACTGTAGCCTGCAAATACAAGCCATCAATGCTTTCACACTTGCACAAACATTTGACAGTAGACAATAACAAGTCCATGTGGCACTTGTATCTTTCCCAGTGATGGCATACAAAGCTGTCAGTGTATAGTCATTGTTGCCTCCCATGCAATATCTTAACAGCGTGCCAAATTGATGTTAAGGTAAAGAAATTATCTTGTTCAGTCTTCTCATGAGACTCAAAAGCTGTCATAGTAATTCTGAGAGCTGCTGTTAGATGCGCAGCAAAGTGGCACTCTCATCCCTAGTGGCCAGCATCACCCCCCATGCATACAGATATGGATAGGGAGAAACAGCACAGGAGCACATTAGTAAACAAGGTCAATGTGGTTTGGTGAAGTTCAGACCCTCAACTTTATTAACTTTTCCCCAAAAAGATACTTTCTCCCTCACCTTATCCATCAAACAATGAACAAACATTTCACATTACATTACCCATCATCCACCCACTAAATCTGTATAAAATCACACTTTATGAAAGCAAGGCCCGAGGACTCGCAGCAATCTATGAAAATAATACATTTTTCCATCTTTTCTTTTTAAGATATTTCATTTTAGCACAAAGCACAAAGAGAGAATGTACAAAAATGTACAAAAAGCTCTTATTAAAGGTTTTCAGCTTCTGCCATTTGTGTTCATGATGGTCATGTAGCTTTTAATTAAACACATAAATACAGATCTTTCCAGATGGAGGTCATTTGGCCAACATTGCATTAAAAGGAACCATTTTATTTAATATTGAGAGTTCTTGTAAAGCCCCCACGGTAGGATTTTTTCCAAATGAGTGAACTTGATCAAACACACATTCATTTAGGAATATGTAACATGCAAGTACAATACTCAAACTAGATTTTGACATATTCCATAAACAAGTTTTCCTGGTGCCTCCGGGGCCTGATGCAGTCCCCTGACTCATCTGGTTGGTAACCCAGCTGTGTCTGTGCCCCGGGTGTTGTTAAGGACACCTGAATCTAGGCACATTAGGCACCAGACCTCCCCAAAATGTTACTGCATGGAGCCCCAATGCAAAATGTTTTTATTTGAGTTTTTGCCATTGTTGGGGCACTGGGGACAGGAATAGTTCAGTTAGGAATATTTCTCCCCCAGTTGGAAATAATCCTGTGGGTGGTGCATCTTTGCATTTTGGACCTATGTGTGTAAAACTGTTCCACAATCGCAAAAGGGATTAATAAAGTAGTTCCTCTTTCAGATTTAGGTCTTAGGATTCTGATTATTGCCCCTATAATTCAATTCACCATAAGTGGTCTTTGACCTGTTTCATCACACGGTAGCCAAATAAATTCACACTGGTCTGGAGATTTTGTTCCATGGACTATAATATTAACTCACTGAACAGGACATTGACTAAAAATAATGTTTTTAACGCTGCAGCACTTACTGAGGTGAGCGTGTGAACTATGAAATCTTTTATTAGAATAGTCTGCCTTACTCGCTCTCTGATTGGGATAGTATCAGTTGAATTCAATAACTGTCAAATTAAATTGTAAACATCTATGATCCTCTCACATGTGTGCTGGCTATGATGAAATCACATCAAGTGTATCACAATAATGATTTATCATGGGTAATGTTGCTAAATAGGAGTGTCTCCTGTAAACCCCCTTAAGGGCCCACTGGAGGTCCCCGGATCCCAGTTTGGGAGCCACCTACTGTAACCCCTATGAATATGGGAACACTGCAGGCTGCAGACCATATGGTCCTCATGGTGCTGGGTACAGGCAAGTGATGCTACCTGGCGATTAAAGGAGGGAGGGAGGGAGAGGGGGGCATCAGGAGCTGTAGCCTAGTTAATGAAAAAAAAAAAAAAAAAAGATACTGAAGCGAATTCAGCCTTTTGCTTTGAGTGTACACAGCTCCACACAGTCTCAGCCAGACGGCAAAAAGAAAAGCGAACACGGAGGGAAAAAACATACAGGGAGAGTTGGCTGATGCATCTCTCCGACAGCATCCATTTCACGGCGATTACAGTTCGGAGCGGAGGAGACGGTGCGCATTTCTCTGAGAAACACGGTGCTTTTCTCTCCTCCGAAGTCAGTTTCCTAGAGCGACTGGAGGGCGGAAAGCCACTTTTTTCTGCGTTTATCGACACGGACAGTATTTCATAACAAGCCTGTTTACTTGGAGCAAAAACCAGGTCGTCCGCAGTTCCAGTAGGCGATACTGCATTTTGTTTGTGGAGTGGAATTTGCGATCCGCAGCTCAAGACGCAAAAGGAATACCCGACCGTTCAAGTTTTCCTGGAAGTTGCGCAGTGACAGAAAAACATGGGAATTTGTGGCTATTTGGCGGTGCCTGGAAAATGCCTGGTCGTCCTCGGACTTAAATTGTTATTCCTTGTACCTGCAGGAGTTCCAGCCAGGAGCGGGGATTCTGTATTGAAGGACAACATCACTGTCAGACAGGGGGACAGCGCCGTCTTAAAGTAAGTCTTTAACTGTTTTTCATTCTCACATCACTAATATCAGCCTGTCTCCCGCCGTGCGCCATGGGGACGGACCCGTGTTATTCAGCGTGCTGATCCCAACAAATAATCATGTGCAACGGTCCAGGAGTTACTAAAGGTCATCCTAACCTATATAAAAGGCACGCTTGTGTTTTTGACATGAATTTTAACTACTGATGCTGCATGCGTGAGAGTTAGAAGCTTACTAAACCCGGTGTTTAGCCTCTCCTGCTCATTGCCCTTGAATGTTATTGATCCCGTTGGTTAATTTCTTGTAGAGGATGCACATAGCTGAGATACTCAAATTCAGCACTGGGAGGGGTTGTGTACTATTGATTTGAGTATGTGATACAAATTCCTTTAATCTTCCGGGCTGTGTTGTTTTCGTTACACTTCATGAAATGTTTTGGAAGACTGGATAGAGTCAATTTCTGGCAATTTGTATCAGTTAACACTGGATGAAAAATCACATTTAATTATTACAATCATATTATTACGTGATACTCTTCATTATATCAGAGTGATCATCACAACTAATCATATTTGGTGTTAAATCACCCGTTCTATCTTAACACAGTATTTTACTGTGTATTTGTCATATGTCATAAACTGTATTGTGGGTTTGCTGTATTTTTTGTATAAGAATAGACCAGGTGTGGTGCGAGAAAGTCAGAATCCCTGTGAAAGGATGTGAGATAGTTCCACACACACACAGTCAGTACATTGTACAAACATGTTTCCCTATCACATATAGACATAAACTACGTATCGGTCGACTGTAATACACCTTGAAAAGGTCTGGAAAAACCATGAAACACCTGTACTTATGTGAACTGGTATGTTTACATAATGGCCCATCCACCCATCCATTAGCTGTACCTGTTTATCCTTTGATGGGGGGGCTGGAGCCAATCCCAGCTGACATTAGACGAGAGGTGGGGTACACCCTGGAAATAGTAGTCTGTTTTATTTAAATAAAGAGAAAATAAGGTATAAACTGTACTGACAAAGGCAATGGCAGTTAAAGAAAAAAGAAAAAGAAAAAAAGACATTGCAAAATAGAAACTAAGCAGAACAGACAGCATTGAGGAAATTAAAAGAAGTGTAAGCAATTAAAAAAATTTATGCCCGATTGTGAGGTTAAATAAACACGTGAACCCATGATTTTCAACATATGCCGAACAGTTACACACATCTGTATGGTGTTACAGATGTTAACAACAGTCTTGATTGCTTTGTATGTTTTACAATCAAGATTTGCAAATGATGTGCTATGAAATCAGACATAAATTTATAGAACTCATGGTAATGTCACTACATTTCCATGCATACAAAAGGCAGCACATTCAGTACCTCTAGCTGTCAGCTAAGGGCAGTAGAGTTCAGATGGCTCCAAGCTGGCTGAAATATGAGGTTTCTGGACAAGAATTATTGCACAGTTTGATGACTGTTGACACAGATGAGCAGCTAAATAGCTCGCTGTTGTACGTTTGGCTGATGAGGTGGAAAGTGAACATGCACCATATCCTCACCAGCTCACCACCAGTGTTTGGCAGTAATCGCTTTCCCAGTAACTAGTAGTGTAAGGGATTACAGTTACTAATCCAAGTAACGCTGTGTAACTGAATGCACCATACTTGGCGTGAATGTGTGACTGTGTGGCAGATCAGCACCAGTGATCCTGATGTTGTTCAAGTCAGCTGCTAGTAGGAAAGCTAAAGGAAAAATGGAGAACGAGGGGGAGAGGCGTTCTATCCCCAGCTGTAAGTATTGCCATTATTGTGTCACAGTCTAAGAAAGAACAAAGAACATTGTCGTCCGTTTATAAACTTTGGCCAGAAAAAAACTGTCAACCACAAGCAGTTCTACATCTAATTTATTGAAGCCCCTGCTAAAGCAGCACAGCAATGTGACATTTACAAAAAGGAGAGAGTAGCGTTAAGCAACGTTGCATGTTTTTAAAAATAAGTGAAAAGTAACTTATTACAATTTCTGAGTTACTTGCCCAACACTGCTCAGTTTAGTCCTCATCTTCTCTCCTCTGCTCTGTGCAGCCTCAGAGAACAGAGGCAGTCTTTCTTACCAGTTTGTTAATCCTGTCTTCATGCTCAGCCATTACAAATGTGCGCTGCTGCCACTGATTAGTAGAACTTGTTAAATAGTCTGTTGGAGCCACTGAAACCAACCATTTCACTCTCCTCACCCTGGATGGTGACAGGCTGAAAACCACGTCCTGCTCCTTCCTGTCACGCTGATGTTGAGCTGCAAATACTTGCCCCTGTAGCAGCTGGCAGGACTCTTTTGGCAGACTCATGTTCTCCTTTTTCTTGCCCTAATCTATGCAGCACACAATAGAGAAGTCATCAAATAACTCGTGGAGCAGCTGTGACCCTGAGTTGAATCTTAAAAGGAGAGGTGTAGAGTATGAACTCGAAAGCTGACAATACCGTTACCCGGGGCATCCCTGTGCTGCTCCGTAGTGTATCCAATATACCGTCCTGGAGGAAGATGAACTTCTGCCTGTCAGTGAGCTAGTCAGTCTGTAATCCAGGAAGCCATGCTATCCACCTGCAGTGCTTTTAGCTTCTCCCCAAACAGGAGCAGCTGGATGGTGTTTAAAGTACCAGAGAAATCAAAGGACAGCATTCTCATCCTGCTTCCCAGCTTCTGCAGATGGGAATAAGGCCTGTGGAGCTGGTATATGATAGCATTGTCCTCACATTTGACAGCTAACTGGTTCATGCCCTGAGAACCCTGAGAACCTTGAGGCGGATGCTGTGAGGACCCACTGCCTTGTTTGTGAGAAGCCTTTCTAACTCCCTCTTCACCCATGTGGCAGTAATGCAAAGATTGGGACAGGGAGGTGGCCAGGAGCTGGGAATCTTGAGGAGGCCGGAGAGGAGGACAGCTGTGTCATTGACCTCTGATTTAATTGACATAATGGGAAGACTAGACAGGCTGAAATTGGTAGGCGCTGCTGTGTTATTAGTTAAACATTTTATGTATAAAAATGCAGCATTGATAGAACTAATTTCTACCAGCAAACTCCTAAATTAATCACTGTGTCTGGAAACTGCATTTTGCTTGGCAAGGGTTAAATGCTTTTAGTCAAGGGAAACTACAACATTAATAAGTTTTAATGAAAGACTGCTGCCTCTGAGAGATGATTTCCTGTAGCTGGCAAAATTCCTAGGGTGTTATTTGATTTCTACAGGGTTGTACTATTAAGACAGTCAAGGGCAACACAAAGCAGTATCATTCTCACATAAAGAAAGCCACTGCCAACAGGAACTTAAGCAGATGTGAGCAGCAGAATAATTGGTATCATTCAAGTAACACAGCTTTTGGAGCAATATCAATAAGAATCTCGGAGGCAAGTACTGTACTTTTTACTCCACTACATTTGTCCAGCATCTTAAGTTACTAGTTACTTTTCAGATTGCAATTTCCTTCCTGACCAGTGAAAACCATGGATCTCCAAATTTGTTGAATTTGCATTGCAGTTGCATTGCTTCCAATAGATCCTGCTAAATACTGCACAATGAACCTTTAAAGGTCAACTTCTGGTCTATCGATGCCTCGATTGGTTAGTTTGTTGACCCAAACAAACTTGTTAACACAAAATGTCTGTTTAGGTCATCCAAGGTCATAATTATCCAAGGAAGGTTAAAATCCAAGGCAACATTCAGACTGCAGGTCAAAGTGACCCAAATCTGATTTTTTTTTGCTCATATGTGACTCAGATCTGATATTTTTATACCGCTGTGAACAGCCCGAGTCACAGAGATTTGGGCCATTTTCATATTTGGAATGCAACCTCAGTCTGGACAGTCAGATCGGAATTGATGCAACTTTGAAAAAAAAAAGCTCCAGAAAAGCCATTATTGAACATTTTGCTTCCTCTGCTACCTTGCTATCATCTGCACACAAATTCCCTTTCTTACACCTGAAACCCACCAGGTCACAAGATCTCTTCTGAGTTATGTGCATGCTACTTATCCGAGCGGACGCAGTAGAGCGAAAAGGCGAGAGAGAGAGAGAGTTGTGGGGCAGATGCATTGTACAGCGCCATTGTACAATAATGCATGTCATGGAAAGGCCTGCTGTGTGAACGCAGCCTTACATGAAGGATGAAACGTCTTCGATTGTCTTCAACCAAGTCCAGTTGCCCTTGATTTGAACCTTCTCTGGATTGTTAACACAAACTAACTAACCAGCTGAGGCAGCAGTAGACCAGCAACTGCCGTGTTCAGCAAGGTATTTATTATAGCGTATTATAGCGACTGTTTCTGGTTAGACAAAAAAGGATCTTAATCTCTTTTTCTGACTGCAGCATGCTCACTAAATACTGGACCAATTTAAAAAAATGTTGTCCCAATTAGTCACATTGACGTAAAAACGGGGAAATATGATTCAGTTTGAAAAAGTTACATTTTGATGGTATTAGTACTAAAGGATTTGAATACAGTCCACAGCTACAGCCTCTGCGGGTAGAGCAAGAATTAGAAAAATGTAATTAATGAACATACAGGTACATACAGCATAATTTGTTTAAACCTGTACAGTTAACAACTTTTGAAACTTTACTGCTTTCATGCTTTTTCCAGACTTGGTAGCATCAAGGTTCTCTGTATCCCTCGTGCACCACCCATAAAAAAATGTAGGATAAGTATTGATGAGTATTGATCCTGTTTTACCGCTAATGGACTTACTATGGCTTTAAATAGTAATGCGGATAAAATGATGATTCTATAAAGTGAAATGACTTTTATAAAATAGCATAGCTACCACCACCATTTCAAGTATGCTTTCATAAAAATAGAAAGCGCACCAGTCTGACATTTAGCTGATCAACCTCCGCTTTTTGTTCTTAGTGCCAGATTTTCAATTTCCTTCCAATTAAAGTTGTTCTATTATAATGTTTGAAATTCATCTAAAGTAGTCACTGAGCAACCAATGTTATTTTAAAGTTGTGTTTGTTAAAAAGGCATGGTTTTAAATCATTTCTTGATTTATCTGGTTTGTTTCTGCAGGTTATTGCTGCCATTTTTTCCAAATTTAGAATGCCAACTTTATTCTACACTGTAGTCCTTATCTTTTCTAACTCTATGGAGGGCTACAGACAAACATGCTGTAGGGCAGGGTACCGACCGAATTGCTTTGGTACTAACGAGTACCGAAAAATGCTTTGTCATTCCGTACCAAATTTCAGTACCTAAGGAGTGCATCTCACGCATGTTTGAACCAAGATCTAGGGTCTTATCTTACACCATGCACAAAGAAGCACACAGTGCAACACATGTGTCATCGCTAGTTTACGAACAACGCAGTTGTCATTTTCACATCCAGCGAACATTCTGATTAATCGTGGTAGGGTTGTGGGTGGGTGAAATAGGATGAAGCATATTAAGAGAGACTCTATGCGCACACAGCATCATAGCTTCATTGATTATTTAAATCCCCCGACACGATGACAGGATCGGTCAGGATCTAATGTTAATTAATGTTCTGTGTTCTTCTACACATCCAGACTGTCTCACACACAATCCAGATTCATACAGGGAATTTTTTTGAAAGCAGCCATCCTCCTGATCAATTCTGAGCTCAGATCAGAGATCATCAAAAGATTTCAGAAGCTAAAAGTTAAATTCTGTTTCCCCCAGAGAGTTTCCTATATCTGTCCTGTCAAGTTTATAACTAAAGGTTTTAGTTTTACTTCTTTGATGCACCAATCCAACTTTTTTAGTCCCAGTACCGATACCAATAACATTACCTTGGCTTTGGGTATCGGCCAATGCCGAGTACCGATCTAGTACCAGTAAACAAGCTGTATTCCTCACTGTCAGGAAGAGACTGGGAATTATTACTTTAAATGTAAGGCTTGACTTAAACATTGCTTCCTAACTTTGTAAAACAAAATGTCATCTCTCCTAGCAAAATATTTGGGTCTACAGGCGCACTGCTGACGCATTGCGTAGCGTGCACATAATCGAATTGAATAGATCTGCCCAAGAGATCGGACCCCTTGTCACTGAGATCTTATATCAGTATCAGATCGGTGCATTATTACTTAAATGTCCCACAATATTTTCTGTAACATTACATGCACATGGAAACGTTTAAAATTACTGACAGCAGCCTTTCTAATCATTAAAGGGGACATTTGTACAGGTTGCACTACCACTGACCTTCTTAGCGTGTGCTCGAACTAATAAGTGAACCAAAACTGACACACCGGAGACAGCATCACACAAAATGCTGGAAACTCAGCTTGACTAATCCATGCTCATTGCATAACAACGTTACATTTACTTAATGTTAGCTTACTTGAGCCAACAAAAACACAAAATCACAATATATCTCACCTGATTTGCAGTACTTTTAGTTTACCTGTCTAATAAGAAGAAAGCCAACTCTGGCTCGGTTTTGTGTTTTCGCCCAACGTCATTTTTGGTCCGACTTCACGTTTGGGACTCCATTTTGTTAGCTGCAATGGTGTTGCTTTTGAGTTCAGAATCAGTTGGCAAGAGGCTTGGGAGCGTGCATGAACATCCAAGCCTACATAAGCCACTGAATTTCGCGGAAAATCCAAATCGATTTCTTCACATAGGAAGCAGCATAGAGGCTTTTAAAGGCAACCAAGAAAGCTGACCAGTGTTTTATTTTTACGTGAGGTTACATCCTGTTCACAATCAAGGCAAAATAAATAAAGGCAATAAAACGTGATTCATTCCATTTACAAAAAAACTACCCATTGCTCCTTCACATGCTAAACTGTTTCTCATACATCAATATCCAACGAAGGTTAAAATCAAGGGCAACTGGAACCAAGTCCAGTTGCCCTTGATTTTAACCTTCGTTGGATAACTATGACCTGGATGACTGAGAATCATAGACATCATACATCAATAGAACAAACAATAAAGAAATCACCTGGAAGAGTTGTGAAATGACCAGTTCATCTTAGTTTATAATAATGCAGTGCAGTGAGAACACAGATGTTTTACAGAGGACCCAAGCGTATATAATGAGGATCTGTCTTTCTGTTACTGTTAGCAGAGACTTCAGTCTGCAGTGTACTTCATACACTTCACTGATAAACCACAGAACTGTAACATTAGTAACACTAGGCTTCGTGATCAAAAGGTTTTATATCACTTTCACACTTCTGCCCATATTCATAGTGTTGTAGTCAAGACCGCCCAAACCAAGACCAAGTCAAGACCAAGACCAGAGTTTATCGAGACCGAGACAAGACCAAGACTTTTAGGGGCTGAGAGCAGTCGAGACCAAGACCGAGGGAGGGCTGAGACCGAGTCAAGACCAAGACCGGTTCCCTGCATCGCATGGCACGCAATAAAATGTGGAACGAGATCACAGATACTTCTCAAATTGATCCGAAAGATCCACTTTCTCATTAAAACACCCACATACAAACACTAAGAGCTGAAATCAACGTAAGCATCGCAGGGAGGGGTGACAGTCGTTAATCAGGGTTATTGGTTGCGTTTGACGCAAAATATGTTTTACTTCCAATCAAAGTCAGGATGTTAACAAATCAGACAATGCAAAAGCAATTTATTGATATTCCCAAAGTTACGGTCTTGACTGGTCTTGAAATAAAATCCTGAGTCCTCAATGTCCAAGACTGAGACATGATTGAGTACAAATAGGGCGAGACCGAGACGAGACCAAGACCATCAAAAAGTGGTCTTAAGACCAAGACCGCTCTCCAACACTACATATTCACATTCCCTCTCTCTAGCTCATCCGCACAGGTGGGTCTGTATCACTTTTTTCTTTCCTTTAATTTTATTATTATATTTTATACTGGTTTTTATAATGTGCCATTCATCCGCCCTTTAAATATCAAGGCGCCCACCTCCCTTTTAAATGGAATGGGAAATGACACTGATTGGTTTAATTGATTAAATTCATGTTACATCCAAACACACCTATGATTAATTAAGAGACTAAATACAACCCCATGGCACCTTACTTTACACACAGATTATGTTCTGCTTAACTAGCAAAAATATAGTTGGACATGCCTTAAATGCATGTAGGCATGCACTTTTGACCATGCCCTATAGATCATTTACATAGGGCTTGTGTTACTTTCGTCAGACGAAACTAAATGAAATATATTCGTCAAAAACCTTTTTTTCCCTGACTAAAATGAGACGAGGACGAGACAGCGACAATGCCCTTAAACGCTGACTGTGTCTATATTAACATATATACAACATGCAATATTGTTGATGAAAAATGACGAGACTAAAATGTAATGTTTAATAGGGATAATAAAATCTCTCTTTCTTTTTGTCAGTATAATGAGGAGACAAAATATTACAAGCCATATTTTCTCCCACTAAATTTTCATTCAGTGTTCATTCAACTGTGTTTTTTTCTTCCTGCGCTTTGAATGCTGGCTGATCGAGGCGACGCCCGGTGCACGAGGAAAATGTTTCTGTACTGTGGAGGATGCGAACCCTGCTACGGCTAGGGCTAGGAAGAAAGAGGCACTTAGATATTTGTGAGTGGGCGAACTAATTATATCGGATTTTTGGTAAAAACACTGCAAACTTGAAGCAGCATATCAAGGCTAACCATCTAGCAATTGAGGTAAGGTAATGTCTCCTTTGCAATAAAAATGAGAACAAAGATAACATTCGAGCAGATTGACCAAAATGCTAATCAAAATTATACTGTGTTAGAAAAGACTAAAATGATGGTTAATGACTAAAATACACAGACTTTTAGTCAACTAAAACTTGATTAAAAAAATAGTATACAGTGGACTAAATATGACAAAAACTAACAAGGACATTTGACACAGGACTAAGACCAAATTTTAAAATGGCTGACAAAATTAACACTACATAGGGCCCCTAATAATGCTGGTGATGGGCTGTCTGATGTTACAAATCGTAGAAGCAAGCAAACATGTTAAAGACAGATAAATTAAGAGGTCTACTCTTTCCCAGTATCTCCCAGTACCACAAACATCACCCATACAAGTCATTCCCTTCTTCTTCTTCTTTGGACTAGACCGACTAGACGTCAAATAAATAATAAATGTTTCTTTTGTTATTTAAAATTCCAATACTGTACAGATATTTCATGGTTTTTTTCATTTTAGTCCAGTTATTAAGTGTGCAGAGTAAAAACAGTTTCTCAGCTGCTCCCAGGCTTATGAACAGCTTCATCCTTTAAAGTGAGTCATTGTACCATAATGTGTAATGTTATTTTCTTTTGTTAAAATGGATTTGATAAAATTAGTATCAAGGCAGAATTGGTATAGACATTTTTAGAATGAAACACAGCTGTACATCTCTGTGACACCTGCAACTGATGAGTTTTACTGGTAGGATAAAACACACGGGTTGTTCAGATTGTCTGACTTGGGGAGGGGACACAATATCTTCATCTGCACAGCCACCCAAGTTGAAGTGAATGGAGGCTGCCTATATGTAAGGGTTTGCGATACCATACCACTTCTTCCTTATGCTTGTCTGCAGTAACAGTGGATTCTGTAGGACCAACCTGTTATGCTTGGTAACACAGTCCAGGAGAGTGGTACAGGATCTAGACAAAAATCTCTTCATTCAGCATTGGGTGACAGCAATCCTGCTTGCATGCATTTGTGGCACTGATCACACTGAGACAGAATTGAAGCCCGGTTGGGGAGCAGGTGGCGAATCTTGTTTTCCTTATAACCATTGTCCTTAAGGAGAACAAGACTTACCACTCAGACTCAATGACAGCAAGGCTGTCTTATAGCTAGCCCCCCACTCACAATGAGAAGTAGTACACAAGGCTGTGTCACTTCTTTTCTGCAGCAGATGTGTTTTAGGACAGGTCTGAAAAGCGAGGGCCAATGCTGCTTTCCCTCAGTGTCACTGATTCCACAGCTATGCCTTTGACAGGCCCTTTACAATTTGGCACCCAGGTGGACAGATTAGCACCAGAGATGGCTGAGGTAATGTGATGCTGACCCTTGGCAGAGGCCCTCTCTTAACCTTGTAAGCCAGAGTGTGGAGAGCCGAGTGGCAACTGGTGGCAGGCCTGTCTGAGTAAAGGTGCAGTCACCACGATTGACACCTCTTTCTTGAACAGTGGTGTGAGATGAATTTCTTCAAGTGCCAATATAACTTTTACTTGCTGTAAGAAATTGAAAGGTGTGTGCGTTTTCTGACATTTTACTAAAAGATTAATCAATTAATCATAAAAGTTACTTACTGTATATGGGAATTGAGTCCAGTGTGTCATATTTGGGAGGATCTATTGACAGAAATGCAATATATTATCTATAACTATGTTTTCTGTGGTGTACCTTGCATAGACCTAACATAATGAACCGTTATGTTTATATTTCCTTTAAATGAGCCATTTCTATCTGCAAACACTGCTGGTCCTCTTACATGTTGCGGCGCCATGTTTCTACAGTAGCCCAAAAGGACAAATGACTCTACAGAGCATGTTTCGTCACTACCTTGAATACGTACAAAGAAGAAGAAGAAGAAGAAGAAGAAGAAGAAGAAGAAGAAGCACAAGTAATGTTAGTAATAGTAGTTTTTTCAGAAGTAAGAAAAGAAGAGAAATTTGGACAAATGGAGGACCACACATATTATTTAGCACAAGAGCCGACAGAGCGTGTCGGCCGCTGTAGCTTCTCACACTTCTCACACACACTGAATACTTAACAACTCGGGAAATGGGACTATCTGAATGCAACGTGAGCCGCTGGTTGCAATTCGCAACCCTCAACACTAAATGCCACTAAAACGTACACACTGAACCTTTAAATTCACACTATATGATGACACATAATAGTATAGTATGTTTACTGCAGTTATAGACTTACAACGCAGCACAATCAAAATAATGTGGTAGCTGTGTACGCCTCCATCAGAGGCATGTAACATCACACCTGTTTTGTAAATAGGACACCGAACTACCTCCAGTCCCACACATAAATGTAGCCATCAGGACATCTGTCTGCATGACAGTGTGATTATGTTATGACACTGGGTGAGTCTGTAATTTGCATTAGTGAAGATCATTTATATTAAGATACCAAATTAATATATTTTCATATTGGGGGCCACTGAAACCATAAAAGCCCGTGTCACTTTGTCTAAGCAATTCCCATCTTCGTGGTGTTCATATCTCACTCAGAAGTCATTAGAAGTACTTGCCTCTAATGAGAAGGTGGGTATTATTTCAAGCTCGCATTTTATTGTATCGTAACTTGAAACATTGGGTGGAGATATGCAGGGTGTTCAAACTGAATGGCTGGTTTCAAGTCAAAAGAAATGGAACAAAGGCCTACCCTTAATTGAAGCCTTTTCACAAAGCTGTGTAGAACCATAGGGCTGTCTGTTGTTCAGTAGAGAATATCATTTAATCTGCAACGCTTTCACTGATTCCTAACAACAAACCAAGGATACATATTTCATTTTGCTTTTACCATTATTGTCCAGCCTTTGCTGAAAACTTATGTTGCAAAACTGTCAACATGAAGCAACGAATAAGTAAGCCATACGATACATACTTTAAAATACTAAGTAACTGTAGTCTAATACTTGTGTTCTTTCCCTCTTGCACTTTCTTTCTCTTGATCAGCACTCACACACAACATCAGGGTTTTTGTTGAAAAGATGAAAGTTTTCAAGTATATGAGCAACATTGAATAATTCAGTAACAAAGAAAGCTACTGCTTTCACTGACTAGGCTTCCACAGGTCTGTGTATCTAGACTGGCGAGTTTCAGAGCTTTGAGAGGAATGCTTCAAACAGACATGCCTTCTCCACAACAATAAATAGATATTTAAACAAGAATTCACCTAAATTGTGCAGAATTACTCAAAGATGGGTCAAGTGGGTATCCTTTATGCTGCATGCTACACTGCTTTTATCTCTTTCCCATCCTTTCATAAAGGACCCAATGGTTTTCTTTAATGTATGTTCAGTTATCAGAATGACTGGATAAGTTCCAACTAACCATGTCCTTTGTTTCTGTTTAACTGTGCTTCAGGCATTCATCTGAAACACTGCAATACAACCTGAGTACAATAATAAGTAGTTTGTTATTTCTATTTGTAGTTTGTTATGATATCAGGATCAGGGGCAGACCAGGGCATCTTGCAAAGGGAAGCCTAAGGGTATAATGATGTGTAATTTTTCCCAATACTTTTCAGAAACCCACTCAGTCATGACAAAAAAGGGCCAGATTTTTCCTGCTCAAGGCAGTTATCCTACAGCCTAATAAAAACAAAATCAAAAGAAACCCAAGGACAACAAACAATGACTTCCTCAGTCACTGAAAAGTGGAAATCCATGGTTCTTATTCACAGCCGTTGTTTGTGTTTTTTGCCCCAATCCGGATACAAGTCCTTTAACCCCTTGACGCCGATTGTTGCGAATTTGCATCACACCTCTTCCTTTCAGACTGCAAGACCGCATGGATTCCCCCAATGCCTGTTGGTGCATGTTTGATACGTACCTAGGAACCTTTTGCAAGCCCTGGTTTCTCGTTTATGCCTGTTGTTGCTAATTTGCATCATACCTACATCATACCTGAATTTATATCTTTTCTATGTTCTATAGACAAATTAACAATCTTCACTTAATTGAACATAAGCTTGAAAGCGAATGAAAACACAAATTATTATTATTTCTTTATTGTAAAAAAATTCAGGCGTTAAGGGGTTAATATTAGGTGCCTGCTGACGCTGTGTCAGTTCCGATGATTACTTATTTTCCTAAATGTTCATTAAATATGTATCTGACACAATGAAATAATGGCTGTAGACTTTTAAGTTTGGCCTCCTCATTTTTTCACAGGCTACTTAATGCTGGAGGTCCCGGTTTAGTCCTATAAAGTAGATTAAGGTTTAATTTATTGATAGGATATGGGAGAAGATGTTTCACTTTGTTGGAGTTGATCAAACCACAAACACACTCTACTTGCAGTTCTACAGCGCTGCATAGTTGAGCTTCGTCCCTCACAAACAGTCTTTGGTGCACAAACACTCACTGAAGTAACATTAATCATCATATGAAATGATGAGAAGCTGCCACCTGGACGTGTTGTACACTGCTCTTTGCTAATAAAAAAGACAAGAAATAACTGCTCCGTTAGAGTTGCAGCTTAGCAAATCTGTGAATTTGCCAAACGTGGTGTCGGAAGTCAGTTACTAGGGCTGGGACGATTCATCCATGTAGTTGACGTAATCGATTACATAAATACGTCAATTCGTATTCGAGTTGCTGCATCCAGTGCAAGAAGGGATCCCCCTGACAACCTGCAGATACAAGACCGCGCTTTCGACCGTCTAAAGTTTGGGAGTATGATACACATGCACTCAACAGCTTGCTGCTCCTTGAGCTCTGTGGATTGGAAATGGCTTCATTGCTGAACAACTGCTGTCCACCAACACGTGAAGTGAAAGTATCCCGGTGCACTTTGTCTATTTCACAGCACCACAATTCCTGTTAATTTTTTTCTCCACACAAGGACGTCACATTATCAGCACAGTCCATTAAAATGTTTTTTTAGTAAGTATTTCTTCATAGCCTTTGTGTTAAAACAAATTTCTTCCCTGAAGCCTGTTTCTTCCATGCTGGCATTTCACTGACTTGCTGCTATGTAACACCGCCCCCTGGCGATCAGATCGCCAATCGGTGATCTCAAGTAGCCATGATCAGACGATATGAAAATAGAGAAGATCGCCCAACCGTAGTTCGGCCGTTTCATATTTTCTGTTCATTTAACGGCCACGTATGAGTGAGAAATATGCTGAAAGTAACATTACAGACAATCTGTGACTGTCTGTAAATAGTTTCAGTTGTTTTTTTTGCCCCACACTGATGCAGAAATACATTAGCCTGTGATTATCTTACTACATATTATTCAATATTGAAATAAATCCATGTCAGAAACATTTAAAGTTCTAAGTAAAGTAGCCTAATTAATGTCTGTTATTGTTATTATTGTAACAAAACATCAGTAAACATGGAAATTGGATTAATTTTAAGATATGCTACTATTTTCATTATTCTAATGTGCATCATCAGTGAATAAATGGGATCAATTGTTATGTTAACTGAGTAATAGGCCACATTTTTTCTTTAGATTGCACAAAATTAGTTGTTTGATTAATCGACTGATCGAAAAAAATAAATGTTAGATTAATCGATTAGAAAAATAATCATTGTAATGTGCAGAATGTGTTGCAATGTGCAAAATAATAATGTGCAGTGAAATGCACTTTAAAGCCTGGCGGTTTTAAAGGAGATCAGCTTTGAAGCAGGCTCAGGTGGACAAAACTGATTAGAATACAGTAAAGGTGTCTGGACTTGGGTATTTTCCAAAGTGACAACGTACCACACCCACCATGGAAATCCTTACATAGCCCCATATTATTTATTTGTTGTGCCTTCAACCGTACTGTTTTGTTAGGTCTGCTCTGTTGTGTCATTGCCAGCAAATTCTGGTCTTTTTACCATTCAGCTCTATAGACCACAGAATTACCACATACCAGTGTATTCAGCAAAAGTGGAGTGCAAGTGGAAGTGTTAAATATGATATAAGCCTGAAGTGAGGTTAATGTAACACAGTGAGGCTGCTGAGTTCAAACTTTCTGAAAAAGTCCTTTAGATCTGTTCAGCCTAACAGTCACAGTATGTTCAAGTAACTTATAAATCTTTGAAGCAGTAAGCTTACTCCACCAGGTAGACCCACTGGATATACTTGAGGATTGGGTTTCTGTTTCCCATGTCCCGTTCTCCAGTATTTGACCAGGGTTGTATCAGTCTTTTTCTATGCATTCTATAGACATCCATCTTGCACAGGTTAGGTTTCAGCATCTTTGTGTTGTCGTAAATCACTGAGGTAGTGATTAATTTTTAATATCCAGAAATCTATGCACCGTGCTGCAGTCCAACTAGATCCTCCACTTCTGAGAGGTAGCCACATCCATTACAGCCTGTTTTTGGTGTCCCCTCCCTGTGCGTGTTGGCTGCACTTTTCTGATATCATTAATACTCATCAGCTACACTTTCCGTTCATGCCACATTCTGCAAGGCAATTTACGCTCTACTACTTTCACTCTCCTACCTACTTCTCTCCATCCTCTTTTTAGCACATTCTCATCCTTCTTATTTAGCTACCTCTATACTTATAGCCCAAACTCTATATGGAGAAAAAGTAGCCCTAAAGCTTTCCTGAAGCTGGGTCCAAACATTATGAGTGCTGCCCATTGTTCTCATTGTTTTCAACATTTTTACAGCAGGATTGTCAACGTCACATAGTAGGAGAGATAATTATTATTAAGTTCTATCACCTCCTGATCTTTATGCAGGGCTTACAGTCTTTGCTGCTCGTCCAACTTTAGCATTTTCCTCCATTTCTTTGCCTTTTTCAGAAATAAGTACAGTAATACTTGGATGGATTTACATTTCTGCGTTGGTTCAAGAACAAGCAAACATCCTCTTGAGGTTTCGGGGGTTACCTAATGTTGTGACTCTAAAGCTGATGATACACGGAGCAACTTTTAGAGAAATGGTGCTGAGCAATGTTGCTGTCAACGGTAATGAGTAAAGATTACTACTGTAATCCCCGCCACCCCGCTCAGCCGCTTTCCGTTCAAAACATAATCGGACTTGCCACCAGCAACATTGCCCAGCAACAATGCTCAAAAAGTAAATGTAAAAGTAAACGCAAGTGTCATACCAAGTTATGTGGAGGGTTAATCATTTTAGGTTTCAAGAATCCTGAGGTTTAAATAACCATATATAAAAACCAAAGCAACCTAAATTAGGCTAACGTTAAGCCAAAAATACAGCTAACATTTACACAGCTTATAGACATAGCACTAATGAGGGAGATTTCACCTATATTGTGCAAAGTCATAGGTTGTGATTTCCAGTATTTTCTGTTTTTTTTTTCCCGTGCCTGTTTTTAAGATAGCAACCAAAATCTCATCTCATGCATCCAAATATCCCAATGCCCTTATCCAGCCTGGCCTTTTACAAACAATGTAGAGTTAACATCAGTATTGCAATTCCTAGCATAAGAGCAATGATTCATTTGGCCTCCAAAACCTTGAATCAATGAAGGTTGCTGCAAAAGAACTATAGCCAGTGCAAAGTGCTTAGGATGAATTGGTAAGAGACATTAATATATCCTCATAGTGGAACCTCCCTGCCTACATGTCTGTCTGCTTGTCTGTCATGTGAACATCATACTAATGCCAGAGGCCTCCTTATAGAGGTTAGACCGAGCCAAAAGGAGCACTGAGCTAAATATATTTGCAAAATAAGGAGTGAAAAATGATTTTCTTCAATTTTTACTTTCTTAAGGCTGTGGAAGTTATTTATTTACCATTTGTTATGAGAAGATAAGCATGTTGTTAATTAATGAAAGACTTAGCCTAATTACTGACCTCCCCAGCATAAATAGTTATGTTGAATATATAATGGGGATTATGGGGTGACATTTGGAAACTCATGTACTTCCTGTAGTAATGGCTGTATATCAGATATGGAAAAAGTAGGGCATCCTCTCCAGAAGTGATCGAGGTTGTAGAGAGGTTGTAATTGTTATAATTGTGTTTCAGCACACTCTCTTTGGTTGCTACCATGAAGTCAGGGGCACATCAGAGTCGTAGTAGTAGTAGTAGTAGTAGAGTATTGCAATTTTACTCGTTTTAGGGCACTATTACTTGTTGCACAACCTTGGTTGCAAGGGAATACCACTTCCATCACGTCAGACTTTCACATTTAAGCGCTGCCATGAGTTGGGTCACTGTTGGTGGGCATTAAGCAGCTCTTGAGATCTTCTCCCTCATTTCAGAAATGAGATGTCTCCGACCATCTGTCAACACAAAGTACTGGCCTCCCGTGACCAGACAAATCATTCCTAATTCTCCCGCCTCTCCTCGGGTCCTGGATCACAGCCGTCGGTCCTCTAACGAAACAGATCCCTCTAATGAAGGAATATGGCAGAGAAACGTGCCTCCCGCTGATTCATGTCCCTGGCCAATGCCACCTCAAGGATAGTTCAGCTGAGCTATACTTAGAATCAGCGATGAGCTTGACGTAATATTTTTCTCTTTTATTGTGTTCAAATTGTTTTGTAAGAGCAGTGCAGTTATGAGACTTAAATAATCCTGATGGAGCAATTTCAACATAAACCAAGCAGCTACAGTAGTCAATTGGCAGCAGAATGCAGTGAATATGGCTGTTAAATGGGACTTGGCTGCCAGCCTTCGCTTGCAAGCTGATCACAATGTGAAAGCCTTTCCATGAACACGTCTAATATGTACCAGACAGTGCATTACAGTGATTATCTTTAGATTTGCAACTTGTTTTTTGCTTTCTGAGATCATTTGCGGTGCCCCCATCTGCTTTAAGTGTTAATCAGAGACCAATGGAAATGGCATCAAGCTGACTCTTCTTTAGATAGACTGACAGGCAAAAACCGAACATGTCCCCTTTCTTAGCATGCAACTTCTAAAAAACATTTTGATTTGCCTTTAAATACTGGCAGTCAGATGTTTATTACAATGTATTAAAGCCTACACCATTCATTCAAACAGAGGTGCCAGTCTTCAAAATCAAATGCATCCATCTTGGGAAATACATCCTTATGTAACTTTGCCCCACGCTCCCTGCCTTTCTGATTGATATCACATTTTAGTGCACAGTTTTGGTGTGGCCTGGTTTAGGCACGTTGGAATCAATAAGTGTCCTTGATTTATTATTGCAAGCAGATTTCACTGTCTGAGGACAAGGAAGGAAGGAGGGAATTTGTCTCATTCTGCCAGCTGATGGTGCTCATTAATATGGATAAAACTGACTAGAAGTCATCTGGGAAGAATGTCATACCACATTAGACAAATAAGTGGCTGAAACCACTGGCTGTAATGAATTGATTTGCTTCACATTGATCCCCCCCCCTCACGTTAATCACATTTGGGAGTCATGTTCATGTTCTAAGTTGGTACAATTATAAAATATTAAATATTGTAAGTGAACGGGGCTTAATTCTATGTTTGACTCATGCATCATTCATTGCATTTGTTTTATGTTAAAACTAATTTAGCAAAAGTAGAATATCTAACACTTTGAAGTGTAAATGATAATGGGCAGTTGAATACTATACTAGTTCAATACTATCTATATATACACATACAGAATATAACGTATATGGTGAGTTTTCAAAAAGTTAGATACAACAGGAAACACAGTTTTAATCTGATATGTTTTTGTCTTTATTCAAAGGAATACCAAGTGAGAATTCTTTAACTTTTCCAGCAGCACTACAACTTTTATAACACTCCGCTTCACATTCACACAGTTAAACGCATTCACACTTGGGAGCTGCCCTGTGCAGCCGCAATCTTCTGCTGTTGGCCACTGAGCAGCTGCGGTGGAGCAGTCGGGAGTTCACTTCCTTGGTCAAGGGCATACTGACACTGATTGTTGTTGAGAGGAGAGTGTTAGGCAGCTTTTATATGAGCTTTGGTGATACATCAAATTATGTACAATATGTAGGATTTCAGTGAGGAAGGATGAGTAAATTGATGAAACGTGGTACAAAGAAAACATCTTGAAGTAGTTTAAATCAGTTACTCTTTTAGCAGTCTAAAAGTAATCATTGAGAGATACATCTGCAACCATGGTATTTATTTGGTTTCAATGTAAACTGCGTTAAAGTGCCAGCTGCTCAATGATCCATGTGAACACTCTGTACTGTTTTTCCACTAAGTGTGCGACTGTCTAGTCATAAGGCTTCTTTTCTAACCTGTGCAGTGCCGCCGCATTGTCACCTAGAGAAATTCCGTGGAGCTATTTCTTGGATAATAAATGGAGGTCCGACAGGAGGAAAAACCAAGAAACTATTGTAAAACATTTCTGACATACACTCTTTAACTTTAGAAAATCAATAAAGCCAATTTAACAGAAGGCTTTTCTTGTTTATCAGAAATGGTCCACCTGAGCCCAGGCTGTTTTTTCTCTCTCTTTCTCTCCTTTTGGAAGGATATTATCCCATCATAATAAAAGCTATGACCTTTCTCCTGTGTACTCACCATCATCTGTGCCAAATAAACAACTTCCTTTGACTGGCACACAGGGAAGTTGTTTCACAGTCTTACAGAATTCTAATGCAAACTGGTGATACTGCACAGATCTTCAGCTCGTGCTCAGAAGTACCGTACACCGTGTACCATACACCATGAAGGAGCTAATATTTTATACCTGCTGGATAATGTGATGTGATATACAGATATTTCAACCCAGGGTATCTGTCAATACCAAGTATTGATCTCAAAATGTAAAATCTGTGTAACAGTTCCTCATTGCATGCACTCATTGAAGTTGCTCTGGTGCAAGGTGTAAGGAAAAACACACAACAGAAGGACACATGTAGTAAGGTTAGTGTATTGTGGCGATCGGCACGTGTCACACACAACACACACACACCCAGGCCAACTTTTGTATTGAAACTCAAAATGAGTATTAACAGTCGATGAAATGTGGACATTTGAACTTCAGTGATGGTTGAACTATGGGTTTTGTATGTAGTACTGACTGTTTAATACACTGTGGTGTATGCACAAGTTCTTGTGTGCGTTTCATGGTATCTTTGAAATACCTGGTTGTTCAGTAAGGTGGGGTGATTGTTGCGTGCTGAAAGCCATGGGTACTTTGTTTTTGTGTAAATATATTGAACATTGAATGACAACACTATTTACATTAAATGACATTTTCTGAAATTTTCTGAAATTTCTGAGTGGCAGACAAAAAACTACTTGCCTGTCACAGTGGCAGACAGTGAAAAAAGTTAATTTCAGACCCTGCCTGTAACTGTAACACATCACTCTTAATAAGTGAAGGTGTGGAAACACTCTAGACAGTTAAGAATTGTTTTTGTTATAATGCCTCTAGTGAAATTTGTACCACATCTTGACCTGAGTGCAGAGAACATGTTCAGCTTATCTAACACACATAACACCAGTGTTGGGCAAGTTACTCAGAAACTGTAATAAGATACTAGTTACTTATTAATCCTTAAAAAGTAATATAAAATATTTTGTTACTTGTTACTGGGTATTAAAAGTAATTAGTTACATTACTCGTTATCTTAAAAAAACAAAGCGGTCTCTCCCGACTTTTTAACTAATAGCATATTCATAAACAGGAGCAATGAGTAGGCCTGTTTTTTTCTACAAAACATAGAACGTTTCCTAAAGTCACCGGTTAAAATAAAAAAATGAAGCCAATCCCGACTTTTTAACTACGGTTTTGCTGCATATGTATTTCTAAGAACAGTATTCAGTGTTTATAGCCTACAAAACACAAAACATTGATTATCCCCACTCTCTCCATGCATGCAGTGCAGATGTTTCATTACATTAGATGCGGAATTGTTCACGGTTAAAAGCTTTTTATTGGTCGCACAAAGTTTATAACGGACGACAATGTTCTTGTCTTTCCTTTAGGGTCAAGGTCAAGGACAACAAAACGGTGTTCTCGTAACGCAGTATCGCAGCGTTACTTGAATTAGTAACTGTAATAACATTACTATTTTAGAAATAGCAATCCGTTACTCTACTAGTTACTGGTACAGGAACGTGTTACTGGCCAACACTGTATAACAGACAAATGTTTGCCTTTGGTGTGGGAGACCTGGGTTCAATTCCCACTGTGAGACATCCACCATTGTGCCCCTGAGCAAGACACTTAACCCATAGTTGCTCCAGAGGCGTGCGACCTCTGACATGTATAGCAATTGTAAGTCGGATAAAAGCGTCAGCTAAATGAATAAATGTAAATGTCTGTTACTTAACAACCATTTGATTGGTTGCATTCATGGTCCCCAGAGGATGAATTGTGAATGTTAATCTTTTGACTTATCATGTTGTGCCACAAGCAGTGAGGCAATTTTGTTTTTTAGTGAAATACCTCAGCAACTATTCAGTAGCTATAGTCCAACCAGTTGACAAATACATACACTTGGCAGAATAGTGCTCTGTTTCAAAACATATATTTTTGTACTAAAATTTTCAGTTCTTTATTAGCTGACATATCTATTATCAACCGCTTATCCTGCATACAGTGTCGCGGGGTGCTGGAGCCAATCCCAGCTGACATTAGACGAAAGGCGGGTTACACCCTGGACATGTCACCAGTCTATGTGCGGCAGGGCCACACATAGACAAACAACCATGCATACGCACGCCTAACAACAATTTAGGGTCACCAATCAACCTTGTCCGCGTGTCTTTGGACGGTGGGAGGAAGCCAGAGCACCCGGAGAGAAAGGCCAGGACGGTTTAAACCGACAACCTTCTTGCTGTGAGGCAACAGTGCTAACCACTGCAACACTGCACCATATATGCATATATATGTATATATATATATGCTGATACAGATACTGTATATCTGCAATTAGCTAATATGGTCAGGCTCTACTATTCAATAGATTGCTATAACAGTTTGCCCTGACATTCATGTTTACAGATGATGTGTTCTAATGACTTTGGGGATCCTCCAACTTTCCCTCTAGTGCCACCATCAGGTCAAAAAGTGTCCAGTACTTTGGATTTTGACCTCATTACTGCAAAACTAATGAGAAACCTCAGCTGTACTTTGTGTTTAGTGCAAGTATGCAAATAATAGCATGCTAACACACTTATCTAAGATGGTAATCATAGTAAAAATTGTGCCTTAGCATAGCTTAAAGTGTTTTTACAGCCTCACAAAACCACTAACATGGCTGAGAACTCCAAACAAAATGACCTGCTAAACTACATAGCTCCTCCGGTTGCATTTTCTTTACTAGCTACATGTTTTTTGTCAATATGATTTCATATATTTTGTGTATGAAATCTCGTTTATCAAGCTTTGTTTAGCATGTGATTAGATGTATTTTGTCTGCGCAATGTTCCAAAACGACTTCCAGACAAAAAGTGTTTAAATGCATGTAAGTTGTAAGTAAACAACATCAAATATATATTTGGTAATGTCAGCAAGCCTAGAATGGCATTGTCAGTATTACTGGATTCACAATAAAACTTTACCGCAGCCCTTATATTGAAATGCATGTATTGTGAAGCACACAGAAGAAGTGATGAGTTAGTATAACAACTTTACTACTTTACCGTAGAACTATTATTAAAAGTGTGGTTCTGTGAAATGTTTGGTAGCATCCTTTCCACCAGTTGGGGATGTAAACATTTTATGCCCACTTACAGTTGGCCAGATTACATACAATATATTTGTGTTAACATTCTTAATTACTGTTAATGAATGAACCAGTTATTGTGCATAACATTACATATGAGTGCAGGACAGAAGTTAGTGATGTAACTACTGTGTGCTTTCATCACCATGTGCAATACTGCTACATGTTCACTCTATTTGAGAGTGTTGTATGTGAGAGAAGCTCCAGAAGCTGAAGTACTAGCTCCACACTACTCAAGAGAGAAGATGATGTATAATTGAAGAGGGCAGTGTTGAGTTTGACCCACATATTTTTTCACATTTTTTCTGTCTTTGAATTCCTTTGTAGAGGGCAAATCAGTAAGAACTAGACTTAACAGAATACATTTTAGAGGTTTACTACAACAGTAGGGGCCAGTAAAAAGATATTTTATCACTCCCTGTAAAACTTTTTATTTAATTTTTTAATTAAAGAATCACCTTTTTAGGGTGAGTATACCTTTAAAGCATTACATATTGCCCTTTGCTGTCTGTTTTTCACTCATCATGGTTAGTCATTGTTCTCATGCTACTGAATACTACAGCATATTTTATTGTAAGTGGACTACAGGTCCAGGTGGATATACGCTGAACAAAATTATAATCGCAACACTTTAGTTTTTGCCCCCATTCTTCATGAGCTGAACTCAAAGATCTAAGACTTTCTCTATGTACACAAAAGGCCTATTTCTCTCAAATATTGTTCACAAATCTGTCAAAATCTGTGTCAGTGAGCACTTTTCCTTTGCCGAGATAATCCACCCACCCCACAGGTGTGGCATATCAAGATGCTGATCAGACAGCATGGGGATTGCACAGGTGTGCCTTAGGCTGGCCACAATAAAAGGCCACTCGAAAATGTGCAGTTTCACTTTATTAGTAGTCAGTATCCGGACAGCTATTGCAACAATCGGTTTGCATAACCAAAGAATTTCTGCACAAACTGTGAGGAACCGTCTCAGGGAAGCTCATCTGCATGCACGTCGTCCTCATCGGGGTCTCAACCTGACTGCAACTTCGCACAGCCACTGAAGAGGAGTGGACCAACATTCCACAAGATACAATCAACAACCTGATAAACTCTATGCGAAGGAGAGGTGTTGCACTGCGTGAGGCAAATGGTGGTCACACCACATTTTCAAGTGGCCTTTTATTGTGGCCAGCCTAAGGCACACCTGTGCAAGACCCGTGCTGTCTGATCAGCATCTTGATATGCCACACCTGTGAGGTGGAGGGATTATCTCAGCAAAGGAGAAGTGCTCACTAATACAGATTTTGACAGATTCGTGAACAATACAAAAAAAATCTTCAGCTCATTATGAATGGGGGCAAAAACTAAAGTGTTGCGTTTATAATTTTGTTCAGTGTATTTCAGGCTTTCTTAAATGTAGTGTTTCACAAAATATTAATTGTGTTCACCAAATATGTGGTAATAAGTATTTGTTTTCTATTCCATAGTACTCCAACTACGATTTTGCAGTGAAAAATATAATCTCAAGATTGCTGAGCCATGTTATCTGACAAGGAGTTAGCCCTTGGGTTGAGCCACTTTTCACCATGGTGCTGATACCACTGGTTGTTATGCTGCTTGATGTTATTTCCCTCTGCCTACTAACACATCCTGATGCATCTCAATGTGATTAACCTTTTGTAGTTTTTCAGCGTGTGGGAGGACAGTAACCTGGTCTAAATAATAAGCCCATAAGCCTGACAGGATCTAATTAATTTCTCTGGGCTACTTAATAACCTTTACCGTTCATGCTCTCACTGTCTTGGCAGTCAGACCAAAGCCTAAAGGTTGGCTTGAAGTGCAGTGTGCCTTAAGGAAAATATAGTCTATAATGATCACTCGGAGAGAAAAAAAGTGCTGGAAAATCGAGGGACAAGCTATAAAAAGCACAAAGGTTACATTGATCAAGTGTTGGATAAAAAAGGGATTTAATGTCGAGGAAAGAAAATAAAAGGAATGCCAGAAACTACACCTTTTTTGTTGAAAAATGTATAAGTCTATGATAAGTTTTAGTTATAGCATGTTATTTTAGCTTTCCCTGTTCAACAGCAACCCATCAACAACATGTGGCTGTCAGGGCCTTAATTATGAATCTACAGAATAGATCATTAATTGCATTTTTTATTTTAAGCAGTGTGTAACGACTAAGGAAAAAATAAAGATAAAATAAAAAAATAAACCCATCTCCTCTACACACTCATTTGCACTGCTAAAAACCCCTGAAGTGTACGAAGCATGTTGAAACATCAGGAAGCCAAAGCAACAAGTGCCTTTCTGATGTGCATGTACCTTCCAGCTTATCAGCCTCTTGCTGAGGACTTCAGGAGACACATTTAAAGCCTGATCATTTTTAATCACGATCAAACGATTTACACTGTTCAGTAGCTCCCACAATATTATTTGTCTTTCAAGGACTTTTATTAAAAAGCTTTCCCTTGGATGACCTTTTCTCTGTGCATCATTTTTAACCAGCAGTTTTGGTTCCAGGTTTTGCAGCGGGACTCACATTGGCTCTTAAAACTATTCTTCTCAGGACTAAGAGAAAATCATTTTAATCAGGTATATACGGAATCTGAATTCTATACTCTGTATATATATTTCTAAACTTCATTTGGGTTGTCCTTTTCACCTTCACAGCAGGGTTCTTTAACACAGCCTCTTAACATACCCAGTGCCTGCTATTCAGAGGTTCTTTCAGGCTTCTTCTCCCCAGAGCAGTCATCTCTGATACTAATAGTTAGTGACAAAAACCCTTCCCTCCCTCAAAACCCATGAACAACACATGGAAAATATACCAGATGCTCCCTCAAAACCAGTTGAGGGCATTTTGACAGCCTCAACCAGATGCAGTATCTGAGTGGCACATGGAGGGGAGCTTTCTGATTCTGTCAATATTAGCAGAAACAGAACATAGAAATGCGGCCTCACATGACGGCCCCACCAAGTAGCAATAGGCTTAAGTTAACTCACCTGACAAGCAAAGGTGGCAAACCTTCAAGTCAATAAAATGAGGAGAGCAGAGAGGTTCAAACTTAATATAAAAGCAGCTTGAAGAAGGTGAGCCAGGGCCACTGTCAGGATCACTGACCAAAACCCCAACAGAGAAAAGAAGGAGCCCAACAAGCCAGGCATGCCTCTGCATGTGTATGAAGACGAGAGATACCTCTGTGAGGACTATTTTTGACCTATCAAATGCACCAACTGAGCCATGTGGTCCAGTTTATTTCAAATGAGTTTTTCATTCACTTGATAAACAGGTAGAAGAGAATCTGAATAGGTATGGCAGGTGATAGATGATACTCAGTGACTAAATCTGAGCACAATTTGCAGGAAATATTCTTTTCAAATTGTAATTGACACATGTGGAAGTGGGGCAAATAACATTGAATATGGGTAAGTATCACACTCTGGCCAGACAATTATGGGTGGCTTCTGAAGTGATTTTCTGTTGCCAGGTGGCTCCCAACCAGAAATTAACAGCTACCCCAGAGTATAATTAGTTTAAGTTCAGTCTGTCCTGTTTTCCTTTGCAACACAGATTCTGGATGTCTACACATCTTGATGTGTCCACAGGCTTGTTGAACAGTGAGGGGATTGCACTGATGCAATTTTATTTCAAGGCACAATTTTACCCGCTTTCCAAATTTGATTTAGAGCCAGGTTGGGCCAACTCAAAAAGGTCACGGTGACGTTTACATTGGTCTAATACATTTTGAGCCCAATTGCAAGTAATCACTTTTCAGCCTACATATTGCAACATGCCTTGCCAAGCAAGGCCTCACTTGTCGGTGTGCATCTGCCTGCATGTAAATATATTGGTAACCAGTTTGAGCGTATATGTGTGTTCCTTTAATTGTCAATATCCAATCAGCAACTAAAAAAAGCAAGGTGAGAGAAAGTAAATAGGCTCATTATCCTTATGTACCACATGTTGTAGGTGTGACATTTCAGTTTATGTAATCATAATTGATCATGGACACGGTTTTGGTTTGTTTTAACTATTATTCCAGTGTTCATTCCCTTGTAAAAGTACTTGAGATAAGTATTACAGAAAACCATAATAGCTCCAGCTGCACTTTGGGCTGTAGTGATTTAAATCACTTGTCAGAAGTTCCAGGAGAAATTATTTCAGTGTCAACGAGTGATTTTATTTTTTGTAATTTCCCAGACTTTAAACTTGTTTGACTCATCACAATAAACAGCATGCGGTGGTCAGTGATCAGTGGCTTTTTAAATAACTTTCTTTTTCTCATCTTCCCATGAGCATGTGAACACATCAATCTATAAACATATGGTTTGCTTTGGAAAACATATTTGTTAGTTTGTCAGATGCAAACCTAGTATCTTCTCTCTATTAGGTATCCATGGTAACACCTTAGCCATCATGCTGTCAGTGTTAGTAATTGGCCAATCAATATTGTCCACTGCTAATGTGATCCTGTTAGTTCTTCTCAATACACAAGGACATAGAAAGTCTGTAAAACCTGCAAATATTTAGATTTTATTCCTTCATTAATTGTATTTTCACTTTTTCAATGAAATATCCAGCATTGAAAATAAGGAAATTCAGACCCTGCCCTCTGAAAGCTGTTAAAAAATTGTGTTCATATATCAGCTCATCTGTTATCTGTGAATTTAAACAAAAATATGCATGACCATTAGCATTATTTTATGTGTGATATTTTGGTCTGATCATTTACATTATGCCATTAATAGTCATCAACTTAGTATAAGTACCATAGCGATATGTACGTATTTGCATGTCTTAGAGAAGTTATGCATGCAGCTTGTGATGGTTTTTGAAATCCAGCAGTAAAGAATCAGAGATGAAAGTGCAGTAATTATCAATTTCCATCTGTCAAGTCACCTGAGGAAAGAGCCCTTCTGTACATGCTTAAAGAGGCGAGGATGAATCAAACAAACATCTTGGCTATGATACAAATGTTTAAGGAAAACTAAGCAAGCCCCTCTTTTAACCTAGCTTTTCATCTGAGAAATAGGCCGATCCGCCCAGCACTTAATCGGCCTCCAGACTTTTGGAAAGACAGAATAAAATTAGGCATTGAACTTCAATATCATTATTCTGTCATTATTATTTGCTCCTTTCAGGAGAAAAACTAACGCATACACCTTTAATAGTATACTCACCGGGAGGAGATAATTATGATACATGGCCCACTTATCTCAGACAACGTTGTGTTAAGCATTCAAAATGAACATTTCTGTAGCAGCAGCCAAATGGCACTCTCCTCAATCTTGCAAAAATATAACAGCGTGGCTCATACGGGATGAGTCTAAACTCAGTATGAGGGCATCATGGATTGAATATTGAGGCTGAAGACATTTAACCTTCTACTGGCTGTTCAGAGTCCCTTACTTAGCATTGAGAATAATGAGAACCATGAAAAACAGGCTGTTGACAGTGACCCCATTGACTCTGCACTAAATTTATAGCTGTCAAATGGAGACGGCACTCTTGGCTTCTGTGAGGGTCAAAGCTAACATGGCCATAAAGTTTTAATTACAGGGCTGGGAACTGGTGGGTGCATATCATGCATTGTCATATACGGTTTGTGGTTCAGTACATCTGTAGTATATGGAGATATGTAATACAGTGTATTTACTTGTATTTTACATACTGCATATGTATGCAGTATTTATTGGCAGATAATACAAGCTGCAGTGTAGTACATAACTGATCTTGTCTTCAGCAAGGTGAAAGCTCCTTACATGGGTCTTTTAACCCAGAAGCCTCCATTTATGTGCAGGCTCTCTGTATACATGACTGTTTAACAACGTAACACACTCCTATTTCCCTGTAATTTACCTTTGAATTGTAAATGCTTTTTCTTTTTACTGAGATTAGCTTATCTCCCTTCTACTAACTAAATCATGTCACCAGCCAGAATTAATGCTAACAAGAAAAGGGCCTCTTATAGTGCTGCACTGGTGAAAGGGCTACAGTTTTACCACATGGGTTGCCTAAAAAACTAGTACTTTCCCTTGGTTATTCCTGCTAATTTGACTCTCGAAAACATTACAAAATGTTACTGGCTCGCAGGTCATGCTCAGCATCTCATGGAAAACCACCTCGTCAAGTGTTTTTCACTGAGGCAGCAGTTGTACTGCCTAAAATTATAATTTTTAAAAATTTTCCCAGCTACTGTGGGTTCATCTGCCAGGTCAAAACATGTTTATACAATTCTGGACCCTAGATTGATTTGCTTGCAATATATTTATGTGCATATGTATGCATTTATAATTATTTACTAAAAGTATCTGAGAATAAGAAGAAATTGTGTTTTTAAGAGCACAATTATTTGAGAAAAAGATAGATAAGGCAGTGGAAAACACTGACAAACAACTATTTAGAAGTTCAGGGTTACATCCTCCTCATTTTATAGTAGCACAAGTGAAGTGGGTCAAAGCAAGATTACCTTGGGGTTTGTACAACATAATGTGCTTCATGCTATGTGACTCTGTTTATTGCTATAAGATGTCTTTATACTGAATGAATCATTACACAGCACTTAATGCATTAGTCCAGTCAATCCACATTGTGTACCAATAGAAGAGCCTCTGCATCAGTAGAAGACTGTATATTGGTATATTCTGCAGGGCACAGTGACAAGACATCCGCCCACTGCCTCCCCTCACCTGCACCCTTCTTACTGAACATTCAAAGTCGATAAACATAAAGTTGTTACTGTGATGTAGAGTGCACCGTTAAAACATTAGTATGAAAGATCAATGTGTTACAGATTAATAACTCACGACTCTGAAATTCTTGCTCCAGTCCATGTTGCTAAGCTGGTTCGGGAACATGTACAGCTGAACCAAAGCCATGTTTACCGGCTTGTCAACACCCGCTATAGTCTGCTTCTGATTGGCTAGTGGTCCTTATCTAAAACAGAGTGGTCAAAAATTCAGTGTGAAAAGAGTTAGCAGCAAAAAATTAAACCATGTAAACCTGTTCTGGTACAACCCTTAAAAAAAATAATGAACCTGAAAATGAGCAGAATATGACCACTTTCAAAAGTGACTAAAATCCGCTATCAAAATAGTTGCATTTATTCTGTTGATGGACTAATTGAGTAATCACCCAATTACCATATCATGTAACATGTACCGCATGCCATATCCACATGCATTCTGAATAGTTAGATCAGATATATGTTATAAGCCTCGCACTAAATGTTATTAGCTTGCATCGATGTAGTTCAAAGGAACGCTGTATTTCTCTCTCGACAGTTTTCATTTTTATTGAACCAGAGAACAGCAACGGGTCACATCATAACCAAGCACCCCAGCATCATTTTTTTGTAAACTGCCATAGGGCTGAACTTTTAAGTGACCATCCCCTGCTTGTGTGTGTCAGCATGAACCATTACTGCAGCCAGCCCCTCTGTGTGCTGCCTTTATATTACACAGTGTAGCTTCTGAGTTTTATATCTTCACCTGATGGTGTTCCTGTCTTGCAGAAATCCATCCTGAAGACATAGTGGAAGAACACACGCAACAAAGAAAAGCAGATTTTGTTCAACAATATTTTTTTGTCTTGCACATAGTAACCACACAGGAAAAAAACTGAGTACGGTTGAATGTCATAAATAATAGATAATGTCTCAATTTTGGAAGGAGGCACAACTAGTTATTTTCTGACATATGAAACACTGTGGCAAGGTGCCCCAATAGATTAATACCTAAACAGGGACAAAAGAGTTTAAATTAATCATTGGCTAGGCCTCTTGGATATAGAGTTTGCATTGGAGGAAAATCTATAGCTGTGAGGGAGCACAGGGTCAATGATGTTGTTCTCCACAAAGTGCATTGCACTCTTTTGTCTGCCTCACGGGTGGCATATTTGCCCGGCAAATAAAATAGAATGCTTCCTGACCATGGTAGTACATCTGATAAAATTAGCTCCGGAACAAGGGCAGTGCCACCTTCGTAAGCCTTGATAGTGGTCTGTCTTTCAGCTGCACTTTCAAACTTTTCAGGACACTCTGCTCCCTGCTCTAAATCCATACGCTTGTCTTGAGTGAAATGAGCCGTGTCACTTTGGATTGGGGCAGCACCATCAGCCCCGAGTTAGAAAACAGCCACACACTACTTCAAAAAGTTGCAGCTTCACAACTTTGATGCTTCATCTGAAGACTACGAGTAGAGTAGAGGTTTTTTTGTACATGAGACATCATGATACTTCTGATCCTGCAGCTCTGTAATTCTCTGCTTATGTGATTCTGGAAAAAGAAACAATTTGCTTTACAGTTTCATTAGATGGTGGAGGTGGAAAGTAATCATACTTCCTTTGAAAATCATGACAAATAGTGGCCTTATTATAAAATAAAATTAGCAGAGAGAACGAGTACTGTTTTTGCCTTGGCAGAATAAACCTTAACTAACTTATTTTTCTCTCTGTGACATTATTTTAATATCTTTCATACTTTATTTGTAGATTACAGAAAGGTCAGCATGAGTCCTCAGCAGTTCCTAGAGAGCGATCCATATCATGAGAGTTTATGTTTTTATCGGAATATGCAGCACACAAAACCTGCAACACATATGAGCATACCATACAGAGTAATTAAGATTGCGTAAACATTGCAGAATTTCAGATTTTTCAAAGTCAAACGAGAGGTGACCGCTGGCTTTCTTGCTAAATTGTAACTTAAAAGGGCTAACTTTGAAAGAGCTGGATCACATCTGTAATCTGTAATTTTCAGCGAAGGTAGAAGGTTAATTTCCATGTATACACCAACGAATGGCAGTTCCAAATTGGTATCTGTTTGGTATCAACCAATCTTTTAATTAAAAACAATTTGTTATGTGTGCAAAACAATTTCCAATCAGAGCATCCGTTCAGATGTTTGAAGATAACACTGGCAATGAGGCAAGCGCAGCCTGGATTGTTTTGGTGTGTCCTTTGTCTGTAGTCTTTTCTAATACTTATTGCACACTAGTAGCTGCTGCAAAATGTTAATTAATTAGTACATTAGTGGTAGTTTATAAAAGGCGAGGATAAAGGAGATAACGGTAGATAAAGATTTGATAAATAAGACAGATAGGAGCAACTGATAAGGACAAGATTTATAGTATGTATATTTTAAGTGTGTCTCTTATCTAAGCAATGCAGGGTTTTTGTAGTAATCAACAATGATTCACCGTGAGTAAAATTAAAGGGCTCTATCTGCATGAAATGGTGCAGATTTAATGGGGATAAATGGTGTGCTGATGGGAGGAGCAGTTCAGTAAGTGATTAGAATTAGTCTGAATAAATTCTGTTTGAAAGTTCTCCAGAGTCAAGTTAGTGCATATAAGTTTATGCAAATATTTACCTTGTAGAACTTTTCCTTAAATAGTTTACCATTGTACATATTTTATAGCTTCTGTGACCAGATTTCAGTTGCTGGGTGTGGAAACCACATGTGAAATCCTCCCTATTTACTTATTTTGAATGTTCCTGCAGTTGGGCTAGTTCATTTCCAGCTAACTTATTGGTTTGTTTGAAACCCATTTCCACACTTGGAATGGGTGTGCTTGGTAGCAGATGCTTCAATTTCAGACCATAGCAGAAGTACACACACAAACACACACACACACACACACACACACACACACGTTGGACTGAAATCATGCCTCCATCAGCTTTGCCTTGTCTGTCGTACAGTTATCGATTTACAGGCCAGTTATGAGCTGGCTCTGAAGCCACCTCTGGAGTTTTACAGAAACATGATAAACATCATCAATCTCTTTGTACAGCTTTTAAAAGGTGGCAGATGGTTCATAGCCCTTTAATCAATTGGGAATCAATGGTCCAATACACCACATGTAATGGTGCTTATGCTATTTTGGCCTACTGTGGTGCGGGTACATGCTGTTAAAGTCGATTTTGTGCACCTGTTAGTTTAAATATCATCCAAAAATCTAACATTAATTTATAAGGCAGTTTGCATAGCTTGTTTAGTACTTTTGGTTATCAACATCCTGAATTTAAATTTTGATTATTAAATATATGTGCTCTAAAGACTACTCCTTATCATATAAAACTCAGCTCTGTTAGTACAGCCATTTGTCAAAAGGAAACATTTACAAGATTATTAGGGATTGGTGTTATTGCCAGCAGAATAATCTAACTTTAACAGACAAAATGTCACATCACTGTGTGCTTACCCACGGGCCTAGGATGCTTGGTTATTAGATAAGAGACCTGTTTGGGGAGGAAAGGATTCTGAATAACAAGAGTTGAACAATTCTTAACCCTTTAATGCTCAAGCTTTGCAAACCCCTTCTAATGCACAACATGGGTCAAAAATGACCCGTATTCGTTTTCTATCTAATTTCATGCATGGCTGAATGAATAATTGCACATAATTTTATTTCATCATATAATATATAAAGTAGTAATTAAATATCTTGTTTTTGATTACCACAAACCATTATTTTTACTTCATTTTATTTTTTACTTTCTTACTGTATGAACTTTTGATATTTGTAAATGTTTGCTATTTATAACACATATAGGAACATATTTACTGCAGACCACTATTCACCTGCCACACATTTCATAACTGAACACAGCTGCTCTTGCACATGTGATGCATGTAAGTCAATTGTTTTATCTAATTAAATATTAGAAATCTTGTGAAAGATACCTGTACTTTTTAAAAGTGATAGTACTGCTTTAAACACACACCACGTGGCTAGTAGTCTTTTGACTGTGTGTAGGTTGTGGTAAATGCTATAAGCAGGTTTATAAGGTTTTATACCTAATGTTACTGAGACTATCTGTAGCTGGATTGCATTATAAAGAAAGGTCTAATATTTAGCCTGCCTCCATAATAAAAAAAAATAAATATTAGTGTGGATAAAATAGAAACACGTGTCAGTATAATTTTGACATGGTGGTGGTGACTTGAGGAATAATAATATTTATTGGAGTCCTTAAGAAGAATGTTTTAACACATTTAAATGTTTCCCTGGTAAAGGTTTTTATATGATGCTCAATGAGAAATGATGTAACTCCACCCACTGAGATTTAACAAAAAAAACAAACTATATTTACATTGTGTGCTTCATCCTGAACAGCCCCTGAAATGTGTTCATTGAGCTAAAGTTTTGCTTGTATCAATCACCTATTTCCAGGATGCCATCACAGTGCTACAATTTAAGAAAACGTTTTTAAACAAATGGAATAAATATTGTGTGACACACTGTAACAGAATATATACTATTTCATACAGGGCTGCACAGCTAAGCAGAAACAGTTAAGTCTCAGGCAGGATGTTGTAGACCTGAAAATAGCTTCCTCAGCTCAGCTTTTATTTATTCTTTTTTGGGTTTTTTGTAAGGGATCAAAAGAAGTCCACTGTCAGAAGGCCTGAGGACTCTTGTTCTGGGCCTTTAAACTGCCTGAAAAATGGTTTTCATTTTATTATCCACTGATCACATACATATATGGGGACACCTTAAAATGTTATCATTATCTCCTAAAAAAGCATTTTTAAGATCGACTAATGTTCTCAAGTCTCCTATAGTAAGTACAGGTGACAATACATTTAGCTCACAATACAAGAGACAATGCACAATGTACGGTTCATGAGAAGAGAATTAAGACTAATTTAAGAAATCTTTAGTGACAAAATATATTACTGGAAAAATTGTATTTTATTACAAAATTCAAAGCAATGCAGGTGCATGTTGAACATATTGTTTGTGTTTTGACTGTTACACAAATGATTTAAAAGTGGTGGGGCATCTTCTATGCTAATTTTATCCTCACACTCCATCATGTTCACATCGGGAGACAGCTTTTCACCTATATTGAGAAATATTGTCACATTTTAATATTGTAAGATCTCGTGCCATGGGATCTTCTAACACCCAAAATAATAAGTCATATAAAATATTCTATTTTATCTTACTCATGGCAGAAAATCGTCGGGCATGTCATCCAGCATGTTCTACCACATGCCAATGTCCCTTAAACAAAATGGAATGTCATTATAGTTATTTCTTAAATGCCAAAACTTGTGGAAATAGGATTAAGAAATTGCATTTATTTGAAAAGCATCAAAGACACTACACAGCAATAACATCAGAAAAGTTGAACCACTGTGTTTATCTATACTGCTCAAAAAAATTAAAGGAACACTTAATCATCACAGTAACATCAAGTCAGTTTAACTTCAGGGATATCAGTCTGTCCAGTTAGGAAGCATAAGTAGTTGTGAAGCTATGTCACTTGTTTTGGTGCAAATGAATGTGACAACAGGTGCACTGGAGAGGCAACTGCAAGACAACCTCCAAAAAGGGAATGGTTTTGCAGGTGAATGGCCACAGACAGTTGCTGTCTACTTATCCTCCCTGACCAATTGTTCTCCAGTTTTGAGTTTTGCTAGTGTCCTTGTCACTGGTGGAAGCATGAGGCGGTACCTGCAGCCTGTTCAGGTTGCACAGGTAGTCCAGCATCTCCATCACAAGAAGGTTCGCTGTGTCTCCCAGCAGTCTCAAGAGCATGGGAGAGATACCAGAAGATGGCTGTTACACGAGGAGAGCTGGACAGGGCAGTAAACCCAGCAGCAGGACCAGTATCTGCTCCTTTGTGTGAGGAGGAACAGGAGGAGCACTACAAAATGACAGTTGGGCTACTGATATGCATGTTTCACCGGTGCATTGGGTCCTGGGTTTTTCCTGGTGCAGGACAATGCCTGTCCTCATGTGGCCAGAGTGTGTAGGCAGTTCCTGGATGACAACAGCATTAATGCCATTTACTGGCCCTCATGTTCCCCAGACCTGAATCCGATAGAGAACCTCTGGGACATTATGTGTCATGTAGTGTTGTAGTCGAGACCGCCCAAACCGGGACCAAGTCAAAACCAAGACCAGAGTTTATCGAGACCAAGACAAGACCAAGCCTTTTAGGTTCTGAGACCAAGTCGAGACCAAGAGCGAGGGAGGGCGAGACCGAGTCAAGACCGAGACCAGTTCCCCACATTACACACAATAAAATGTGGAACAAGATCATAGGTACTTGTCAATTTGATCTGAGAGATCCACATTGCCTTTGAAACATCCACATACAAACACACTAAGAGCTGAAAGCATCTTTATTCAACACTCCTTTTCCATGTTTACCACCTATTTCTTTCAAATATAAAAGCAGGTGGTAATTGTGGTTTTAAACTTTCCTTTCTGGTCAGAAAAAAACACTTAATGCCAAACAGCAAACAAATCTGATGTAGAACATTCAAAACTAAACTATTATAATAAAATCTTTTTTCAACAAAAATGCACGAGTTAAATTAAGTAAAATCTTTTTCAGTCCCCTTTCCTCAACAAAATATCTAAATAGAAAAATTAAGTGCTAATTCATTTGTCATTCAAATGCATTAAACCACAGAGCTTAGCTTCAATGTTGGGAGCTGTATGCAGCTGACAATTAGCTAACTGTGAACTTACAGATTAGCTACATATCTGTATGTGGCCTGTCTCATCAATGTTTATCAGAAGCAAAAATGGATCTTTGGAACAAATTGTCACCACATGCCCTGTCCTCAGACTCTAACAAAGTAATTGCATTAGCTACTTCCCTCTATCCCTATATATTAACTAAATTAGTGAGATAGCTTGTGTGCCTGGCTAGGTGGCAAATAACTAGCAAGCAACCATAGCAAGCAACTGAAATTAGTGCCTTGAAACCTACAGTATACATATGTAAGCTAGCTAACTTTGCTAACATCAATTACACATAGCATACCTGTATACCATGCTTTCTTTCTAAGTGGCAGTAAACGTTAATAGTCCCAGCCATCTCTGTAAGGTTGCACTGCAGAATTCACTGACTGCTGTGTGTTTCCTACTGGACGCTGTTTGACAGATGAAGTGACCGAGACCATCAAAAACACTAGCAACACTAGCATCGTGCATCTGATACTGCCAAGTAGTGCCCAAGACTGTCCAGGATTTCAGTGATGCCCTGATCAGGTCTGGCAGGAGATCCCCCAGGACACCATCCACTATCTCATCAGGAGCATGCACAGATATTGTTGGGAGTGCATACAGCCATGTAGGGGCCATACACAATACTGAGTCACATTATGATTTGCAGTGAAAGTCACGCAATTCAGTCTGTCATTTATTTTTATTTTTTTTAACTTTGCAATCGGTGGGCAGCACAGTGGTGCAGTGATTAACACTGTCGCCTCACAGCAAGAAGGCTGCGGGTTCAAACCCTGTTAGCCCCGGCCTTTCTGTGTGGAGTTTGCATGTTCTCCCCATGTGTGCGTGAGTTCTCTCAGGGTGCTCCGGCTTCCTCCCACCATCCAAAGACATGCGGACTAGGTTAATTGGTCACCCTACCCAGCTCCAGCCCCGCGCGACCGCAGGATAAGCGGTTGACGATGGATGGATGCAATCAGTTTGTGATTTTGGTTTCCATTGACTGTTGTTACATCCTTTTGTTCTCAACGAATTATACAATGGACAGTAAAGATTTTAAACTTTGAACTGTCCATCGAGCTCCGGTGTGTGATTTAAGTGTTCCCTTAAATGTTTTGAGCAGTGTATATATCTTGAAATGTTACAGTTTACAAGGTGAAAATGAACATATAATACATTTAAAAAAAAAAAAAAAAAAAAAAAAAAAAAAAAATATATATATATATATATATATATATATATATATATATAATAAATACAACAAATGTGAATATCTCCACAATTTAAATATACTGCCACTTGTCTCCTGAGAAGTGAAGAAACTGCAGCAAGGTTTTAGATCTATTGCGCTCTTTAGAAATGCATCTGTCATTAACTTTAATAATAATTATACTGATGGAATCAGACAAAAGGGTCTCTTAAAGACTTTTTACCAGGTCAGAAATGTTGTGTCTATATGTGCCACAAGATAGAGAATGTAGAGCTCGGAGAGCTCTTCCTCTACCCACAGTAGATCCTCTGGATTAACAACGTCCAGAATATTTTAAGAAGCCACTTACTGGGAAGGAGTCAGCTCTCAGTTAGAGTTCTCCTCATTAAAGAAACCCCAGAGTAGCTGGCCAATTTGGCTGCAGCAGGTCTGGCAACAAAGTGACAGTGAATAGAAATGCACAGAGTGACGCTTGTAACATGTGGAGACATCAAAGTTAATGTATGAAGGAAGACATGAAGACAGGATCTCAATATCCATGCAGTAACTCAGCCTTAAAATACATGTCTTGAAGAAAAGGGTGGCTTTACTTTGTAAAGTAATTCCAGTTGTCTAGTAAGTGGCTCCTTTACTCATAAAATCAGGCTGTCTTAATTTAGACTCCAGCTTTCTGCATTACACAACTACCTTTTGTTAGCAAGCCAACTTTCAAGTGAGGACACAGCTCCATAAGCACTGAAGCTAGTATATCTCCTGCATCTTCCACCAGTATCAAAGGATTTTGTTGGTACCCGGACATAGATCCACCTACATTAGTGGCATAGGAAGATAGGGGAAGAGAGGCCTGCATGGGCGGTCAATTCTTCTCCTAGCAAGTTTATAGAAGAGGGGGGATAATTTCTTTCCTGTGAGTGGCCCCTTAGTAATGTGTAGGCTGTAGAGATGCACTAGTATTTTAGCTGCTATAACTAAGATGTAGGCAAGCTAGCGTGAGAGAAAGAATCTAAATCAACACTGAAAAATATGTGTATATGTCAAAGGTTCATCTGTCCTTAGGCAAGTGAGAAAATAACAAAAGGTAAGCGAAAGTCAGTTCTCCATTCAGGGAAAAGTTGTTTTCCATATTGTATGTCCATGTGTCATTGCCGAAAGAAGACTATGCCCACACATACCAACTTAGTAAATCAAAGTAAATCTTTGAGTAGGCTTTTGGGTAACACTTTACACAGCCAGTGATAGTAAACAGACATGCATTTTGTAAAACAGATATACATCACACTACACTGTACATAAAGAATATTACCAACAGGTAATGTTGCATTTTGTAGCCCTGATTCAGGGTTTCCAGGTAACATTTCACAGTTACATATCTGTCATCTATTACTATTATTACGTTATTACAGAGCTGTCGTTAGATGTCCAATAATTTTTTAGAACAAACAATGGATTAGTAGAATTGATGCAGATTGCAAATTTTGTTTGTCATGTTTCTCGTAATTAATTACAATTGTTTATCAACATGATAATGAAGTACACCCACAGTAACAGGATGACCTTCATGTGTGAAATTGTGAAGAACAAATATCCATAAGGACTAGTGTGTCACGCCATGTGTCTCCGCCAACTAATGTGCTCACCTCCTCCATACACTCGCCATGTGGGGCATGACACACATCTGAGTAAATATCTGACACCAGAAAGTCTTCATGGTAAATGGTAAATGCACTTAGTCTTAGTCTTCCAACCGCTCAAAGCACTTTACATTACATGTCACATTCTCCCTGTTCAGACACATTCATACACTGACGGCAGAGGCTGCCATGGAAGGTGCCAACTGCAACATCAGAAAGGAACTAATCATTCACACACATTCATCCAATGACAGCACAGCCTTCAGGAGGAGCTAGGGATCAAACCACCGACCAACGATTAGTGGGAGACCAGCTCTACCTCCTGAGCCATAGCCGCCCGCATGTGTCCATCTGTTGCAGTAATGTATCTGAACATTATGTACACCAAGGGCTTCTATCATTATGTCAGTTAAAATAGTCACTTGAAGAGCATAATTATAATTAGAGACACAATCTTCTGTTTGTCTTTTTAGTTATTTCAGTGTGTTTTTAAAAGATCCTTTGGTGTATATTATTGCTTTTCTAAGGAATTACTTGTCAGTCATACATTACAAAGCCTCTATAGGTGGTCTTTCTGTTCAGTTATGCTGGGTATTACTGCGCATGCTAATGATGCTGTTCTCTTTATTCCAAACAAACCACAGATGTGACATAACAGAAATCTGCCCAGGCACCGGCAGTTTAGAGCAGCATGCAGTACAACATTAAACCATAAAAGCTTTCACAAATTGGATTTAATATAGGTTGAATCACAATGCTACATCAACTGAAAATAGAGAGCAAAGTGGATGTTGTGATTTATATGCAAAAAGGAAGTATTATCCAGTGGGAAAAAAAAAAAAAATCAAAATCACAAAATGAAGCCATTGCTTTCCAGAATAGGTACTAGTAACTATTCTCAAGGTAATGTTTACTTAACTGTTTATACAGGATACTACTCAATACACATTATTAGTAGTAAATAGGGCTGTCCCCAAATAGTCAAAGATTCGATGCTTCGACGGGCGGAGCCTGATTCGACTGTCAATCTCACAGTCAAAGCTTCACAGTGAAACAAGGATCATGCCATTTTGGCGATATGGGGATATATGTGATTTTACATAGAACTACCAGTTTTCTCCCAATAAGTTAATATACAGCCTGTTATAATATACATTTCAACATTTAATGCTGTAAATAAATATGTAAAAATGAATAAATCCAGAACTGTAACCCTAACCCTGGGTCGTCAGTGTGCACGTGTAGGCGTAGTGTGTATGTGTGTAGTGACAGAAGAGGAACACTTGTTGAAGAGACCAAGCTCCAGCTTCACTGGTGTTGTGCCGAGTTGTTCGCACCTCGCGGGACGTTCTGATAATTTATCACCATTGATGAACCACACAAAGAATAGTTTATCGTTTTTAAATAGCCGGCTATTTCAAATAGATCCATGAGGAACCGCTACGTGCATGCAGTTGTTGGCAGCACGGCATGCACACAAAACTCTGCACAAGTCCGGTGAATGACAGGCGAGAGAAAAGGATTTTCAAAAAGCCTCAGTTTTGCTTGAACTTTACAGTGTAAGTTGAATGAATAGAGACTGCAGCTCTGCAGCTTCTCAAGATTAAAGCTAAAGCTACCGTGTGTTATCCCCCCCCGGCTCGCCATCAGCGTGAACAAAAAACACATGATTCGACTATCAGTCGACTATAGGCAGGACTTGACGATTCTAATTCGACTATGTAAATCCTTAGTCGGGGACAGCCCTAGTAGTAAATGATTATTATTTTTGTTTTCCATTTCTACAAAAAAAGGAGCTTAAACAATGGAGCCTCTTGGTTGATCTACTGCCAATCTGATTATTTGATTTTTGAGACAAGTCCCAATTTAACTTGTGTTACTTTTCATGATGAGATTTTCAGCAATAAATATAATTAGGCTTACGTTATTTTTTTAATATTGTTCAATCAGGCATTTTCTTAGCTACCTGTAATTCTTTATTAAAATAAAGAGTCCAATGAGACTTTTTTCCTCCATCGATCAGCTCACCCCTCAGTATAGGTTTCAGCTCATTTGGGAGTGTTAGTTGGAAGTTGGAAAAGTGATTATTTATGACAACAGTCTGGGACTCTGCTAATGTATCCAAGGGGAATATGCCCTTATTGTAATACAGTAATTCTCAGCTTTCTGAGTCTCGCTGGTGTTCAGCATGATGGCAAGTAGACACATGGCTCACTTCAATTTATCTAATATTACCTCCCTGGTACCACAGATAAACGTGTCTGCACGATGCTGTAATGAACCACAAGCACTCAATTGGTGGGTAATCAAATTGGATGGAAAAAAGTCATGTTTGAAAAATATGAAATGATTGTTAAATGTAGTGACTTAGACAACAGTCATCAAGTGCAATATTTTCTTCTATTTTGGACCCGGGTCTCTCACACCAAAGGCATGTGTCTTATCCACTGCACCATCACCACCCTAAAAATCCAAGTCCAAAACTGGACAGGACGTGCCTGCAGCCCTGTTTATATTATAGTATTCATTAAAAGTAGGGGTTCACAGGTTTGTCAACATGAATGGGCAGTTACTGTCAATTGATGCCACGTGAATCCTGTCAGGAAAGTAAAATTTGGGCTCAATGGTAAAGTTGATGCCCTAATATTTATGGATTTCAGAGGTAACACTATGTTCAACCATCATCATCATACAGTCATTTTAAACAAACAAACAAAAAAACAAAATTAGGCTACTGAAAATCTGAAATACTTATTATCTACTCAAGAAGAACAGATGGGTTTTGGTTAGCTGTCGGTGGTCAAGGCCTGTGTCATGTTAAGGAAAACAGTACACTAGCCATGCTGCACTTTTGACAGCACCCACAGCCGAACACACAAATGATCTAATTACCTGCGTGAGTCAGATGACCTGAAGCATAAGAAGATGCTTTGAATTGTAGTCGAATGCTTAAATAAGAAGTGAAATGTTGTGCCTGGTGCACACTGGAGGATTTTCAAATCTAAAACGATTTTAAAAATGTGGGTACCCCAGACGGTTCTAGGGATTTAGGATGTTAGAGAAACTTGTGTGATCAAATGTGACTTCAGACGTAAACAAATATGAAGGCAGACTGTCGCTCCCCAATTTCTATTATTGATTATATCAAATTTACAAAATACCAAACATGTTTTATATTTACAATTCTAAATCGGGGAGCCTCCAATCCAGTCGGCAACTTTAAGATTATGTCTGTAAACCCCTCACACTACAGGATCATTTGGTGATGATCTGTTCCAATCAGACTCGGCTTGGGAACGCCCCCGTGATTGTTGGGAGAGCGAAAGGACCCAAAATCGTCCCAATTATCCTATAGTGTGGGGCCAGCATTAGCAGTTGCACAGCCCCTGTAATCTCTGCATTTATTCAAAGTAAAATGTATCTCTTTGGTCAAATTGCATGAAACGGACTAATGAAAGACCTGGCTGAAACACTTAAGGTGTAGACAGGGTGTTAGAAAGAGCTTTAAATCATTTAAGCTATCGACTGGGTGGGCGGCACAGTGGTGCTGTAGTTAGCACTGCCGCCTCACAGCAAGAAGGCCGTGGGTTCAAACCGCCGTTGTTCCGGCCTTTCTGTGTGGAGCATGTTCTCCCCGTGTCTGCGTGGGTTCTCTCCGGGTGCTCCGGCTTCCTCCCACTGTCCGACATGCAGGCTAGGTTAATTGGTGTATCCAAAATTGTCCTTAGCTGTGAGTGTGAGTGGTTGTTTGTCTATGTGTGGCCCTGCGATGGACTGGCGACCTGTCCAGGGTGTACCCCGCCTTGCGCCCGATGTCAACTGGCATTGCCTTCAGCCCCCCACGACCCTGTACGCAGGATAAGTGGTTGATGATGGATAGATGGAAGCTATCTACTGGTTACTGCTACAACTTTTAAATAGAAGTCTGGAAATAAATGTGCTGTAAAGAGAGTGTATGAGGGAAAAAAAAGATTCTGCTTTCCCAGATGAGAACAAGCCATTTCAACCTCTATCTCTAAAATGTCTTGCAGTGCTTACTTGTAAGCGTCACCCCCCATCATTGAGTAACTGAAAATGAAAACAGGAGGAGAGGCAAGCACCTTGGCCAAGCAACGTTTAACAGCTTGATCCCACCGGGCACAGCTGCATCGTGTTCCGGCTGCGACGTGGCCCCCAGAGCTGATCGCGGCCATTTCAGACAGTGCTTGTGATTCCACCAGATGTGCCGCAGCATGTTTCAGAAGCAGATCGCCTAGAAGTCTATTTTTAATGGAAGCTGCATCAAGCTGCACAGAGCAGAAGAACTGGGCAGGAAGTCAGACACAGAAACGACATAGAGAATCTGGTCGATGCTCAAAATAAAACACCCTGTCCTAAATGTATATCAACAATGGACACAATTACAATAGACATGGGATATAAAACTGCACAGAGGACGGAACAAAGCCACGTCGCAGCTGGAACATCAGCGGTAGTCCAGCTGTAGTCATGAATTAATGAACATCACTACCAAACTATACTATTAATGTATAAAGTAAATTATAGCTGTAATAACTAAGTGTATGTCTACATTTTATGTCTTACTGCTTTTTAAAAAACATTTCTGCCCTTTATATGTTAAATCTAATTTACAGTATGTGCAAAATTACAATAGAAAACATCACATGCATTCTATCTGACATTATGATAAGCTATGAATTTAATGCATAGAGATATCAATTATATTTTGGTCTACAATAGCAGGATGGCATTACAGTGGTGGCATACAAGCGTGCAGTATTAATTCCAGGTTATATTGAATTGGTACACAAATTCACTTAAAAGAATGTGTAGGGTCTGATGGAAATTCATTCTGTCATTTCATCTGCTGTTGCTGATCCTCCAGTGGAATGAGAGAAAATGATGTGTACATACAGAACGACACAAAGGCTCGCCTGTATTGCCCTCACTCTGCCAGGCTTCCCCTCATCAATCTTACTGTGGAAGGCTCGCAGGGAGCCAGCTGGGCCTGTTTTGAGGCTGTGATGCTTGACAGCTTAAATAGAACAGCAGGCATGATGTCCACTCAGTGACAGAATAAACAGCGTTTTCAGACACGTCTCAGTCTTACCTGTGTGATTGCAAAAGCTGAAGTGCCAGGCCTGGTATTAACTTATACTGCAAGGTTGAATGGGTCTTTGATTGACCAGAGGTCAGGGAGGTGGCAGAGGATACACAGGCGAAGGGAATGATGGCCCTTTGCCTTCAGCTTCACTGCATCACCAGATTTCACAGTTTCTCTCTCCTCTGTCACTTTTCTTTGATGCGGCTTTGCTTCAGATGTGTTGACAGCTTACAAGTTTGCATAGCTAAGAGCTGTTTTATTCTTCCTTGTGTCTGCATGAGAGATCAAGCATGGGGTCAACAGTTTATCATTAGGCTAATGATTTGCAGTAAGAACCTTTCATAGTGGAGCGGTATGGATAATTAATGACACTTCACATACTTAAAGCATGCAGCAATAGGTGTAATTGTGTCATGGAGTATGGCTTGCAATGATCCTGACATATTATGGTAATCTGAAAGACACCAAGATGCTATGTGCAGCATAAGAAATTAATATGCTCTCCCTCTGCAAAGGGAAATGGGTATAAAAATGAAAGAGACTGACAAGTCTCTAACCAGATGCTCAACACACTGAAGCTCACACGTGGTGAACTCAGCAGCAGCCCCTAATCCAAACCTTAACTGAGCCCAGAGGAGGAGCTGCTCCCGAAATCCCACAGCATAGCTGAATAGACTTTGCAGAGAAACGAATGCCTGCTTCAGATTTCTTATTATTCCACTTAAAGATGGGTTAAGTATATCCTTTCATCAAGCCACCATTGTACATGTCAGTGTAGAATTTTGAGTTGTAAGTAACATTTTCTGGCTAATACAAGGCTAGGAATTTCAATCATACCCCAACATGTCGCTGATGCTGTGAGAGACAGAGCACAACATGATGATAGATAACAAGAATGGGGGGGGGGGCAGCGTCAGGTGCACCGTTTTCTCTGACATTGTTATTGCACATTGAAAGGTTGTTACACAGGGCAGAGGGGAATTTGACTGCAGGCGGAATCTAGGGCATGTGTAGGAATCATCTTCAATTTGTAGCCTCCTAGGCTACCCCTGGGGAACACGAAATAGTTGCTCCATCCCCCTATCATGGCCCGGCTTGTAATTAACAGCTAACGGGATGCTGGTTTGCAGACTCAGGCTGCTGAAATCCTCCTAAATACACTTTTGCAGGTGTGGTCAGTGCCTGTGTGTGTGCGTGTGTGTGTGTGTGTGACACACAGCTCACAAGAGGAGAATGGTAAATGTGTGTGTTTATGCCTGCGGTTTAAAGGATTTCTGTATGTGCACATGTTTGCGTCCAGTCTCTGGGGAGGAAACCGTTGTGTGTTCAGAGAGAGATTGTGCCAGGGTGTATTCAAAAGTTGATTATGTTTTTGGCTCCATATTGCTGACAATTACAAAGTCGTTCTGCTTTGGAGAAAATTCTACGAGAAAGCCAATGTGTTCGCTTTCACTGTGCAGAGAATCTGCCAGTTTTACTCCAATAGCCAACCAGAGAAAAGGCTTTTTCTGTGGTTCTGGGAAGCATCGCAAATAGGCATGACATGCAGACAGGCGCTCACAAAAACACATTAGGAATACATTCTCCATTGTGCATATCTTTTCACAACATCTTTTCCCAGACAGCAGCATTGAACATTTTAGCCTTGGTTGATGGCCCTGGAGCTTCGAGTTGTCAGGATAAAACACGCCAAACGTCCTGGTTATAAAAACAAGATTGCTGGAACAAAAGGGAAAATGGGACTATTGAATTCAAAACAGCTCTTTGTTTTCAGCTGTCTGAAAATCAGAAACAATGAAATCAAAACATTTGCTCGAGACCAAATGTGAAATTAACTCCATCTTGCATATGATGGCTGCTGAAGTCTGAGTGTTATTTGGAACAAAGAACTTGTGCCAGTCTTCTGTCCAGTACACTGTTATAGCTTCAATCAGAACCAGTAACGTTGTTGAAATTAAATTGGACTCCCTGATGGAAAGCAAACAAGTTAAAGGTAATAAATACTTCATTGTATTATCGTGCTGGTGGAGCATCTGTAATACTAATCCAGACAATTCATGCTGTGGTTGACTAACATTGCATTGCATCATATTTAAAAGGTCAACTTTCAGTCATCAGTGCGCTGGGTGTTTCACATCCTCCCTTAATGTCATTTAGTTTACTCACTGCTTTGCCCTTTAGAGCCTTGACACACCAAGCAAGACTTCAAAGAACCTGTACAGACAAATACCGACAGCTGCCTCACGTCTTCTGTTATGAATTGTACGTGAACACGTCTCAAACACAATGGACAACAGTCAACTGGCCACTGACATGCATGTACATTCTGCGCCTGCATAACAGGAAATACCTTGTCAGTAATTTGTATTTTTACTCTAAAAAACATTGTCATGAGAGAAACAAAATAAACAAAATCAAAAAAAATCCAATGCTTCCCTTTTGCACTTTGCCAGCTGAAAATGAAGCCAACTATTTGTATCATTTAACTTTATTTCTTGTTGGTAGGAGTGGAGATTGTGAAAACTAAAAATATTTTTGCAACAGGTTCTGTCTGTGTTAGAGAGTTTCTCATTGAGAACTAGCTTGAAGAAGTTCAGGCAATGACTTTCTATTTCACGGTCTAGTTTGGGTTTTACACTAGACAACTGAATTTCTTTTGGAAAATTAGGATGGAATTATGAGATGTCGGTTTGTGGAGACTACTGGACGTTAGCTGCTGGTGCGGCCTCGATTTGTGGTACAGTACGGGCAGGTAATATATGTGTATTTTCACAGAACTTCATATAGCTTTAATGACATAAAACCTTTTAAGAATACATCTGACACAGTAACTCTGCTCCCTCCTAATGTGATATCGCCATGCTCAAATAAGTGCTAGCTTGTCTGAGCTATATATAACAGCATCTTTAATTGAGCTCTGGCTTCATGCAGTGTAACCTCACCTTGTTAGTGCGTGAGGAGCCATGACATAATGTGTGATTTGCATTTTTGTTTTATCATGTCCTCGCTAATTCTACCAATGAATCCATTTTCATATGTTCTCCTTAAGCACACATGCATATTAAGAGTATTTTTTCTACATTAATGTTTTGTATTAGAGTATAGGTAAGGTCATTATGCAGCAGCTCCCACAGCAAAATACAAGCAGGGTGGGATAAAGTGAAGAAGGGAAGGCTTTATTGATTGCCATCCGTGTACTCTTGTTTTGTTCACCGAGTGGATTCACATTGCCAATCCACAGCTGGAAGGCTTGGTTTGCACAGAGTTGTCCTTGATCAAGGGAGTGTTTGATAGCTTCTCAGTAAGTGTTTGGAAACTGTCTTGCTGCATGTAGAGGGGGTGGCTTGTACGTTCCTGTTTACGATATAAGTGTGTATGTGTGTAAAGGAGGAGAGATAGCGGTACAGAAAATGAGAAGGGTACTTTGACAGCGAGCTTGCTCAATGCGGGGGTATGTAGTTGTCTTGTGTTTATTTGTTACACTGTACAATGGAGCATTGTCAAATTTCTGCCATGATTTAGAAACTGCCTTTCACCACATAACACAACACTGGTATGGGCTGACATCTATGATCTTATTGCCCAGTGCTTGAAAAACATTTTGAAGGGAGTGAAACAGATGGTTAGCAGTTACATTTGAGGTTCAGGCTTGACTACTGAGTGGACACTGGGTCTACAGTGAGTGTACAACCTGTTTCCAACTAATTGGCTACTAAAGTCCAACCTTAGGCTGCAGGAAATGTCCTTAATTTAGCTGAGATTCTTTGGTTATTGACACTAGGACATTGTTTGTTTTGTCATAATCTCTAAACTGGACAAAACTAGTTCAGTCCAGTCCAGTATTTCTCACATATAGATTTTATTTGGGCGGGGTGCCCAGGTATTTTTAAAGTATATTTGTATATTAATTAGCATTTTGCAGAGAAACACAGAGAGATGTCATCTGGTATTACAAGATGCTGCCACGGTGGATATTTTACAAGCATGGCCCAGGTTAAGCAACAGTGAACAGTAAGCACACCAGCGCAGGTGTCATTCCGTGCCATGTTGGTTTCCATTATTTCTATAGGCTACATCACTAACATGCCTCCTCCACATGCGGCATACCTGCTGCAGTGAAATCGCGGGTGCAAAAATACAAAAGACGAGTTCTGTATCTCAGGGAGAGAGAGACAGGAAGAGGCTGGGAAAGCCAGCGTGTTTGCAGTAAGAAATCAGAGTTGTACAGTAGGTGTGGGTGTGTGCGTGTGGGTGTGAGGGTGGGGAAAAGAGAACTGAAGGGAAAAGCAAGGTGAGCAGGCTCAAGTAGAGAGTAAACACTAAAACACTAAAATAAGGTGAATCTAAATGGTAAAATAAGAAATAATCTACTAGATATAGTCATGTTGTCATGCAGTGGGAAACACTGCAGTGTTATTAGAGGAGATACATGTACTGAACCCCCCTGGCCCACCAGACCATTATAGGAAGTTCTGACATGCTTTTGAACAACAAATGTCAATTGGTGTCAGTTCACCCAAGATCATTTGGACACAACCTCTGCTGTCTTTAACTAATACTGTACCCACAAAGCTTCAAATAATGAGAGTTGGACACACCACTTATTTGCAAACTTAAAACTGACTTGTCTGTCTTCAATTAGGGTGTGATGTTTTGCCAGTAAAGAGTGAAACTACAAATCTATGTGTACCATATCCAATTAAATATACAAGTAATCTAATAAGTATTTATTTTTTTTGCAAAATCCAAGCCCTTCCACATCTTTCACTAGCTTGTCATGTCACTCCGTGTGTGCGTGGGTGGAACGGGGAGCATAATGGGTCACGCTGCGAGTTTCCTGGCAATTAGCCCGTCGTTCATAGATTGATTTGTCTGTAAAATGGAGGTCATGTTGTGAGGCGTCAGGACGTCTCGGCCCGGAGCCTGGAGCCCGAAGCAGATACCGTGGTCTGTGCTTTGGCAGCCACAGTTATTCTTTTGATGGGTTATTAGCTGTCTGCCTCTCATCCCCTGGTGTGTATGTGTCTGCATGTGCACGTCTGAAATATCTTGTTACTTCCCTTCTCCCCTTGTTACACCAAAACACAAATGTTGCTGTCTGATGTACTGGAGAGAAAATGGAAGCCTCTTTCCAGATTGCAGAAAGCATACTTTTAATCTCCTGTCACCTACCATACCGTCTAAATCACTCGCTAAATGTCTTGATTTTCTTAAAATACAGCACATATTAGGGTGAATGACAATGTTTGATCCTTTTCGTTATTCCTAAAATAGAATGAAAATATTAACTTGGAGTATCACCTTTGGGAATGAAAACATTTTTACTTTAATATGTTTTTTTAATCTTTAAAGTATCAGATCTGCCATTATCTCTGCTAAAATCATTAGAAAACCTTTTCAGTGTACTCCTAATTCCCGTTATAAAGACAAGTGAGGCGTCAGATTAAGGGTCAAAGCGAGCTATTTTTTGTTGTTTGTCGCTTCAGACGGAGAGCTGAGAAATTAGTCAAGTGTTAAGATCTTGATTGGCAGCAGCCTCTGTTTCTTTATGAAACAAGCATCTGGTGAGACGTTGGACTTGAAACACCACAAGAAAGCAGATGAATCAGACAAGAAACCACCCAACTGAGCGGAGGCTGCCAACATCTAACCGGTGCACACACAGTCTGCAAATCTCTCTGCAGACCTGCCTGCACTACCCTCTCCTGTTAATTTCAAATTAATTGCTCACACTCATGACATATGGTGATTGAGCATTTTTTCATTATCACCTCTGAAGGTGCACTTGCCACTGTTTATGTGAGACATCTAGCTATATCGGCCCTCGCTTGATTAATGCTCAGGGAAACTGCAGCATGCAGATAGCAGTGTCTGGGTTGGAGAGAGAAATACCTGCATGCAGGATCTGGTATGCTGTCCAAGATACAACAAGATGAACAGACCAACTTTCACATGATGAAGCATGGCTATCCTGCAGTCAATGGATCTACCTGCAGAACATATTACACCTGCCGTCACTTTCTCCCAGTGATTGTGGAAATGAAACTGTGGCACAAGCCGGAGCCCAGGCCGCTGATGCCCCGGGGCTGGGATTTGCTGCTAAGTTATCAGACGCTGTCCATAGTAATCCAGATTGACGAAAGATAAGGAAAACTGATTGTATGGGATGATGGACAGCTGTATCACAGATAAATCTGGCTATCTCCGACCCAGCCGAATTGACAATTGTGAGCGCAGAGCGACTTCTATTTCAGACTCTGGTAGTTATTCTGCCTCCGTCACGCATGTTAGTGAGATGTCAAGTGAGAGCTGAAACTCCCAGCGCTCTGCCATGCAAGCAAGGATATGTGTGAAATGATGTGAACATTCCCAGACCAAATAACAAAATTGATATACGTCTGAACAACACAGAGGTCTGCTCTGCATCTTATGAATATGCCACAAAACCACTGCACTGCTCTAAAGCACAATTTTGCAAGGAGACAGGATACATCTGATCAAAGGCATGCTGTGAATACCTTGGTTATTTCCAAAAAATTTTTTCTTCTTTGGTCTCATTTGAAGTAATGAGTATTTGTTTTTATTCCCAGTACTCAATTCTTGAAGCAGCCCCATTTTTGACCTCAATTGTTTTCTGACATAAATAGTTTTGAATTGAACATATTCAGAGAGAATGTCTAATGAATTAATATTACTTTTTATCCGAGCACAAGCATAATTATTTAGTCTTTTCCTGCAGACACTAATTGAGAATGAAGCAGATAATTTGTTTAGAGTGCTACTGCTGCAACAAGGCACAGTCTTTCAAGCACCGTACAACACATTTAGCCTGCACAATGCGATTAGAGCAACATTGCAACATCTGCTCTTACAACAAACAACTGTGTTACTCTAAATAAAAGCAAAACTGAAGAACAGCAAGCTGCATATTTATTTTGGACATCCCTGCTCAAACTGTAATTTAATAGCCATATTGTACATATTCTTTATTAAATATTTTACATGTTTTATATATTACTGTCACTTTTATATATGTATATATATGTACTGAACAAAATTATAAACGCAACACTTTTGTTTTTGCCCCCATTCATCATGAGCTGAACTCAAAGATCTAAGACTTTCTCTGTGTACACAAAAGGCCTATTTCTCTCAAATATTGTTCACAAATCTGTCAGAATCTGTGTTTGTGAGCACTTCTTCTTTGCCAAGATAATCCATCCACCTCACAGGTGTGGCATATCAAGATGCTGATCAGACAGCATGGGGATTGCACAGGTGTGCCTTAGGCTGGCCACAATAAAAGGCCACTCAGAGCACTTGCTCATCTTACCAGGAATATATATATAAAGCTTTTATTCAAAGCTCTTCACAGTTTGACACTTACCCATTCACCTGTTCAGTGTCTTGCCCAAGGACACTTTGAGATGTGGACTGGAGGAGCTGAGGATCATTTTGCCACCCCTGTTATTAGTGGACAACCTCCTGAGCCACACACTGATGCTGGTCTACCAAATTACCAACAGTGCCAGACCATGTCAGACCAGCAAAGGTCCAGCAATGCCCATTCCAAGTAGCTCAAACCATCAACCTGTCTGGTCTGGGCTGTGTTCTTGAAGAGGGTAAATTAAATGAAAAACAGTTATCACTTACATACAAGTTGTCAGTATTGGCTCATAACCCTAAGAAGAAACTGGTACTGAATGAAAGTAGCTATAAAATATTCCCGAGATATCAAGCTGACAATGGGTCTTTAAGAATAAGCTTAGTCTCGTTTAATAGCTTTTTATTTTAATATATATTTTATTTACAACAGTTTCCATGAAAAGTGTTGACAGCATAACCACAGCCTAAGATAGCTTTTGCCATTGTCGTCCAAAAACACATCAAAGCCCAAATGTCACCACATGATAACACATTCATTCATCTAGTTACCTACAAGCATGCTCAGTGACGTCCACCTGACTTTGAGCTACTCTTGAGAGAAGGAAACTGCAGGTGCACAGTTGTTTCAGAATAAACTACACAGACCATGCTCACTGTAATGAAGGAATATGTCACCCAGTGCAATATTATTGTTCTTTTATGGGTTTTTAATTGTCTCGGGGCACTAACATAGTCTGACACAGAGACATGAGGCTGCGGCTGCACACAGTACAATACTTGTTTAGTTGGATAAATTCATCGTTGGTTTACTTTGGTCTCTTCAGGGTAAATTGTTGATAAAAAATAAAGCTTTAGCTTAGTCACCTTGAGTAGTGATTGTAGATATTTAGTAGTATACTTCAAAGGCATGAGCAAGTGTGTAAGTTATATGGACAGGCTGCATGCTCCACTAGTGGTGTGTGTGTGTGTGTGTGTGTGTGTGTATGTATGTCAGGCTGTGGTTATGGGAATATTGACCCATGATCACTTGTTAAGTTAGTGCCTCCAGTTAGACTTTATATAGTCACTACTCTATAACGACAAAACAACAGCATGACACTGAATAAATTACATACACATTTCTTTTTTCTTTTTTTCTTTCCATTTCCATTTCCAACACTTTGAGGTTGAAAATACTGTAATTCAATTCAGGCTATATATTGGGCTTTACCCAAAATATAAATCTAATATAATAATAATATAACTATTATAATAATAATATAATACCACAAGTAATGATAATAAACTTTTCTGCCACACACTATTACAATCTTTTAATACCATAAGCATATTTCAATAGCTGCCTTTCTGATCCCCGACCTCTTGCTCCTATCCCCTTGATGCCTCTCCTCCTCTCCCTAGCTGCAAAGCTAACTGAGCTAACCAGCTAAAGGCAGTTACTAGCAGTTACAATGTGATATAGGATATGATGGCCCCTTTTTTTTTTGGAGTATGAATTTGACAGTGCTCGCAACACATTGTCCCTTTAAGTAATGACATATTTACACTAGGGATAACTTGTAAGACATAACTCTGCAGAAGAAGAAAGGGTCAAAAAGGGTCATGAGGCTATTCAGCGGTAACACTAAGGCTATCTCCACATTTCTTTCTTCTTTCAATATATGATGCAATATTTTCTCCATTTTGGATATGCTGCACTGTCAAACAATGATGCTTTCAGAACTGTCTCGACCTCTTTTTCCCTTGCACCTTAGCAAAGTTCGAATTAAACCTTGCTAAGAAGTGCCTCCAGGGTGACTCAGATTGCAGATGCATATATGTGTCAGACTGAGCAGCGCCCTGTGGTGTGCACATGGATCTCTACTCTCCCATCTCACCTTCTTGACCATCCTGAGGAATGTGTTATTACCTCAAGCACCAAATCATTCATCTTGCACCAAGGCCAAACTATCAGCAGCTTGTTTTAAAGCTTGTTCAATCCAAAATTTGAGCCTGCAGCAGCTAGATGTTAAAGTTAAAGTTGGCCTTAAGTGGTACAACATACTTCAGACCACTTTATTTATTAATACATTACATCTAAATCAGCTTGCAGTTTGATATTACAGTTGGCACGTTATGCTGCTGGACTGTAAGGGGCTACTCTATAAACTACCGATAACACTTTATGTTTTAAAAATGATGGTGAGTGGTCATTCATATTGCTCAGCTGGAGCCTCCTGCTGTAAAACACAGAAAACTGTCATACTTAATGCAACTGTATTCTCGTTAATCCGATGACGCATGTGTATGGATATCACATTTTCCCCATGTACAAGACAGGTGTTAAGTGTTTCCCTGGCTGGATGGATGCCTCTAGAGGGTAGATACAGAATGCTGCTGAATTATTAAGAGAATTCCATCACCAAACCAACAAACCAGATAATAACTTAAAACCATATTTAAACAAAATGCAGCATAGAGAAAAAACTCACAGTACAAGTGATCAGCCAACATCAAAACAAAGACTTTTGTTTTCTCAGTGAAAGTGGATCAAAGGCTCGTGTGCCGCATTTGTTTTTGACTCGATCTCTCAGGGTGAGAACAGTAAGAATCCTGGCAGGATCAGCACTGCAGGCTGCGTTTGTAAAAGTGACAATGACCTCCAAAATATAAAAGATAAAGTATAAAAATATGTGACAGTACAAAGCGTAACACTTCAGAACAACACATATAAAACACAAAATGGCAGAAACTGGTTGTCAGATTTCGACTGAAAAACAGGGATAGAGTTTTTTTGGCTCCTATATGAAGAGAAAATATTCAAATGCTGCATAATGACTTTTTCTGAATGCATTATGCAAAAGTTTCTTGGACTAAACATGGTTTGAGCTCCTCTGATGCCCGGTACTCCCGGCAGACTAGAGTTTTTCAATATTCCATTGTCATATGCATTTCAAACGGCTGTGCCGAGGTGCTGGAAGGGACACTTTTCTTTTCTCTTCAGAATCATCAACCACATACTTCCATGTGCTGTAGAATAAGGGACCAGCTGTTTCACATTCCTACCCACCTGCGATTTCCCTCTGAGTTGTTTTGACTGGCAGGTATTTGTGAGCCATACAGACAAATCAAATATCTTGCCGAGGTCTCTATCAAAATGCTAGATGTTCTCTGATGTGGCAAATCATCCCATTTCACAAAGGAAGCATTATAATCATTTGTCGACTGAGTGAAAGGCTCTTTCTTGTTCTCATCATTGACAGGATGAGTGAAAGGATGATGTGGTAGTTTATCTCTATCCTACACCCACCCCACAAGTCAATCATCCACTTGTGTGCTGTCATACTGGAATGGCAGGTTCAGCAGAAACTATTGTAGCAAGCAAAGTTTGATAAAAAATAGTGCGTTATTTATACAGCACTTATATCTTTTGTAAATTGCTTGCAGCCAAAACGCAGACAAAACACAATATGAGACATCACTTATAGTATGGCATTTATCAGAAGCAAATATGCAAAGCAGCTCCAAAGTGTATAAGCAAAATTGTAATATTTGCTGCAAAGAGGCATTAAGAAATATGATTCTGCAGGTCTGCACTTTCTTGAACACTTGCAGGTATGAATAGTGTACCAAATGTTATGTAGGAAGTAAAAGCTTATCTTTTACCTATGTAGTGAAAACTATAACTTAACTTATATGTTTAAGAAGTAATTTCCAAATAGAATGGAGCAGGTCTTCACCCTCTTCACATAGATTGTTGTGAAGAGTAATTACAGCGTTTCAGAGATAAACAAAAGATGACCCAACAAGACATCTGTTCCCCATCTTGTCTTGACACACAGGGTGAAGAAATTAATGCTGCAATAAAGAAAATAACATTTGGAGAATATTAAAAACTGCCTGATACCATGCATGCTTGAATGCATTTTCAGTAGGGGGAGGCCTGCTCTGGATGCGTATTAATCATTATTAATGTTTAGAATAAACAACTGACAAATGTATCTAATATTGTATATGTAACCCCCTATTCTGAATTTCAAAAAGTATACATCAGTTACCTAGTCTCTGAGCGGTGCAGTAGATAAGACTCACAAGGAGACATGTTTAAAACAGAACTTCTGGTGGGTTGAATTCACAATCCCTGGGTCACATCATTCATAAAATGATACCTTTGCAATCGGAATTCCCCCAAAATAAAATTGAGCACTTTTAAAAGAGCGAGAGAATCAATATACCTGAGTAGAAGAACTCACACTTTTAAATGCCCCTTATCTGGATCCCAGTATCCAAAATCCTGATGCGAATCAGTTCAGTCACTCCACAGGCACTGCATCCAATCGGTCCTTCTGCGTGATGTCACTCACTGGGACAGGCTCGCCATCTAGGTCATCATGGTCTGGAACCAATCTAAATCCAGGATCAAAAACCAATCTGCACGTAGCAGCTCAGAATAGATTAAATCTATTATAATCATTTCAATTTCTGTTCCATATGTGGTTCCTTAGCAATTTTCTTTCCTCAACCAAACATAGTTAAACTTTTAAAACCATTTATTATGCCTTGGTTATGAGAGAACTGTTCAATTCACAATACAACTGCGCTGTCCTCAATACAAGTCTGTTAGACTAGAACATTAGTTTGCATTACAAAGCCAGATTTCATTTCATTTAATAGGATCCCATTAGCTGTAGCCGAAGCAACAGCTATTCTTCCTGGAATCCACACAGACACAAAACTCTTTACCTCATAGTACACATATTATGATGATGGTATAAGTTTAAACAATAGCATTCCCAAAGTTCTTTTCTTCAAATAAATGATTTTTCCTAAAGGGTTAATAAATTCCTTGTCTTAAAACATAAGAACTGTAGACTACTTCTTTTTAACAAGATGACATTAATGTTGTATACCTCAGTAAACACATTAAGAACACAGTAAGTTGTTGAACTCTCTATTCAGCAAAACACAGATTACACAAAATGAAGTGTAATATGAAAACCTTTCACTCCCATTGGTTTTTATAAAAGCATGTGATATTAACACCTAATATTGCTCACTGATTATAGCTCCTCAGTTTAGCTAACATGTTTGTAAGCTAATGTGCAAGTTCAGAACCAGGAAACACGGTAATAAACCCACAGTCTCCGGCTCTCAGGATGCACTCCTTGTGTTACTAATAAAAGGCTTATCCACAACTCTAGGTAAGAACTGACCAAATATCTTTATTTATTTCTGAGCTTGAGCTTTGTCGTACATCTCCACACAAAGGGAAAAAGACTCTCATGACTAATTAGCTCGAAAAACTTCATGTAATTCAGTGCTAAACTAAAAACCCTTTATTGACAACATATTCTACATGGGTTACATATAGGTAAATATGAAACTCGGGTGCTGAGCACAGGTTAGTGACTACAGTGCTTAACACATAAGATTTAAAATGTCAGTGATAACTTAATTTACTCCTTGTGCTCACGTATGGCTCAGTGGGTGGAGCATTACACCTCCAGTACACTGCCATATTGAGAGATTTTAATTATGATTGGTGCCAGCAATGCTAAAAATAGAAGCAGTAATGGTACTGGAAGGTGATCTTGCAGCATATGTTATTTTATGAACATGAAAAATTATAGCTTTTGTGTTATCACATGCTATAAAATCTGAGTCCACGTGAGAATGGTTACTGTTGACATTAACGGGGTTGAAGCAATTTGGTGAACTATTTCACTTTAGTGAAATAAAAGAGATTGTCCTTTGTGAAATGTCACTCAACTTTTACACTTCAGTCGTTTGCTCTTCAAGGAGACTTCAGTCACATTCATAATTGGTAAAACCCAAGTGGCCAGTGTGCTGATGACAGCTGATGTGTGTATCAATGACCTTTTTGAGCGATTTGTGTGGCATAACATCGAGGGGGAAGGTATTCGACTTTGTACAAGATCTAATCTCCTCTGGCATACGTGGTGAAGTGGGTGCAGAACAGCTTAAATCAGCAGAAACCCAAGAGATAACAGGACAGTCCTGGGCTATTTTTATGAAACCAGCCAGGAATTCTGCACTTCTCCAAGGAGGCTTGGCTATGATTGCTGGCAGGACTAACAAGAGACTGCTGCAATGATGGAACCGTGAGAGGTGACAAATTTCTTGGAAATGATGTCCTACTAAATTGAACTCCTGATCTGGTGGAGCTTTAGGGTTCAGGCCACATGGCGGACACAAGGTTTCAGGGCAAGATCTGGCACCTGTAAACTTTAAGCTAACTCACAGATGAGATTTATGAGCTGTCAATTCTTTTTGATCTGCTGCTTCTCTACAACTTATCTGTCCCGCAACACAAATTAAACACACTCCCCACTCACTGCTCTGTGCCGGTGCTCTGTACATTAGTGAACAGGTACACACGGCAATAACTCTCTCTTGCATGTATCATATTTGTAAATAGAGATGCATAATCAAATATTCTCATGGACTACTGGAGAGGCAGTGTTTATCCGACAGTGGGTTTAATTGTAGCCCTGATCTTGAGCTGATTAACACTTCAAATTTATGACTTCAGCATCTGTGTTTACTACTGTATATATAAAGAGAGGAGATGCAGGTGGATCCTCTCATGGTGCTGATTAAACCTTAGACTGCGTGAAATGTGAAAGTATTTTAACTCTTGAATATCCAAAACCCAGGGGGCATTCAAATGCACATCTCACACGCAGCTAAACTGTATACGGTACATCCCAAAATGTCCTTGTGCAGAATTGAGCTCAGCACCTGAAGGTCATGGTTTCACTCTAGCAAAGTAGTCAACTAAACCATTGATGAGATGTGTCGACCAACTTCTCATTAGTCAAGTAGTCGCAGTGATGTTACACTGTGTTGAAATAAATGAACAATATTTTGTAAATAAATGATTTGGAACTTGATGATGGTTTTGCAAATTACAAGACAATGTTATTCTTACGTTCATGCCAGCTTTCTCCCAGACATCCGACTTGACCTTCAGCGATGTATTGTCCACAATTTGGCATTCAACACTTGCTATTTTTGCCTTTATGTCATCCATATTGATGTACTAGCTAGCAGCTAGCCTACGTGAGGTCCCATTATTTGGCCAAATGGTTGTGTTGTAGGCTTTCTGTTGGACAGACATTCAGTTCTTTGTGCTGCAAACTGCATTGTCACCTTGGGTGATTTTGAGTTGATCAAAACTGTGAAATGTCTGCATGAATTAGCTCTCCAACATATCCCAAAACTGGGAGAAATAAAGGCTTTCATATGGAGCTATAGAAGGTAACAGCCGATATTAAACTTAGCCCCAGTTTACATACCTAACAGGAGCTGTCGCTGCAGCTGCAGCTGCAGATCTTCCACACGTTTGAGATCCGCTACCTATGGTATCTAAAATGAGTACGTGTTTTCAGAATTTTGGTATCGACTTGATACTGAAATATCGGTTCTCTTGACATCCCTAGTCTCAGAGCTCCAATTGTTGTCCAAAAAGTATTAGAAATACATTAGTGAGCCACTCTGGTGTGTTGGGTGACATGTTTCTTTAACATCTCAAACTTTTACTTTTTTTTACACATGTTAAACTGCTGCTGAAAACAAATGCTGTATTTCTAATATTTGCTAAAAACTGCAGTATCCAGCTGTTTTAGGAAAGTAATTCATGAAGACCATCATGTTCATATATACAGTTTGAAATAAACTCCAGGTAAACTGTGCAGTGCATAAACAGTTTTCACCATTTGCATCAGTGGATCGTTTGTGACTGTTTTTGTAACAAACCTCATGAAATATTTATTTCTCACACATCAAGAGACATTTTCTAGTCCTGAGACAAACGAGCATTTGAGAAAAATAACCCGTGAAAAATGAATTCTACAGGACCTATCATGTAAACTTTGTTTTTCTGACAACATGCTCTGGCAACGTTGTGAGGATTATTAACATTTGACATTCAGTAAGTTTTTCTGATGGCTTCAAGTGTCAATGATGTTTAAAGGGTCCAATGGCACCTCAGTAAGAGCATATGTGCCGTATGTTCACCATAAGAATTCTTTAATAATGTAAATATTGTACATATCTATACTCCTTTATATTTTCTTCATATTTTATATTTGTACTCTTATATGTATATATTTTTTTATCTTCCTACTTTCTAGTATTATTTCTATTCCTTTTGCCTTGTTGTGTAATGGGTGTAACTGCGACAAAAGAATTTCCCCTCGGGGATCAATAAAGTATTTCTGATTTTGATACATTACATTGCAACTCTGGCAAAAAGGCCAAATTCAGCATGGACCTCCTCCGAATGTGCAGAAAACTGTCAACATAACTGAGAGTAACTGAAGCTGTCCTTTATACCTCCTTAAAAACTATATTGTGGCATATGAGGAGCAGCTTGACAGACAGGTAATATGTTCAGGCAAGCCTGCTAACAGACAAGGATGCCAGCTGATTCTGCAAAACCCAGGGTTCAGAAACTTTGTTTTCTAAAACATTTTTTTATAGTTTAGACAAATAATCCTGGAGTGTAAATAATACACAATCAGTATAAATAATAAGGGAAGAAAAAAAATTCAATTCATCATTAAAGTTGAGTTGTGAAAACTGTTTTCATGTGGTGTATCACTCATACTATGAACTGAAGTTGACCTTCTTTGAATCAAAACAGAACCTCTGAAAATTAGAATTTCATTCATAAATTAAATGACTCTGGTACAATATTTTTCAAAGAGAACAAATTAAATATAAAAGTATAGCTTTATTCAGCATCTGAATCATAATCATCATTTATTACCTTTATCTAAAACAGCTTTTACTTTTTAGAGAAACCATTTAAACAAAAGGTTTTTTTAAAGCACTACATTATTCCATCACAACAGATGTAAAGTTGATGAATATTCAAAAGCTGTAAACTGAACTGAAAGCCGAAATAGATCATCTATCATTCTAATAAGGATTTGTTTGCCACAGTTGCTTAAATGGCCTTTTAAATCCCCAGACTTGCTGTAAAACTCAAAGTAATAGATAATATTTGTAAGACAAATAATATAATATCTCTGTGAATGGCTCATTTCTATAAAGGAAAACATAGATACCTGTTGAACACAGTAACTCCGTGCAAAATGATGATTCAAATACCCAGTAGAGAATACTGGGTAATATCCATCCATCCATCCATCCATCATCAACCGCTTATCCTGCGTACAGGGTCGCGGGGGGGGGCTGGAGCCAATCCCAGCTGACATTGGGCGAAAGGCAGGGTACACCCTGGACAGGTCGCCAGTCCATCACAGGTACTGGGTAATATGACAAACGCAAAAAAATATTGAATACCTTTAAACACTAAAACATGATTAAAACATGATTTTGTCTCTATTCTTATACTGCGCATGCGTTGGCGTCTGTAGCCACCTGTCGGAAGCTTAAAGTCTTAAACCGGACTCTTATCCAGTTTTAATCCACTCTTTTTCGTTACATTTCTTAAATCTTCACGTCTTTCTTTTTATTTAACTTAAGTTTTTAACTTAAGTTTTACGTGGGTTTTACGACATGGATTTTAAGCTAGATGACCGTAAAAACGCGATCAAAGCTACTGATCGCAACAAAGCTCCGGTGACTATGCTAGCCGAGATAACTCTGCCCCATGAGGACTGCACACTCCTTAAGAAAGCGAACAAGAAGATTGCTGACCTTATGGAAGACATCCGACGACTTTCAGAGGAACTCAAAGAGAAAGATTCCCTGCTGACTGGCTTTATGGATGTGGCTTCAGTACAAGCCAAACAGATTGTTTCTCTTAGCGCAACCGCTAACATCCAGGACACCGTGTTTTGGGACCCCTCTAGCCTTCCCAGGCTTTCATCCTGCTCGACTCCGAAGCATCAGTCAACCTGGGCTGAAGTGGTGGTCCGTGGCTGCAAGAGAGGCTCGGATGGGGCTGCCTCTCCTCCGCACATCGGCCTCTCCAACCGCTATGCAACCCTGTCTGACGACACTCCGGTCCATCCAGCGGATGCACCTGGGGCTTCGAGTCTCCCTGATACGGATCTCTTTCGGCGCACAGTGCCTGCCGACACTGTTGCATCTCCTCCACCGGCTACATCTCCTGCACTGGGCCGCCGGTCTGCCGCTGGGCCTGATCGGCGGCCGTCATCTCGGTCAAAAACCTCCGCTTCCCGACGTATGATCCTGAAGGAGGCTGTGCTCAGACGCTCCGGAGGCCGTCTCTACCCTGCACCGTCGGGTAGCCCTTCTCTCAGGTCTGTTACTGCTACTCCAACACAACACTCAACAGCTCACACACTCCATCCTCAGTCCACACACAGTGTTGAAGCAGATTCTGCTCAGTCCTGCTCTGGAACCCCACAACCGGCATCTCCTCGTCCTCTTTTCTCCCCAACCACACTAATAATTGGTGACTCCATAACCAGAAACATCCGTTTTTTTAACGCTACCACTCACTGCTTCCCCGGTGCCACCACGGCTGACATTTAAAAAAGACTCCAGGACCTGATGCCGTCTTTTTAACTTTTTAAAGCAGTGTGGAAAGTCCGTTTTTATCTCTGGTCCCATTCCCACAGTTGGTCGCGGTGCTGGCCGCTTCAGTAGACTCCTTGGCCTCCACGATTGGCTCCAGTCCGCCTGCAGGGCTCATCGTGTGTGTTATGTGGATAATTTTAATATTTTCTGGCAAAGAATGTCTCTTTTTAAGACAGACGGACTTCACCCAAACAAACGGGGCTCAGAAATGTTAGCTGCGCACATACAGCATGTGGTGCGGTCCACACATGACTTACGTGAATGACTAATCATTCATGCAGCACACCTGGACACACCACCGCTCACTGAACAGATCTTTGCCTCACTGCCACAAACAACTGTCTCCACCTGCTGGCATGTAAAGCCGTCTGCTCCCAGCGCTGTTCCACAGACTTCTATTCCTGTCATCATCACGCATAGACCAGTAAACCGAAATGTGCACATCCCACACAGAAATAATAGGAATCTCTTAAGGATTAGGACAACTGCACCAACTCCAGCACCCAAAACAAACTCATTTAAAATGGCTCTCTTCAATTTGAGATCACTTTCAAGTAAGACTTTTATCTTAAATGATTTTATCTTGTCTGCAAATCTAGATTTTATGTTTTTAACTGAATCCTGGTTGCAAATGAATGACTATAGCCAGCTGGCTGAACTGTGTCCGCCTCAATATGATTGTTTTAGTCAACCGAGGGTCAGTGGTCGTGGTGGTGGGCTAGTGAGCGTGTATAGGAAAAATTTAAAATGTCATCAAGTACGCTGTGATGAATTTAACTCCTTTGAAGTTCTCACTCTTAAAGTTGGAGGGCTGCAACCTATCATATTTGTTATAATTTATCGCCCCCCAAAACCGCCTGGAGGATTTTTATCAGAACTTCCTGAATTTTTATCTACTCTGGTTTTAAATTATGACAGAATTGTTCTTTGTGGCGATTTTAATATTCATGTTGATGACCCCACCAATGTTAATGCAACTGACTTTTTAAATATGGCCACTTCTTTTAACTTCAAACAACATGTCAAAGGGCAAACACATAACCGTGGTCATACACTGGACTTGGTTTTTACCCTGGGTGTCAGCATTTCCTCTGTAGAATTAGTGGACATGACCATATCTGACCACAGATGTATTGTTTTTAGCTGTGATTCGCCTGTTACTCATGCCGCCTCACCAAGCTCCGTGTGTTCTCGCTTCTTTAATGAACAAAGTGTTTCAAAGTTTTGCGCATTCTTTCAGAGCCAAAGCCAACACCTGTCTGATTCCAACACCAAAAATCTGGTCGATCACTTCAATCATATCTGCTTGTCGTCACTAAATATTACTGCTCCTCTAAAGGTTAGGCCTATGTCTAAAACTAGTAAGCAACCCTGGATAAATGACAGCATTCGCAGCCTAAAAAGGGAATGCAGGAAAGCAGAGCGCAGATAGAAAAAATCCAGTCTCCAAGTCCATTACCTCAGTCTGAAGGATTTATTAATTAACTACAATAACATGGTTAAGGATGCGAGAACACACTATTTTTCTGAACTCATTACTACACATAAACACAATCCCAGGTTTCTGTTTAAGACTGTGGATCAGCTGGTAAACCCAACCCCTCCTTGTGCCTCAGCTGGAAGTAATGATGACTGTGAATTGTTTTTATCTTATTTTACCAATAAGGTGGTGTCAATCAGAGCCTCTATTACCCCCGCGGCCTCTTACTCAGAGGTTCCTCACCAGCAACAAGAGAGTTTTAACCAGTTTTATCCCATCGACTTGTCTGAGCTTTTAAAAACAGTATCACAAATGAGAGTGTCCTCCAGCCCACTTGATGTTATACCTACAAAGTTTTTACTGAAAGTAATAGATTCTGTTGGGCCCCATTTGATCTCTGTTTTCAACAGCTCCCTATCTACTGGTTGTGTCCCTGATTATTTTAAAACAGCTTGCGTGAACCCACTTTTAAAGAAACCTGGTTTAGATCCCTCCCTCCCACATAATTTTAGACCAATTTCAAAACTGCCTTTTATTGCAAAGATTCTAGAAAGACAGCTGCTCACTGTACTGGAAAAATATTTGAAAAGTTTCAGTCTGGTTTCAGGAAGTACCACAGCTCTGAGACTGCCCTGCTTAAAGTCACCAATGACCTTTTAATGTCTGCTGATGAAGGCATGTGCTCAGTCCTGGTACTCCTGGATCTTAGCGCTGCTTTTGACACCATTGATCACAACATCATGTTAGACAGACTGAGGCACTGGGTGGGGATCTCTGGTACTGCCCTACAATGGTTTTCATCCTACCTGTCAAATAGGAAGTTTTGCGTGTCTGTAAACAACTGTCGCTTCGTTCTGTCCAGTTAAATATGGTGTGCCTCAGGGGTCGGTCTTAGGACCCATTTTGTTTTCCTTGTATCTGCTTCCCCTTGGACATATTATCCATAAACATGGTATTTCTTTTCATATTTATGCTGATGACACACAAATATACTTGCCCATCAGATCCACAGACCCTGGAATGCTGAGTTCACTTAACAACTGCTTTTGTGAAGTTAATAAATGGATATCAAATAATTTCCTCCAGCTGAACTCAGACAAAACAGAAATCCTGGTCATTGGGTCCCAGCAGATGCTGGTTCCCTAGAAAATCACATTAAGCCTGTGGCAAAGAACCTTGGTGTTTGGTTTGATAGTAATTTAAATTTCGAGCAGCACACCACAAAACTTGTTCAATCATGTTTTTATCAACTTAGAAATATAGCAAAAATTCGATCTATGTTAACTTTTAAGGACACCGAGACCATTTTACATGCCTTCATCTCATCACGCCTGGATTATTGCAACAGCCTTTTCACCTGTTTAACCCAAAAATCTATTGATCGACTCCAGACTGTCCAGAACTCAGCTGCCAGGCTTTTAACCAGAACAAAGAAATATGACCACATTACTCCTATTTTAGCTTCATTACACTGGCTCCCAGTATGTTTTAGAATTGACTTTAAAATTCTATTGATTACTTTTAAAGCTCTTCATGGCCTCTCGCCTTGTTATATTTCTGAACTTTTAGTCCCGTACACACCAGCACGTACCTTGAGATCCTCAGGCAGAGGTCTGTTGTCTGTTCCAGAGTCTCGACTGAAAACTAAAGGGGACAGAGCATTTTCTGTCAGGGCCCCGAGGCTCTGGAACAGCCTGCCCGAGGAAATCAGGTCGGCTGAGTCAGTGAACTCTTTTAAGTCCCTTCTTAAAACATACTTTTATAGGAGAGCCTTTCCCGATCTTATTTGTTTTGATTTTATCCCTTTTATTTTATTGTATTTTACTAATTTTATATTTATCTGTATTTTAGTCTTTTCAATGTTTTCATGCTTTTATCTTGTATTGTTTTTGTATTATTGTCTCTTGGGTATTATTTTCTTTACACTTGTTAAAGCACTTTGTAACTTGTTTTTGAAAAGTGCTCTACAAATAAAGATTATTATTATTATTATTATATTCCCTATCATACAGGCCCTCAGATGTTAATGTTTGTGTTGGTCAGCTGTTGAGTGATAATTTTTAAAGCCTCGCAATTAACAGCAATGTTTATTATTCTTACATTAAATATATTTTATGAATAAAACAAATTATTCAATGAAGGTAAAAAAAATGAACAAATCGAATGCACCCTGAATTTGACACAGCTGCCATGTACATGTCAGAAGTAATAGTTGATTAGGGAATTGTTTAACGTGCAACATTTTTTAATATCTCAGTATCTCACACAGCCGGATATTGTACCCCAATCAGAAGATAATGTGTGCTTGTATTTGGAAAGTGTTTGTTTTTCAACAGTTTGCTCTCACCTTGACAGGCCAGCTGCCCTGCAATGCATGACTAGAGCACACCTATAGGAAAGTGGCTGTTTAATATTGCAACAGTGTACTTTTGTTTTATGATCCTTCGCTGGCCGGTAATGGAAAACAAAGCCTCACTTTGATTTTGCTGCTTTGGGTTGTGATGTAAGGCAATGTATTCCATGAAGTGATTTTAAAATGGCATTGTCACTCTGCCTTGATTTGATATCATCAGCCATCAAACACACCATTATTTCTTTGAGGGTGTGTCAGCTTGTATACATGTTTGGAGGAAATTTAACCTGTATGTGTTACGAGGTATTGCATTATAATCACATAAGGAATACATAATGGTCACATCAGAAAATTTTACAAAATGTTGTACAGTTTAAGATAAATGTTTCACTTTATTACAAGCAGAATCAATTTTGTGTGAAGTGATTTCAAATTTGATAAATACATCTGTGCTTCTGTATCTTAAATCAGAAACAATCACTGGAATCAACACAACAGTGCTGGCATTATTATACCCAAAATACTGATAAATGAAGAGCAACACTAGGTGTGGCTTGTTGTTGTTTTTCTCACAAGGAATGTCAATTTGAGCTTAAATGATGCTGATTGCATATCTACCTTTAATAACACTGGGAGTGCTGCTGCTTCAGCATGCCCTTATTTAATTTATAATCTGATATCACAAATTGATACAGTATAAATTACCATTCTATTTGCTCATTTTGTTCCTATCTGTATCATTTTATTTTTCCCACCAGAGTAATCAACCACTGCTGGCACGCAACATTTATAAAGGTTACTGTGGCATATGGCTCAGGGAACATGTCTAAAACTGGCATGGTGTAATCATTTAAAGATGACCACATCAATTTAAAATGAGTTTCTAGTGACGGTGATGATTTAAATGAACACAAATTGATGCATCTGTCACTCCTGCTTAGGATTTTAACATAACTACAATAATGATGTTGGAATGGGAAAGCAACTGGGTTATAGGATCTTTTTTTTTCAATGTAACAGTAATAGTATTAGCAAGTGAAATGTGGTGACAGTCTGAGATGTGCATCATGAAATAGATACAGAATCTGTGTTTGTTAACAGATTGGGGACACATTCTCTAAACAACACTGTCTGCAGCTACAGCTTACCTTCTTGTGTAATATTTGAGATGATGATATCTTGCTACTTAAATGTACTGAATAATGTTTTCCATGTATTCAATAAAAGGCTGCCATGGGCCTGTACTACGAAGCAGGATTTGAGGTTAGCAGGTTGAATGGCTAACCTGCAGGTTATGTCTGAGATTATTACAGCGCCGCCTACTGAGCAGTCAGTTCTCTTGGATAGTGGCATCACCATCCATAGAAGATCCTCCAGACTGTTAGGCTACTTTTATGTTTATGATGTGGAGATGCTGATATCATTCTACAACAGACACTGACTAGATCACTAAAGCCTTAAACTTGCTTTACTTTTAAAATCTGACAGTAAGCCTACTTACCGATTTATTTTTTATGTTGTGATACAACCTGGTTGTCTTGCACAGCCCCTCACCCAGAGACAGGCCAGAGGAGATCAAAAGCAGGAACTGATCTGGGCCTTGCTAAACTCCTTTTGGATGTAAACCAACGTTTGACTTTTTCTGGATTTAAAAGCTGCATTAACACTTCCAACAATGAAGGTGTCACTCAGACACTTCCCAGGCCTGGTACTGACTCCTGTCTCTGACTCCTCTGTGGAGTTAGGTGTTTGCCATCATTACAAGATTAGAAGTCAAAGGGCTCTCTTTTCCTGGTGATAAGATAAGATCAACAAATGGGACATAAAGCTTTTGGATGCAGTCCTGAGAGAAAATGGCTTTTCTTCTAACCAAATGTATATTAATGTCACCAAAATGTTAAACTAGTCAACAATTTAGCTAACATCATTCAACACATGTATTCTCATAAAACAGTCTAATTATGATATCTGTGATGTATGATGACTGAATTGTTTCTTTCACAAATTAATACCCTCTTTTACCATTTGACCATACTTCCATTTAGTGTTCAAGGAAAATGCGGTCTCTTTATCAATGATCACAGCAATACATTATTAATATATATGTATAATTATTATCTTGATAGTTAAAGTATTTAGGAATGTCATATTTAAGAAATATTATAATGAATGACCCCGTTTTTATATACTTGATCACATACTGCTGACACTATAATCAAGGTGATAATCACGGTGAAAGAGAAGTATGTGGTTATTGCGTGCAAAAAATGTTATTTAAACAAATCCCCAAAAATAAAGACAGCTTAATTTCTCCAAACACTAATAGATAGCAAGAAGTACAAAATGTTAGCCAAAGCTTTTTTCCACACCTCTGATTCACGCCTATACTAAGGGGTAAATAAACCCGTAATGAGATCTAGATCTCATTACTCTTTGTTCCAATTTTTACTCTATATGACTAATGAGCTTTAACTGCTGCACCTTTTCATTTGTATCTCTTCTCCAGAGAATTACTTTGTTTCTTTCCTTACTTTACTCATGAGTCCTTTTTCCTTTTGTTAAGCATTTTGTATTTCAGTTAGTCTCACACTTTGAAATTGGTGTCGATCAGCCAATGAGATCATTTTCAAGTATATCTGAATGAGTACAGAACTAAAGTTCAGCAGAGCGGCCCTCCAACGTCAACTATTAGCTAATGGACCAATAACAGCGCATAATGCCTGCTAGAAAACTGCCAAGAATTACTGTCATGGCAGCTTTTGCAATAACACTTACACCTAAAGTACACTGAATCCACCTGCGGTGCGTTACGGTTGTGCCACGGTTTCTGGAGCTAAATGCGGCCATCGTATACTTACTCGGACATCAGTAACATTTCTCTCAGTGCTCTTGGTTGCTTTTTTGCAACATTATGTTGGTGCTGGTGGCCATAGATATTTGAAAGCTTGAGCTTACCCAAAAAGTAATCCAACCTGCAAATCATTCACTTGCCACCTCTTCATTAAGTTCCTGTAAATTCAGTTTGTGCCTAAGAGGAGGCAGAGTCACATTTAAACAAAGATAAAATAAATCTCATTTGCTGCCCAATACTAAAATTTCAAATTAGGGAGTCGAAGGCCACCTATCTAATTTATACAAACTCACCATGGATTTCAGACGAAATTCAAAATATGTTTTTGAAAGTAAAAATAAAGTAAAAGTGAGATCAGTGCTTTGTGCTACAGAACTGCACAATTTATTTACATTCAAGCTGCATGATTAAAGCTACAGAGAAAATATCCTGAATGCCCTGCAGCATTATAGTCAAGCAGAAACACTGAGGAGAATGAGACGTATAATTATTATACACAAGTATGGTAATAGTTGATTATATTGTGAGAATTAAAATCAGGGGTGGAGAGAAACGTGCTTTATATAATGACATCACACTAAATGCTGCACAACTTTGTTTTTTACATCCATTTGAATTGGCCAATATAATTAATATCTTAATAATAGTTAATAACAGTATTTTACACAAATTTTAGAACGTTATACACATTGTACAACAAATGTACATCAAAGCGTCTACGGCTGCTGAATACACAAGAACACTGAACCTAGGCATTAAAATTACAAGGAGAGAAAGAGAGAGTGAAACAGTGAGTACCTAACCTGAGTTAAATTTGGACCTGGTTCGACTCAGATCCCACTTTGGGTCTCCGTTCATCAGTAGGAATTGGACCTGTGGTTATTATCGTTTACACTGACTGACAGAGAATAACACTGAAAGTCATTATAAGAACAAATTAAGTTTCACATGTTTACTCCTGTGCATATATGCATGCACCGCTTTCTCTCACTGGACTACAGGTGCACATTTTCTCTCTTTCTTTTCAGGGAGTCAGTTAGATGCTACCAATTGATCAAATTTAGCAACAACCAAATCATATATGTATGGATTTATGGTGACATTTATGCCTGCTCAGAAGTGTTTTCAGTTAGTTTCCATTTCCACGTCCTTGACTTATCTGATCTGTCTGCAAGGCAAACTACCATATCAGCTGAGCAACAACGTAATTCACAGCAGAGTAAAGAGCTGGTAGACTTTTAAAAAATATATTATGAATCCTCATTAAATGATCACATTATTCTGGTAATATTTCAAGTTTTTTCTCAACATGTCAGAGAACACAGATATGAGGGATAGATTCTGAATGTGATGAAAGTTTGGACCACGAGCAGAAAACTTCCTGAAACACAGGAGCTATTATAGCCCAGGCGTTTATAACTATAGTAAAATTAATTAACATTGTCATTAAAAGGTGCCACATGTACATTTAAAGAGATTACTTCCCCAAACAAAAGACACAAAAAAGGAGGGAAGACTAAATCATGTGTGTTGACTCAGCAGGGATTTTATTAAATGGGAAAAGTTGATCTACAGGGGAAACATATCTGAAGGCAATCCAGAATGACCGAGAGCCCTGCTCCACTCTGCTGTAGCATCTGCGTTCTAACGATAGCACCATTAGGACCATAAAGAACTTTAGAGCTCAGTCATCACCTGACAGACGCTCTACATGTGTTGCCATCAAAACCAAGCCAAGTGGCCTGCTGCAAGTGAGAGGAGCAGAGACAGCCGGCTTGAGCCCGAAGTCACCGCGTGGGATCCACCGTGCCTGAAAGTGGCTGAGCATCCGAACCTCAGAGCGCCTCACAGAGATTCCTCCCCATATTTTCATAAATTAATGTTTTTGTTAATTTAATCATCAATTAATCAGTTTCTTTGTAGCTTAATAAACCTTTAATTTATATTAAATTGTATGCGGTCAATGTACACTGAGTCAAGAATTCTATAGCAGCCTTCAGATTGAGATTGATTGATTAATTATATTGAAAATGAAAACATCCAACTTTACTGCTACTTCTTCTTCTTATCATTCAATCTGATTATTCTAATGCTTTTAAGCCATATATAGCTATATATATATATATATATATATATATATATATATATATATATATAGGCAAATACACGTTTTGATAATGCGGATAACTAAAACTTATAACCTGCTACAAACACTGATATATTGCATTTACAGTAAATTCCCCAATCATGAATAAAGAATTTTATATTTTCAAATCTTTTTAATTTTGATTCTGGAATAGGGTTGCTGGAGCACCTTCAGTGCGGCATCCATTCCAGTTTATACGGAAATCCAGAGTAATCTAATCCTCAAGCTACAGCGTAATATATTCTCTACATGCCCTCCCAGTCTGTGACCCTCACCAGCATCAGGGTTTAAGGAAGTTATTATGATTGTTAAGTATTGGAATCTGCAAATGCGTGGCAAATTTCTGACCTGCTGTTCTCAGGTGATTTTTATCAAATATTTCAAGGTATGGAACCATTCAACTTTCTTAAAACTGTTGAGTGACAACCCATCAATTTCCCTCATGGGATCATTAAAGTTTAATCTAATCTAACCACTGGGAAGTAATGAGAATACAACCATGTTGAATATTGTGGTCTTTTGACCTTTCGATCATGATGGACTGATTAAAGTCTATCCAGAAAGACAATGTATATGCAAGCAGCTCTCAGAAGGTCATTACAATAATTGCTAAGAAAGGGAAGAATGTGTAGATGTGATGCAGAAAATAAATTGTAGAAAGACTGTGCATGGACAGGCCTTAGAAGGGCTGCAATAGTTCCTGTCACAAAAAAAGAATATAATTCACTCTGAAACATAAATATGAATGCAGTATAACATAATACCATCCAGCAGGATATCTAATTAACACCCATATAAAGACAATTTGTAGCATGGCGTGTAAATCCATTTGAATAAAGTCAGGGCCACCACCTCTGTGTTGTATATTGAAACATGCGATGCAGCTAACTTAACGAAAGTAACGACACTGAAAGACACATGACAACCATACATACTATTTAATTTAATATGCTTTAAGGCATAAAGCAGTTAAAAGATAGAGAAATTAAAATCAAGGAGAAAATGTGCAAGTTTTAGTTCTTTGAAAATGTATTAATACAGAGAGGAAGAACATAAAAGCTATAAATGCATCATAAAACTAAACCATGCTTCACCCGGTTTTGTTTTAAGGACTGGAACAGTAAGCAGTCTGGTCCCAGATGATCTGAGAGGTCTGGAGGGTTTTTATTGTGAGAGCTAGTCAGAGATGTATTTTGGCCCCGAACCATAGAGACATTTATAGACAAGAAGCAGTCCCTCAACATCAATCTTACAACACAATGGAGGCACATGCACAGATCTGAGGAATGCTGTAATTGCAGCTTTCTTACTCTCTAATCAACAAGCATTCATTCAGCAGCTGCTGTTACTGAACTTTAGCTTTAGCAGACATGATGTGAAGTAATTTTGGCCCTGTTTGTTTTGAATCTGCTGTTTTTTTAAATTAATAGCAGATTTAACTATTACTTTCTCAGAAAATGTAGATCGTCTTTGGCCACACAGATAATTATCTTTGTTTGATCCTTTAATTTTATTTAGTTAAAAGAAGGTCAGCACACCATTGATTTTTTTATCCTCTTTGGATCACAGACATTGTTTCTTTCAAATGTACTCCATAGTCCATAGTGTCCTTAATGTCAGTAAAATTCATTATCAAAGATGATAAAACATATCAAGAGCAATGAGGCATCATGAAACTGTTAAAACATAAATAACTAGTTAAACAACATTTATGACTGTTGTGTAGCTACTATTGTTTAGAATATCTGTCAAAGAATATTCTGCAGAAACAAATGCACACACAGGGATGTAGAGTGCCACATAGGCTTTGTTTTTCATTTAGTTCATCCGATGGCAAATGACATCTGGTGATTTTATGTGTTTTGTTCACATTCCTGTTTCGGTAAATTTGGCTTACTCAGATGAGCTTCACATTTAGGCATTTTGCCCACCAGAGCAGTGATGGTCTGTTTGTATTTGTCTCTCATGTTATAAATGCTAAATATCTTATTTACAAGTGTTTCAGGATTTTATGAATGTGTGCCAATGCTGCTAACCAGCAGGTGAATGAGGTGTTATCCTCATTCTGACTCTGGCTGATGTAACACTTCCTGTTCTGTTCACTTACAGCTGTTCTGCATCAGCTGTTTTTACAACAGGGTAATGAAGGAGTCATTCACTCCCACTAAAAAGAACGCCACTACTCAATCTGAGTTGCATGCTCATGAATTGGCTCATATTGCCTTTGGGGCTGGAGACAGAGACAGACAGTCCTTGTCAGTGTAAGACCCTGAGCGTCTGTGTCATTTGCCTACTTCCAGTATGTGTTAAATGGCTTTGTTTCTAACTGACATCAGTTGCTAGCTTTTTTAGTCACATAAAGCTGTTTTTCAGAAGAAACGACACTAATGGTGTAATGATTCCATGTGCAGGCCATTATCAAACTGCCACTATGCACTTAAAGCTGTCTGTTCTTACACCCACCTTTGTAGGGATGGAGCATCCTTGACATGAGAGCTTTGAGGCTGCCCGCCGGTTATCTGTTTCTTATGATTAATTGTGACAAGACAGTGGCATATATTTGGTGTATATACAATGCCAGTGCCCATGACCTTGAATAGATGAATACAAAGTGAATAATAATGAATAATTTATGGTAATAATGTGTTGTATTATCGAATGCCTTGTATTCATAGAGCATTAGCACTTAAAGTGTTTCCACCATATGTAGCCCCCCTGATTGGTCTGGTCTATATTGTATATACTGTATACCAAATTCACCTACGTCAAGTACATAACACCTGCAGATGATACTTATTTATTCCAGCATCCTTTGCACTCCATCACACTGTGTACATATGTGTTTTCTATGCTGTAGGCTGTGTTTGAGTTTATTACTGTGTTATTGTATTATATAAGTAGGCACTTCGTGAGCATTATACAATCAGAGTCAAATTCCTCATATGTGTACACATACCTGGCAATAAAGCTGATTCTGATTCTGACATAAGACTGATAAGGTCAGCCATGACCAATGCAAATATGCATGGCATGACATGGCATGGCAGTATAGTGGATCAGTTGTTTCAACTAATTTAAAACATTTTGTCATACAGTGTGCAGATGCACAGACTCTGGAATGTGGCCAGTTTAGTATAAGTGTATGAAACAATTAAGCAAAAAAAGGTGTATTTATTACACTTAATAGAAACAAATGCCAGGCATCACACAAGTAGAAACATGTTCAACGGGGGCTAAAAGACAGTCCATCTCACTATTGTTTGTCATGGCAGTGACATTTTGTTTTGTTAATTTTTTTGATTGAGCTGGCTGTCATAGTTTTGTCTTAACATGTCTGTTACTATAGATTTATGTGTTTAATCTCATTAGTCTTTTAAATCAGCGTACCGGCAGTTTTTGATGTTTTTGATCTCATCAGGTCTAAATTGGCTTTATGAAACAATTTAATCCTGGTTAAGTTGGTTAGGCTCATTCAAGACATGCTTCTACTATAAACCAACTTTATATAACAGTCCTCAGCTCAGTTCTATTAGCACCAGTGTATTGTGTTGACATGATAATAGAGAAAGCCAAAACGGTTGATACCTTAAATCTGGCTTAAAATATTTGCTGAATGTATCTTGTTCAATTTTCACATTCAAATTTTTTTACTCCTACAATATCTGCTCACAGGCCACAGCAGCAACTGAACAATTATTAAGATATGATTAAGTTTAATCAACAGAAACTAGCTTTCTTGGCTAGCTTGCCACCCAGTCTATTGCTCAGTCTCTCTGTTAGCTGACGTTATTCAATTCAATTCAATTCAATTTTATTTATATAGCGCCAAATCACAACAACAGTTATCTCACAGCGCTTTATGTCCGTTATGTCCATAAAGGCTACTAAGCACTGTCATGTTGCCCGCTTGACCAGCTCCTGACCGACACTGGCGCCGCTCTTCACCAGCAGAAGCATAATGTTGCTTGAAACTTGGGTGGCAAGCTATAGACAACAAAGCTTAGACAGCAACCGACGAAAACGTTACCCATGTCCGAGTGTGTTATCATGTAAATTTGCCAGCTCAAGATTTATAGCGGTTAAACCTGTCTATGAAATCTGTGGCTGACTTTGCTCAAGTCGACAACTTTGCTAACATAGACAAACACCAAGCAAGTACAACAACACAAGTCACAGCAGGCCAGTTAATAACTTATTACTGCCTAGTCCAACAGAAAGAGGCTAGCTCGGCATCTGTCCTGCATCCTTTCAGCTCTTTTAGCTCACGCCAACAAGTAAAAGTCAGTCCGATATTTTCTGTTGTTCTGTCTCTTACTCTGTTACTCTCTCTTTTTCTCTTACTCGCTTCCTCCAACAACATCTTCTTTGGTCTCTTCCCATGATATCCATACTGAAAATACCAATCTAGCTTCTTCCAAAAACTTACATTGCACCTTATGTACTTGCTTGCTGAAGCAACACAGTCTCACTCCCTACTCGTCAAATGTCTGACGCATGGTCAAGGCCCTTTGTCGTCGCTTTTTAAAGACTTGGGTAGCCCTTTTGCATCAATTATTGACGTTTAGGGATCCACAGTCAAGTTAGCAACGCTTAGCAACAATAAATATGCAATATCTGGTTACACTTTCAAGATAAAACGTAACGTTTCGATACACTGCCATGTTGAAACGCGCATAATTAAAGTCGTGAAACGTTGCAGTTTCGTTAGGTTTAGGCACAGAAAGTACTTGGTTGGGTTTAGGCAACAAAACTACTTGGTTAAGGTTAGGAAAAGATCATGGTTTGGGTTAAAATAGCTATGTATGTCAATTAAGACTTAAGTTAACTAACGTTAATGTCAATTTACCTCACTCGCCTAAATAAAAACATTTAATGTTTTGTTTCGCACGGGACACAAACCCTGTTCTCCTGCTTCAAGGTCCGGGTTCTGGCCCTCTATCCACCCCAATCACCTCCTTACTTCGTCTTTTCTCTTAAATATCATACTTGCCTTTACCATCAAAAACTATGACGAACCATCGAACTATGACGTCAAAGGGATCCCTAGTGCGTCACAAACTGACGATTATGGCTCTTGACCAAGCGTCCATATGTGACGACTTGGGAGTGAGACCGGGTTGGCTGAAGAGTCGAATTGCTGCTGTTTACACCACAGATGTGATATGTCCTGCCTGGGATTCCAATGTTACATAGCTGCTGTGAGCAGTTATTTTAAGGTAAAAGTACTACATAATGTTGCTTTAAGACAGTATGGTCTCCCTAATCAGTTAATGTAAACAACTACTTGCATGTGAACTGCTGGACACAGCAGAAAGAGTTGACAGCTCATGTAGCAGAAGCAGAAGTGTTTTACGAGTTCAATTTGCTTTGCAAACTGATTTAGATCCGTCTCCGAAGCTGCGTTTCGACGTCACGTCTGTGTCGCCTGGGCGTCGGAGGAACGTGATTTTAAAGAGCTTTATTAGCTGCTGTAATCAGCTGTTCCGCTTGTTTTGGAGAAGAGGAGACCACTTTGGCTCTGTGTGAAAGCTGCCTGACTGATGAAAACTTAAAACAACAACTCCAGACCCAGTATTTAGCATAGCTCTATCAGCTGTTCTCTGTAAACACACCGCTGCATGCTGGCTGCTGTTTCTAAAGCTAAAGTTCGATCTCGACATCAGCGAGACTTGTGTGTGCTATCTGACTGTTGATTGTGATTTATGTGTTTGCAAACAACGGTGGAAAAGAGAGGAGCCAGTAGCCTCTACTCGCCCATTTAGAATTTCACTGCAAAGCAAGCCCCACCCCCCCAAAGTACTGGTACTTTTGGAAAGTACTACCCCTCGAGCAGGGATTTTTTGTGGGGTAAAATAAAGACCCTAGAACTATATTTAGACCGTGGTCCCTTCGGTGGAAACACAGTGAGTTCCTCCAAAGGTTCCTAGTGCCAGGGTATAGTTCTTTGGTCGAAACACAGCTAAAGTTGATTTGAGATGATTATCAAACTGTCCAGGTGACACTGCAAGTGGTTTCTGTGGTTTACAGCCAAATTAAATTTAAATGAACCACATACTGTTTCAAAATATATATATTTTTAATAAATGTGTTTATCTGCCAAATCCTTCTGTATTCTTGTGCAATACCTAAAAATAATTAGCTGTGAATAAATCCACAAGGACAACAGTGGCTCAGCAGAGAGTGACACATTCTGTACTTAAAATGTCACATTTGGGGAGTGGGGAGTTTTTCTCCACTATTTCTGATTCACGTCTCGACTTTGATGGAGCACTGTGATAGAACTGTATTCCCATATGGCTGTCTCCTCTGACCCTGCAGTGGCAGTAGGAAATGACAGTATGAGTAATGCTATTCATCCAGTGTGGTCCATTGGACTGAAGGCTAGCCACTGTGTGGTGAGAAAACAATAATCTGTCTTTAATATGAATCCTTTGTCGTCCCAGGGACGAGCAGGGTGAGAGCTCACCGTGTCGTAGCCTTCTATTTTTAGACACATTTTCTAAACTGCTTTCTTGGGAATGCTAAAGTATGCACATTTGGAACTGGAAATGTTCCCTGCTACTGATAGTTTGGGCAGTATTGTGTGATGATCATTTCGGAGTACATTCACTTTATGTCTGACAGTTGTTGGCTCTTCTATTGCTGTTAAGCATCATTTTGGGGGAGCCTCATTAGCTCCCTTTGCTGCATGTCATCCCCTCTCTCTCTAGGCTTTCCTGTCTATCTCTGCATCTATCTAAGACTAGAAATGCCCAAAATATTATCAAAAAAAAGATTCTCTTTAATCCTCACAAACACACAGCACTTCACAAATCAATACATTTCACTTTCTTGTGACCACTTAGTTCAAGTGGCAAGTATCATTCCAGCTATATATTTTTTTTCCATTTAGTAGTCGGTGTTAACAGCTTGACGCCGATTGTAGCGATTTTGCATCACACCTCTTCCTTTCAGACTGCAAACCAAGATAGCGCATGTATTCCCCCATTGCCTGTTGGTGCATGTTTGATACGTACCTAGGAACCTTTTGCAAGCTCTGGTTTGTTGTTTATGCCTGTTGTCGCTAATTTGCATCATACCTACATCATACCTGAATTTATATCTTTTTATATCTTTTCTATAGACAAATTAACAATGTTCAATTAATTTAACATCAGCTTGAAAGCAAATGAAAACACAAATAATTTCTTATATTTTTTGATTGTAAAAAAATTCAGGCGTCAAGGGGTTAAACTGTACCTGTAGGCCCCCGCGGGGGAGCTGAATTGGATGTATTTGATTTCAATGTCTTTCTTAGTACACAGTCATCATAGCAGCATTAGGCATATACTGTAGACATTTTATTATTTTATTGAATGCCGCTAAGACAGCAGCTGCTTCTTGGGTGCACTTCTAGTTACCATTTTTGTGTCTGCCATCTGAAATATTAATGCGCTAGTGGTGTGTCGCATATCAAAAAAAAATAAAAAAGATTCTAGTTTTGGAAAATAATGGCAGAAGCACAGTGCCTGTTTGGTGGGTGAGCAGGAGGTTGACAGTCTTCATGTGATTGTCATTCTGGGGATTTTGCCGTACATCAAGGGCTCACAGTTGAGACTTACATTATTGTGGAGAACATGCTCTTTTTGTTTGGCTGGGGAAAAAAAATCAGGTTTTCAAAACACTGTGAGTGTATTATATTATCTTTTGTCATTTTTGTCCTAGTTTCCAGTAGTAATTTCCTGTGCCCAGTGTGCACTATGGTCCATGTTGCTGCTGACAACAGTGTTGGACTGGTAAAGATATAACACACAACTTGACTCCTCCACTCACCATTTGCTGCTCCTTTTTACCTGACAACAAGGACTTTTACTGAGAGACTATAAACCCTGCCAGTTGTGTTTGGTGGACTGTAAACCTATTTGAGTAAATGTGTTTGGACATGCTTCATGGAGTGGCAATATGTAACCGAATAAGATAAAATATGACCAACAAATACAGTTTTTAGGAGGACAGAGGCAAACAGGAGAGGACCTGAGTGCACCCTGAGAGACAGGCTAGTTTAGATTTGGGTGTAAAGACGGATAGATCCATGAATCCACTCTGGCTAATGTCAATAAAAATACACTGTAACCACATTTAGTGCATTAATGGATCCTTAAAATAGCAACAGAGAATTATGTCTGTTTACTTTTCTTACGGAATACATATTTTAGCTCATGCTGCTGCTGTTGAAACTTTACTCAACACATCAGAAAGATATTTTTATCGTCACCCAAAGTTTAGAAAATCCCCTGCACATGGAATTATTAGAAAGTAACAGCAGAGAACATCTATGTACAAGCTGAAAGTGATCTAGTGTTTCTAAAAACGCACATTTCTGTGAAACAGTCAAACTATTTTTTTAGGATGTAAAAGTCTGTTGGTAAAAAGCCTTTACTGATGACAAAGATTAAGGATTTGGTCTAAACTGAATAGGTGGAACTGTAAAGAATTAACATTAACTTCATCCAAAGGCAATGCTGTCTGACCTTGACTTGGTATACTATATGATTTTCAGTGGGTAGGATGAAGATTTTTTATATACTCTGTACAAGGATGGTTTATAATGAAGAATGTTTCTGTAACCTTAAAAACAAACAAGACTACAAACAATTTTTCCTCCTTGTCTTGTCTCCTGGAACAAATATTTCACCTTTGTGACACTGTTAATCGATTGCTTTTTTTGAGATGATACTCCAGTATCTACTGCTGGGGTGACCAGACATCCCGAAATATTTGGGGAAGTCCCAAATTATGAGCAGTTGTCCTGACTCCTGTCCTGTATGTCCCACCTACGTTTTTGTTAGCCTAATAAAACATTATATTTACAAGTCCCCTGCCCTGAATTTCACCTGTTCTCATCTGGTCACCCTATTATTGTGCAAACAAGACTCTGAGTCTAAAGCCATGCCTGCAGCTCTGGGAGGCTGTACATGGTCACAGGCTAGCATAGTCATGTTTAGCAGCTGTAATGTTAATTATTTATTAATTAGCACTAAACACAAAGTACAGCTGAGGCTTATGCAGATGTCATTATTTTGCAAGTATTTGGCCAAAGAATTAAAGACATTTTGACCTGATGATGGCGCTACAGGAAGTGTTTAGGGATAATTCATCTTAAGGAGACATTGGTATCTGCATGATTCCATAGCAGATCCATTCAGTAGTTTTTGAGATATTTCAGGCTGGACCATAGTGACCGATCAATAATTTGATCCCCATCCACGCCGCAAGCATGGCTTACAAAATTTAATTTTCAAAAACCTACAATGAAAAACGCTGAAATGATCCTTTAATCAGCTACAATTTATCTTGCCACGCTGATGGAGCTGAGCTCTACAGAGAGCGTGGAGGATTTCATTTGAAACACAACTTGTAGTGTCATCACAGCGGGCACCAGGTACAAACCATTTTGGCATGAAGTGCAATTGAGAAAAGTATACTGACTGTCAGTGAGTGTTACGGCAGGACAGTTTTTGACAGTGCCACCCATTGTTGGCCTCTCGCCAAGTGCTGGCTCTCACAAGCGCAGACAATCTGAAAGCTGTCTGATGTTAACGTTTGAGACCTAATGTGCCATCTTGTCAGTAAGGTGTCTTAGTTGGGGAAACCCTGTCAAAACTATGACCTAAATACCTCACAAGAAGATATTTGTGGAGAAAAGCACTCTGTACTGTTTTTCTTTACAACAACAACTCTGCAACAGTTTATCAAGCTAACCTTCAGTCAGTTATGATTATGAAAGCTTTCTATATTTTGTCAATAAATGCTCTAATTCACTTCTTTGATGAACCCCACTGCATCCTCTAGAGGATGTGACTGGACATTTTACAACAGGTTATTTATACAGAAAGAGAGAGCAAAAAGCAAAGTGACAGCATAAGAAATAGAAAGTTTCCAGCTAGGTATTCAGAATCAGAATCAGTTTTATTGCCAGATATGTGTGCACATATGAGGAATTTGACTCAGGATTGTACATTGCTCACGATGTGCTTACTTATACAATATACCATAACACAATAATAAAATAATAATAAAATAAAATCAGACACAAACAGAATAGACAACACTAACATACACACTATGAACAAAATTGCTTACATTCTGGTCTGCATTACATTCTGGTCTATTGGGCCTCCTGTCAGTAGAGGAGTTGGTATCTCTTCCTTTTCTATGATTGATTTCTCCCTGTATCCCTGTTGAACAGTGCTGCTATTGTAGTTGAGCAGGAAATATCTGGAAATGTTTATTTTATCCACACAAATCAGAAAACACACAACCAAACAAACAACTAAATAGACCCAAGAGCATATAGTGGTTTAGGACACCATATGTGTTTTTTTACAGGATCCTTTAAAGAGACTGAGCATCTCTGTCCTTGTTCTGAAGACACACACTGGAAGGTCAGTGGTTTGAATCCCAGGACCAGCTGGGAATAATAGTTTTAGGATTAATAATGCTCTTCTTTCCAGAGTAGCTGCTGACAAGGTGCCCTTGAGCACTTAACCTCTGGTAGCTCCACAGGAGTGACTGGGTAGCCAGCAGAGGAAGACTGAACTGAGCAGCTCCCAGTGTGAATGTGTGCACCATATGAATATGAAGCAGGACAATGCTGAACACAGCAAGGACTCTAGAAAAAATTCTCACCGTGTTCACAGAGCAACTACAGACGAAGAATAACACAATGAATTAAAAAGCTTCCTCCTGTTGCACCTTCACCTGCAGCCGTTCTCTTTTGCTGCGACTTGGCATGCATTCAACTAAATCTCACAGTAGCACCGCGGCACCTGTCAGGGAAGTAGCAGCAGAGGGAGATAACCTTTCATATTTACATTTTATGACCTAGTTTATTTATATACTAAGGGAATACTTTGGTGAGTTTTTTTCAGCCTTTTTCAATGTGTGCAGGGGTTTTCAAGTATGTTGTGCAAGCCTTATTATTAACTTCATATTTTTTATCTGTTTGTTGCAAGGATTTGCAACTTGAGCATTTCTCTTCACATTGAGCGGCCCCTGTGAAAAAATGGTTACTGTATATTTCTTCAAGGAAAAATGGAGATAGACAAAAATAATACATAAATATCCTATATTCTGTGTGTACACTTGCCCTCTCTTTTTCTACTGTAGACACAGCTCTACATTCATATACTCCCACACCCACACACACTCACATAGAGATGATTCAGCAAAACATTAGCTTTACTCAGTTTGTTTGACTCAAAGTAGGTATTATATATATTTATTTTTAGATTTATGTTTTCTTGGCACACTTTGGGCCCCTTGGTACCAACTGAGTGACGCCTACCTGAGTATTGTTTCTGTCCATCCCTTTATGACCACAGTGTACCATCTTCTTATGGCTTTTTCCAGCAGGATAAAGCACCATGTCACAAAGCTCAAATCCTCTCAAACTGGTTTCTTGAACATGACACTGTCAAGCATGCAAACTAGTCAGGGCTAAAAAAAAGGTGAGAAGGATATGCAAGCAGATAAACACACAGAGATGATGTCAGAGCGGTCTGTTTAAGCTTACATGTTTGTATAGATAACTTGCAATTGTGCAACGAGAGAAGATATCGGCATGCAAAGGCGTCACTTTGTGTTGAAAAGCGGTGGAGAAATAAGGGCTCAGATTAGGGGTGTGACGATAAAAGCTCACAAGAGGAGATGATACATGATATTGGTGTCACGAGAACAAGACAAGAAGATATTTTAACACTACTTTAAAGGAAAAAAATAATGCTGAAATATATGAGTGGCTGGGGGTATTAAAACATTTAATTAAACATTTAATTTCATGCATTCTGGTCAAATGTTCTGCACCAGATTCCTTTCCTGCAATAATTTATGTGGAAATGTTTTTATTTAAATAAAAGGGAAACAACATTCAGGTGGCAGGTGACAATTGAAAATCTGAAAAATAAAAGAGAACGGAAAACTTGTCCAAAAAGAAACTGTCAAGAAGTTGTTAAAGTTACTGACTGGTGTGTGCACATTTTGAGGTCACTTCATAATTAGTAGCTTGATTTTTTTTTTAGCTTAAGTTAAATAAATTAACTTTTCTCAACGCAGTTTCATTTGTTATTTAACATTTCTGGTTGCAAGCTATTCAGAACATTTTAACAAATGCTGCCAAAAAGTGGTGGGGACAAAATCAGCCATTTTGAAATTATTTTCTCATCGGATCTGCACAAATCACATAGGTGGCCCATTTTGGTCTCAAAACGGCAAATTTTGCAGAAAGGTGAGGAGTTCCGGAGATCTCAATCCAATAGAGCACCTTTGAGATGTGGTTGAATGGGAGTTGAATGCGCAGCTGACAAGTCTGCAGCAACTGTGTGATGCTATCATGTCACTATGGGCAAAAGTTCTGAAGGCAAAAGGAGGTCCAACCCAGTACTAGCTTAGGGTCAGGACACCTGTGCCATGGAATGCAATAAAAAAACACAGTTGCACTTTCTGATAACAATATCCAACCATCCAACAAGATTGCATACATACAACGTACTCGAGGAAGAGATCTGTCACCAGAACCAGAGCATTGTGGCGGCTTCTGCCTGCACTATTCCTCGCTGCATAATTTAAATCAATGCATGCAAAGCTTTCATGGAAGGAAATGTATTATTTCAAATAAGCAGTAACTTAACTCAATAAATTCAGTCCCAACACTGCTCTAGGGTTACATTCTGATCAAGGGATGGGGACCACCGTCTCACACCATCCTCATTGGCAAAGCTTCTATTGATACTTTAGTTCTTTCTGGATTCGCTTTTTGTCTGCATCTTTCGCTTACAGTAATAACATCGGTTGATGTTAAAATGTGAGGATGATCACAAATATGTGAACACCTCACTCCTGAAACTGAAATGTTAAATCAGCTGAGTGATGTTAGTGATATGCAGAACTGCAATTATTTTTAAATCTCTGATATGCTGCCTGAGGCTTGTCAGATTAAAGGTAAGGTATCTGTCGCCTGTTCGCTCTTCACTTCCCATTTTGCAGAAAACACACAAACCTTGCAACTTCGCATACCTTACCAGTCAAGCCTGCATGGAGTTTGACATGACAAGATCATTTCAGGTTGTTAAAAATGTTGACATACATACATCTATTCCCAAATCTACACCTATGATCCTGTATAATGTATATGTACATCTAATGACATTCATGTCTATTTCAATACACTTAGCCTAAATAAAATCTGATAGTTTTATCAGAACCTGAGCTGTGATTTGCATTGCGTGTTTTCTAAATATAAAATGTGCATCGTTCCCAGGCTTAAGTAAAACGGCCATAGTTAGATGGCCATTACTGACCTTCAGACCTTTAATGTTTTACTGGCAGCAAATAATAGAACTCTTCAGAGATGCACTCTCGTCTTGCTGGATTGTCTGACGTGTATTGTCTTCCCTATAATGTCTGTGACTTAATCTAAATTCACTGGTAGTTTGTGTTTGTGGCAAAGACAACATTTTATTGATTTATTTATAGGATAAACGTTAAGTTTTTAAGAAGCAAATGTGTTGCAACTATTAACATGGAAACCTGTCTCTCATGCTCCCCTGGCTTCCTTTAACATACAAGCTCTCTTCAGCTAATTTACTGTCACTCTGGCTGAGTGAGTCTCCTTCCATTTACAGCCTCATTCCTTCAAATTCCCCCCACACGTTAATTTTCCCTGCACACACACTGCACGTATTAGTTTTGGCCGGGACGTGGTAATCTGTGAACCAGGAATTTCTTGTTTTGCTCTATTTACTGTGAATGCTGTGTGTGTGACTGTGGGGTTAACAAACACTGCTGGGTATGTGAAGCTCCCTGGTTGACGTGCTACATACAGTATATATATGGACTGTGTCTGATAAGTTGTGCTGGGACCTGCAGACCTATCAGCCAGAAGCTGATGCTTTTTGCACTGAATTCATCTCCCCACATATGTGAGCTTACTTAAACTTCAGGGTACTTTGGATTTAAAAGACTGTTTTCACAGTTTGTGCAAACTCATGCCAAATTTATAACATCCATTAATTAAAAAAAGAAAAGAACTGGCACACAAAGCTGAAACATCTTTCCATTCTTTTACTGATACTATCAATAAATGTTCTGCCAAATTCTGGTTTTAAGTGGTGTTTAATACCCCAGTGCATTCTGAGTGTGGTTTTGTTTTACATTAAATTTATATGCTGTTATTCCCCTGCAGAAAAATACTGCTCAAACCACCCCTGCATCATAATCCACTTCTCCACCCTTGGTCTGTGAGTTCAGTTTGTTTAAAAAACAAAGCTAAATATGCTGCATCAGGTTGGCTGGTTCCGTTTTCTGGTTCCAGGTTGGAAGAGTGTCCAAGTATGTGAAACAATGATGCTAACAAATGTCAAATCCAACCTATTTTTTGTCCTCACACATTTTTATTAGCTAAAAGCATTGTGGGAGATATTTAGGCAGCAGTTGTAATGGCTAAAATTAAACTTTTGGCTTTTGTCTGGTTAAAGTGTTTTCTGCAAGCAAGTTTCTGTATTCAGTCTATTTTACCCGACAGGTAGCATCTAACTTTATAACAGTAAAAACAATGAACATTCTCTCATTTTCATGTAAAAATGTTTAATAATTTAAGTTCATTTAGTTGGTGTAAGGTGTGTGAATCAAGTGAGTTAGTCTGCACTTAAAGAAACAGAGAACATTATTTTTTTTTAGTAACATGAATCACAGGATGCAATGTTTTTTTTCTTACCTGTTTGCTTCTTGATCTTTTTGGGATCAGGTGGAAGGCAATGTCAGTGTGCACATTATCTCATGTTTTGACTGATGTGATCTAAGGGATGAGGCGCGTCTCATCACTTTGTATGTATAAAGTCAGTGTGTCAGATAACAACTTCTCGAGGAGCACTCGAAGATTGCATCTCCTCCAGACTAAGATTTGGTTTTATTTTTAAATTGCTACATAACTCTAGTTTGATCCATGCCCATCTGGATTATTTCACTCATATTTCCTTCGTACATGTTTAAACTGATTGTTTAGCTGTCCAGCAATATTTTACTGTTTTGGGTCACCTTCACCGCTTTACTAGCATTGTCAGCAGACTGCTGTTTTCAGAGAAAAAGCACTAAAAACCTACTCTACTACCATATCAAATTACAAAGCTTTAATGATATTATATTTACTAAAAATAGATTTAGATGTATTGATGATGATGATGATGATGATAATAATCGAACTGAAATGTGTTTTTTGTTCCATTCCACAAGCCAAGAAACAAGCTAACCAAATGTCTTACCTTTAATGAACTACAGCTACATGTATTTTATATTTATGCCAAAGAAGTTGGCATTTTTGTTAACACAACATCACAATTGTACCTTGTAGAGAGTGCTTCTACCTCTCATCGCACCTCATCAGACATCGTTGGATGTCAGTATTTTAATAATCTTTGAATGGTGTTTTTGTTTGAGGTTTCATGGCCCTTAACAGAGACAAAGCTTTGTGTCGAAGGCCTTAATCTCTAATGCAAATTTGTCCTTTCTGTCTTTCTTCCTACCAGATGCAACGTGGATAGCAAAGTATCACGAGTGGCGTGGCTCAATCGCACCACCATTTTATTCGCAGGAAGTGAGAAGTGGTCTCTGGACCCTCGCGTCATCCTGATGGAAAACACAGCAGTCACAGAGTACAGCATCAAGATCCAAAATGTTGACGTCCATGATGAAGGGCCCTATGTCTGCTCAATCCTGACAAACAAGAAACCAAAATCCACAAAAGTGCATCTCATTGTTCAAGGTAAGACCTCTCCAGTCTGTCAGTGACTGTATTCAGCCACAACAAATAACCAAAGGATATAACAGAATAAGTGTTGAAACGGTGTTGTGCGTTGGTTTTCTTCAGATTTACAGGTGGACAATTGTAAATTTAAGCTGTTCAATGTCTGGATTTGGCCAGGGCGAGTCTACAGTCAAATCAAATGAGAAATCTTTGCTCCGTTGTTTTAGGACAGTGTGATTAGATGGAATACAGTGAGAATTAGTAGTGGCGATGAAACCAGCATCCAATCTCGATTTAATTTCAAAGTGCTGATAGATATTGATTTAGCACACAGTACTTTGAAGAATGTCCTGGCTCAGTTTCATTGCAAAGGCCTACTAAATCAACTTTCAGCACTGAGACATTTGTTGTCTTTTATGATGAAATCAATTTCCTCCATGGTGAGTTTCCACAAACAATTAGCACCACCGCCCTGAGATCATGTAGCTGGACTAAATTGACATATAATTAAAATTTGGATGAAGATAGTTCTATCAGATACCTAATGCAGAATCACAGAGAGTAGACTACACCATTGAACGACAGCCGGTAACCCCTGAGTAGATGCAGATTGCACCATTTAAGAGTTTCGAAAAGAAAGATATTGCTTAATTTTTTTGAGAATTCAGATTTCTCTTTAGACATTTCAACTAGCACATCTTATGAAACATAATTGACTCAATCTTCACAAAAACCTATTAAACTTTCATGAAATCATAATTAACATTGAGTATTTTTTTCACACTGTATAATTCATTATGATATCTCATTAACTCTTAATTGATGCTGAGAAGTATCAGGCCATGGTTTTAATCAAACAATAGACAAGCATATTCTCGCACAGACAAGAAAGCATCTCCAAGTCTCCAATTATACTTTCCCATGGATTTTATCTATCCTTATTTCCTGACCTTGACCTTAAGCATCCCAATAACCCAACTCTCTGGATCCTGCACGCTCACATTTGAAATTAAAAGCGGCCGTGAGATCCGCCAAACAGGAGAAGCTGGGCTTTAATACACCAACAAAACACTGGTGGTGGTGCTCTGTGTTGTTATACCAAAGGAATTATGTACCTGCTCCAACAATCAGTGTGCAGGTGAGAGCAACAGTCTGTCAGCGGTACAAGGGTAGCAAATATACAGAAATATACCTAACTGATTATAGGTCATACACAACAATTAAAAGTTGATTTATTATTATTTTTTGAAGACACGAAACAAAGTGAGTGTTTTTTCCTTAATAATAGCTTAACAACCACTGCTTAAGTTATTACTGTGGCTTTTGTCAATATTCAATAACAAATGACAGACAATAAAGCAAGTCTTGGTTTTATTTAGGATAATAATCATATCTTAGACCATATCACAGATACTGTGATGGCAACTTTACCAGCCATGGGAATCTTTATACATTTATACCACAAGTCCATGACTTTGTTGTTTGACAGTGCTGCTTGTCCACAGTGTTAGTAACTGCAGTATTGCTCTCAGCTGCCTGACTCATCTCCCCAGTGCTGACTGAACTACTGTTATCTTGTTCTGTTGAAGCTGGTACTTTGGCATTAGCATTAACTTCTGGATAGCTAGCTAAACCAGACAGATGCCAGACAGCAATTCTTGTGATTTTCATAGGATTACTTTATTTTGCTGGAGTCATCGGCATGTACCAACTGGTTACTCAGTCGGGGGAGTTAACTAATGCTATAGCTCTCTGAACTTGCACAGTGAGCACAATGAGGTGCTATTATTCCTCATCTACGGAGGGCAGAGGAAATGTATTTGTTTCTTGACTGTGACACTTTACAGCACATGTCCCTTGTCTTCTACGTTGTTGGTTAATCTGTTTGATTAAAAACATTAGAACACAGATTGACCGATAATCATTGGCATCCCTAATTACATAGACGCAGTAGTTTGCTTTAATCTCAAAATATCAACATACTGCATTAAGGATTTGTCCTACATTTATATAAAGAACACATATTTATACGTTCTGTAGAAATAAAACATTTAAATAAGAAAGAATGGGTGGTTGTGAAGATGTATTTTAGGTGCTGCTAATACAAATGGAAAGTTCTGTGTTATTTTTTAGCTTTCTGATTTTTTTGGATTAAAATCTCGTTCAGATGGGGCCTAGGTTGAGTGTTCTCAGGCAGGAAAAACACTGATGCTTTCATTTGAAAAGTGGCTTTTTTCACAATGCAATTGAAGCCTGCTGTCATAAATTCCTGTCACACACTTGTTTTTTCTGACATTGCATGGTGAAGCAGGGAGGATGGGTGAAGGGAGATAAGCCTAGATATATTTCTGTATGGCTTCTGTATATGAGTGTAAAGCATATTGATAGTTGTTACGACAGTAGTGAAGTAATATTTGTGAAAGCAATCCAACAGTTTATTTGGGTGGAGGGACAGTCATGCAGAGAAATAGCATGGCCCAGTACTTCTCCCATGCTGGCACTAGTCTTGGGCTCAACAGTGGTGTAATGCTGCGTTGGCCTGGTTAAACATGCCAGTACCGCACATGATGAATACAGTGTTAACATGCAATTGCTGCCAATTGTTCAACTTTGTGAGAGTTTTGTGTTGTGGGAACATTTTATAAGAAGGGGCACAGATTTATGTCACACCCTGGGGTTGCAAATGAATGAATACTGCCACCTTTATGGCAAAGACAGATCAGGAAGTCCATGGGGGATGTTAGTGGGGCCTTTCATCCCCACAGGCGCTCTCCTCTCAAGCACCTCAGAAATGGAGATTGGTGTTGAACCTGTACATAGAGATGGGCTCTGGAGGCTAACATCAATCAGCCCGGTGACCTTGTCAGCTGATACCCTCAGGAATATAGGACATCTGCTTCCATGGTGACTGCACACAGGGAGTGGACTGACTGCAGTTAAGCCACACTACAAGAAAGAATAATATCTTGGAGTGCTTTGTAGTTCATAGTGTATGTATTGCAATGACTACAAGTGGCGGAGAAGGAGCCAAGGACTCTGATTGAACATTGAGTGGTCACAGTTACACTGTGATGCCAACTTTAAGGACTTTAGTTCTGTTTCTTTGATGAACAAAGAACCTTGCTGTTGCCATCTTACTGACTATCCCTGAAACACCACAGTAACAGCATAGTCAGTATTGGTGTAACGGATCCCCCCCACGGTTCGGCACGCATGATGATTATTATTATTATCAACATACAGTGATTTACAGTGAAATAACATACATTTATTTTTGGTGATACGAAAAATTATCTAATCCATGACTCGAAACCACGGGATGATCCGAACTATGTTTTGAGGGCCGTTGTCTCCAGTATAATTGCATCACTCATGTCAAAAGTAGAGCCCAACCAGTTTATCATTTTGCAGATATTATCGGCCGATATAAGCTACTTGCAGATACATCAGCATTGGTGTTTATAACAGCCGATATAAGACTATTAAAAAAGGGAAACAGAGAGTCGGATCCTTCCCTCATGTCATGGGTGTTACATAGTTTGCCCACCAGAGGGTGCGCTGCAGCTCCTCTGTTAACCACACTGCAGCACCACAGAACAAAACATCAGCTGACCACAGTCTACCTGAGCTCAGAGTGGCTCTGCCGGAGTAGCTCCTGGTAGCGCTCGCACTCAGTGTTCCCGGTGAGTTGGTCTTTTGTCACGTCAATTACATGATTTAAATAATAATAAAAATAGCCCTCATCACTTTTCCTCTTCGAAGACCAGACTTGCTAACCAATTGCCCTCTCCAGGCTCACAGTGTGTTTAATGTTATGGTAGTTGGTAGTTGGAGGCTACGCTGCTGACAGACGTGAGTGTAGATTTTTTTCTGAAACAGTTCGGCAGTTCTAATTTTTTTACTTCTAAATATTTTCTAACATCGCCAACAGCAGATACAATGCTGCCTGTTGCTAAATTAGCCACAAAGCCAATGCAGTGTTTATCAGTGGAGGAGGCTAACATTATTGAGTGATTAAACTGTAGTGTCCCTAGTTACAGTCGGCGTGTCAGAAATGATTAAACCAGAGAGAACTGAACAAGTATCTAACACACAGTTGCAGGTCCTCGTAGTCACTCATGTAGTATAAGATTAATTCAAGGGCAGCGCTTCATCTGTTACTGTATCATAGAGCCAGAAGTGTGTTAGGAAATCGTTTCTGCAGCATTGGATAGAATTAACAGAGTGCAGGTGATAAACTACATGTAGTGGCAGATTATATGTAAGGTAACTACTGCATGACTAAAAAAAACTAAATCCCCCTCTCACCCCTTGAGGGGTGATATGTGTCATACTCAAGCTCGGGCCTGGGAGTTTGAGGGTTCTGTGCAGTATCTTAGCTGTTCCAAGGACTGCACTCTTCTGGACAGAGACCTCTGATGTTTTACCTGGAATCTGCTGTAGCCACTGTCCCAGTTTGGGGGTCACAGCCCCCAGTGCTCCGATTACCACTGGCACCACTGTTGCTCTTACTTTCCACATCTTTTCTAGCTCCTCTTTCAGCCCTTGGTATTTCTCAAGCTTCTCGTGTTCCTTCTTCTTGATGTTGCTGTCGCTTGGGATTGCCACATCTATCACTGCAGCCTTCTTCTGCTGTTTATTGATCAACACGATGTCTGGTTGGTTAGCCACCACCAGTTTGTCAGTCTGGATCCTCCCGTGTGTTGCTGCAACCTAGCAAACAGGGGCGTTTCATATGGACGCTGAAGGCTACCTTTAGCGTAAAATCCTTACTCTTTGTCACGCTGTCTGAAAGCCTCAGTTATGACGCATTGAGATGAGAATGTGTTGTGTATTGAGCCATGTGCCTACTCATCTTAGCCTCTATGATGCTTGACAGGAGCTTCCATGTTGTGCAGAGGCAGGTTATTGGCCGGTAGTTGGATGGGATTGTTCCCTTCCAGGGGTCCTTCATGATCAGGACTGTCTGTCCTTGGGTTAACCGTTGTGGTTGGGTCCCATCCATCAGCAGTTGGTTCATTTGTGTTGCCAGGCGTTCATGGAGTGCAGTTAGTTTCTTCAGCCAGTAGGTGTGGATCATGTCAGGGCCTGGTGCTGTCCAGCTCTTCATACCTGCCACTCTTTCTTGGATGTCTGCCTTTGTAATGGTTACTGGATCTTGTTCTGGGAGATTGCTGTGATCTGTTCTTAGATCCACTAGTCACTGAGCATTGGTGTTGTGGGATACCTCTTTCTCCCATATGTTCTTCCAATACTGTTCAGTCTCAGCCCTGGGTGGATCTGAGCTTGTGTTATTACCCTGCCACTGAGAGTACACTTTGGATGGTTCGGTGGAGAACATCCGGTTTATTCTCCTGGCTTCTGCTTCTCCCTTGTATCTCTTCAGGCGGGTAGCCAGAGCGGTAAGTCTTTGTTTGGCAGTCTCCAGAGCCTCAGGTATCACCAGCTTCTTGTATTTCTTAGGTAGCCCTTTCCTTGCACCTTTCTGTAACTCTGACAGCTGACTAACTTCTCTTCGTGTTGCGTTGATCTTGGCCTCTAGCCTTCTCCTCCATGGGGGATGATGCTCTTTGTGGCTTGTGTTGTTCATCTTATAGCCAAGCATCTCTAGGATTACTGTTGCCGTGGCGTACATCAGCTCATTGGTCTCGGTTATGGCTTTAGTAGGGATAGTATGTAGTGCTGCATTCACATCTTTTCTTTCAGAGGATACTTGTCACTTAGCCTTGGCAATCTTGGTCGTAGTACTTAGGGGCCCAGCTTGGTTATGATGTTCAATCGAAGGTCAGTCGCCCTTATGTTGAGTTTCTGTTTTTACTGTCCCCCACAATACAATACACTATTTAATGTTATGTTCATTAGTAGTAGTACTCTATAATTTATAATAAATCAGATATTTAAAAAAAAAATCTGTAGTTTTATACATTTGACTCTTATTTATTTATTTCTATTTCTAACAATAAAAGTTTATTTTTAAACTGCATTCTGTCATGGTATCTTGGTGAGATCTCAACACAAAATGTTAGGGATAATCTTTGTTTATGTTATGTGTTTCTTAAAATAAGGGGGGGGAAGAATGTCATCCGATATATCAGCTATCGGATTTTAAAATCCTCAAATATCAAAATTAGTAACAGACTTAAAAATCCTATATTAGTCGGGCTCTAGTCAAAAGAGGTAGTCTATGCAGTTGTTGATGTTTATAACTTTTGAAAGAAGATATATCTCCTTCCTCTTACAAAGGATAGGGGGAATTCATAAGCAATAGAATGCATCCTTGCAAAAGTTTGTACACTCAAGTGTTTTGCTGCTGCAGCTTTACCTGCTTATGGTGGCTAATTCATTGTGTCATTCTGTAATTGCCTCATTTGGCCAGAGTGGCTTCTCTTTAGTCTCACATTTATGTATTGGATAAGGTGTTTCCATATTGTTGAGCCATTATTAGATAAAATTGCTCTAGCATACAGTGAGCAATGCATTGTAGTAAATGAATAAATACATTGTGTTATGTTTTCTTCAGATTTTAAAGCCTAAACATAGTATCTTCCTAGCTAGATGATGATTCTGGCTTGCTATTGCTATGACACCAGTGCAGAAATAAACCTTGCTATTGTAACACTTGTTGCTTGAAATAACTTAAAATCCCTCGAGATGTCAACAAAACAAGTCAACATCTTCAGCTAGCAGACAAACACACTTTTGGTTTTGATTTTATTTTTGCCCCCTGCCTTTTTGCGCCTCAGCTAGCCTATAACAACTGAACTTGTCCCCCCTCCCTTCACTGCATTCTGGCTCAAACTCTCAGCACAGCATGCACACACAATGCTCACCCCATGCAGTCTGCTCTGTGTCTCTGTCTCATCCATCAGGCTCTAATGCTTTTCATGATGAGAAACAGAGCAGGCCACTAGAGGAGTAGCCATTTTGCCTTCAGTTGTAGATTCAGCCCAACTTTGGTTTGTCTGTATTAAACTTGATACAATTCAAGACAGCTTTTCTTTGATCACATCTTTGATGTTTTGTGAACTTCCAGTTGAGGTGCTAGAATAGCTCAGTGGTTTGCAGTCTTGCATCAGAGCAGAAAAGGGAGGCTCCTGTTTCTGATGTCTCACAGTCTAATGACAGGCAGGTCAGGTAGTGAGGATTTGTTTATTTCCTTGTGGAACATGATGTATCATCTTGTGATGGACATGCAACCTGTAAAAATGTGTCTACAGCACTGAGCAGGTGAACATGCAGTGGTAAACCTCCAACTCACAATGAAATATTAAGTGAGGAAATTACCAAATTAAATGTTACCACCTGTACATTTTTCAGTCCCCATGTGATACCAGAGATGGCTAGGCCAATGTGGCTACTCATCCTGGCATGCATGCCATCCCAATGGATGGACACAATAATTTATTTCTGGAGATCCTTCTCCTGGGTTATTTGTCCAAAAGCAAACAAATGGATCCTGTATTAAATGGTCATACAAGCCGATGTAGACAATGAACATGCCCTCATTTAGCTCAAAATGTTTGTGTCATTTGTGACGTTTATGTGCAAACTTGTTTTTATTAAACCTTCAATAGTTTTGCACCAGTTAACCCGAAACATACTAGAAATTAAGGCTGTTCAATTGAAGTGTAGAACTACAGTATATTAAATTAATGTATGCTCATAATATCCAATTTGTAAACCTACTGGACATAACGTCAGTCCCCTTTGAATTTACAGATTAATTACTGTGAAGACAATTAAACATGTTGGACTGAGTTTAGTCTGAACCGAAGAAAGGCACAGACAAGTGTTGAAGCAGTACATTTTATTGAGTACTTTGACTTTTCCTTGAGTACAGTTTCTTTAAAGTAATAGTAAGAACAGCAGGTGCACTTGGATATGCACTGACCTTGCAGTTGCTAATAATACAGGCATGAAGTATATTAAGTAGTCAGCACTGGGGAAAAATAAATAAATAATTGGGACACTGTACAGTATTTTCCAAGCTGAGTGGATTGTAATGTTGCATTTAATTTGGTGCCTTTTAGTACATGGACATGAAGTCATTATCTTCCATTACAACTGTAGGGCAATTTGTTCTCAGAAAGTCTGGTTTTAACATCGAATAGCAGTTTGAAGTTGGATCATTAACTCAGTGTACACAAATGTGATTTGAGTTATCATTATGGCTTATTTTGTCTCTCAGTCATAATACAGAAGAACATCAATTAACCTTTTTGTCCTTTGCTCATTTAACAAAGCTTCTTTGTGTCATTTAACAAAGCTTCTTTGTTAAATGACACCTTGAAAATGACACTTGCCATTTTAGTGTGATATGAAGGCATTGATTAGACAATAATTTAGATATACATTTACCCTTTTGGCAGACGCTTTTATCCAAAGTGATTTAAATTTGAGGAACAACATACAAGCATCAGTAAAGTAAAGAGTGACTGACACATACGGCATCCATGTGATAGATAACTAAGGTAAGCCATGAAAGTTAACAAATGTAATCAAGACAAGTGATGACATAATAATAATGACTGACAGACGGATTGATCAGAAGTGTGATGATGCTAAAGTTTTGGATATGTTAAATAGCTATCCCTTAGCTTCAGTACATTTATTTTTAGCACCATGTTTACACTGTAGTTGGAAAGGAACATTTCCCCTCCCACATTAGCTGCTCTTGATAAACATTGTCTTTGGAGCCAATCTTGATCTTGCTCCTTCAGTCAATATCAATCAGTGGAGACAGGTGAAATAAGTTCTTGAGCAATTCGGCCCTGGACACAGAGGTGCTCTGGGGTATTACCCAGGTATCGTTTGCAACATTTGTGCACCTCAGACTGTTAGTACTTAAATAAGTAATTAAATGTCATTTTATGTTTCTCAAATACCTGAAAGTATAGTGTAGTTGTTGATTAAATTGTCATGGAATAAATTCTTTAATTCAGCAATTTTGCAGGCAGATGCTTGAGAAGAGACTATGTCACGTGTCATTTTAATCAGTTATACTTCTTCACTTAATAATTGACATCAACATTGAGGATGATACTTTTCAGACCTATAAACCTACTATAAATTCTCCACCTAACAGGAATATTTTCAAAACATCTGTAGTAGTAGCAAAGAGCATTTGATAAGGTGCTAACTTCCACCTTTGCAGGACTTAAAAGACTGTAGCTTTTGTAATAGTGGATGTTAATTTTTCTCTTTTCATCTTTCATCAAATGACCCTTCGCTAAGCCCCGCCCCCCTTAGTTACTGTTGCTAAGTCCGACAAACTGTCGGTGCTGCCACTGTCTATTACTGCACTCCCCGGAGAAATATTGTCGAATTTGTTGGAAAAAGCGATCTCAGAAAGAAGCAGACAGTTTTGCCGTTGCATTATACATTTGAAGGTTGTATTCAGGCTGTCAAACTGACTCAGAACAGCGTTTGACCAGATCTTGGTAAAATACAGCGAAAAGAAGCTAGAAAACGACTCCTTTTGCTTTAGACTCAATAGAGCACAGCCATGAAAGTGTTGGACCTCAGTTAGAGCAAGTCATATACTGCGCTGTGATTGGTCAGCTTTGTATTCGGGGCGTGGCTTAGCGAGGGTTCAATTGCAGTGTTGTCCTGTGCACACCTGGGAGACAGCCGTTTAGGAATATGTAACCATGCACAAGAAAGTTCACCATGATAGATGCACTGAAAAGCTTCAGTACATCTATCCCCCCCTTTAAGCATTTATAAGCAGTCCCCCATTTAAGCATTTATCAGCAGTATATAAACATTTATTAGATATAGATATCTAGTGTCTGTAACACACTATAATGTAGCTGTTATGCAATAATTATCAATGTACAGTATTTATCAACAATTATTGGCATGATGGCCAGCATATAATGAACTTGAGGGTTCAGATGTTAATAATTACACACTGAATGATTGTGCCTGCTGCTTGGTGTGTATCCTAGTATAGTGGTGTGATACGTTTTCAGTTTCTGGGTGTTTGCCAAGTGGATATGGGAGAGCACTGCATGGTTTCCAGAAGCTGGATGTGTTAGCAACATTCATCCAGGAGTACTTAAAGCACTGTAGCTGAAAACCTGGCATGTGGCCAGGGCCCTGGAGCTAATGTGGTTTAATGCCTTTAGGTTTCAGATGTTTTGTCTTAAATATACTTAATATATATTTTTTCATATTAGAGTAAAATGTAAATGTTTATGTTTTGTAAAGTATCCAATTAAATTAGGGCAAATGTCAAGTACAATATCAACATGAAATGCACAACAGACAAGCATAAGATTAAAAAAGAAAAAAGAAGGCAGACTAAAGTGGCAAATCCAAAGAAAATGCTGCTGACCCCATTTTCGTTTTAAAACTCCAGGGTAGTGTATTAGTGCAGACAGGCGAAAACGGAGGACTTTAAAAATGATGACAAAGACACTCACATTTGGCTTCCTGATTGGGTCATATCAATCTTGCAAAGCAAAAACACAATGCTACTGACAGTGATTTTGTTTTATTATTTTATTAAAATATTAATTAAATACTACAAGTGCAAATAACTCTTAAACACTTGTACTGTGCGTGTCACTGTATTTACTTTGCAACGACTCCCAGCCTGTTATCCACCTCCACAGTCACTTTGTACTCCCGTGTTACTATCAGTAACAGTTCCACCGCGTTGTCGGTCCATGCAAAGAAATTTTGCTTTTTCATTTTTCAGATTTAATTTTTATCACTCATTAAAAACACAGGCGATTGAAATAAAGAAAAAGTTGGAGGTTAGTAAAATAGCCTTGCTTGCACCAGAATGTTTTGAACCACATTCATGCAACTTTAGGTCTGCTCAAAATCCATGACCCCCCTGCAGTGGCACTATTACCCCCGAGTTTGAGAACCAATGTAGTAGTGTAATAAGGTACTATGAGCTCTTTTAGATAAGGAGGTGCCTGACCACTAAAGGCTTTGTAGGTGAGCAGAAGGATTTTAAATAATATCCTGGATTTTAAAGGAAGCCAGTGCAGAGAAGCTAATGCGGGAGAAATATGATTCCATTTCATAGTTCTTGTCAGTACACATGCCATGGTATTTCTGGATCAGCTGGAGAGTCTTAAGAGACTTACTTTGGCAGCCTGATAGTAAGGAATTGTAGTAATATCCTGATCAAAGATAACCCCATGATTCTTTATGATGGTGCTGGAGGCCACTACAAATTCCATCCAGAGTAACTATAGCTCTAGATAATGCGTCTCAGAGGTTTCTGGGGCCAAGTACAGTAACTTCAGTTTTCAGAAAATTGCAGTTCATTCAGTTTTTACTTCCACTGCAGCTGGCCAACTGAAGTCATCTACTGCACAGATTCCAAAGCTTTTTGTAGTAGTCATTTCGACACCAACATGTGTGAAAATAGGTCCCAGGTTTTAAAATACTGAAATTATCCTTTAAGACAAAAGTTTAGCTAACTGATGGTTTCATCTGGCTGATTGATAAATATAATTGGATATCATCTGCATAACAATGAATGTTTATGGAGTGTTTCCTAAAAATATTGCCTTAAGGAAGCATATAAAAGGCGTGCATGGAGGACTCATTGTTAACATTCACAAACTGAGATTGATCTGATAAATAGCACTTCAAACTTCTTAGTTTGGTTCATGTAATGCCAATTAAATGCCCCAGTCTCTGTAATAAGATGTGATGGTCAATGGTGTCAGATGCAGCACTAAGATCTAACAAGACAAGTAGAGAGACATATCCTATGTCTGATGCAATTAGGTTGATAGTTTAGAAGAAATCGTTGAAGTTAGTAGGTGAAGATTGATGGGAGAAAAGCAGTCTAAATATATATCAGCTGTTTCTAAGGTGCCTGAGTTTGAAGCTAAATCGGTACCGTTAAAGGCAGGTGGTGATGGATTTTGTCTCTAATAATTTAATTCCATCATTAAAGAAGCTCCTGAAGTGGTTACTACTGTTTTATTATTTTACCAGATTAAAAAAATTATTCTAGATTGGTAGAACGGCATTTCCTTTGTTTCTGCAATGCTTTCTTTATTTTGTTAGTTTAGGGGTTATACAATGGAGCTAACTTTCTTTGTTTTATTATCTTCTATTTTAGAGAGAATGGAGTGTCATTCGCAGTGAGCCTGCAGCACTATCAACGAGATGATCAATTTGGGAGGGACTGAAGTTACCATAGTCTATTATATTCAGACATGGTATTGAATTAAATGTCAATGTAATCACTTCCTTAAATTTAGCCACAGCACACTAGATATACATCTAGTGCGGGAATTTTTGACTAATGGTGTGAAGTTCAGTAGTAGAAATTCAAAAGTTATTAACCCTCACCACTGGCTCCCCCAGTGGTTTGCATCATTCCCAAGCAGGCTGATTTGGTCTTTAGGAACCACACTTGATCTCCTTACGAAGTACTGATATTATAGCCTCTGGCCAGCTCTCAGGGTCATTTTCATCAGGCATATTTGAAAGGTATAAGCTCCATCATGTAGGACCTGTAAAGTTTTACATCTGTCCAAGGAGCCTCAATGGATATATTAATGGGATTTAATGATTTCTTCTATTTTGCATTCTGAAATTGGGGCTTTTAACTACTCTGCCTCTGCCTGAGTTAGCTTTGCCAAATTAAGAATATTAAAAATTATTTTTGCCACACTTTGGCCATGCCATGCACATATTTATATGTGTACATGCATGGTTTTCACGCACACGCTGGATATATAAAAATGAATGTGATGTGAGAATGTGCAGGCAAACATTTGTCTGGCTCTGTTAGTAAACTACTCTAAACTACTACTACTAGTAAACTACTGAAACTCACCAAATGTTTCAAAATGCATTCAAAAAACCATAAAAGTTATTACTATATCATAAACATTCAAACAGTGTTTGAATTGTGCTTGTGAGCCATAACTATTCAATTTTGCACCTTTAAATTGTAAAAGCTATAAGCCAACTCAAATCTCAAATCAGCCCCCACCGGAGAGAAGAGGAGAGGGCCGGACTGTATGCAACACAGCTGTTGAAATGCCAGGGTGATGTCAGGATGTGGTGGCAGGATTCAGGCTTCACTTTCTCCAATATTAAATGTGTTTCTGAGTCCTTTTCAGACTTTAACTAGGCTAACTTATGGAAATATCATCACTGGTTGTAGAAATCCAAAATAATATAAATAGCATTAAAGACTTTCAGAAAAGAGCGTTTATCAGTCTATCATCATGCTTGTGTGTTTTATGCTCATGATCTAGGCCAGTGGTCGGCAATAGGTGGCCCACGGGCCAGAATTGGCCCGCCAGCAATATCTAACCCGCGGCCAGATTACTATGTCAGTGGCAAAATAAATTTAAAAATTATTGTGGCTGCTGCTGAAATTGAAACAGTTACTCACATAATCACTTCCTCTTAAATGACTTTGCCTACAAAATAAAAGCGTGATAATGGTTTTTGTAATGCGCTTGATGTCGTGTTTAATTGAGAGCTTTAACTGTGAAAAGTTCTGACGCACATTCAGTCGAGTCTGTGGCTTGCTTGACATGCTTGCTGAAAAAGCCGTAAACGTGAGATTGAATTCCCCTGAATGAGAAGTGCAGGAATTGTCTCTGCCTGGATATGCTGGGGAAATTAAAATAAGCGGGGATCTGCATAACAGATGACTAGTCTGAATGTCTCTGATCAATATAATTGACCATTCATATGCTCATAACAAGGATATAAGAACTCTTAACAAATTTAGATAAACAGAATGAACACATTTGACTCCCAAAAACCCAGCTTTTTGTAGAATTGTAATGAAACCATAATTAAAATTCACTAGTATTGTACCCAGACCCTGTTGTATTATAGGCAGAAAGTAGTGACTAACGCTCTCTGGGGCAACTGCCTACAAGCCAAAAAGGGAAAAAAATACATCATTTGGTAAAATTGTAGCCCTTTCTTGAGTCTTATCATAGAGGGAAAAAATGTAATTCACTCACCCAAACCTTTATTATTTCTCACATACAACCATTATTCTGTGCAATTAGCTGTTTCAAGTGTGTCTCAAAAAAGTATTGCACCTAAACACTGAAAAAGTAGTACTGAATTCCAAATGCTGTTACCTGACGAGCACACTAACTGTTCACCCAGTCCTGCATGAAGGCTTGCAGATCTGCATCTAAAAGAGACTTGTGTCCTCCTCTCCTCCCATTCTCCTGCCTTTGCCATGACTCCCTGGAGAGCTCCCGTTCCATCCTCTCCCTTTCACTCACCTGCACTGATATGCCCAGATCCCCAAGAGTCGGCAGAGCCTCGATTAGAGTTGGGAATGTTTTCACTCCAATCTCCAGGTCAACTCTCAGCTGTGCTGTGAAGTGACTTCTGGCCTGGATCCCGTGCTCCTCCGGCTGCTTTATTACCCCACAAACCTGCACTTTCTTCTTCTGGGTGGCTGTGGCTCAGTGGATACAGTGGTCATCCACTTATTGGAAGGTCGTATGTGAATGTTGTGAATGTGACATAGTGTAAACTTTGAGTGGTCAGAAAGACTAGACAGGCACAATACAAATACAGACAATTTACCTTTCTGTACCTCCAGAGAATAATATTGGTCAAAGTATATTTCTTTGAATGCGACTCGTTTTTGTGCCCAGGCTTGCTTCACTATGTAGTCAATGATTCAAAGTGGTGGGGCATAGTTTGCTGGTTTTAGCCCCAAGGATCTGTGCAGCCTCTCGATCTCTAACATTCTACCGTAGCATTTTTTAATTAGTTGTCTCAAAATATTTGCCATGTTGTCCTTGCTTCCTTCGGGGACCTGGTAAATCCTAGTAAATAGTAAAGCCCTATACATTTCTGTAGGTCATTGCACTGGTTGTTGAGGGTCACAACAGATACCACAGAACCCTCTTATGTTACTGGCCGACATCTTCAATTGCACTAATTCTTGACTCTGCTTCTCCAGTTCTCTGCTCAGTTTTCCCATTCTTTCTGTCAGCTCTCCAACAATCTCAGCAGCACCTCAACCTGAGAAGATTGCAGCCCTCTTTTTCTCTTTTTTTTGAGATTCTTGTTGCCTTCCAGTTGCTCTCGAAATGCACATATTCGCCTCTAGCAATTTGCTAACACCCTCAAAACACGGCACCACCTGAAGTCCTTCACAACTTGTGAAGAGTTATCTGAGTTAATGGGAGAAAGAACATTGTTATGTAATTGTAGACCTATCTCCAGACCTTTCTCACGTTGATCAGGTAACATTTCTTTTTAGATTTGTAAGCAAGAAAGGTAAAGTTATTGTTTTCTGGCTTATGAGCTAAGTCAGAGCCGTGGAATGATTTACCATGGAAGCAAATAAACCCATTAATCCATTATGTTCCTTGTGTTGCCCATTCTCTTAACTTAGTAGGTGTAAACAGTAGGGTTGAGCCCCTACTCGGTTGATATAAGTATCTGTAACTTATAATGCACTTGTTACGATATATATATATATATATATATGCATGCATGTTCTGATAAACCCATACCAATTTTAGGCTTAAATAAGTAATGTCTGGGTTATTTACAGATAATTTAATTTGTTGAACAGATACAGATAACTATAATTGGGGCAGCAGGGGCCAGCAGTCCAGAGGTGGGGCTATTTTCAGTTTTTGTACACGTTCATTTTGCATCTACCCATAGGTGGGTGTGAGTTTTTCAGAACTCTGATATCCATAGAGACTCAACATTATATTCACTATCAAACACTCAGTGGAGCTGCAACTTCAACAGACCTCATTGGTAAAACTGCTGCAAAATAAGGGAGGTCTACAGATGAAAAATGAGAAAAGTGACGCAACCAAACAGAAGCCAGCACACTGTGCAAAATACGATAGAGTGAAAACTGCATTCCACTAATTTATGGAATACTATTTTCACTCAATTCCAGTTGCAGCTGGAGTTAGATTGTCACTGTATAAAAGTATTTCTTAGTTATAATGTGTAGTGTGGTGGGCACTGTAATATAGTGATCAATCTTGCCGTAGCCTCGAGAAAAAAAATCTTGGTAAACATGATGATATTTTCTTAGATCGCTCAAGGTAACCAGCTGCTTTAGATCAGCCCGAAACAAAATGTTACCTGGATGCTGACGTACTTAATCAGTATGTGACTGGAAATAGAAGATTTGTGAATGTTTGGGTGGCTCGCAGGCAAAGCACCACACCACACCAAGAAATTAGTTTTGCTCGAACCCAGCATGACGCGATCTTGCAGAAAATATATTTTCTTTAATTTCTTTTTTCATAGGTGGCCATAATGTAGTGCTCACTTCTACAGTCATATTCGCCACAGTCAACATGAGATGTGATGTGACCCCAAAATGTTTTGTTTTGTTTTTTTTCTGATTTGGTTTTGAAACAGAATAATCAAAGAACAAACAACACATGAGCACTGACACAACCATAAGATTGGATACCTTCGACTGGCACGCAGGTAGACCTACCCTCCACGAAGAAGGAAAGAAACAGAAACTGAGGAGAGGGAGAGATGACACAGTGAGCGTTTGTGTAATCTCGTGAGACTTGGTGCAATTCAAACATGGCAGTGCGCAGCTAAACAAACATTTCATTAAACAGACAATTTGCCAATTTAAGCCAATTAACAATTGTAATAATCAAATTGCTCTGGAGGACTTCGAAGATGAGTGTTTGGAGGAGCTTAAAGTTTACATTGACCAGTGTTTTCATGTGGTCATGGGGAAATCCAAGAGAAACCGCACTGAAGACTGGAGCATCAACTGGAGCAGTCTCCTCACAAGGCGCTGATTTCACAGATATCCTTTGATGCCCGATTATTTCTGTTGGAAGTCCTTCACAAAGAGTTTCAGTCTCTGCGGGAATCCATGGAGTTCAGCCAGAAACAGGTGGTTGATCTCACAGCAGAAAACAAAGGTCCTCCAAGGTTAGGTTAAATCCCTAGGGAGGGAATGACACAGCTCTCGGCCAAAAATAAAAACATTAGAGAAGCGATTATCGATCTCCAGGCTCGTAGTATGCGGCATAATCTGGTAATTTCGGGCATCCTGGAGCAGGCGGACGAAGCCCCAGAGTAGACCGTAAAAAGCTTCATTCAAAATCAGCTGAAGCTCCCGGCCGAGACCGTGAAGAACATAGGCTTCCATCGTGTGCACGAGGACGGCGACCAGAGAAACAGAGGCCCAGGCCCATCGTCACTTCAAGCAGAAGGAACTGGTGAAAGGCCGAGGCAGGGGTTTCCCTGGGATATCACGGACTGACACAGAGTCCTACAGCACACTCACTGCACACACTAGCCTACTTATTCATCTAGAATGATGACCACACTTAAGCTCAGCTCTTGGAATGTACGCGGAGCGGAGTTGGTTCAAGGTAAAAGAGATTAAAATTGTTTAACCATCTAAAAGTAGACTCATTTATCCAAGACAGCAGATAAACTCACCTCACCACAGTTCCCTCATTTGTATTCAGCCTGCTTCAACTCAAAACAAAGAGGTGTCCCCATTATGATAAATAGAAAAACACACTTCAATCATAATACCACTACTATAGATCCAGAGTGTCGATTTATTATTGTTAACATTTCTATTGAAAATACTCTATTATGCATCGCTAACATCTATGGCACGAATGCCATAGATGGCATGACGACCCCTCCATTTTTCATGCTTTCTTCACCTCACTCTCTGCTCACTCAGACATTATTATTATTATTATAGGAACAGACTTCAACCTGGTATGTAATCCAGCAGTTAACAGGCTCAGTACAGCAGGCAGTCACCGTGTTTGGAAATCAACAACCCTTAAACAATACATGAGCAATTTTGGTCTCTGCGATGTTTGGCGTTCTCACCATCACACTCAGAGAATATGCCTTCTTTTCACCAGTCTATCACTCGTACTCTCGCCTTGACTATTTTTTGGTTAGCAGCGCAATTATGACATTTCAAACATTCAGATTAACCCTATCACTATCAGTGATCATGCACCGGTTTCTATCACTCTTACAAAAAAGAGGGACACACGGCCAACTAGAAGTTGGAGACTTAATACATCATTGCTTAAAGACCTAGATTTTATTTCCAAAAGGATTGAGCAATATATGGAAACTAATGACCTGCCAGGAATTTCACTGTGTCTTCTTTGGGAGGCAGCAAAGAGAGGTAAAATAATCTCCTACTCATCATACAAAAAAAATAAAATAAAAAAGAGATCTCGTGATTAGAGCTAGAACAAAAAATAAAAACATTAGAAGCTGCACTTGCTGCCTTCCCACAGGAACACATGCTGAATGATCTGAGAAAGTTAAAACTTGAATTAAATGAAATTATTGATAAAAAGACCCAATTTCAGTTGCAAAGTATACACTTGGAGAACTTTGAACATGGCAATAAATCCAGCAGATTCTTAGCCAACCAATTAAAATTGAATAAAGAAAAAATAAAAATTTCCTCCTTAAAGGACTCAGCTGGGAATATAACTCATAACCCAGAAGAAATAAACAATGAGATTTTTATAAAAACTTCCATACATCACAAATTGATCCATCTAGCTCTTTCATCGATGCATTTCTGAACAATTTAGATTTGCCAAGGTTAGATGAACAGATCAGAGCTGTGGATTCACCTGTTTCAAATATTCTATAGGATGGTAATTAGGGGTCCAACAATGAACTCTGCTAATATCACACTGCTCCTTAAACCAGACAAAGATCCCACACTCCTGTCCGGTTATCTCCCAATATCGCTGTTATGTCCCATCCAGGGGATGTGGGACTAACGGCTAGAATTAAATTCCCGGGGTGGAAAGCCAAGCAGGTGACACAGATTCAAGTTTTAACAGAAAATTATAATCAGACAGCAAAACTGAAAACGATCTCCACTGGAGATGATTAGGAGACAACTAAAACAACCCGTAGGCAAAAATAAGGGACTTTAATAATCACAACAAAGGTTATGGGGGGCATCTGTGTAATAACAAAAAGAGACAAGATTAGTAACTTGCAAAAAACAGTCTATCAATGGTTGGTCTGGCTCACCGGAGTCCAACCGGGGCCAAGACCTACACAGCGGCCTCCACAGCAGGAGCTGGTCTACCCGTCCACCACACCTCACCGTCCGCTTCCTCAACACTGCCCACTGCTTTACACAGCGACGCAGCGCGACGCAGCGCTGACATGATCCAATGCTCCTCTCCCCTTCTCCAACCTTGAGGGCTCCTTATACCTGCAGCTGATTAGCGGCAACCAGCTGCAGCTGCGAGAATGATGTCACGGCGCATACCTGGAGAGAGCACGAGAGAGAAAGAGAAAGAAAGAACTGTTGGCCCTGGTTCTCACGCGTTATCGCTACCTGGCGGCGGGGAGCTCCCTGGCACAGCTCTCTGCAGTTCTCCCTCAGGGTGGGGTGCTGCTGTCCCTGGGATATGTAGTGTGGGGTCCTTTGCGCTTCAGGGGTTGCAGGGTGCCCTGGCTACTGGGGGTGGGGGTCTCTGGGCGCCTCGCAGGTAGATCCGGTTGCGGTTTGGCGGGCTGCAACTGTACTCTCTCTCTCTCGTTTGCTTTGGCCTCACGCAAGGGGGTTTCTCGTTTTCATTTCTCCCTCAGTTGTTTTCTAATGTCAGCTGTTTATTGCTGCTCTTCAGCTGGTTTTCCCTTTGTTTTTGTTTTGTTTTTCTTGTTGTTTGTTTGTTTAGTTGTTGTTTTTTTCTCCACCCCAAGCCCCCTGCCCGTTCTCTTGCAGATTTCGTTGCTTTCTACAATTGATGTTTCCCTCTGCTATTTCCTGTTGTCCCCACCCCCCATCCCTGTTCTCTTGCAGGTGTCCTGTCTTTGTGTTGTCTGTTGTCTGTGATGTTTGTGCCTCCCATCCCCATGTCTGCCCCCCTGTCCGGCCCGGTGACAAATCAATACATATTTAAATAAATAATAACACAGACAAAGGAGTATATAAATACTATCTTATTAAAGTAATATCTGTCTGGCACAACATGGTATCCAGCTCCTCATACTCTACACTGGATTGCTAGGCAGGACAGGTTAAAAAAAATAAGAAAGAAAGAAAAAACATTGCAAATGTGTCTGGCATTTTCTATTTTATTTTTTTGTGGCAACAGAAGTGTATACTGGAGCTAAATACGTTAAACTTTTAAGACGCACTGGATAACAGATTGCTTATTTCCAACATTACAAAATAACTTATTACTTGAATTTCTTGCATTACTTTGTAACATACAACACTGCTCATCAGTAATAAACAATGGATGTCCAGAGAAAACGATGTCCTTCTGTGGTTGAATTTCATATTAGCCACCTGAGAGTGAACCGACCAGTCACTCAAGGTGGCCACATTCTTAATTATGCATAACTTTAAAACTTGATTTCATTTATACAGGTAAGAAGCATTTTCCCCTTACAGATTTTATGAACGGGTAAATGAACTATAGAGACCAAAACAGTTTTTTGTACCAGGCTGTAAACGTATTTATTTATGCAATAAAGATGGGCATTTTATCATAGTCACCCACTCAGCCCCTGAGGAGAAATTAGTGGGGGAAGAAGAAGGCAGGAGGAAAAACAAAACAAAAACAGGCCTGCTTGGCATGTAACAGGGGTCTATGGGGATCCACTCACTTTTGAAGCCAGTGGCCTTCCGTGGAACTGCAGTTTTTGGCACTTTGCATTGGCTTCATTTTTCAGCCTCAAACCTTGAATACCAAATTTCTTAAGAAAGAGATAAATCACATGACACATGTCACTCACACCAGTTAGGTCACCTCCACAAAGAAAGTTTTGTATTTTTCTCGTTAACACCGGAAATTACCCTCTGCTAAATTTGCCAAGGTCTATCATACGCATATTTCCAAAAGTGTACTTTTCATACACTACTGGAATGCTTTCATCAGCTAAGTAAAGATTGCAACTAATGTGTGCATCTAGAGTATCTGATGTTCAAAGAGAAAAAAGAAAACTATATCAACCTGTCTGTGCATTTATTTCTAAAAGCATACAAATTATTTGACTAGAAAAAATCTTACAGCAACATCACCAGAAGCACTTCAGTAATTAAATGTTGATGAAATCAAAATACTGATTTCTTCAATCGTACTTTCACTTCAAGGAATTAATGAAATGCATTTTTTCACACATATTTAACTCACACTTTATCCTCTTGATAGTTGCATCTTCTTGATGGTTGCAATATCTAATGACACACAATAACAGGAATTAAACCTGACAATTTCCTTGATTGAAGTGCTTCATGTATACATCCTGTACACAGTATCTTTAATAATCTTTCTGGAATGTGATTTGACACATTCTCCAGTCTCTTCTCCCCTCACCTTTTCACACAGTCAGGGTTTCTCTGAAGTGGCTCCAATGCATTGGTTTGTCAGGAAAAAGTCTGTTCAGACATGTCTGACCTTGTTTATATATTCTGTGCAACAAAAATGCAAAACGTCATGTCTGGGAACTGTGTGCTATTGTTCTTAACACTGCCCGATTGGGATCATAATTCAGGCTGGGAAGCTAACATCAGCCCAGGACAATCTTCACACATCCACATTTATATTCTGGCTCTGTAACCATTTTGTTGTTGTTTACTGTTTATGCCAGTACCATATCTTTTAGTTCTAATACTACACACAAAAAGTGCTTCGAAAACATCAAAATATTTAAAAACAGCGAGTGACTTCAGTTTCAAGAATTAGCCCTAATCAACTGCACTTCCATACTAAGGCTACATGAATAAATATCCATATGTAATGTATGTGCACTTTTGGACACATTTGTTTTGCACCTTTCCTCAGAGCTCTGACACGACTTGTGTTGATCATCATGAATCTATGGTTGCTCTGAGTAAGTGGAGGTACTTCCACCTGAGAGAAAAGAACGTGTACGTAGGTCTTTATTTTCAATATTATTTCCATGCATACACATCTCCTACTTTCCTGGACAGCATGATTAAGTGTAATGTAGTTTTGTTAAAGCATAGAATGAACTCGGAAAGTTGTGATATTATGATGTGCTGAGGGTGGCCTTAGCACATTTTTTAATACTAATAAGCATGAGCTAGGAACATAGTTAGAATCAATCAATCAGTTTTGCAGCAGTTTAATCTAAGGCTTTTTCCCCTCCCTCTCAGCTCCACAGTTTGTCTTTCTCTCATTCTCTGTCCTTTTTTTCTCTATGGGCACTCCATTCACTGAGTGAATATTGTGTTGATGCTTATGTCCATGCGACTAATAAAGTGTGATGACAGGCAGAGATCATACCATCACATTAAAAGCAGACAGTGACGGTAGCTGGCCTACATAGTTGCTGCTTTTGTTTACAGTATGAGAATCACGGTACGTAGGAAGTTGAAACATTTACAAGTTGTCTTTTGCTGCTGCTGTAGCCACTGGGGGTATCTTCCAGGGCAAAAATTGCAGAAATGAAATCACATTTCTAGCTTGAGGACAAAATAGAAAGTAAAAACAGTGACCAGGTCACATGTGTGACAGAGATAGTGCACATCGTACACATCTGTGCACAATAAATAGACTGTGTCCAACTGTGTGTCGATGTCCAGTATGTTCCTTAGGCTCACATGATAGTTGAAACGGAATTAAGAACTGGTGGCACACAACCCCGGCAGTAACAATAACAGAGGTGTGTGAGGTCTGGGTTCCAGCAGCTTACAGGAATGAATCACTTTGGTGAAAGGTAGACTGAAGGTAGACTTGTGCTGTAGGAAAATTGTATCAGCAGGCGTAGGAGAATGAACTGCTACTTTAACTAGAAATGCCATTACAGGGTGGACTGTTAAAGTGAGATTTCGGTATTTTTAAACCGCTTCCTTATTTTCACATACTTTGGGGATGAACTGACTAGTATGCACAAAAAGTTTCGGAATCCATGCAGTAGATGGTTCAACCGCGAACCGACTGCAGTGGCTGCAACATATTCCTTTAGATGTAAATGCTCCGTATTTGTATAGCATTTACACTACATCCACCATTTTTACACTGAGCCTAAGTGCTCAAACAGCATTCAACATTCATACACTAGCAGAACAGTTGCCAGGGGCAATTCGGGGTTCAGTATCTTGCCGATTAACGGCCAACCTGCTCTACCTCCTGAGCCACACCCGTCAAAATTATGATTCCAACGAGGGACTCCCGCTAACATGTTTTTAACCAGAAACAGTAGTCTTAAAGTCTCAAAGACAATTACCGCTCTGAAATTTCATTAGTCGAGTCGAGTCGAGTGGAGGAAGACGCCGGTGGAAACATGTCGAGCAAGAACTGATTTCCTTACTTTCTTCAACACAACAAACTCCTCCTTTAAACTCTGGGTTAAGGGGTTTGGTGTTAAGGTTAGGGTAAGGGATCCTTGTTGTCAGACACCTGGTATAACAGACTGAGTCTATCGGTGGAAAAAATACCTTTTTGTACCATTGCAGCCACTGCAGTCTGTGGCTGACAACTGAAGCCATCTACTCCACAAGTTTCACTTTTTGTACCTACTAGTCATTTTGACCCCAAAATATGTGAAAAAAGGGCCCAGGTATAACAAATCCCAAAATTACCCTTTAAGAAGTGATGCCAGTGAAGGCAGGTTTGCATGTACCACACTGATAAACACCAGAGAGGTCCCCTTTGTATTAGTCTCTGCAAAGCTTAAACACTGGGGATATTTGCCAGTGGGTAGCCTCACGAGCTCCACCACATTGCCCAAGGGAAATTCTCAGTAGGGGATAGATCAGTAGGTAAATCCTTCCTTTTGATTATTTCAGTAGAAAATCCATCTTCACATTCACAATCATTACCGCTAACCGTTATCAGGCGGCTCGCGTCATTATTACAGTATTGTATTACTCTGTAATGTAGCACAGTGTTAACAAAAACAATTTTAACCATCTTAAACATGCAACGATTGGTTGACAAATGGGTTGAACTAGGCCACCATCTCCTGCCTGCAGATTCATATTTGGACAGATATAAGAGTGGTACTGATCTTCTCTTTTTAGTGTATTTTCTAAAATTGTGAATTATTACCTCAATATTATTTGCATTAATTGTACAATATTGTTTAACTAATCTGTTCTCCTTATATTTAGAACTTGTAAAAACTAATACATGTTTTGATGTGATATTCATCACCTTGTTTTCCTGCTAAACATAAAGTACACGGTCTGGGAACATTGTCATGTAAACTTCTTTGAAATTGGCAGATCATGACTACTTAAATTTAGACAGATAAGTTCTGTACAAAGGGCTTAGCAAAAAGCTTTTTCTTTTTTCAAAAACAAAAGCAGTCATAATCAGCCTTTAGTTATTAGACATGGGGTTTTCATGAAGACATAAAAGTCTGAGGTTAACCTTTAATGTAATGCATCACCGTGCCATTGATATGATAATCCACCTACATCATGAATTAGTTTAATTTCATTGTCATACAGTTACTGTATGTCAACTGATACTATATAAAGCTTCCACAGAAAACTTCAGATGAAGGACGCAGTGAATGGAGGCTGTGTTAATCTGTTTAGCCTCCTCAGCAGTGCTGCCACACATTGTCAAAACGAGGATAAACCATGGGGAGCCTCTGCATGGCTAACGCTTCACACATTTGGTCGGGTAGGGGGCCCTCTGATTCATATGCCCATTTGAGGTCATCTGCTTGAAAGAAAGGTTGAATACATATGGCATGTCCTGAACGGAATGCCAGAGCACCATGATATGTTAGAAGGGAAGAGTAATTCAATTCAATTATAAAATACCCTAAATGGACAACAGGATTATCCTCTTTAGTTTCATCAAGTGTAATGATGTGGCTCTGTGTTTTCCTGATTAGAGTCCAAGCCATCCTCTGCCTTAAAGAGAAGAAGAAAAGAAAGAGCATTGGTCTTTTCAATTCAATGCACATTGGTCTATAAGCTTCAGGGCTCATTATAGAGTAGAGAGAGGCTTCTCCCTTTCTTGCAGAATGTAAGTAATGAGGCATTTGAAATATTCCACAACATAAGGATAACTGAAATTGGAGAGTAAGCTCTATAAGCTTTGCTTGTATAACACATTTAAAAGTGCTCCTTCTTTCCCAAACACTGGTGGGGATTTTACTTTCAATGTCTCACCTACTGAGTTAGATGACTACTTGGCCTCGCTGCACTGTTGTCATATTTTTATTTCATTTTCAGTTATGTACATTGGTCATGTTCACATGATGAGAAGAGCACATGCAGAGATGTAAAAACCAGTTTCCTTCCCTTCAAATAAATGCTATTATGTTTTAATATTCAACAGCACTGTATGTGCTACATCCCATCCTGCAACTTGTATTACCCTGAGGCCTAATTTTGGGATATGTAAGCATCATAAACAATCCACCTGATTTTACTGAGATGTTTTCATTAGATGAAAGAGTGTCCAAACTGAACAATGATCAACAACAACAACTCATCTGGTGGGAAGTCAGTCTGTTTAGTCTTAAAAGTAAGCCCTGTTTGAGCTGATGGAGCCTATTGCTAAGGAGATTATCTCCTGTTTTTGAGGCGTGAAGCAGCTTAGCCATACACCCCTCTGGTCAGGAAGCTAGTCCATTGCAGGGGCTCAACCCACATCTATCTTTTAAACAGAAACTACCAAGCATTGAAGCATTGGCTCCAATTCATCAGTATGACTGAACCTAAAGTATCCCAGCATTAGGACAGACACTGATCATCTTCTTCATCAAGTTTGCGAACATTTGTGTTAACTTGTCTTTATATCCCATGTCAGTTATATAGCCGTGCATTCTGCAGTAGTTTTTGTTCCTCCTGCAGGGACTTCCATGAAGTGGTTGTCCAAGTCATTACACATACAGCACTCCTGCTGGCTCCAGGCATTGTGCATTGAAGGCACAAAAGGTCACATCCAGAATAATAATGTTCTACTACCTTTAACCCTGTGGAAATAGGTATCAATGTGTTGTTTAAATGCTCTGAGCTGTAAAATACAACACATCCTCTATGGAACATTCATGTTGTTTCCACATGACGACTTTAAAGCTCATAAAGATACAGAGGCCAGAGGAATGACTTCCCAACAGGAAATGGGGTCATCCAAGGAACATGTAAATGCACCAGGTTATGTATGACGAAAAATGTTACTGCTACTCCCCTCCCGAAACCCATAGAGATTGCATTGCCCTGAAATGGAGTTATTTCAGAGTGATCTAGGCGGTTTTCAAACAGACTGAAATCATCTAAAAGGGTCGGTACTCCGTGGAACATGACTTGACACTGAGGCTGATTGTTATATGATATTCAGAGGCAGGACTAACTGTCTTGAACTGTCTGAAAAAAAAATCAATGATGTTGATAATAAATTAAATTATATTTTTTGTTTTATTTTTTGGAAGTGGGCGGCGCCTTATCACACTCAATTGGCCAGCCTCCCTTGTTTTTTTTTTACACATGCTGATTGTAATGATAATCATACATTAGCATAAGTCTAGACAGGCAACTTTCCAAACAGCTCCTCAATTAAATATCAATAGTCCTCATCCTCAATGGCAAATACCAGAGTAAATGGATTCAGAGTGAAGGCAGTGCCATAGTACAGATCATCAGATCAAACCAAACATGATAGAAAGTGTCCTACCTTGCTGTGAAATGAATGATGCACTTGCTGCAGCAAGGAGCATCAGCAGATTCCTGGATTCAATGGGAAAATATATACCCATATACCAGTGGTCATGTATATCTTGTTGCACACATGGGCACATGGATGTGAAGGCAGATGGCCTTCGATTATTCCACTCCAATCTTTGCTAGACTTTAATGAAATTGCTACTTTGCTTTTACATTTTACCCAGCTTAAACTGGAGTCTACTGTGACAGGGTGTTTGCAGTCCTAGGGAAACACTTTTGGGTCACTTAATGCCTCAAGTCTGCCTGTAGGCAGTGAGAAGAATGCTTACTGACACTTTCTATCTGTCCAGGGATTAACATTAAGGCCCTGGCATTTGAAAATTCTTATTTTTGGCTACTTGGATGTTGATCCATTGTAGAAATGATACTCACTGTAAATCTGTGGTTGTACACTATTGGACTGTAAATGTAACAACATATGATATATCCCATTCCTATCCCATTGATTTATCCCATTTTTGGGCCCCCTGTTGTACTTAGCAAGTCACGAGTAAAGCTTCTATTACAGTCTGAAAGTGGGTATTTTAATATTGGAGGCTTGGCTTACATGACTGATCATTTGCATGACCTTTATGAGATGTAACAAGAGCAAACAACTCACCAGTAACGCAAAACTCATCGATTGTAGGGGATTAAATTATTACTTTGTATACATCTTGGGCATACACTGTCAAATTTGAAGTTGTTTTTGTTGGATGAATCTTGGTCTTCCTTCTTCTTTGGCCTGTCAGTGATATTTTCCTCCTAAGAGATTATGAGAAGATCTTCTCAGTGCCCTTTTGCTACTAGTCTCAGACGAACAGGAAGTTAACAAAATAAAGGCATCACCTTACATTTTGATAACATTGAATGCCTAACTAAGGGAATGGCCTCCTTGTCTATAATCCTTTCAACTCTTGTTCAAGAAACCTCCTGTTTCTTAAAGTTGGGAAGGAGATGGATGTCTCCATTTGGTTCACTGATGTTTTTTTGCCATTGTTGAGGCAAGAAGGGAATATTGCTGAAGTTTGTGAAAAGACTTGAATGTCTTCAGCAGCCTGTGACAATTAGAACATAATGAGTTGTTTTTATGCTATACTACTGCAGTGCTGTAAAATTGCCTTAGTTTCCTTAGCTGTTATATAGCCACACAGTGTAATTATTGTACCTGCTGTACTGACTTCCATGAAGTGGTTGCCCAAGTCATTACAGATACAGCACTCCTGCAGGCAGCAAACAGTGTTCATTGAAGGCACACAAGGTCGTATCCAGAATACATTTTTGTACTTGCTCAGACCAAAATTTGATTCTCAAAAATATACAACCATCAGCATATATATTTCACTTTGTGGTGCAGACTAAAATAGTGAGCTAGCTCATACCCAATTGTGTATGCAACTGTGAGCTCATTCATCCATTCAGACTGTGAATGTAAATTTCAAGGGTGTGGTTAAGATACAGAATAAAGATAGAGAAGAATAGTTGTTTGAATTGTTGCATGCCTCCACCTGCTTGAAGAAACTGGAGAATATATTTCAAGTGTTCTGCCAGATAGTCTCTTGGTGCACGGCAGGACGCATTACATTTTAATTTGGCACAAACCTTAAAATCTGTTGTGTGAAAACATGACTGCAAGCATGAAAAAAGTGCAGACAAGGATGTGGAGTGGAAGAGACTGTGGACACGGAAAGGAGGAGAAAGCAGGAGAAAATGAGAGAAAAGTCTACCTCAATAGTGGTTACTCTGTCTCGTTCAGTTTCTGAAGTGCACATTCATATTACACTGCCAGTAATTTAATTTGTAGGCTGACTGGGCATGTTGTGAATATAAGCCATGCTGTAGGAGAATCAAATGATGCACTCTTCTCCATGTAAAATCAACCTAATATTACTTTTTTTATTTTAAAGTATGGTATTAGGTTGCAGATTGACAAACACGCCATATGAGAATATCCAACTTTCTTCCAGTGCATCCAGGAACACACATGCAGCAGCACACATGTTTTCCTGTAAAACAGATTTTTTACTGTAGCCCCAGTTGTATAGCATCATCTATGGTTGGTAGGGTCAGACTCACATGACATTATAGCGTTCAGTTTCCCAAATAACATGAGGACACAAGCACTTGTGTTACACTGAAACATGTGTGATCAGATCTGAATATGACAACAGCAAAAAAATAGTTTGGAACAAACCACCATATATTTATCTCCTGATGGATTTGCATTAGCATTGATGTTAAATAAACATGACAGCCTGCAGTTTTGTTTTTGTTTTTTAAGTTAAACTGGAGTTGCATGATGAGTGCTTTAAAGAGTTAGCGTTATTGCTAATAAGATCATGTTTGCTATGACATTTGATTTCTTCTTTCATTTAATCGTTAGGCAAGAGAGTTCTATAATTTCTAAGCTAATCACACAGTACTTTGAGTACTTTGGATAATTAGCATATTAAAATTGCTGATGAAACAAGGAGCAAAAACTGAGCTAAATTACATTGTCCTGCTAACTAAAGCCAGGCTAACTTATTCCTGTTTCCTGTTTCCTGTTTCCTGCTTATGAGGTCAGCTAGAAAATATGCACTGGACTCACTGTGGTCCTGAATCCGCTTGCTGTCCTGTCTGTCTGTTGTCTGCACTGCTAAATGCATTTTGAAGCATTTGGATTGCTTCGTTTGTCAGGATTTTAACGTCTTTTATCTGACCCTTCGCTGCCATGCTTTTACATTAGCTTTGAGGATCATGTAAAGCAATATTAAAACCTCAGTCAACAAAGTTAACTGATGTTTTAACACTAAATATGTTTTCACAGAAACAGTAGGGACCTCAAGGTTACCGAACATGATTGGCTAGGGAAGGGAGACAGACATGAGGCAGATGACAGCCACCCAGAACTACAGTGGGCCAGTCAGCTCACTCCACTGTACCACAGCACAGCCCTACCTCCGTCTCTCTCTCTCTGTTTCTGTTGTGTTTTTCCGTTTTCATAGCATCGGCCCAATTTCTATAGCTGCCCACCGGGAATCCTCCTAGTACTCTAATGGTCACTCCTTCTATATATTCTTTTAGTTTCTTACTTTGGGCATATAGCACTGTTGCGCAGGGTATGGCACCTTGCTTTTAGTAACTTTGTGACATGAAAACATGTATAACAGTTTATAAGGAATACTTTTAACAGGCATGGAGGTCAGGCATGTCCTCTTATTTGAAGAAGTGTGATCTCTGCCATGGTGTTCTGGAGAACAGTCTACAGCTGATACACACAAAAAGCTGATACATACAAAATCTACTACAAAAAGCAAAGGATGTCCAAATTGTACAGATTTAGTTAAAGTGAAATAGGTAAATAGGCTTGGCACGAGATACAGTGTTGCCCTGGTAGAAGAAGCTCTGCTCTGAACTTAGCATTGAGCAATGATTTGATCAGTTTGTTTAATGAAGAATGGGCGTCAGACATGATTGACAACACTGTGATATGAGAAGCTTTAATTCAAATTATCACCGACTGCTGTCATTACATTTAACCCGCAAGCATGGGCCTACTGTGACTAACCACAGGCTCCTCTGGAAAAGGTGATGAGTTCTTGTGGAATTCCCTCAGGGCAGGAGGACATTGAAAAAAGCCTCCACCTTATCACTTTAGAACTAATGCTTATTGTGTTTTCAAACCAGGTTCTTTAAGTAGAAACTCTGTAACTCTCGCCTCAGTGTGGGAAATAATTAGTGAGAGCAAAACAGAATTAGCAACCCCAAAAGAAATAGGAGAGGACCAGGCACGACTAGTCTGTCCATCCTTCATCTTTAATTGACAGGCGAGCTCTTTCCTTCTGGTGTGAACCCAAACTGAGTTGGTTGTACCATTTATTACGCTTTATGATAAACATATTCAGACAAAAACACAGTCACAGTGAATGCAGTGCTGAACGGGTTAGATTAAATGAAAGCTACTGAAAAAATGGAACTACAATCTAGACCATATTAATTAATTAATTATTAATATCAATTCGGCTGGCACACACAAAGACTGACTACAGATACATTTTCTAATGTTTTCAGACACCTGAGCGTGTGAGCTGGGTTAGCATGAGTGTTTAGCATGTATGTGGCGAAAGGTAGAGAAAGGAAGAATGGGCTAAAGGACTATCCAACTGGGATGTTGTCAGCTCTTATACTCGGCATCTAAAACATAGAATATATAGCCTTGTTATGGTCAATGTGATATCAGCTGGTTGTCTAAGAGAAAATAAAGATAGATCAACACAATATGTACTCACAGGTTGGAAATGCATAAGCAAGGAAGAGGAAGAGGCCTGCGCTGCTACTAATAACTACTCGGCTCATCAATAAAATGAACACATTGCTGAAAGTCTGGACTTGTAAACACAAGGAATTAAAGCTATCTCAGCCAGCATGTGTGTGGTGCTTTTCTCATGCTGATCACAAGGTAATATGTTTAAGCAGTGCATCGTACTCTGCCATTTGGTTTCGCTTCAGTGCTGCTGTCATTACTTTGGACTGGATCCTGGAACATAAGATGCAATGGGTCCCAAATGAAAAGCTGCCTTTGAACTGAGAAAGCTTGGAAGTTTGAAGGCAGGTGTCACCGCTTGTGCATTCTACCAGCCTGTGGGAAAACTAACCCAGTTTATTTCTACCTCACCAAAGCATGAGCACCCCCCAAAGTGTTTTATCACTCTTCCCAGGCTGGAATGTTTGGATGTCTTCGTGTTCCTTCACTTGGAGTTGGGTGTGCCTCTGAATTAACAATAACCACTGACAAGAACACTGAACGTTACCGAGGTATCTGCCATGGATGTCTATTGTTCCGAGATGAGATGGCAGATTGGAAAACTCCCTGACAGTGATTCCTTTGATGTTTCAGACGCATGGTAATTTGTTATGAAAGAAGAGTTAGCATCTATTATATATTTGGTGAGTGTTGGTACAAGAGCAGAGGCTTTGATGTGGGGAGATGTCAAAGGTTCAGGTTCAACCTAAAACAATCCTGAGCAGAGCTCCTTTTCTGCCTTTCTTTTCTTCACATATTTTCATTCTAACACAAATCACATTTTTGGTTTAATTGAATTTTTTTCAATATTCTTTTTATGTGACATTTTCAGTGTTTCATAAAGGCAATAACCACAATGAGGCTGTGCGTCAGAGTGCATACTGTTCTTACAAATGCTGTTAAAGTTGTTGCAAAATCCCTCTAAAGCAGAGTGTCTTGTGCCTGTTCACGTGGATGTATTATATGAAAAAGATAATTGGTTTCCAAAGTTTCCAAAAATTTCCATCAGCTTCATCAGTCAAATGTCCATCTGAACAAAAAGCAGGCTGTACAGACAAAAAAATTATCTATATATATATAGAGGAGATAACATAGTACAAAATAACATCCATCATCTCTGAGCCCTTTGGCCACTATTATTTCCTTTCCTATAGAACAACACTTTGTAGCCTTTTGCATACAACTGACTACCAATCATGAACATTTAACCACTCAATCAAAATAGATCGCACACAAAACACACACAATGGAACAAAAATGACCAACAACAAATAAATAAATGCTATAGGTGCTGCAGCAGGTGCAACGCACAGAAATACATATTTTAAATATAATGCTATCATGCAATAATTAAACAATCATCTGTAGAATGAAGCATTCCCAATGCAGTTCATTAACACATAGATGTTTGTCCAATATAAACACCACAGTGCCCTGTGCTCCTCAGGGTCAAGCCCTAGGTCGAACTTTGCTTCTTAATTTTCAGTGCATAATAGAACCAATCCACTCAGCCTCTCTCTTGCTATTGCGCTCTTCAAAAAAATAGTGGATTCAAATAATGTTTGAAGTTGTTTGTCATAATAACAAGGAATTATACATCAGTGATGTATGGATTGAATCTGTTGTCATCCGAATCCACATGTACGCATAAATCATCCACCGAATAAATTATTTTGTTTCAGATTTTATGAATGGATATTTCATTCCACCTCTACTCGTCCATGTAGGATATATTGCCTTTTTAATTAGCAGAGCAGGTTTTTCACTTGATTTGTGTGCTGCATTGATGTATGAGAGCTTTCTTTAATAATTTACATTAATGATATGCTGTCTACTAAAGTCTGTTGACAGTCAGAGTAAAGTCACAGCAATTACTGTGGGGCATTTAAGCAGCAAAACTAAAACCTGTACATATAATCTAGACAGGACAGAGAGAGAAAACTGTCCAGAGGAAACAGATTTAAACTTGAACTGAAATAATTTCTGATCTGAGCTCAGGATTGATCAGGAAGACGGCTGTTTTACTCCTGGACAGTGTGTGAGACCTCTGGATGTGAAGAAGAGCATAGAACATTAATTAACATTAGCCCTGGCCGATCCTGACGGCGTGTTGGGAGATTTAAATAATCAATGAAGCTATGTCGCTGTTGCTCGGGCGTAAATGCGCACAGCCTCTCTCTTAATTGGGAGACGCTTCACCCTATTTCACCCACCCACAATCCAACCACTATAAATCAGAATGTTAAGTTTTATGACCCCGCCCACCTTATCTGGTGGATTATCTGCACATCAATGTTATAAAGTATTGCCATCTGTGTGCCTGCAGTTAACATTGTCTATCAGTGTATACAACTTTCCCTGACCCTTCTTTCTCATGAGGAAAAGTTTTAGCTAAAAGATCCCCCACACCAGACACCATTGCATTGTCTGACTGGTGAATTCCTATAAATGTATAATTCATATTCTGACAGACAACAATGTGCGATATCTTAACAATGCTTACTATACCATTATTTACTTGTTCCCGGCAAATAACCATACATTGTTGCAGTTCTGCCCTGTATCTGCTTCCCTCTCTGTCAATGAAGCACATTCACCAGCACAATGACTGTTGACATTAGAAAAAACAAAGAACACATTACAGAGAAATACAATCACATCAGTCAAGGCCAGATGTTAAATAAAAACCCGGAGAAAGCATCCTTTTCCTCTTTGGGCAGCCTCTTGATTCCATTTTCTAATTAATTACTGGCTGCAACACCTTGGCTGCACCGACATGAAGAGTGACGTGTCCCTGGGCCCCCAGTCACATCCACCAGCAGCACTGGTGGCAGGGGAGCTGTGTTTTTAATCACCTGGCTACTGGCATTATCAAGCTGGAGGACCCGTCACCTGCTCTGCACACAGATGCTTGTTCATTCATCTCTGCCGGAGGTCAGTGTGTCTGAGAAAGTGGTGCCTGCTGCGTCCTCAAACCACCATGCGTCAGTCCTCCCTATTTAGAGGCTCTTCAATGCGCCACATGTTGCATTTTACCCTCAATAAATCATTACCACATTAGTTCTGTGGCGTCGTTGCTGTAAGCAGAAGACTGCATTTTGCCACCATGCAGGTTTGACAGGAAATCTATTGTATTGCTTTACTGTTATCCCAAGGGGCTTGGTTCATGGAACATATTACCAACTGGTTCTACAGACTCAGAATTCACCCTCCTAATGGTCTGGACACAGTAGCAAGTAACTGGAGCAGCAAAAGAACATCATCAGCAAAGAAGATGACACTGGCCACTACAGACTGGTAGAACATTAGTAGCAGCCTGGTGCACACTTCTCAGGAAGCCTGTTCTGTCCTTTCCTGGCCTCAGTGTCGTCTATCCAGTCCAGTTCGTTGTTTAGTTGCACCCTGAGGAACTTGTAAGTGTCCCCCATTTCTACTTCCTCCCTTCTTATTACGACTGGGCCTCCTGCTGTGTCTGAAGTCTACCACCAGCTCCTTGGTTTTTCCTCTGTTGAGCTGGAGGTGGTTGCTGTCGTACCATCCAATGAAGCTCTCAATAAAGTCTCTGTATTCCCCCTCAATGTCATCTGCAATACAGCTGACGATGGAGGAGTCATCTGAGAATTTCTGGAGGTGGCATTCCTGAGTTGAAGCAAAATTTAGAATTGTAAAAGGTGAACAGGAAAGGTAACAGTACAGTTCCTTGGGGTGCACCAGCGTTACTCATCACCTCGTCTGAAAGGCAGCCATACAGAGCTGGAAGGAATTGTTATTATTGCTCTGAATGAATCTCATTATTTGATGGCATAAAGTTGCTTGAAAACTTCACACACGTCAGAAGTATCAATATTGTACGTATGGGTCTTGCATGTGGCAAAATGGCTCGCTAACGCCCTCACAGAGCTGCCTCTGAGCCACGGTTCATTACAGTTAGTCCTTAAAAGGAACTAAGCCAACTGTACAGGTCTTCACTGTGTTGTTGTCCTGCAATGTTATTTTGCATTATTGTATATTATGTGGGTCATGTAAGTTACAGAGACTGAGACGGGTGGAGAAGCTGTGTGCCTGAGTATTGGTAAAATGAGAACTCTATATTGAATGTTGAAGCAACATTAAGTTTCATCATTTCAAAAACCAAATGTCTCTCCGTGACTCAAGTCCTTCCAGTATTGACCATGTTTTTGACTGACGTTGATCTGATTCTCGTTTAGCCTTCAGGGCTTCAGCACATAAAATTTTTGTTTGTTTTTTTTACCTTTACATTGAGTTTGTTTTGAAGTCTGGGTTGTGCCGGGAGCCGGTCGTTTTTGTAGACTCCATGTTGTTAGCTGCGGTGCTGTCGCTGTGTGTTTGGTTCAGAATCAGAATAGTGGCTGTTCCAAGGGACTGAGAATGCAGGCGTGTTTGCATCCACACTTGACATACTTGAACATAACATATAAAAAAAAAACAGGTGTTCTCTATCACCACATAGGGGACAAAGGAAGTGGGTCTCACTCTTTTGTGCAGCATCCAAAATGAGTGACAATTCTTTTGGGAACACACCGATGAAGCTGCTTGTAGCCACTATTGGTCGGTGACCTGAGACCTGTGACCAATGATTTCACCTCTTCTCTCTTTCCACTGCGTGTGATGGTTGAAGCTGCCGACCGGATGTGGAACACCAACAGAACTCTCTGATCATACAGCAGTGACGTGAGTGACTGTTTAAGATCCCTGCAGCTAGCTCAGTTAGCCAGCAGAGAGAACAGACGAGTGACCTGATTCTCATCTGTGTGATCGGAACATGACACAGCAAGAAAATGCAAAGAAACCTCAATTCTTCCCCCGACTCGCTGAATCCATAACGGACCTGCTAGCTAACAACTAGCACGTCAAAGCAACTTTACGGACTGGTGATGTAACTGGGCATTATAGAGCTTCGTGTAGCTTAACTGTAACATTACTTGGCTAAGCACAGGATTGTTTTCTTTTTTAACAATTTGCATTAATGTGTTTTTAAATTATCTTCTATAATTCATTATTAAATAATAATAATAATAATTATAATATTATTTAATATAAATACTGATTCCAAATCAGTATAATAAACCCTAATCCCCAACAATGTTGAGCCGTCGACCAACCAGACGTAACCCTTTAATCGCTGTTTTGGAAATTCAATTGTGCTTTGTTGTTGATTGTTTTGTGTTCCATCTACTTCTATTGCTATGTTTTCTGTGTCACTACCTCTTTCTGTGTGCCTATCACTTGCACCAATAAATAAAAATTAAAAATTAAAAAAACTACTTTGTACATGATACACAATATTATTCCTGTTACAGAATTCAAGTACAGTACATTGAAATTCACATTAGGTGAACCTTTAGGTTGTAGAGGGACTGCATTTTGAAAAAAGCAGTTTTCTTACAACAGGATTCTGAAAGCTGCAGCCATTCTAAAGTGGGAACGACATGCAAAACAACACTGTCGTCCGTGTCCAAATATCTCAGCACCTCTCCTGTAATTTCTCACTTTTGTATAGATGTACATCCAAATGAGGGCCCAGACGCCTACAACATCAGAAGTCGTTCTACTATTGTAGTGGTGTAAGCCAACATTGCTGGAAGACAATGGCTGATATACAACAGCATATGGGCAAAATGCACCATGTGACATAGCATCACTGCTGCTCAGGCCTACACAACAACTGTTATCACCTGGTCAGCTGGTCTCCTGTTCCATTTGGTTGCATTGGATGAATTGTAGGAGCTAATATTTTTTTATATGCATGTACACAAACTAGGTTTAACAGAATGTCTTCAGCCCAGAATCTCCAAAGAACAAATTATGTTTTTGTTCAAGGAACAACAACTATTATCGACCTAGACCATATTTTAAGAATGACATGTATTGAAATTAAATTTATTGCCATGTAATAACTAAAGATTAAGTTTTTTCGGTCTAGGTGATGCAGTTTCCAGGAACATGTTGAAAAGCCATTTTTAACATGCTGACTTGACTTTGTTGATCATAGAAGAGACAAAGAGAGAAAATGATACATTTAAAATAAACATGGACAAGGAACATATTTCCTTTTCGGATGGGTCCCTGAGCCTGCTATTTTTGTATCCAAAAGTCACCTAATTGTCTGGTTTTCCAAGGCTGAATGATCAAAAGAGCTCACCCGGGCTTTCTTCTGTTATTTAAATATCTGTATGATATTAGCTTTTAAAGTGCTCCAGTCTAATAATTATCTTGATAATATAAAAAACACAGGTCAGATAATGTTTCCTGGAATATAAGACATAATTTAGTGTTCCATACAAAAATAAAAAGTACTTCTGTGCTTGGTGAATGCACCAGTGATTGGGTTTTTTGTGCATTTTGTTTCCCCACAGCAAATAGAAAATGACGGGGACAGAGGAGGCAGCCAGGCTGTGAAATATCAGTCGCTCCTTGTAGTAAACCAACAAAAAGCTATGTGCCACATCATGTGCTAAACTGTTAAACTTTTGTGAACTTTTACCACTTTGCCTGAAAAGAAGCAGTGCACTGCACTTTTCCAAAGTGAACATTTTGTATTTGGAAACTTCCTATTGACTATTCATGTACTAAACGTGCTGAGAGTTTGCAAAAAGGGAGACAACAAGGCCTAAATTTTTAAATTAGATCTTGCTTTGTAATGGCATGTTACTTTTTGTCGTTTGTACTCTGGTATACTAAACATAGCCAATGGGTCTGCAGGTAATAATTAGTACTAACTACATAGAAGGAAAGAAAGGAAGACAAGGTAAATATCTAGAGGAATTTAATACCCCTTAAAAATCTTGTTTTTCCTGCCTTAATAAGTTAATTTCCGTCATCACTGGAAAAAAGTGATTCTTTAAACCCAGAATACCAGTTCCCCGTTTGGTATACTGTACATTGTGTGTGTGTGTGTGTGTGTGTGTGTGTGTGTACTTACATCCACCAAATGTACAGTACAACACATGAATATATAGATGTTAATTCTAAAACCATGTATTTGTGTCAATTAAGCAGGTTAATTGGTTGGAATGAAGACAATATAGTCAGCCAGCATGTGTTAAACCCGGCACTGATATTTGTATTTTTATGGAATGAGTGTAGCGTGTAATTGTCCTTCTAATAATACAGGTAATTTTGTTATCAGGTCTGTTTGTATAATCCAGTTTTCTGAATGGGTACATGCTTAAAACAAGGCTCCTCCCCATCCCACCCCTCTCTTTAGGTCTCCCTCCAAACCCACACCCCACAACACATGTTCATGCACAATTATTTCATTTAATTACAGGCCTGCAACAGCCACAAATTATTTTTTTCAGAGCATTTGATTTATTTGCTTTTGAAATACCTATACCTTACCTAACCTAGATTTAATGTGTACATTTCAGAAAAGAAAGAGTGCAGTACTTGCAAGTAATTTCCTGAAGTGGGACTACATACTTCATTTAATTGTTGCTAAAAAAATAATAATAATCTGTTATTGATACAGGTAACAAATGTAAAAATGTATAAATCTTGGAATAAGGCTTAATTTGTTAACCTAAATCAAATTAGTAGTTATAAAGATGTTATAAACTAGGCTCCATGTCAATAGCAAGTTTTTGGGTGGCATTTATAGAACCAGGCTACAAACAGTTTCCAAAATGAACCAGCTGAGCTAGCTTTAGTATTGCATGCTAACTGAATCTGTAAATTCAAATGTCAATGGATGCAAAGTAGCAGTATCACTCCAGCTCTCATCCCTTGGCACAGACCACATATATCATGACCATAGGGGTGGCGATGATGCAGTGGATAACACACATGCCTTTGGTGTGAGAGACCCGGGTTCGATTCTCCTTTCCACTGTGACACGTCCACCAATGTGTCCCTGAGGAAGACAGTTAACCCCTATTTGCTCTAGAGGTGTACGACCACTGACATATAAAGCAATTGTAAGTCGCTTTGGATAAAAGTGTCAAGTTATGTTATGTTACTCCTTACTTTTTTATTAATATTGAAAATGTAAAAAATGTTTCCACTGTATTTTTTTCTATAGGTGTTTAATCATATATACAGTATGTTTAAATGATTTTAAAGCAGATTAATTAAGTAAATCACCCTGAGGGAAATCTATAGATATGTATAATTAGAGAGTTATGTGAAAAATTGACAGCAAGAGAACACTAGCTTATTAGTCCTGTAGGGAACCATTACAACTGCTGTGAAATTTCACATTGATGCCTCAAATTAAGCCCAATGTGACATTTATTCATTATGTATTATGGAAAAGTAGCAGTAAACTTACAGACCACCCTACCATGTTGGTCAAAATATAACATTCAGTTCACCCTGGAATATTTAGTTGTTCTGTTCAGCACCTGCCAGAGTAGTGCATGAAGTAGTAGATGTCTTTACCATGTGAAACTGACTATGGTAAAATGCTGTAAGTTATGTGGCCAGTGTTGTAGTCTTGTTGACTTAATTTCCTGTATTTGTAAATGCAACTACAATTCCTAACAATTCCTGGTTGGTTCTACTGTTAACATCCCTACCATTTCTCAGGCCAAAGGGTCAGACTAAGGTTGTCTGAAGCTAAATTGTCTTAATAAATAGTCAGAATTCAATAAAATATGATTATAAACTAGACGGAAAAGGATATTTGAATTTTCCCCAATGAAAATCTGCCTTGTCTGTTGCACTAATGATCTTGAAGTTCAAGTCGCCAAGACTGAGTTAAATTACAGTGAAGAAGGATAACTTCTGATTTGAAGCTACAATCTCACAGGGTACACTTAATCAAGAGCCCAGACACACACACACAAACACACTTACACACACAGATCAAGCTGGTCCAGTCAGAGAGATGAAATTATGTCTTACTCCAAATCAGTCTGATGCTTGTCTAATGAGCAGTGTGGCAAAGATACATGTTGAAGAAAATCAATCATGTGTAACACAGCAAGCCAGAGAATTGTCAAATTTCTCAGCTAATTTCATGCTAATTGAGTCCCCAACCCAGAATTATTTTTAACCTCATCACTGTTCTGATCACGTGGCATAGCAAGCCCTTTGCTCACATGTCGTTAATTAAGCTAAAAACATCAATCATGATTTTTTTCTCTCCTCAGTACCCGCCAGGATCACTAACATATCGAAGGACATCACAGTGAACGAGGGCAGCAACGTCAATCTTATTTGCCTGGCGGTCGGTCGACCTGAGGCAAACATCATATGGAAGCATCATTCCCCAAGAGGTAAGTTTTTAATTTCTTTGGTCTTAAGCTTGTCTTTTATGTAAAATTCATTGTATATTGTAATGGAGGAAGAGTGTCCCGTCCAGACAGTCTGGTGTTTTGGTTTATACAAGTAAAAATTAAGATGAAGTGCAAAATCCAATGGATTTTTAAACTGGAAATTAAGCAAAATCAAAGACCTAAAATGGAGAAGTTTGAAAACGCTGCCAACCCATTCATTTTAAAACTCAGGAGAGCATTTTAGTGCAGACGGGTAAAAAACTGAGGACTTTAGAAACGATGACGCAGACACTCATGTTTGGTTCTCTGATTTGGTTTCATAAGTCATGCGAAGTAGAAACATGATTTTTTGACAGGGAATTGTTATTAATACCCTGTTATAATATTAAAATATTTTGTACCGTGCAAATAAAAAGTACAGCCTACACTTGTGCTGTGCATGTCGGCGTATTTAATTTGCGATGACTCCCAGTCTGTTTTCCGCCACCACAGCCGCTTTTAACTCCTGTGTTACTTTCAGTAACAGTCCCAGCTCTGGTGTGGTTCTTTGTCTGCAGTACTTTAATCTTCTGTAACTACAGAATAGACTATCTGCTTCATGTTTACACTGGCAAGTGCATGCCCAGTGTATGTGAACGGCCACTAGATGTGCGTTTTCAGATGGAGATCAACGCTGGTGTGTTCACGGAGATCATTTTCATTTGAATTCTCCGTTTTTAAACTAAAATGGAGTAGTGTAGATGGGGCCTTAGTTACAGGAAATAGGATTACTCTGCAGAGCAAAAACATCATTGGTTACTATTTGGAGCCGCAATTGTGCCAAAGTTCACAAGTGCAGCTTGCATTTGGGACAAAGTAAAGAATCAGATGTTAATGCAAAATGATGAGGTTTATTTTCTGATTCTAAACAAATATCTTATTTTCTGCATTATTATGTCATCTGTTTATGCAAGCCTTGCCTGAATTCTGTGATGTGGACTTATCAGAAAGTTTTCATCATCAAATTTGACAAAACAGACCTGTCAGGCAAAGCTGCAACTGCATTACCTCAGTGTAAAGTTCACTGAACCACCCCTCCTACACACATGGCCTGATGTTGACATACCCACACAACACACACCTCCAACACTAGCTTTGCATGAATTTTCGCCTACATACAGAACAGCCATTTACCTCCAGCGAGATATGAATCTGTAGCTTTTGAGTTAAAATACCCAGTAGCGATGAGAGGATTTAAAATGAATAATGCCAGGCTTTAATCTGTTGACTGAGGCCTTGTTTTCTTTTCAACTTGGTGGATTGGAGGGGTTGAAGCTGCACAACCTGTGGTCTGACAGGACCCAACTCCAATCAACCATGATTTGGCTGGAGGCCACAGCTAGTTTGGTCGGTTTTGTTGTGCTGCCACCTCACAGCCTGAAGGGGAGGAAAGAAGCTCTGTATGTGTGTGCTCGCATGTGTGTTCTGTGTTCTAATTGTGTCGGCTCCGCGCTTCCCACTGAGCATTCAGCAGTGTGAGTCATGCGCTGCTTCTCTATAGGATCAGATGTTCAGCCTCCAACATGACATGAATGCTTACAGCCCAGCTGTTCTTCTCTCCCTCCCCGTTATCTAGAGCCAGCAGAATCTGGTTCTCACAGCCCAGTGGTCCTCCACCACCTCAACCCTCCACAACATTTCTATCCCTGCATTCACTCAATATTTACTCTGAATATCATGATAGCCCCACAAACTGTTCTAAAGGGAGAACTTTAATGATTGTCACAAAACCACCAGTCAGATGGTGCCATTTACACTGACTGTATACTTGGTATCATTCCTCTGGGATCTGAGTTAAATTTGATGTTTTTCATGATCATAGAATTTTGCACTTGTTTAGCACTTTAAAGCTATTACCCCCATAATATTGTTAAATTTCTGTCCAATGTAAGCTACAGCCTCTATTAGCGTGTTGCAAATAGAGGCTGATAAAAGTCACATTACGTAATGCACATTTATTGCTGATATTCTCTTTTTCACTGCAAACTCAGCTTCACTCAGAATTTGTTCACAAAGTGAGGAAAGGAGAGGAGAAACTGGAGCATAGACGTTTTGAAAGTAACACAAACCGTATGATTTAATTGTAGACACTATCAACAAAATATTTCTTCTCTGTTTTACAAGATGAAAATAGATAGATCATTTGTCACCAGGTTGTCATGTGGTTTAATATTGCCCCACTACTCGAAAGACAAAAAGTCACTTCTCTCTACCAACCCCGAACTGATACACAGCCGCAAGAGTAGTGGCAAAAAAAGCAATGGAATCACACTTGAAAAGTAATATACAGGCATCCGTAGCCAGGGAGTCTGGTATGCTGTGTTTATGTGTGTGTATGTGTTATTTTCAACAGAGAAGATAATGGGTTATCTTACTTGACATTTCTCAGAGTTGCACTAATGAAAAGAGAGACTATGTGGGGAGATGTTTGGGCAGCCAAAGAAATTCTCTCTGGCAGTCAGAATCTTAAATGATTTTCCTGCAGAGTGGCATTTTCCCCTACGAGCTTCTCAGCGTTTGCTTTTCATGTTTGTCACCAGCGATAATGGACTGTTTCCTCAGAGGATAGTGTTTGTGTCTGTTAGTACAGCACTAAAGTGAGCAGCCTTCTCCCTCACTTAAACCGCATTTCTAGAAAGTCTCAAATCTGCAATGTGGCCACCTTGCCATTTGATAGTTGTTTTTCCATGGCATATAATTTAAAAATTTCACACTCATGTGGTGTTAGGAACATGAGCAAATGTACTGTAGAAGCTGATGATGCAGAGAGATGCCTCACCTTTCACTAGAAAAATGACAAGAGACATGAGAAAGACATGGGCTCTGGAGAATATGGAGGAAATATGGAAAATATTACTTAATAATATTAATGTCATACTGCATAATTTGAGCCTGAAATAGTAAATAGTGGGAAAAAATTAAAGACACACTGGGTTATTGTCAGATTCCCTGTTGAATGAAGGAACACTCTAAAACCTTTAGAGTATGTGCCAATACATCCTCCAATACAGATAAGTAACAGTTGTGCGGACAGTAGCAGTCCATAAATAGTAGCTTAGCCTCTATGGTCGTTTACTTAATATCAGTTTATGTCTCACCTTTATTTTGTGCACTGCAAGACTCAGTCCCCATTTAATCTCAGTGGGCACCACATAAACTATTCAGCAGTGTCCACTGAATCTCTGGCTGCTCGCCACTAAAAGATTAGAAGATATATGGATGGGGGAAACAGTTTATTTAGTGGACAATGCAGTATGGATCCCTTTGACCCTTAAGACTCATTAAAGTGGATAGCTTGTGACCGTACCCCCTCTCAGATGACAATTTGTGCCTTTCCTTTTCAAATTACTACAGGTTGAAAGATTGCTGTAATGTGTGCTATCCTTCTTCAGTGAGCAGTTCTTATATGCGGTGTCACAACAGAAACAACCAACACTGTGTTCTGTGACAACCATGTAACTACGACTTTAGTGATTTTCATGGTTCTATGTTGAGGGAATACAAGCTGTTCTTTCAATCCTGCATCTTTGAAATCATGTTTGTATATTACTAATTTGAAATATCAAATTTATTTGTAGAAACATGTTGCATCAGAATTGTCCTCTGGCGACAATAAAGATGAACAGAATGAATGTTTTTGCATTACGGAGGGCAATTTGGTCCATCAATACCACCATCACTGACATTCACAAATCACATCAAATATGGTAACATAGTAAACACAATATCCGCTAAACATAAACATGTTAGCATTGTCATTGTGAGCAATGCTAGCTTGCTGACATTTGCATTTAACTCAATGCAACAGAGTGCCGTGTGATGTGCAGAGTTAATGAACATATCTACCATGCCACAAAATGTTTGTGCTGATTGTGTTTGCAGAATGTTCACTGAAAAACTATTTTAATTTGTTCTCCTTACAACATTCACTTGGTTAAAGTTAGGGAAAGATCGTCATCTTGGTCCAATTTTGAAAAGGTCAACAGTGAAGCGGGACTGGATGTGTTTAATAACATTTCACCAAAACGCTGATCTTTCCCTAACCTTTTGTTGCCTTAACTTTACCACACAAGGTCGCAGGATGTGAACCCAAGTCTCTGTTGTAAAAGCTCAGTGCTTTCTCAACCACAAGTGCCTCCCTTCAGCTTGCATGTGGTACAAAAATGTAGCATTTCCTTTCCTGGAAAAAGAAACATATTGCAGGCAGCAATTATGTTTCATGAAAAAAATATTTTGCAAAACAACAAGGTTGCTCCTTTCCAACTTCAAACTGCAAGTGCAACACAATTTTTCATATATTCATATTTTCAGAGTTTCAGATTAGATCCAGAAGATATTATGAGGCAAAAATCTTATGTAACATCAGAATAGTGTGAAAAATTGGCAGCATTGAGCGTGATTGACAGAACAGACAGATGTTGTCATCTTGCGATTAGTCTCCTGATGAGTACTATTCACAGTGTTATACAGCAGAAATGAATGGCACACCATTCGCAGCGATTTTGCCTTCCAATAAGAATAATAATTCTCCGGCATTGCCTGCTGACACCGGTGAAGCAGTTATCACGGGGAGAAGAAAAAGCATGTGTGCAGGTGTTTCTCACAAAAAAATGGAAAAAAGGAATGATCCTTAGAAAAATTACATTTCATGACACTTTGCAACGTGCCTCCCACGCTGGAAACAAAGCCTTCCATGTATTCAGCCTTTTTAGATGGGGAGTAGAAAACACAGTCCCGTTTGATTGCAAGTTCCAATATTTATCAAAATTGGAGTAGTCGTGATTTATGGTCCTTTCTAGTCTGTTTCAAAGAGACTGAGTCAATATCTCAATATCAATGCATAAATACAATCCTCTATTAAGAGTTTTGGAGCTAGAAGAAGCAGTTTTTAGAAGAAAAAACAGTTCATTACAATGACAAGACCCAGAGAAACACACAGACAACTAAAAAAAATGGATAAAATACCAGGTGTAGCCTAACATAGTGCACAGTGTGCACAGGAAATGATGATAATGATTGTCTTTGATTTACTGACTCCCCTTTTCTGACGCGTGTACATGGAAGGGGTGGTGTGCAGTTGTCAGGTCTATATGTGAGACTGTAGCCTTGGATTTGTTTACAAGTGCTCCCAGAAAGAAAGATGACCATTGTTTCTTTGTTGCTTTGAGTATTATGCAATGTGTTGGAGACATCAACATGTTTTAAATAGTAACAGTATTTACTCGTGAGATTGTACAGTTTATTGTAGTGCCAATGGTTAGCCCCCTATTCTCACTTTCCTTGCTAGTTACAGCTTGTGAGGCAAACTTAAAACATAAACAGGGTAGTCTAAGGTACCTTTGCATTTCCATGCTCTCTCCACTGTGCCATCAGAACTAGGTCATGAAAGAGACCCAATTCCCAGTAAGATGTTGTGACTCCTGTGTCCACACATGCTGCGTATGTAAGTGGCCTGCAGGAAAAAGCCAAATGATGCAATGCTTTACCTTGAACGGCAACATGAAGGTTTGCAGCGGCACCACTCAGACCAGATCATGTAGACAGGCATCTCTCAGGGTGTCGAACAGTCTTCATGTCCAAATTACATGTAGGATGTTTGCATGGATGGAGATCCTCTATAGATGTCTCATGTCTAACAGTCAAAGCTAAAGTTTTCAGAGAAAGAAGTTTCGCAAAAAAGCTCTGGGTTTTTTTGCATGGCTAAATATATGAGGACAGCAGTGGACAAATAAGGCTACTTGTTCTCAGTGACATTCCACATTGTGCCCTGGTACTGATGCTGACAAAGAAGGTGAGCTCAGCCAGATGAAGCTGACCCAGTGTTAATGCAGACATGTGCAGCTGTAAGGCACTACCAGCCACAAATAAAACATTGATTACCATTGTCCACATTGATTGGACTGTTGACATTGTACAATATCTCTGGCAAAACAAGTGTAACCTATCATGGTTCCTGGCAAATACCCCAGTAGTTAATTTCTTTTGTGTTGCTACTGTAGCACCTCACAGACGTCTTCAGAGAAGAACATTCAAGCAATGGAGGAGGCTTCCACTCTGTCCTGTCAGTCCACAATAATAACATTATAACACCTCAGACATCAACAGTGGAGGCTGCCTAGATAGAAAACATGCCTCATTTCAACAGCCTTTGCTTAGTTGGCTGTAGCAATCCACTGATACATCCAACCATGTACAGTATAGAGCCTCAAGGCAGTTAGCCCGCTGTTCATCAATCTAAAGCAGACGACAGGCCTGGCAGCACTATGAGAACGGAAATGCAGTGGAAAGAGTAACCATTCAAGGAAAAACCTTGCCTCTCTTCATTTTGTTGTCGAATGAGCTACACTATCCTTCTGTTCGCCAAGTACAGAGTGAGGATGTTTCCTGTATGACAACTTGCTATGCACTAACCTGATGCCATTGATGCTCTTGTGGGAAGACAAAACAAAGATCCACATGAGTGTATCTTAGCATTGTGGGTTTTTACCTTTTCATATTGATGGGCTGTCATGCCCCGTCAGTAGTGTTGGGCCGTCTGATCACACATGTGCCAAGACAGCATGAGCAGTAATCAAAACCAAATTTGTTATGGTGGATAGGTTCATTTCTTGCAGCTGAAGGCCCGGCAATCAGTAGGGATGCAACGGTCCAATCCGCCAGATCAGTATCAGCCCTGATACTGAGCATATTACGCAGATCAGCTAGACTCTACTGATCCATATTAAATTGTAGTTTCTTTGTAGATGTCTTGATAAAATTCACTGATGCACCCTGGTGCATAATAGTGTTTATCTCAGTGAGCTCCATGCAGTGAGGTACAGATTTAAAATTTTGGAAAAGATATCAGTGGATCAGATCAGTAATTAGTATCAGCAGATACCTGAATGTAGGTATTATTAGGGAGTGCAGTCCAGTCCAGAAAGTGTAACTTAAAATATACTTTAAATTTCCATGTACTGTCCTGTGCAACAGTCTCCCTGTAGGTAAGGGCATAATTAATTCTTAATCCAAGGCAGGTTGTGATATTCAAATCAAGCCATACCCTCAACTCCCCACCCACCGTCCTCATGCCCTTCAACAGCAACCACCTCAACAAGAAAATTGTCAACTTATGAGAACATGGCAGACACAGGGCGAAGGGCCAGAGAATGGAAAAGTCTCATCCTAATTGGTCAAACACGTGCATACAAATTACAGTGAGTGGCCAAGCCAGTACATCCCTGTTAGAGGGTAAAGCACAAAGTATAAATCTCATACATGTATGGGAAGCCACTGTATTCTGCAAGCTAATAATTACTTAATCTGAGAGCCATAGTAAAACCATATTTTTCCAGAAATCAGATATACAAGTTTGCCAGTGCCTTCATCTGAAACATACAGAAAGGGATTTCATTTTACACTTTAATTTGACACTGAGCCAATTACTGCTTTAGAGAAATGACACACAACAATTTATGATAATTTGCTGTGTTAGTGTTTTACTTTTGTCTATCGATGTATATGCAGGCCTTCATTTGGCAATCAGTTTGGGAAGCTTTCATAATGATTGTTGTAACCTAAATATGTTTTGGGATCTTGGGGTGGCACTTCACCCAGGTGAGTGTCTTGTTCATCCCTTTTAACTCTTTAATTTACCAGCTTGGACAAGCAGCTTATGACCATCAATATTTGGGGTTAAATCACATACGGACTGACACTCTATGAATTTTAGCCATGAAACTAGATATACTTTAAGAGGTAATGATGTAGAGACTAATATTAGTCAATAATGAGTTTTGATTGGCAATACTCAATGCTTATTACTGTACTGTATGTATTACAAGGCACAATACTTAAAGCAAGCCTATGTAGGATTTGCAGAAGTAGTAATGATGATAAAGTCATGTCCTCTCTCAGTAAAGGTTGAAGTATACCATCACAAAAAGTTTGAGGTAGATGATGGGGTGGGTTATTTGTGCAAGAGTTCACTTTTAGAATGTTGTGAAGACCTTGGTTGGCTCTTGAGAATGGTGCAAGAGCTGCTTCTTATTGTTTCATGTATATATGTGAGTGTATTTTTATGAATTTATTAACTGTAAAATAAAATATAGATCAAAGTATTGTTTTTCACCTGAAAATGTAGTTGGGCATAGACTACTCTTTTCAGCCATGAGTATTGTCTGCAGGTGCCCTTTTTTCATGCTGAATACACCCCATCAACCTTCACCAGTCAGACAGGGCAGCATGTAAGTAGCCTGAGAGGCGACACTCGAGGCAAAAAGAGCCAGTAAAGCACTTGCTGCTGCTCATTATCTCATTGCTTTAAAAACAGTCATAGCTGAAGGTAACTCAGATGAGGGGTTTTCCAGCTCTTCTCTTCTGTCACTTTGACTATGGGGACTGGAAAGCGAGATGACAATGTTCAGAGATAAAAACAAAAAGAGGATTTTGAAAAGTGAGGGGGGCAGGATTTTATTAATAGTGCTTTGGTGGGGTTAGACTCTGCTATAGAGGTGATGGCGTACACAATAAGCAGTTTTACTGGACTTATCACTTATCTTGCAAGCATGACACTGTTCAGAGGAAGGACAGTGTTATCAAGGGTATAGAGCCATACTCTACTGAAGTCCTCTCTGTGTAGAAATGGGGTGTACCACCTTTATTTTCAACTAAATTTAATTTAAATCTTTACAGCCCAGTATTTTATCAGGCAATTCCTCACAATACAAGCAGCGTATATTGCTTTGCTTTTGTACATCAAACAAGGATTCTCAGCAAGCAATAGTAGTCCCTCAATCAATAGGGTGTGAGTTGTCCACAATTACACATTGTACTTTCAGAACAATCATAAAATAAAAGATCAAAGATGAAAGGCAACAATAAAGGCATGCCAGCCAGAGTGCTGGAGGAAAACCCTCATGTGTTTGTTCCCCATGGAGAAAACACTTTAAATCTCACGATCACTGACTTCAAGTCAATTCATAACAAAGGCCTCTGTGGGGGTTTTCAGAAACTCTGCATCTTGTTTTCATTGGTTCGTGATGGTTTAGAGATGCAAGTGGAAAGAACACAAGATGAAAATGCATATACATCTCTTTATTTATTGTCAGGTTAAAATTGACATTCTTCACATGCTGTCAAGCCACACACTAATAATAATAATAATACATTTAATTTGTAATGCACTTTATATTTAAGCAAATCCCAGTGCTAAATGATAAAACAGGTAAGTGCCAAAAAATAAAAACACATAGAGAGCATGAAATTAAAAACAAAAAGGCAAAGGAAACAAATTTTCTCACGCAGTGAAAAACAAATGAAGAACTGATAACGTAAACTCGCGAAGAGAATAAAATCCGCCCAGCTGATGCGACACAGGCATGCGCCGTGATAGTAATCTCGCACTGTGACTTGCAGGCAGTTGTGACAGAGCGGGATTGTAGCAGGTAGAGTTTTGCAATATAAACATCTAAAAATTGCTAACTTGCTCTGTTTGGGACTGTGAGCTGCGCTTTATCGGAGCTGCTGAAGTTAATTGTTGTGTGGATTTGTGGTGAGATTTATGCATGATCACAAGTTTGTTGTTAGTTTCGGTTTCACAGGATTTCACACGGTTTTCCAAACTGGAAATTGTGTCATCCCATAGTGTTTAATGCTCAAATCTTTCATATAATTCAGCATTATTATTTATGTATTTTAGCCTTGAAAATATGGCCATAACCTTGAGTTTTATGATTTTATCTTAATTTCAAGTATATTTCTTACTTGCTGAAAGAGTGGATTTGTCCAAAAGGATCCAATTAGGAATTTACAGTATATACAATTTCAAGAATCAAGGATAAACATCAAACATTATGTAAAACACAGAATCCACTTCCTCTCATACAGCCTAAGTCTGCCCAGCGAGTGCTTGTCTCTGTAAAGATGTGGGCACAAAAGTCTCTGATTTCCCGTTGCTTGGCCAACCTGTGTCATTTCATGCTGACCAGGCTTTAGCCAGGAGCAGCCTTAAGTCCAAGCCAGAATGGCTCCTATCCCAGCTGTCTCTCCTCTTCTCCTGGGGCAATCACAGCACCCGCAGTGGTGCCTGGTCTGGTTGATTTGGCTGGGTGGATCTCAACTTCTGCTACTCTTCAAGAGGTGGTTTTGGCTTTTCCCCTCTCCTTTATTGAGTTATATACCTTTTTGTACATGTAATAGGTTTGCAAAGTGAAAAAGCCCACCCCAGTGGTTCCCATCTCCCACAGAAAACACTGCTCTGAACTGCCTGAAAACAGCTCGTTTGTAGTCCAGCCTTTTCCTTTTGTTCTCTGTGATGTCACAGGGAAATGCACGTCATAATGCTCGACTAGCGACTAGTCCGACTCGTCCTCAAAAACACTGGTGGAAAAACGCTGGGCTGCAGCAAGTGACAAGACGTCCGCCTGCTGCTTCTCTCTCACTATTTAAAAGTTACTAGTACTTATTTATTAGTTACTATTACTAACTATTCCATTAGTTACCAGTAACTAGTCCCATTTTACTAGTAACAATTGATTAGTTACCAGTAACTATTTTTAAATTACTAGTAACTATTCCTTTACTTGTGCTTCTTTTTTAGTTACTAGTAAGTAATTGCAGATTTTTGCCATTGAAATGAATGGGCTCTGCAGTTCAGATATCACCTATTCATTAGTTAGGCCTACTGGTAACTATTCGAATAGTTACTAGTAACATTTTAATTCTTTCTAGTCATTAATGAATTCACTAGTAACTAAAGAAAATGTACGAGTTTAACCTGATTGGTTAGTAGTCCTTAACTAGGAACTGCGCATGTGCAACTCCCAACAAAGATCATCTAGATGTAAGATGGCTCACTCCATAGCTAAAACAAAGCGTTCAACACACAGGGTGAAAAAAGGAGCTGCAGCAATGTGCAGTAGGCCTGTGACAAAAATATGGTGTTTTTGAAAATTAAACATGTAAACCTGTTCTGGTACAACCCCTAAATAAAATGATGAACCTGAAAATGAGCATAATATGACCTTTTTCAATCCAAAACCATTTTTGGATTCCTTTTCTGGTTAATGTAATGTTTATTTGTTGTTTTTAAACAAGAAAACAAAAATATAGCAGTGTTTGGAGGAGGCTGCTGCATATGCATGCACCAATTTACAACATTTACTATCCCAAGACACCTGAAAGTGTCTGGTGTGGCGTTCTGTCAAGAATCATCTCCACTGTAAAGCACCTTTCAGCCATCAGTATGCCTGCTGCTGCTGTAAAGGCAGTCTCGTAGGATTAAGACATCTTTACAGCACCACTTATTTTGACTTATATGACACCTTCAGGTGTCATGGATGCTTACAGTCTCTGAGTTCAAGACCTTTGATTGTCAACACGATGGTGTGAGCTCTATTGACTGCTTGCAATCAAACTATGATCTTTATCATGACAAAGTATACCTGTGTCAGAGACCTGGGTTCACAAAGCCATTATTGAAAGACAAGGCCAATAAAGCTGAAGACCTGTGAGGACCTGTGAATTATGTGGTGTTTTACAAATTGGACTTGGCCATCACAATCAGATCACCAAGTTACTTCCAGGTATATGAATGTACCATGCACCAGCCTTGAGCAGACCCATGCTCATTACATGCATGGCTTACACGATCTCACTGTTTTGGTTGGCTGCTTTAGAATGAATTTGTGGTTTCATTCAGTAATGTATGTTACGTATTTCTACAGAGTTAGATCCAATTACATCAAAAATGTGGACAACATGGCATTCAGATGCAAATACTGTCTCTCTTTACAAATATGAGTCACACTATGCATTGGTTTAATGAAAAAAAATGAAAGTAAAATGAAGTAACTGTAAAAAAGAAAAAGAAAAAAAAAGCTGCTTATCTCATATAAAACTGGGTCAAACTAATTGGTGCCTGATTGCCATCCAATAAAAAATTCACTGGCACTGAGACTGTTCTTCGCACAACAGAGCTATATCAATCTTGTAATGATTAAAACATTTCTCTGCCTCATGCATGTTCATGACATTTTTTTTCTTAAAAAAAGGATTTGGAGAGACTTCCGGTGCATTTTAAAAGTTTTATTGCTTATAACAAGATGATGTAGGTGATAATAATTACAGTGGAAACCTCTTATAGTTATCCTGTCTTCCAAGCACAAATGGATCACTATAAGAGGACGATTGTTATAACAGATTTTTACCCCTTTATTTCTCCTGCAGACATACTTGATATATTTGAAATTTGTATATTTATTACACCTGTGATGGACTGGTGACTTGTCCAGGGTGTACCCCGCCTTGCGCCCGATGTCAGCTTGGCTCCAGCCCCCCCGCAACCCTGTATGCAGGATAAGCGGTTGACGATGGATGGATGGATATGTATTACATGAATATAAAGTAATGTAATCAAATTACTGTACTAATAAAATGTATTGTACACTGTACACTACTGTACAGTGCTGTATATAAAATAGTGCTTACAGTAGGTCAAATGATAATTAGGCTATAATCTAAAACAATATGTGCTCTTTACAAATCCAATAATGTCAGTAGTGCAACTGATGTCTGGTGCACACTAGGAGATTTTCAAGTCTTAACCAATTTGAAAAACATGGGATACCACAGACATAAAATTAAATTAGATTGGATTAGATTAGATTCAACTTTCTTGTCATTGGGCATGTCACTGGAATAAAGCAATGAAATACAGATAGCATTAAACCAGAAGTGCTTAAGCAGTAATTAAATAGAATATGATTATTATTATACAAAGTGCAAGGTATGAATGATATAAATATAAATATATGTCTACATGAATGATTATAACACCAGAATTAACTGATTTTTATTATTTTAATCTTAAGAACACAGACACCAGACGGTTCAGTCAGTACGCAGGACCACACACTTGGCGTTCAGGGACTTGGGATCTCACAGAATCTTGCCTGATCGAACGGGACTTCAGACATTAACAAACATAGACACAGACTGTTGTCATCGGCACTTGTGTGCTGTGTTTTACACCCAAAAAAACAAAAAAAGAGAATAAAACTGTGCATGAACCGATCAACGCATGGCTGAGAAGAGGGAATCTACGCTTTTTTTGTGGTTTCTACATTTTAAAGCGCAAGCAAATATACAATACATTGGTGGTAGCTCAGTCTAATTGGCTGGAGGGTGTTTCTGATCGGAGGCATACCGATTTCAAATTGTATATCAAATCAGTCAAAATCACCAAATCCAGTCGGTGACCTTAAGATTTTGTCTGCATACCCCTCACACTACAGGATCAACCTGTTTCAAGCAACCTCTGCTCGGGATCGCCCCCGCAATTGGTGAAAGGGGCGAATCAGACCCAGGGGTCGTTCCAAATATCCTCTAGTGTGCAGGCAACGTAAGCTACAGCTTGTTGGTGGTTTCAGTGCATTGCTTCATTTTTAACAGCCTGAAAATAAACTGGAGGGTATCAGTGCCCAACTGGTAGCACGGTATGTAAACAAATATATTAAATATATATTTTTATATATTTGTTGTCATGCATGAATTACCCAAAATGAACACTGTAATCGGACTACTTGATTACTAAGCAAATTATCTAAATAGCATTTGCATGGGGATGATTCTGTCCCAAGCTTTTTGATCCATATAAGCCACTGACGACTGTAACCATGATCACTATAAGAGGTTTCCACTGTATAAACTGTAATTGTACAGCACTTTTCATATAAATGCAATATACAATCTGATTAATATTATAAATATGATATTTTATATAATTAGGCAAAAGAGAATAACAATTAATAGGCATGGTGTTTTACTAGACCCTAGGTAAAAGGAAATTGTAATTTACTTTGTTCATTTGAAGGAGGCATGGGAACTGAATACAGCGTCAGTGTCGGGTTTTAGACATGGAGCAATTAATGTGAGTGGGTCATCAAAATGCAGTGACCTTTTCACAGAAACTGTGAGTAAATCAATCATGTAATCTAGATCAAGGCCATGAAGTAATTTCCAAACTGTAAGAAGTACTTTCAAGTGACACATCACCCATAACTGATCTTTTGTAGTATCAAACACTCACCATCTGTAGGTGTAAGTGGCTGTACTGTATAGAGACAACTCTTATGTCCTTCATTGAGCACAGCAGCTGTGGTCAGATTTTACAATGGAAAAAAGATCAATCTAAACTTTTGAAATGTCTCCTGAAAGCATAGCTTCCTGTGCTGAAATGTAAATAAATATAGAAGTTTAATATAATGTATCTTTTTTAGTTTTTTTTTTAGATATTCAGTTTATCAGTATGAATTAAACTGCTGCTACTACCAATAAGATGTCCACATTCTCATTTCCTTGGTAGCTCTTCACTGAGGTCACATTGTAGCATCCCTGGAGCCAGTATAGGGATTCAGAATCAGGTTCCCCATTACCAGATACAGCTCAACACCACCCCCAAAAACACACTCAAGAGGATAAATGCACAAAATATAGAACACATTGGATGAACACTTTAATCCCAAGAGAAAGTTTGTGACAAGAATGGAATCGTTTTTTTTTTAGTTTAGTCTTCAGTTTTCACAAAACTGATGAACTAAACCGCACAACTATCCCTCATCAGCAGGGATTAAATGTTCAAAAAAAGGAAAATGTACAGTTTGTGACCCATTTTAAGTGCTGAGCAAAGCTTTTTTTTATTATTCAGCCTTTAGTTTAGACAGCTGTGGCTCTGTGTCTCACCCCAGGCATTAATATGTACACTGCATGTCTTAGAGGCCAAGAGGAGTAAAAACCAAGCTCCTGCCGATGGACGTGAATTTCCTCATGAAAATGTTAATTTTCAGTCTTAGTTAAACCCACAGTAGCAATCAGTACATACAGAAGAATGTCCTGTCCGTAGAGGGATCAATGGTACTGTTAGCCAATTACTATAAATCAGACAGGGTCTAGCTTTGGGAATATGTCTAGAGATGCTGATTGTTAGCCAGCCAGGCCAAACACAACACTGGCTAGTGAAAATAAAGCATATAACATTAGACGAAAGCAATTCCCAATAACCTGTTCTGTGGCCTGTGTACTTTTGGGAAGTCTCCAAGCAAGCTTTCTTTTCAAATTTATTGGCCAAATGCACTTCTAAAATCACAGCGTGGGAGTGTGGGTGTTGTTTGGCTGTTAGAGGTGGCAAAAGTAGTATGCGGTTGCGTGAGTACAGCATGCTGATGTAGGTGTGTGTGTGTGTGTGTGTGTGCTTTCCAGGGGACCTGGAGGGCTCACTCAAACTTTCTGTTTCACCCCACCACCCACATAAGGTGCAAAAGGCTGTGTGAAAGAAGTGCAAGGCATTCAGAAAAAGTACGGATGAGGGTTGGGAAAAAGGGAGAGGGTCTGAGTGCAGCGAGTCCTTGAGTGAGACAGACATAGACAGAAAAAAATGCAGAGGAGGAACAGAGGGGCGCAGGGGGCTAAAGGAAAGATTAGTGCACTGAGGAGCTCCCAATTTGCTCTTAGCGGTGTCTAATGCGGAGCATTTTGTAGGTAAAAGCCATCAGAAAGCCTTAGACAGGTGCAGACCATTCCGACTGAATGGCTTCTACTCTCCTGTCCTCCAGCATTAATCACAAAACCAATGCCAGTATTTCCCCCTCGAAACTAAATCATTAATAACACAGAGTAGGTGGACATTTGTACTCACACCTGTTTCTCTTTTCTAGAGTGGTAGAGGGGAGGGGTTGGTTAGCGCCATCGTATCTTGTGACTGAGGGTTAGGAGGAATAATGTTTCCTAATTAATTGCTATATATCAACATAATGAGTTGCTGAAATACCTGTGTCGCAGAGGGCTTTTTTGCAGAGGGAGGGAGAAAGGTTTAATTCATTTCAATGAGGTGCTTGGTTGTTTGAAGACCTTTTCAATGAGATGCAATAGCAGCTTTGCAGTTTGCTTATTGAAGCTCAGTTTTAAATGAAATGTAATGTGCAGTCTTGCCCTCACATTCACAAAACTCTGCTGCGAATAAAAGTCTTGACAAAGAGACACAGAGTGATTTTGTGCAGAATTGCACGACCATTTCACAGCATTAGGAAAACAAGGATGCTGATAGAACTACATTTTATACAAGCAATTGTTTTCAACTTTAATGAATGAAAATTGCTGGTCATTTCACACCATGCAAGTTGCTAGGGATGTCCTTCAGCATTTGCCTTCACAGTAGTGACCTGCAAATATTTAATCCTCCACTGGGAAACCTCCCACCAATACCATGCAACAAGGATCACTAGAGGTTTTCTTCTCTGGCTCACATAACTGCAGGCATCTGAGAAGTAAGAAAACCCAGGTAGAGATAACAATAAATTTGGGCATGAAGGACACAGGATTCTTTATTAAACTTAACACCTGTTACAGCATCTGAGATGCGTTTTTAATCAAAGTTGCTCTGCATACTCTTAGGATTCTCCACTGCTTTGGAATTCAGAGGATACCATGCCTTTTGTGCCCTGGTTTCCCATCTACAACAGCATGTTTCACTTCACTAATGCTTTGTCTTTCGCTGGTGAGGCATGCACAAATCAAAGTGGATATTTCTCTGCATCAACGATTCTAAAGTTACTCAGTGTGTTGTACTTTTCCTAAAGTTTTTATCAGAAAATAGTTTGGTCTATAATCCGAGGAGAGATCTGCTAATGCTCTCTTTTTATGACACCCAGGCTGTAATTCAGCTGAAACATGAAAACATTTTCATGCAAACTTACTGATGAGAGAACAGAAGCTCATTCTGCAAGGAATTAAATAGACTGCCATTATCACTTATTCATCTAACATCATTGACATTCAGCTTCTAACCTTGAGCATGAAATCCTCGCAGTAATTGACTTTTAGTCATTCTTACATGATCAAAGACAGACAGTTTCTCATCTTCAGAAGAGACAATATATTGTTGAATGTGAAGCGATCACAACCACCTAGAAACTCTAAGCCTTCTTTTAAAAACAAACTAATCATTATAATATTCAAGTTCTAAAGTCAAACTTAAAGTAAAAATTGGAAAGAACTCAGTGCCTACTGTATATCTTTGTGTTCTCATTTGATCAAAATTGTGCTGCAGCAGCCCCTGCGTTACTCTGTGTTGTGATTCAAATCATAGCATAATGGGCTGAAGTTACAAGAGTTTTGTCATTTGCCATTACCTCATCTGGCCCAATGAAAGAAAGGTAGTTAACGCTAGACAACCCCTTCTTTGTACAATGTGGGACTAACACAACACTAAGGCTACATTCAAACTGCAGGCCAAAGTGACCCAAATCCGTAACAGTGTGAACAGGCCAAGTGACATGGAATCTGATCTTTTCCAGTTCGGATTTGGGCCACTTTCATATGTGGTCCAAATCCGATACAGATCAGATTTTTTAAAATGCAACCTTAGTCCAGACATTCAGATCGGAATTGATGTGATTTTGATGTCACTCTAGAGCAGCTGTTGCCCAGCCAGACGGAGCCACGATGAACGAATGAGCTCCAGAAAAGGCATTATTAAACATGTGGCTTTCTTCCTCCTTGAACTTACTTACGCACAAATTCCCTTTCTTACACCTGAAATTCACTGGGTCACAAGCTCTCTTCTGAGTTACGTGCATGCTTCACAGGTTGCCACTGGAGTCCTCTTCCACTCCTCCATGACGACATTGCGGAGCTGGTGGATTTTAGAGACCTTGCAATGCCCCACAGATGCTCAATAGGGTTTAGGTCTGGAGCCCTGCTTGGCCAGTCCATCACCTTTACCCTCAGCTTCTTTAGCGAGGCAGTGGTCGTCCTGGAGGTGTGTTTGGAATACTGCCCTGCGGCCCAGTCTCCGAAGGGAGGGGATCATGCTCTGCTTCAGTATGTTACAGCACATGTTGGCATTCATGGTTCCCCCAATGAACTGTAGCTCCCCAGTGCCGGCAGCACTCATGCAGCCCCAGACCAGGACACTCCCACCACCATGCTTGACTGTAGGCAAGACACACTTGTCTTTGTACTCCTCACCTGGTTGCCACCACACGCTTGACACCATCTGAAGCAAATAAGTTTATCTTGGTCTCATCAGACCACAGGACATGGTTCCAGTAATCCATGTGCTTTGTCTGCTTGTTATCAGCAAACTGTTTGCAGGTTTTGCTGTATGCAGTGTGCGGTCTTATGTTTGACAGGCTGACCCCCCACCCCTTCAACCTCTGCAGCAATGCTGGCTGTCCAAAGACAACCTCTGGCTATGACGCTGAGCACGTGCACTCAACTTCTTTGGTCGACCATGGCGAGTCCTGTTCTGAGTGGAACCTGTCCTGTTGAACCGCTGTATGGTCTTGGCCAGCGTGCTGCAGCTCAGTTTCAGGGTCTTGGCAGTCTAGGCCATCTTTATGTAGAGCAACCATTCTTTTTTTAAGATCCTCAGAGTTATTTGCCATGAGGTGCCATGTTGAACTTCCAGTGACCAGTATGAGGGAGTGTGAGAGCGATGACACCAAATTTAACACCAGGCATGCAAACTGGTCATGGGTTAAAAAAAGGTGAGAAGGATACACAAGCAGATAAAAACACATAGATGGTGTCATAGGGGTCTCTTTAAGCTTACATGTTTGTATAGATAACTTTCAATTGTCTACTCCAACAAACAATTGCAGAAATATGAGTTAGGTTGTCTGGGAGTCCTCCCCCAGAAGTTTTTGAGCGTTAAACATTTAATTTCCTGCATGTTCAGCAGTTCAGCAGTAACGTCCACACAATGTTCAGCTATCAGACTCGGCAGTGTAGCAGACTTGAAAAAGACCCGCCCTACTCTGCCTCTGATTGGCAGTAAGGTTTAGCCATTAGGAGTGACGACTGGTTAGTCATGTGCAGAGCCATATAGAGAGAATCTTTCTAAACGGCTCTGGGCATATGCAGCTGTAAATTTGCAAAGCTCATGCTAATTTGCTGGACTCGGTAGATATAACTGACAGACTTTTGTTGCCATTAGTTTAGACATTAATGGCTGTGTGATGTGTTATTTTGAGGGGACAGTTATACAAGATGTACACTCACTACTTTACATTAAAGTAAAGTATAATTTCTTCAGTGTTGTCACATGAAAAGATATAATCAAATATTTACAAAAATGTGAGGGGTGTACACATTTTTGTACGATACTGTAAGTAACATACTTTATTTCAATGTAAACCACGATCTTTCCTTAAACCTAAAGTTGTGTTGCCTAAACATAACCAAACTGTCACTGTTTTATATTGTTAACCACATGTTTGACTTCATGTGACATAACATCCTTAAGTTCTGGTCCGCCTGTTGCTGGACTGGTATTTCCATATGACGTTTTGGGGAATGGGCCATATATGTCATTATGGGACTTATTGACAATCAACCTATTTTGTCATTCAAGTATGAGGATGTGTTGAGCTGAAAAATGTAGCCTAGGTGGTTACCAGGCAGGGACTGTTCAGGATGCATTTGGGGAAATGTATGATTGTGATTGTGTTTTTGGTACTTGAGCCATACTGTGACTTAAAAACAAGTTTTCTTTTTGTATTTGTCTGTGGAAAGTCCCCCAACTATGTGTCAGTACAATACAAAATATATGGAGTTATCCATTGTACAAGATGGGACATAGTATTATTATTGCCTGTTTTCCTCACCCATTATTCTTCCACTTACACAAAAATGGATCCCTACAATGCAGAGAATCTAGCAGTGCCTCAGTCTAGACAGCAAAAAGAGTTGTTATTAAAATGTAGGGATACATGACTTACAGTCAGAAAGTGGAGTTTCAAAGTTTTCACACTAGAAATTTGGCAGGACACATGTTTACACATATTGTTCTGGTGATGGACTGCATATGGCCTACCTGGTTGCAGAAGGGATGGTTGAACAGTTAGTAGACTTTAGCCACACCTTGCAGAAACTTTAACTGGTCACAGATGCAGAAGCAGGTGTTTTTAACATATCTAATCAATAATGCAGCAGTTCCTCAGAGGATCCTGTCCAAGCCAGCTGGAAGATGTCTCTCAGTGTTTGCCATTAAATGTAAGTTTGGGAAGAATTATGGCTGCTACCTCAACAAGCTCAACATGCATCAACTCTTTGCAGTTCTTTCTTTTGAAATCCTCTACAACACTGGCCCTGTGGTTGTCTGTAGTACATACAGCAACTCACCTACGTGTGCAATCAATGCTGATGAATTATTTGTAGCTTGTTTGAATCCTCTGTGCAAAAAAAAAAAATACTTTAAAGGCCTCTGATGATTGCCCTTTTTCCCAGCCTGAGTTACAGCACTTGCACTTCATAACTTCAGCTCAGAAAGGCTTTTAATTCACTCTGTGGTTTTAATTTGAAAGGGCCTGATGAGGGAAAACACCTATTGATTGATCATTGTTCTCAGGAAAGGTCATGCATTTGAAATGAATGAGGCGAACGAAGAGGGGTGGGGGGTATAGAATGCTCAGCAATTAAATTCTGATGCAGCAGGAGGCGGGGTTGGGGAGGCTTCAAGTGGAATAAACAGCACATTCAGGGGAGTTAACATGACCCATGAAAGGCCTGTGGAATAAATGGAAAAATGATTCTGCTGTCAGAGGAGCCAGAGGGTGGAAGGGAGGGCATCATGACTCCAGGCTTCTGTTATGTCTCGCTTAATAGTACAGATAGAGAAAACACACACACACACGCAAAGCGCATAGAACAAACAAAAGCCTGCATGCAAAGGTACACAAAGAGGCTCACTGGTGCCTAACTACTTTTCAGAATTTATACTGTGTGCTAGTACTCGCGCCAACATGAGGAGGTCTTGTGAGGATGATGTGATTGAGACACTGGCAAGGATGCTCTTTTGAAAATGGCATTCTCCTATATGAAGACGTACCGTGGACACTCATAAATATATATAATGACAGCACCCATTGGGCTGCCTCATGTCACTCAGATATTGATGTACAGGTAATCATTTCAGCTGTATGAACCATGTGGCCTGCAAAAATCTAAACTCATCTTTGCTATTTGTCAGAACGCAGGGATTTTTAATATTTCCACATATCCTGAGTTGTCACAATTTTATCATATCCATGGTCTCAATGAGACCAAAACTAAAGCTGTGGGAACTTCTTTTTCATCTATGCTGTATGTGTATTTTAGACATAAAAACCTGTAGAGTTCAGTGGGTTGCTGAGTCATATGCGACACATTTTCCCCATATGTTCATTAATATGGTAGCGTGTTATATTCAGCACTGCTATATGGCAAAACATTAAAAAGCTTGTTCAAATTGCTTCGCAAGTTTTCAAGTGTATTTCTGGAGTGCTCAGGGTGTCTTGCATTGTCCACAACTTGTGTTTCTCTGTTCATTATTTGTCAAACGTTTAAACAACCTACATACTGGCAAAGTGAAGCCATTTATTTCATAATTAAGCCATCATATTGCCATAATTAGGGCATTGTGAAGTAAAGTTTAACCATTTTTCAATATATAATTTGCTATGCTCTGCTGAGAAAGCAGATTTTTTTATCACCATATATCAAATTAGACTGTCCTCATTCTGTCAGAATGTGTGAAACCAAGCCAAGAAAGTGGAAGTACTTTCTTGGCTGTGAATGGATTTTTTGCTTTCTTTTGCTAAGGGAAAATGTGGGTCACAAGCTAGTGAGAGCCTATCCACATGGCTTTAAATTAGAGGCAATGGAATGAATTGATACTGTGTGATTAATCTCTCCCATTTTGTTCTAGCGTTGGGCATTTGTGATACATTTCAATTGACACCAACTGAATGATATTTGGGGCTTCTGGTGAGTGATGGCTGCAATTTTGAATTCCGTGGCAAAATGGCTGCCATGCTGTCCTTTAAGGGCATCTACTGTAGTGTAAGGACATCCCTCTCTACTACATTCCCCAAGGATTCCTACCAGTAAATGATTCTGTTATACAGACGGTTGAATGTGGAAAGTAGAAAGCTCGATGAAACATATGGGAACTTTAATGAGTACACAACATTGTTAAGCTTATTTGTTGTAAAGTAAATCCCTACATGTTGATCTGAGGCTGTCTCTCAGGAGTGAAGTATACTTAACACACTCTCACCGCCGCTGTATGCCTGAGGGGTAGATGGAAGTCTGTATGTCAGAACTATGTCAGACTTGTGATAGATATCAATGCCATGCAGTCACTGTGATGATGCTGATTAATCTCGTTTTACATGATGAAAACTAGGAGAGAAAAGATGAAAGCAGTGCCTGATGGCTCTGTTTTCAAAGTACTGACAATCAAAGCAGAAAGAAATAGAAAGACAAGCCACACACATCTATTGTTGTTATTAATAAGGATTCAAGTCCAGTTACTATAAAAAGCTGATGTTTTATTTACAGCCCAGGATAAATTACAAGTAAATTAACACTTGAATTTTAAAAATAAATTACATCCTACATCAGGCACAGTAAGTATAAATCTCTACTCACTCTGATGTTATCCACCGTGGCATCAAAATAAGACTGTGTGATTTCTTTCACAAAGGCAAATCTTTCACCTATTAAACATTTACATAGCATACAGACATTACATAAAACCTAAAGCTGCCTGGATTGTGTCAACATAATTCGGAGACATTATTACTGAACATATGTGCTAAGTTAATGTTCATACCTAATGTAATGCAGAACATTCACTGACAACATTTTTCATTTGCCTCCATGTGGGGCTGCAGCTAACGATGATTTTAGTACTCAAAGCTTCTAAAGATTACTTTATCAAAGAAATACTTTTGCTTAACGGCGGCACCCCTCCCCCCCAGCTGTGAAAGCTAACTCATGACTGTGATGTTACAACCCAAATTCAGGGCCAAACCACTGCGGAGAACAACAAACGCACGTGTATACATTTACAGATGAGGATTGTGGCTTACTTTGGCTAGCCTTCAACTCAACAATTAATCATGATTTCAGTTAAATGCTAAAGTTGCTAGTGTTACTTTGTCTGTGGTCCACTCTGTGGACACCGGGAGCTTTCTGATCACATGCCGTCGCCCTCGCTATTTTCTCTCTCTTTCTCCACTTTGCAAACAGTGCCATCATAATCACGTCGTGTTCGCACAGCATAAGCGCAAAGTACGACAGTAATAAATATCTGTGTGAAACAGTGTGTTATATAGTTATATGGATTAAACGAAGCATCAGTGCAAAGAATTTGGATCGAGCTTGTTATTAATCGAAGTAATCGATTAAATCGATGAATCATTTCAGCCCTACCTCCATGTATGTGATCATAACAACTAAATCATGATAAACATTTTCTATGGATGTTACGTTTTGTAAGTTTAGGCTTTCACATTATTATACGTTATAGAGAAATATTGTGTCAACAGAGACTTAAAACACAAGACACAGCATGTTTACTTTGTTAATATTATATTAATATTCCACTAACCTTAACCCAATATTATATATATATATATTATATATATAACATAATGCTTTTCTTTTAAGACAGACATTACTCGTGATTTAACATATACTGTAGCTAGATGTGACTTTACATTTCAAAGACACAGAGGATAGAGCATATCGAGAAGAAATGGCCATTTTGTGTGTGTTTGTAGAGTCTGTGTGTGTGTGTGTGTGTGTGTGTGTGTGTGTGTGTGTGTGTGTGTGTGTGTGTGTGAGAGAGAGACAGAGAGAGAGACATGTGAGTCCCAGTCCTGAGCTTTGTCCACCCATCGTTCACCCTGAACACCTCCATAAAACTTGCATGTGGAATAAAAACATAGCCTCTCCTACACTGGAAAACACATTGCCACTGAACAGGAATTACATTCCCCTTTAACTGTATTTGGCAAAACAAATTTGTAGTATGTAAATATAATTTATAGGAGACAGGATTGCACAGATACTGCAGATAACCAATTTAATTTAAAAATCCTGAACAAAATTATAGCTCACAGTAAAATCTTCACTTATCACAGTTTATTGACATTGCCATGAGGTCAGCTCTGAGTGAGTGAATAAATATGAGCCCATGACTTCTTATTTAGCATCTTAAAATATACTAGTCCTGATAGAATATGGATGATTTAAACCATGACGTGTTTTAACCCGTTTAATCCCACATTTGTCCTAGCAATTTCAGTACATGCATTTTACTTCTTAGACCTCCCTAACACACAAACTGTATACCTTTTTTGATTTTATGTTGGTTAAGTTAGTGAAATATTAGGTTTTATACTCGGTGACCGGTGGGAAATAGCATAGTCAATATTCATACAAATTCTTCAATTAGACCTATTTACACATTTAAACTTAAAATAACACGTAACTCCAAATCCCCCCATACATTCCACTATCAATAGGTTGTTTAATAGTGTTTTCCTTTTCAAATTAAAAACTACTCAAACTGGAGAAGTAACTAAGTTAGACTGACCTAACAGTGACATCACATCACATCATTGCCAGAAGATGAGTCATTCAGCAAGTTCAAGCAAAAAAAACAAAGTTTAAAAAACACATTTTCATTTCACATTCAGCACATCAGAGCAGGCAGATATGAATTGCATAGTGCAGAACATACTATGGCGGTGCATACTGTGTGCATTCCGCAGTAGGGCTCCATAATATACATGTACCCTGTGGATGATGAAAGACTCCACAATTCATACCTAAACTGGATTGGTATGCTCATGACAAATTGCTTGCAACCATAATAAGGTATCATGCCTGTGTCAACTGATAACCATTTTGTGTATGGCATCATTTTGTAAGACTAATTCAGTACACTATAGATGAGCCGTACTTTGTAGAAAGGGTCGTTTGTCACCTCTGAGTTATCCAACATATATTATTTCAGCGAAACAATTCCTCATTGCATTTAAGATTGCTTCATTGTAGACATCAGGGTTATATGACCAAGACATGTGATGTGAGAAGATGTGAGACCCCATAGAAAGTCAGCAACTCATCCATGTTCAGATTGGTTTGCACTATATCGGTATTTGACATAATTAATAACAATTATTCAATTTGCTAACACTTTTATCCAAAGCAACTTACAATTGTTATATAAATATATATCAGAGGTCGCACACCTCTGGAGCAACTAGGAGTTAAGTGTCTAGCTCATGGACACACTGGTGGATGTGTCACAGTGGAAATCTCTCACACAAAAGGCATGTGTCTTTGCCACTGCTCTGTCACCACCCCTCAGTTGACATCTCAAACCAATTGATCCTCATGAACATCTGCCTCATCCTCCAGATAGTTTACCTCTAGATTGCCATTCAGTAGTCTACCTATCTGAGCCATCACTATTCACTTTTAAATGCCACTTTTTCAAAGGTAGGAATGACCGTGATGCTGCACACAGCACTTGAGGGGTCACGTATGTCTAGGAGGGCCAACACATCTGATAGTTTCTTGTGTTTTCAACTGAAGTCACAATTGTGACTGTTACCAAATTTACATCTCTTACAAACAAAATATATACGCAGGAGTATAATTCTTAAAATATATCAGAAGTAGACACTTAAAAGAACCTCTATCTTTTTGTAGTAGTCGCAGGAAGACATCTTCTTCCAGATGTGCAAGCAGGAAGTAAACTAATCTGGTCATGTGACCTTTCACACTAGTCACATGATACTGATCCATTTAATCAAAACAATTTATTTTTTCATTTAAAAGTTTACTTTCTTGCCAATACAACTTTTAGAGCTTCAGAAATAAAATAAAAAGACGTGGTCACAAATGTGACCGGTGGGATTAAATGGGAGCCATTAGCAATTTTCCACAGTGGCCTTTGCTGTTTAACCTTATGCCAGAGCTCTGTCACTATGTTCCCCAATACTTGATAAAGAGACATATTCTGTGTTTTAACGCGTGATTTCTGTCACTGCTCAGCTGAAGCTTTTATGACAGACCCAGAAGTGGCTGTCACACGTTGAGTTGCAAGAGAACAGATGACAGTCACTTATCCACGTAGGTGGACATGGCTGTCAGAAGCTCAGCTCAGAGGCTAAGTTGTGATTAAGTGTGGCTGTTCCTCTACGGCCCTTTGGAATGGAAACCTGCTGCCTCTTGGCATCAGGAAGACTTTCTGTCCCAATGTTTTCTGTTTAATTAAGCAATGTTTAATTACACCATAATGGTTATCACAGAGCAAACAGTCTATGTCCAGGTAAACATAATTCAAATTGTGGCGAGTGAAGCCAAGACTTGCCTATTATCATTAAAGCTGTGAGACATCAATGCCTTGACAAAGAGGTTAATCATGGTTCAGAGTGAACATAATGGTGCAGTATGGATGCTTGCTTCCCATCCTGCAGCCCTCTCACTCGTCTCACTTGATTTTAGCCTAAATGTTTGTTTTTTTCTAATCCACACCACCTGCATTAAAATGTCCCACGGCGTATTTCCGCTACTCTTCCTGTAGGTTTCAAAGGAGCAAAAACATTAATGAACTGTTCAATAGGCCCAGGCTCTTTGGTCCCTAAAGCAACAGCTAATGGCTTGTGATCTCCCCAGAGAGCTCCCTAAAGCGTTCTCAACTCAAGCTCCTATATCAGATCATTATCGAGCCACCCTTAGCTGCATTTTGCGCACAGTCAGTTTTTTACCATATTATAAAGCCAGTCACACACCTGATGAAGCTTGAATGCAATGTGTATTCCCAGTTCATGTCACATTTCCTTTCATCTCACATGTGTAACCACTGTCTTCACGCTGGCTTTGTCAAATGCCACAGGGGTGCAACTGAGATGGCGTGCATGAATGCCTCACTGGTGGATCGTTATTAATTATCATCAGGTAGAATTATCAGGCTGATGCAACACAGGCTTGGGAATTTCACACTCCACTGTCACACTGGGTTTTTTGAGATTTTAGCGCTCTGTGCTAGTTGGTGATAAGGGCAGGCAGATTCAGGGGATGTTCTTTGTTGAATACTTGAGACAGATGTGTCCTGTATTCACATTCTCTGCAGGTTATGCGTCAGTTACAGTGTACAGACTTGTTTCACGTTTTGTGAAATCTCCAATTTTTCTTCTAGACCAGTGTAGATGAGATGCAAGCTACGCTGTATTCCTGAACATCATCAGTGAGTTAGAAGGAAATTGAAGGTGATAAAATTTATTTTAAGATTAAGAGGTGTTTCCTGAAAGATGTCGCTCTTAGATATGATAGAAATAATCATTGATGAACTGATGCCTGATATGTACTGATAGAAGAGCACCTTAATAAGCTCCAGAACCATACAGAAGGAACATTTTTAGTGGTTATCTTTACTTATCATGAACTCTGATGCTCTGTTAAGTGATGTTTGGTTAAACAGGTTCTAATGTTGAAATTAGAGAATAACAAAATAAAACTAAACAAATTATTATTTTGACAGTTCATTTGCACAAATGATTTTGCAGTTTTTGTCATCGTCCCACTCTCCTTCTCTTCTGGCTGAAATACCACCCAGGTATATTTTCAAGTTTTGTATCTTCTCTTTTCTTTTTATTTATGCTGCGTGTATTGTTACATACAGTAGGTCTAATACAGATATAATGACAGACAAGTTAGTAAGTAAACTTTATTTATATAGCACCTTTCACAGAAAATTGGGGTTACAAAGTGTTTTACAGTGAAAAATTAAATAAAATAAAACAGCAACACGTAAATTATAAAACCATATAGCTAGTGAAAAGCTTGTATAAAACAATGTGTCTTTAGGTGTTTTCTAAAAGGTTCCACAGAATCCGACGCTCTCAAGGCTAAAGAGAGAGAGTTCCAGAGCCTTGGAGCCACCACACAGAAAGCATGGTCACCTCTTGTTTTCAAATGTGTTCTGGGAACAGTTAAAAGGTCTTGGCCTGAAGACCTCAAAGAGCGAGCAGAAGAGTGTGAGTACAATAGACGCCGGATGTAAGAGTGAGCTTGACCATGCAAGGCTCTATAAGTAATGAAAACAGTAAATAAAATTTTAAAATGCACTCTCAAACCAATTCTCAATGAATGAGTTACCTTAACATTCACAAAAGAACTTCTATGATTGAATGTTATCAGAAAACAGGGCCTCTTGCTGACCAGTGTAGTAAGGCGTTACTGTAATATCATTACTTTTCCCAGTAACTAGTAGTGTAAGGGATTACTCTTTCCAAAACAATAATAATATTACAGTTACTAATCCAAGTAGCGCTGTGTTACCAGAACCTTGGCGTGAATGTGCGACTGCGTGGCAGGTCAGCGGCAACAGACCTTATGTTGTTCAAGTCAGCTGTTAGCCAAGAAGCTAAAGGAAGAATGGAAAATGAGGGAGAGAGGCGTTCTTTCCACAGCTGTAAGTGCTGTCATTATTGTGTCACAGTCTAAGATACAAAGAACATTGTCGTCTGTTGTGAACTTTGTGTGACAAGCAAAAATCTTTACACCGCAAACAGTTTGGTACAGATCGCATCTGCTAAAGCAGCGCAGCAACATGAAGCTTGAAGAAAGAAACTCCGGCTGCTGCTGCCAGAGATGCTTGGACTCTGGAGAGAGTGGGGTCTAGCAACGTTGTATGCTTTTTAAAAACACTGAATACTGCTCTTATAAATGTGCAGCAAAACAGTAGATCAAAAGTCAGGATTTACTTGAATATATATTTTGAAAGTAATATACTTACTTAACACGTAACGTAAGTAGTTACTTTTAATACCCAGTAATAGGTAAAGTGATATTATTACTTTAAGGATAAGTGAAGAGTAACTTATTACAACTTGTGAGTTGCCCACACATATATTATCAACTCTTCTTCTAAAATAAATTCAGATAGCACTACTTCACTTTGGCTAATATGTTTTGGAGGTAACACACAGATTAACACCGGATTACATTCCCTGGCTCAGGTGGCACAGCTGGTCAAGTGTGTGTGCACTGATGAATGAGAGGCAAATTGTAAAGCATTTTGGATAAAAGCACTGTACAGGTTCACGTCCTGTCTAATGTTTGAAGTCAGTGTTTGCCTCTTTAAGTATTTCACTAAGACTTTGAGCTTTACCTATCCTTAATCATAAAAACATTACTTGTACAAAGAGCAAATACTGCAGGGCAAACAAATGAAAAACACTGACAGTTAACATGTTCAACATTCTTTCAATAATATGTGTAAAGTTATGCTGATAAGATGCTGAAAAGTGGTTTGCCCGATATTACATTTCCTCTGAAAAACATTGACCAAAGCAATTAGTTTATATGAAGGGAATTCGTAGGAGACAGATTCCAAAATATACCTCCAGGAATAGACAGGAAAGAGAAAACTGGTGAAAAAATATGAAAAACTGAAAACCGTGAACAGTCAGGGTCACCTGATGTAATTTAAGAAATGAATAAATAACGAGTGAATATTTGCACTAAAGATGGCCTTTTAGTACTTTAAATACAGTGTCATCTGGAAGGCGACAAGATGGATTTGATTTGGTATCATACTGCTCTTCGATGGTTTGTATTTCCCTTTCTTTGCTGGAAAGTTAATGAGTAAAAGCACAATGACAAACCGAGTTGTCAATGGAAGCTGAGTCAACTACTTTGGAATCACTAAATGTATTTCAGAATGGAATGGAAATGTCTGAATTTCAGACTATCATTGACAAAAAATATCACCCACTTCAAAATGTGTTCATCCAACACAGAAATTAAGTTGGTATTTAGATAAAAATTGTCAAACTAAGAAATTCAAACACGTGTGTTCCCAGTATGATAAATATTGGAACTATTAATATCTATTTGCTCAGTAAAGATGGATAGATGTGTAGATGGATTAATGATTGCTCATTGTTTTGTTGTATGCAGTGCTAATGCCCTGGTATTCAGTCTTGAGGCTTGTGATATGCAGATGATAATAAACTGATATACTGTGGCACCGCATAAAAAACATTGTTAGCTGTATCTCAGTGATATCATGCCATTTGCTCTATGCTATGCTTACTAATGGCTCACTTGCTAATGCTAACTTTCAGGTCAAGTAGCCTAATGGCACTGGATTCTTTAGCTGATAGTGAGTTACAGAGCTGAGTGCGCACACACACACACACACACACACATATATATCCATATATGTGTCAGCCACAAATGTGCAGTGGGATTACACAGAATGTGTACTAGCATTTGCCCTCCGCACAGTCAATATCCTGAATAAAGCATACAAGCTGCTGGGTCTGTGGCGTTGGCTTGAATGAGCCAAATAAAGTCAGTAGTCTTTGGAGGTGTTACTGCTGGCACACAGAAAATCATATGCAAAACTGTTACAGTTGGGTGGTGGTTGAACTCAGGTGCAAACACAGACACAATAACTAGGCAAGGGTTGGGAAGGCCAAGCTGGAGAGCTAGAGAGTTTGTGGATCCAGGAGCGTGGCTGGCGAGGCGAGGGGGGCACAAGGCAGTGGAGGTCTGGAAACAAAGTGAAGAGACAAAAAAAACTGTTAGGAACAAACTTTAGGGAGAAGGCTCTAGAAAAACAAGAATCATCTGAGTTTAGGCCGACAACTGTTACCACGGATGGCGAAAACAATCTGGAACCGGCCCTCCAGGAGGTTGGAGCTTAAGAGCAGAGCGGTGATGAGTAGATCTGCTGCAGGTGTGGAGGAGAGCCAGGTGCCGAGCCAGCTACCACGCCCCCTGTACAGAGACAACCACAGAGAGAACACACATCCCAAGCAGCCATACAACCGAAGAAGTAACACAAAACTGCTCATTTATGTTGCGTTTAACATGTAGTTTTACTGGTACTAGGTTGCTAATGCTCGAATGCTTTCAAATAACAATGTACAAATTGCTCTTTCTTTCTTGTAGGGAAAGTGAGAAGTCCATTTTTACACACAATCATACCTATAATTGTTTAATATAATCATTAATTGAATGATTCCCTCAGCAACATATGTACATAACTAGACTACATGACCCCCTCACAATGTTAATTATCTCATTAGATATTGCAGCGAATCTATATTTTCAAGTATAAATCTAGTTTACGAATAATCAAATATAAAAAAAAGAATTATATTAATATTCTGTGTGATATTAATAATACTATATTAATAGCGCAGGAAGCTGTTTACCTGAATATCGGTAAAACAAGCAATAAATATAATTTTAACATTACGAAGCAAATGTCAGATCTGTGCTAATGTTAGCTGGCTGCCCCTGCCTTGCATCACTCCACATTAGCTTTGTACCATTACATCATTTCTTGCAGGCTATAGTATTATATTTGCTATAATTATTGTATTATTTTGTATTTCCGTTGTGACTTTTGTATTTGTGTTGTGGCTTTTGTATTTGTTTTGTGGCTTTTGTATTTGTGTTGTGGCTTTTGTATTTGTTTTGTGGCTTTTGTATTTGTGTTGTGGCTTTTGTATTTGTGTTGTGGCTTTTGTATTTCCGTTGTGACTTTTGTATTTGTGTTGTGGCTTTTGTATTTCCGTTGTGGCTTTTATATTTGTATTTGTTTTTAAATAAGTTGCCAAACATGGCAGATTTTATTAAAGATGGTAGAATTTTATTAAAAGTTTGATTAAGTGTTTCAGTTAAACATTCTGAATGCTAATCCTGCTGATCATAAGGGCAGTAACCATCCCTCATAGTTAGTTTCTTATCAAATGTCAGCAGTCTCTTAATTAGTCTGCTAACAGAGAAGTAACAATTGTCTTAGGAAAGCCTATTCTGGGCTTCTCATCCTGGGATGATTTCACATCGCAATTAGAGGTGTTGCCAGCAATGATGGTCAGTGGTTTATTATGAAATCATTTGCACCAGGGAATGTAATAATTGCTAGAATGTTACCCTGTAGCAGCATTAATTAAGGGAGAGGATACAGACAAAATCTGTCTAAAAAAACAGAGCAGACTGGATGAGAAGCGGAGGACAGTGATGAAAGTAGGATGTCACATTCAGGCGCAGAAATGCCCTCAGATCACAGAGCAGTCCTTAAAAATATTTTCTCTTAGTTTTTTGTGATGAATTATACTAATGCCATCCACACAAGAAGTATAACATTTTCCTCATTATTCCAGGTTTATCAACGTGAAACTGGAATCTCAACTTGAGGTGATTATTTTTAGTACAGCCTTTGCTCCATACATACATGGAGAGTAAATGTGTATTCAGGTCATGGCAGCTGCAAACTTATGGACTAAAAATGCAAAAACCTTAAAGAGTTCATAATGTAAAAAAAAGAAGATATAAAACAATTATTATCATTATAAAATATGAATAAATATATATAAATAAAAAAACTGTCCAGTCTTTTAATTTAAGCCTGCAAATTTTCTCTGCCTTTGAGGTAAGGAAGGGCCACAGCTAACTATCAGAATTTACTGTGTCTAAGTCACTGATCACCTTCACGATGTGGCAGAAAACATTAAAAATGACTCCAAGTTTCAACTTCAGGCAAATGAAGACAACACAAATGACTAAGAATACGTTAGAGGTGTGCAGCACTATAGATGCAAACATTTTGATGTTATAAACTATTATTATTATTATTATTATTATTATATATTATAATTCAGTTTATATATGTTTTGTTCTAGATTTATATATATATATTCTTCTCAACTGAAAACATTGACATATTCATATTTATGTTCCCTGAATTCCAGCACAAATGTATACTTCAAATCTAGCACGCTGCACACCGCAGATTCTTCACTTCAAACTGCTGACGACAAGCAGAAATAACTGGGATGACAATCCATTGTACCCACTGAATAGTCTGATTATTTGCATTTCTTTACTCCAGTGATTAGGAACAAATGAATAATATTTTTGCAGTGTAGTTCAGGAAAATAACACAAAAAAGTTTTACAGAATAGTCAGAGAAGAATGTTAATAGTATTGAAAGTATGTATGTTAGAGCAGGTGGGAAAGCCAAGGGAATATGACTACAAAGCAAAAAAAGAACCTTCAGTGGGAACAGCAGTGGTCTGTTTACTTTGCCAAGCTTACACTGCAATGAGAGGACACAGGAGGAGGAGAAACTGAAACACACTGACTGAGGAGCTGAGAGTGAGAGTGCACCCTGTGGTCAAGTGCCTTGGATTTGTTGCCACATTCTGCACGAGTGCAGTCCAGGTCATATGAGGCCACAGTGGCACCTTCTGAGACTAAAAGTCTGAAACAAAACACCAGTTGGGTTTAAACATATAGAAACCCATCTGAGCACCGTGACAAGTGTTCAGGTGTTATATGATTCAGCAACAATATTACGCACATCCCCAGGATCTGCTTTGATTGTTTTCTGCTGTGTACACGGGGTAATTTTACCCTAGCCCGGGGCAGTTTAGTTTTTGAATTGATGAACCAGAAATCAACACTTAGATTTGAAAATGTATAATAGTTTTTTGAGATTTTTTGTAAGTAACAAAAACACAACAGTTATGATAAAGCCTATTTATCCATTGGATCTGTTTCTGTTACTCCGGAGTGGAACACTGTGGAGATTTAAAAGTGGAACAAGGTTGATGACTTTTAGTCAGTAAATTAAATGCCTTGAACTTGAAATTAAGAAAGACACTTTTGGTGATTCATTATTACTTTTCATTTTGATTCACTAATTGAATTCAGAATTATAATTAATTGCTCATTACTGTTTCTCTGCATGTCTTTTCCTTTATTATTTATCCATATAAAAATCATTAGCTTAATTAAAAGAAATAAATATAGTTTGCTACATATTCTGAACTAATTTGCATCTATTCATGCAAGTCATGCCTTTTGTCAAATAAATGCCAAGATGAGAGGTTGTTTACATTAATGAATCAGTTTGTCGACACTGAAAGCATTGAAAGGTGTTAGAATAACAGCTTCAACTATGCATCCCATAACTTTTTGTTTCCAAAGTCAGGTGAAACTGCGCCAGTCCCTTTCTACACAGACAGATGGTAATGGAGTGAAGCTGTGGTGGTTAATATTTAGGGTGCATGCTAAACGACCACTCGAGCTTTAAAGGGCATATGGCACAAGTCATACAGGAATTAAATGGCTAGCGGGAACAGAAGGCCGATATCTTCTTCACCTTTTAGCTGACAAAACAGCCTTTGCATAATATATTACGATGCACATTGTTCTGGTGGAAAGGTGACAACTTTGCTGACTGTAAGTTCACCCAGTGGGAGCTTCTCAAGCTGGTACAGTGTAGTTAATGCCTGCAGTTGCACATTTCAATCTAGTAATTACGATGGATGTCAAAGGGGATTACATTGTTTCAGAATGGCATGCTCATGTATTGCCTATGTATAAGGTCTGCAGACATTATGCTGCTGCCTGCTAAATGTGACATATGCACCCTGATATACATATTCTGATGCCAGCTGCTGCTCAGCATGTAAAAAAAGATAAGTCTGTAATGTAATATTGTATAGAGTTGAGGAAATGACAGCAAAAGATTAGAAAGACTCAATCTGCGTTTCAGATAGCAGGATCAAATAGACAAAACAAACCTCAGGCTGATGTCTTTGAAGAGAAATATTCATTTTGTTGGCCATGTTTGTGAAAGCTATTTAAAGTAAAATTCTGGCATTTTTCATATTTCTAAAAAATATATATAAACCTTTATTTACAGAGTCCAGTATAGCATAAATTAAACACAATTTTTCAACCATGAGCTGAAAAACAATACATTACATAAATTAAAATACAATACAGATTTACACAAAGTTTACAAAATATTTACATAGACAAAAATGCAATGAATTTAAAATAAATTAAAATAAAGTATTTTTCCTCATAATTGTGGCCATTCTGACTATGGGTCTCGATGATTTTGCTTTTGCCACTTCAATTGTAGAGATATCCAGAATCTCGGGCAAAATAAAGCATGAAGGGGCAAGCAGTGTGAGACTCCTAAAGCTTTCCAAATAACCTTTAGTTTTAGATAAATCGCCTAAGTAAACACAGGAAATAGCCCCCAAGGTTAGCTATTATATGATTTTATTTCAACAGAGGTAAAAAGATTTCAAAATGTCCTGAAAGGCTTTGATTGCTTTGTATAGGGTGGCTATTACCGTTTGGTCGAGGCAGCCTCCAGTTGATGTTGGGGAGGTGGAGCGGTCATCAGCATTGCAATGTTGGGCAGAGCTGCAAATTTGTTGTAGATACACAGATGGGATTTCATCCATGGACTGAATTTTTTAAGTCTGTCATCAACATGTCCTGCTCTTTTATTTATATGCTTTTATAAATGTTTCTATATTTATTTTTTATTAAAAAACAGACACATTTAAGTCTGATGATACTTGCACTCATCAAAAGCTCGCCATGCTTTTCACATTGATAGGACCTGTAGAAATTCCTAAAAAAATTGACGGCACAGACACATTAGTAGTAATTAGTAATTAGTAGTACCATTGGAGTATTCTGTAAATGTTCTGGCAGTAAATGTGGATTCCTCAGCATTTTATAAAATATGTCGCATACATAGTCATATATTATGTAGGCTCCTATGTTTCTGTTCACCCTCTACACAGGCTGCATGTGAAAATAAATATCAACATCATCACTTGCATCTATTAAATTAGAATGTACTGATTTGTAGAGGTCCTCACAAATGCACAAAAGTATTGGTTCACTTTCATTTACAAGTACATTTTACCCAACATGTCCTCGTGCCTGAACAACAAAACAGGTTGTTTGTCAATGCCTCCCAAAACGACACATGAGCACTTCCCATAACAGTCCAGCAACAGTTGGACCGGGCCTATGGTACACGCGTCAGGTGATGTAACATTCACTTGATTTCACATGGGAGTCAAACGCTGGTCTCCTGTGTGAAAGATGGGGGTTTGACCCATTAATAAACCCCGTCCACCACTAACACGGACTTTGTCGCTCTTTGTAATAAGTCAACCGACTTCCTCCTGTGCTGCTGTAATATGGCCACAAGAAATCACAGCCCCAATAAACATAAATATGGGGCGTAATAGTCTGCTTGAACAAACGGCCTCTATGGGCGTCATTCTAGTGAGGACCGGCTGTTTACAGCTGACTGTTACTGTGGTTCACAGTGTTGGGCACTGTAATAAAATTACTTTTCCCAGTAACTAAGTAGTGTACTTTTCTAAAACAGTAATATTATTACTAGTTACTAAGGCAAGTAACGCTGCGTTACTCATTACTGAACGCACCATCCTTGACGTGAATCCACGACTGTGTGGCAGGTCAGCAGGACCGGACTTTGTTGTTCATGTCCGCTGAGAGCCAAAACTAAAGGAAGAATGGAGGACGAGGGAGAGAGGCGTTCTTTCCACAGCTGTAAGTAGCTACTGCCATTATTGTGTCACAGTCTAAGATGCAAAGAACATTGTCATCTAGTGTAAACCAGCAAAAAGCTTTGAACCGCGAACATTTCTACATCTGATTTATTGAAGTGTCTGCTGAAGCAGCACAGCAATGTCTAACTTACAGAAAGAAACTCCGGCAGCTACTGTCGCTGATGCTGGACTCGTCGGGAGAGAGTGGCTTTAACGTAACGTTTTGTAACTACTGAATACTGCTCTTATAATAGGCTACAAGTGCAGAAAAACAGCTGTTTAAAAGTCGGGATTTACTTAATTTTTTTTTTTATTTCAGCCGCTGGTGTTAACGAGCATTAGGCCTAGGCTATATGCTTTGTGAAAACCATACTCTTTGCTGCTGTTATGACGATATTAGCTAAAAAGTCGGGAGAGACAGCTTTGTCTGGGGGTGAAGGGGGGTGGTAGTGAAAGCAGTGTTTCCCGTAATTAGCCTATAATTTGGATAATTATCAACATTGACTGCCACGTATTGATTTTCAGATTTTTTACTAGGCGTATTTAAAATCATATTTGATTGAGGAGCTGTATAGAGGAGCACCTCATCACCTCTCTCTCTCTCTCTGTCTTTCTCACTCTCTGTCTCTCATGAACACAAACCTGTCCAAAGTTAGAATGGACAGTAATAAAGTTACGCAACGAGTAACGTTACTAGTTACTTTTATCACCCATTAATAAGTAAAGTAATAATATTACTTTTTTAAGGAGTAATAACTAGCTAGTAATATATTATAATTTCTGCAGTGCTCCCTCTTCCGTCTGTCACTGTAATAAGCCGGAATGGAAATCTCTTGTAGAATAATCCGGTGCTGGTTTGCATGGTATTTTGTGCAATCACTCCATTCATCCATCGTCAACCGCTTATCCTGCGTACAGGGTCGCGGGGCGGCTGGAGCCAGTCCCAGCTGACATCGGGCGCAAGGCGGGGTACACCCTGGACAGGTCACCAGTCCATCACAGGTGCAATAACTCATTCTTCATAAAGTCTGTTAAGACTGGCGGTCAAACTGCCGGGTCAATTGGTGGAGCAGCAACTGTTCCATTAAAGCTTGAGCTGCTTGTATCTGATGCAGGCTGTACATCTCTGGCTGTGCTTTTACTGACTGAGACTGCCTGTATTTCACCTGGGTCTGTGGGACTTGCTAAAGATGTTTTGACTGAGTCTGTGCTAGTACGGACTGAGGCTGGATGTGAATCAACTGTGCTTGTACTGGCTGACGATCCAGCATCTACTCTTCTGACAAATTTAAGCATAGCCTCTGTAAATAATAGATAACAATACTTGCTAGATATTAATGTTATCAGCAGCTTCAGGCTCATTTAAACTGGCTCCCCCAGGTCTCCTTCAATACATTTTCAAAGGTAAAATTCTATTTATACTCTTGACTGAATATGTGATGTTTATTATTTTTCTTAGATGTGCATCTATATTGCCCAGTCTGCCCAGCTAATCAACATTTTAAAAGTCACTGTGAATCCATCTTGCATTAGTCCAGAGTTGTAACTACCTACATCATACATGAATTTATATCTTGTCTATGTTCTATAGGTAAATGAACAATTTCATTTAAAAATCAACCTGAAAGCAAATGAAAACAGAAATCTTAAAAAAAAAAAAAAAGTTATTGTAAATAAATTCAGGCATCAAGGGGTTAAGTTACTTTTATTTGCTGACATCAGACTTTGAGAGGAGAGAACACAAGTTTATCTGACTGCTGTTAGTTTTTTTTTTGTCTTCTTGTTCATGACATTTCACAAAGTTAACAACGGGCTGTTTCACATTAACCAGTCATTTTATTATGAAAGTGTAACGGGACATTGCATTTGTATTATCTCTAACTTGACCGAACATTGCAGATCTTTTGTTGCTAACTTGACCGCGGAGGCCTACATGTCCAAAAACACCAATGGTTCTAGACCATTTTACTATTGCACAGCACATGGATATAAGGGCACATTCCCCAGTAAAAAGGGGCTAGCGACGCCTATGACGCAGTGGCTTAGACATGCCTTTGGTGTGAGAGTCCCGGGTTTAATTCCCACTGCAACATCCACCAATGTATCTCTGATCAAGAAACTTAACCCCTAGTTGCTCCAGAGGCGTGCGACTCTAACGTATATAGGAATTGTCGCGTTGAATAAAAGCGTCAGTTAAGGGACAAATAATCAGTGTTGGTCAAGTTACTTCCAAAATGTAATACATTATAGATTACTAGTTACTGTCATTTGAGAGTAATTAGTTATATTACAATACTGTCTCTGAATTGTAATGCTTTACACTACTTTTGCGTTACTTTGAGTTACTTTTACTGTTTATTTCATGGGTGCATTATTCTGATAGTAAGATGTGCCTGAATAGGTGGGTTCTAGTGATGTGCAGTGATGTGATGTGAGTTATATCCACGTATCGGGTGGGTATTTGTCATAAAAATGAACCTGCTGATTAATTGCAGAGGGGGTGGGATAAGATGAATCGTCTCCCCATAAAGAAAGACGCTGAGCGCTTTCACGTGTGAGGTATAGCAGCATAACGTCACTGATTATTTGAATCTCCCAACACTCTGACAGGATCGGTCAGGATGAACTGACAGCAGCCTCTCTAATTATGAAAGTAACTTGTTAAAGCACAAACACACAGCCTACAGAAATCTCTTTATGCATGATCCATCAGCGGAGCTACCGTATTGTTAAGAGGAGCCGAGCTCCCCCCGTACTTTGCACCCTGCCTACAATCTCAACCATCAGATTCTCGCAACAGGAAATAATGTTTCTCTTTTATTCATGGATTTGTTTTTCTGCTGACAAAATGTTTCTCGATGTGAATTATTTAAAAAACAAAATACTACTTAATTTTGGGTTAAAATGTGTTGCAATGCGCAGTACTGAGATTGTAACGGGTATAATATTACAGCTTACTTTTAGTAATGCGTAATATTACTGTGTTACAGAAAAGCGACATTTGAACGCCTGATCAACACCACTTTCTTTTATATATATATATGGTCAGACTTTCAAAGTAATACATGGGGTTAATGTAGTGAAACGTAGCATTTGGTTAGGTTTTAGGCACCAAAAGTACTAGTTAGTACTAGTTAGTAGTTAGTTACTAAGCGGTTGTCGATGGATGGATGGATGTTAGTTACTTTGCTTACTAACATAACGTAGCTTAATTTAAGTTAAAAAGATGTTAAAGTTGACTACTGGTTTCACACTGGAAACAGACACAGGTCCTGGGTCCTCCCTACGAGGACTTTGTCGCTCTTTATAGTATGTCACCTGACATTGCTCTGACCTGACAAGTAATGCTTTTAGAGTTGAAAAATTATGCTAAAGGGGCAGCTAGTGTGTTAAAGTGCTTCCACCTTCCTCTATAAACCCAACAAACACAAATTCATTGAAACACTGAAACATCTACATCTAAGTGACTGGAGCACAGTAAAATCACAGTCATTTGGGAACCTGAAAGGACTGCATACAAGGTGAAGTCAGTTTAAGTAGGACAGCTTTTGTGATTTCAAGTTATGTGGCATGTATCTAGTTTTACCCTACATTCTAGACCAACACATAACTGAAATACTCAACATGTTGCTTAGGAGTGCTATTGGATATAATATTCTTATATGTGCAGGGGCTACATTTACACATATATGATATTTTATATATGTTCAACACATCAGTAAGCATCGTGCACTTGTGTAGCAGAATTTGGTCAAGAAGAATAAAATAGTACCTTAAAATCAAAAACTCTACTGAAGATTGTGCCACACAAATGCAATTTATAATAAATAATCTCACTGCATCAGTAATGTAGATATTTTATTTAAGACATAAGAGAAAACCTAAACACTGCTCTACTTTATGTGATGTCCTACTTTTGTTGAACTCACACTCAGAGCTCACTGTGTACTGCAGGAATATGCTCTCTTTTAAAGTCAAATGAAAAAGTTCTTAAATTAGAATCTACCTTCAGCACACCCTTACTGCTCATTCTGCAAGAGGTTCTGTGAAAGTATGAAATATGTTACAACATATGTATATAACTCAGTGTAATAAAGTATAGATTTATTTTACAAATAATTTCTAATATTATTAGTTTATAATTACCTACTAACTAATTTAAGGTGCTTATATGGACAAAAAGTGTTTTTCTCTGTTGTGTAATAAGAAGTACTGTGCACCTTTTTGCATGAATCAGATGATTTCTTAATTCTCAGTCAAGGGCATGTTTTTCATTGAAAATATCTGTTGAGCAGCAAATATAGCCCCTCAGGTTACTTTGCCACTCCTTTGTCTTGCAGAATTGTAACCCCAACCCAAAACAAACAAGTCCTGACAGCAACATGCAGGCCCTATTTAATTGTGGAAGCAGCATTGATACAGTCTCAAGGGTGAATTGATTTCGTTATAGCATCAGGTCAATTTCTTGTTGTCAGTGGTCAATGCCCCTTTTAATGGCTTATGCAAATAAGTATTGTGAATCTATGCAACTGACAGTCACTTTTGTTACCAAATGAAATACACTCATCTTGAAAAGTTGGTTAAAAGGCAGCATGAAGTCTAAATGAAAGACTAATACTCATCATCACATACTTATCTGATAACTACAGTATATTCGAGGCAGTGGCAAGTTCCCACAATCTCCAAATGTATCACAAAGCATCATCACTGTAAAAAAAAAAAAAACTTCTTCTACAGTAGGACGATATACAATTTGTATATAAAAATAAAAGACTTTTGTCTGTGTTATTAGGTTTAAAATAAGTATGTGTTTTCGTTTTCATAGATCCCACATCAAAGACTATACCACACAACTGGCCACTCACAATTATCAAGTGATCTCCCAATCCCGATTATTTAAGCTGACCTCGATTAAATCCACAATCAAAGGCATTTTAAGGCAGTTTTAAACCATAAACTCTTTATCGGCAAGTTTAATTGCTTCCACCCAGCTTTTCTAAGTAGATAATTTGCATAAAAATGCTTGGATGGAAACATAGCTTTGTATAATAAACTAATAAAACCAAGCATCCTTTCCAACCCTACACAACAGGCTATTCCAAATAATGTGCAGCAGAGTGAGATTTATTTGTGATTTATATGAAACAGGCTTATATTATAGACAGGCCTTTTATTTCTAAATACCTGTGTCTGATTAGTGCACTTATTTTAGTTACTGCATTATGCTGTTACTGAAAAATGAGAAATCCAGAAAAACAAAATGTTGGAAATAGCATATTTTATATTGAATTTATTTCATTAAAGCCATTGAAATGTCCATTATGCTTAGTTGGCATGCACATTACATAAGAGGCAACAGGAGTTTATCCAGCCTTTATTTTCCTCCTGGTCTGTTTGGGGTCAGCCTTTACTTGTTCCCAGACAGTATTTGAGAAAATAAGGTATTAGGCTTATGGTATAATAGTGGCGTAAAATGAACAGAAAAAGACAATTAAATCATCAATTGCAATTTTCTGTATGACAGTTAATCGTCAACTAAACACAACCATTGTCTTCTATTTGAATAACACCCCCAACTGCCTTTTATTTCCTAGCTGTAAATAGCTGTAGCTGCAGTAGTAATGGATTGACAGCTGTTATTATACTGCATTCCTCCTGTCCCAGGTGTAAGCTTTGGTTGCCACCGGTTTCTAAGACAACTAGAGAGCTTTTGTATCCATTATTTACTTTAATTACACTTCCTGTTGAGACATTTTACTGCAAAAATATACATGGTTTTGTTTCCAAATGACAGGCTCTTGGGTGTAATAAGAACAGATTGGCACAAATTAGAGCGGGGAACACGAGTGAAAAACTTCTTCTGACAGCACGTCGTTGTGAAAATACATATTTTTATATTTTATAAAAACACAGTGTTGATCTTCATCTTTCTCACAGTGCACAAAACATGTAGTTTTGTCAGATTTTAATACTGTTAAATTGTGCTGTTATTTTATAGTTGTGCATAATTGAAGAATCAACTTGTTTAAGCAATAACATTTCAAATGATTTAAAGTGAGAGTTAACTGGAAGGCGTGGAAAGTAGTTTCCCATAGATAGATACATAGATGGATAGATCTTTACTTTTTATTAGTGTTGTAGTCAAGACCGCCCAAACCGAGACCAAGTCAAGACCAAGACCAGAGTTTATCGAGACTGAGACAAGACCAAGACTTTTAGGGGCTGAGCATAGTCGAGACCAAGACCAAGGGAGGGCAAGACCGAGTCAAGACCAAGACCAGTTCCCTGTATTGCATGGCACGTAATAAAATGTGGAACGAGATCACAGGTAGTTCTCAAATTGATCTGAAAGATCCACATTCCCATTAAAACACCCACATACAAACACTAAGAGCTGAAATCAACATAAGCATCGCAGGGAGGGGTGACAGTCGTTAATAAGGGTTATTGGTTGCAGTCCTCCATATCCGAGACCGAGACAAGACTGAGTACAAATGCGGTCGAGACCGAGACGAGACCAAGACCATCAAAAAGTGGTCTTAAGACCAAGACCGGTCTGGAGTACTACAACACTACTTTTTATAATTGTTAATTAAACTTGTTAATTAAAGTGTAAAAACACTTAATTTAAAGGGGTTATATTTTTCAATGAAATCACTTATTAATAAATCAAATTTTAACTGCCTTTTTGTCAGTGGGCTTAACCTCATTTAGAAATAAACAACACAACTGTTTTCTCTGTTGCATGGAACAGCTACTATTCTGTTTTCGCGTTTATTTTGGGATCTCTGTATGAAAGCGGGTGTGTTTTGGATTATACTTGCTCATGACCTCAAGGAAGCACATGTACAAGCACACACCTGGTTGCAGTTTTTAAACCGCACAACTAATGGCCACTGAAAACTACATATTTTAAAAAGTGACAGTGTTTTGTCATTGTTTTCTACCTCCCTGTGGCACTCACCGCCATTCTGACTATGAGCTTTGAGAAACTGGTTCTCCAGCATCCCATTCAGTCTGGACCCTCACGCAGCTTGAGAAAAAACACTCCTACATCAGAAGGCTGTTTGTTGATTTCAGCACTTGGGCTTGAGTACAACACTGGATATGGAACTTCCTCACAAACAGACCCCAGACAGTTCAGATAGGTGGTGACACCTCCTCCACTCCAGTGCTCAACGCCAGAGCCATCCAGGCTGTGTGTTCAGCCCCCTCCTGTTTACACTGTACACCCAAGCCGGCATCCCCCAACATGAAGAGAACTCTGTTGTGAAGTCTGCCTATGACACCACCATCATTGGCTGGATTTCAGACAAATGAGACTTCATATTTGGAGGAAATCGGCATCACAGAGAACCTGTCATGGCCATCTTGGGCAGATAATCTGTTCCCACCAGCCTTGAATCAGGAACACCACCAAGATTGTCAGGAGGTGCAAATTGGACCTAAAATCTGCCTCTAGTGTGGCCAGCATTATGTATCTTAAGACGGCTAAATTTGTGCGCCAAGTTCTTGTTAACTTTTACACAGGAGAAACAGAATGCATCCTGACTGGAAACAACACCTACTGGCATGGGATGTGCACGGCACAAGAGAGCTCAGCAGTGGGTGATTAAAACTGTTCAAAGATCATTGGTACCCATCTACCGAGCATCAGTGATATCGGTGCCCGCAGAGCCCAAAGGATACTAAGAGGCCACAGCCTGTTCACTCTGCTGCTGTCTGCCAAGAGTCAAGAAGTAGCTAACCCTGTGAAGACTCAGAGAGAAAGTCAATAAAGTTATATGACCCTCACTAATCCATACTCAGGAGGATATTTGGACTTCATCAATAACCCATACAGGGAACAGAGAACAAATGAATCCAACTTTGCAACTTAGAGTCAAATGTACATTAATTTATAGAACATGTATGTATTTTCTTTAACTTACCTTCAATCACTTTACGTAGCTGTTCCCTTTTACCACTTGCTACCTGATTTCAGATTAATTTCCTCACAAAGATAATTTATCTCTTGACTGATCAAGACACAGCTTAGTGTAAAACTGAGCTAAATTTTAAGTACATGTTAATAATAGAGAATGTTAATTAAACTGCTGCTGCTTCAATACGTTTTCACTACATATTGACAAAGAAGGCAGACATACGTAGGTTTGCTACATTAACGCCTGGCTGAAAATCAGTGTTTTTCTGCCCAGTTGATATTGATGGGTGACAGTGATGTTGCTGGGTCCTGGAGTCCACCAGAATGTCACTGCAGCAAGGTGAGAAGTTAAACCACTGGAAGTCAGCTAAAACAAGATTTCTAGGGGTGTTAAGTTACTCTTTAAGAACTAGACAGCTTTGTGCAAGGGTTGAAAGCCATAGTAAATCTATCTGTGTGAAACCGACCCCCGATCTCCTGCATTAAAGTCAGACACACCAATCCACCACCCCAGCCTCTACAGCCATCCTTTCTTTTCTTGTTACAAAGAGGGCACACTGCTTCCTGCATTAGCACCAATGTTGAGTTTGGACTTAAAAATGTGAGATGCAGAATCATCCAATATGGATCAAAATCCTAGAATACTGGGCTAACCTGACGGAGGACAGGGCTGGAATAGTATGGAATTCCCCAAAGCGCATCTAATCAACAGGTTAAACCATAACCCTTGTTGATTTGAACAAATCCAAATAACAATCTCAAAGATCTTACTCAATATTCTTTCCAGAATCTACATAATTGAGGTGAGTAAGCCCCCAATAAAAAACAACAGGCCAGACAAGCTGTTTTACTTTTGTGAGTTTGATTTACAGAAGAATGCAGGCTTGCAGAAATATTCACCTGCGACATCTGCACCAAACAATTAAACAGCCGAAAACTGGCTAAAGCAGTAATGCACCCGACCTCATGGGACTAGTGCTATCACAGCAGCTCTGCAGCAGTGTGGTGATTGTTAGAGCCTCATGGGACGTGCAGGGATGTTGTGCCCAGTCCTGTTGTCCATACACTAAATTAGGCATGTGGCAGTGTCATATGCAGTCATTTGCATGTAGCAGAGGAATAAGGGAATAAAGGAGAGTAGAGACTACCCAGAAACAGGAGCAAACATGGCTTCCAGCTAATGTACAGGCTTCATAAAGCATCCATGCAGTTTAAGCCATCTTGCCTTTAAAATAAGGGGCCTCTTCCTGAAGTGATCATGTCCACGGTCTTAGCACATGCTTCTGTTCTACATCAGTGCTACCAATTACGTGCCTCTGTCAGTGAACAAGAAAATGTCTCCTTGGAGATAACGATTTTCATGTAAGTTATTTTGAGTTGTTTTTAAAGACTATTTGAACAGCTTTGAACAGTTTTTGTTGCTGACCAAAGGTTTTTCAGCGCCTGAAACTTCTTTATTTGTAAGTACAATGGAGCTCTGAAAAGCCTTTTCTCCTGACACTGTCACATCTGTGACTGTGATTACTATTCTTACACTTTATCTCTGCATTTGGTGTGATAAATGCTCTAAACACTTCCATTCTAGGAAAGAAAAAAAAGTAACTAGTGTGGGATCTGGGGAAACTGCTTCCAGTGCATGTGCAGGAGGAAGGGGCTGTAAGAGGATTGCCTGAGCCCAGCTGGCTCCTTTGAGACCAAATAGTGCCAGAGGATATGGCTACACTGGCCTCCATATTGTGGCAGTGTTTTCAATCTCAAGGGAAGCAGTGAAAGGAGAGTGAAGGTGGTCCATGAAGGTCATCAAAAAAGATAAAGACAGTGGCAGATGCAACTAAACTTTAGTGTGCCCTTCAACACCCAGACTGACGCCTCCGGCAGAAGTGTTGGTGGAACATGATGGCAAGGTGAGGGAGAAGAGAAAAGGCCAGTAGTCGGTGTCAGCAGGAAACCAGTCCTGAGGGAGACACCAGGGCAGGTGGAGTGTCTGACCATCAAATGGACCATAGACCGTTTCAAGTATCGTCTGCTGGGTACAGAATTCAGCTTAGAGAATGACCACAGGGCTCTGAAATGGTTAGAAACCATGAAACTCTGGAATTACCTGCTGGCTGCTGTCAGCACAAGACACACTGCTTCACATCAAGTGTCCTCAAGTGTCTTTTTCAGGCAAGTGACGTCCTGTCCCACATGTTCCCTGAAAAGGACCAGCCCTCTCTGCCACCACACACACACACACACACACACACACATACACAGCTAAACCTCTCTGCCACCACACACACACACACACAAACACACACACACACAGATTCTGTATTCAGGAGTTCTTGTGCTGTGACAATTCAGACCTAGTATTCAGAAATGACACTTTCAATTGATCTGAGTGTTCCTCTGTTTGAGGATGCAGCTGCTCTGTATTGATGCTGACAATTACATGCGTGTGATTAATGGACTACAGGCAGGGTTAGTTTTCCTTACCCCCCACAGTATTTCAAAGCTTTACCTCTCTCCTCATGAAGAATGGAACACTGGATGAAAGCTTCAATGGTAATGATATAGAATTTACAGTGACTCATTCACAGTCTTACTATACATCTGGGGTGACCAGTACGGTCCAAATAATATTAAAGCTGTGTCCCTGACTGAATACAATATGTTTCTCGCTGAATACTGAATGGCTTGGATAGACTATTTTTACTTTTATTTCAAAGTAGTTATCAAAGTAATAATTTTCTTGATTTTTGGAGCAAATGTTTTGCTCAATAAAATAACTGCTTGCAGTAAGGATAGACTATGTTTTTTGTGTCTGTTTGTTTTTAAGTCCAGGTACTCTTTGAATGACGACTGGTAGTTGCCATCAAACCTTTGTGTCCTCCACACTAAAAGATTAGACCCAAACAAGCATGAAAATAGATGCCAGTGCGATATCACACAGAAGTTGACGGTAATTACGGGTTGTTCTTCATTCTTCCAGAGTTTCTGTTTTTGTAGCCTCTTAATGGATAGACCTTCACATTTAAACATGCTAATGTAGGATTGGATGGATTAGTGCACACAAATGATACATACCACCAGTCCCAGGTAACAGGGAGTACCTCCAATTCAAAGTCTGTTCCAGTTTTTCTGCTTGTGCCAGCAGGATGTGCCTGCTGAACAAACACAGGCCCAGATTGACAACGAATATTTCACCTGTTTTTCAGATTGATGCGTTTCGCCCCAAACACGTGGTGTATTAGACAGTTTTTCCCAATTGCTTAAACACTATCAGCAGGCTTTTGAACTACAATTTCAAAATAACTAATTTTTTCTAAAAGCACACCCATTTCCCTACACTCTACACAAAAATCCCTTCATTTCTCATTGCCTACACCTTGTGGTCATTGAGAAAGCACTAACATTCAATATTGTTCACTCAAGTCAGCATAGCTTGAGCTCAATTTGTACACAGCTACCCAAACAGTCATAATTGATAACACGCCAATCAGAATCTTCAATAGATAGATAAAAGGGCCAGAGTCAGTTCATTCAGTTTTGGAACAATGGATCCAGAGAAACATGAAATACGAGGTAGAGCACACCAGAAAACAGGAGGAGGAGAAGGAGGAAGAGCAGTATGGAGAGGTGAAAGAGGTGAAGGAAGAGGAACAGTAGGAGTTGGAGGAGGAGATGGGATAGAAGGAAGATGAGGAGGAGGACAAGGGAAGACGAGTAGGGAGGGGGAGGAGGTAGAGGGAGGAGGAGTAGGGAGGGGGAGAAGGAGGTGGAGGACGAGAATCCATTTCCACTGCTATGCAGATGACACCCAGCTCTACCTGTCCACCAAACCTACCTCAGCTCTCCCACACACCACCGTCTCTGATTGCCAGAAATCCAATCCCGGTTCTCCCGCAACTTCCTCAAATTTGACAGTGACAACACCGAGGTTCTCCTCATTGGCACCAAATCCACTTTGAATAAATCTGACAGTTTTTGTCATTGACAACTTGCCAGTTTCCCCCTCCTCTAAAGGTCACACTTTCATTTCAAGCTCACAGTACAAAAAATGGTTATTAGTAATGTTGTTTGTGGTTCTCCCCCTCAAAAACCTTTTCACATGATGAACACAAAAGAAATAACAAATGTAAACATTTACACACATTTTTTTATTCCTTAGTGTATTGTATAGTACAACACACCAAACAACAAATTATTCTGCCCCAGTGTCCTGTCTTTGGTCTGGGACAGGCCACAGATTCTTGTTCTCCACCTCCTTCTTCACCTCCTCCTCCACCCTACTCCTGCTCCACCTCCTCATCTTCCTCCTATCCCACTCCAACTCCTGCTGTTCCTCTTCCTTCACCTTTTACTCCTCTCCATACATATCCTCTTCTTCCTCCTCCTCCTCCTCTCTGGTATCCTACTGTTGTTCCAAAATTGAATGAACTGACTCTGGTCTTTTTGTCTATTGAAGCTTCTGATTGGTGTGTTATCAATTTTGACTGTTTGTTTTTCCATCCAGGTAGTTGTGTGCTAATTGAGCTCAACCTGTGCTGATTGAGTGAACAATATTGAATGTCAGTGCTTTCTCAATGACCACAAGGTGTAGGCAATGAGAAATGAAGGGATTTGTGTGTAGAGTGTAGGGAAATGGGTGTGCTTTTTGATAAATGGAGTTATGGTTTGCGTAGTTCCATTTACGTAACATTAATCGTCTCCGACTGTCTCTCTCACCCACTAGTACAGCCATTCTCATTCACACACTGGTTACATCCTGCATTAATTATTGTAATTCTCTTTTCTTTGGTCTACCTCTCAAATTCATACATAAACTTCAACTGGTTCAGAACTCTGCTGCCCAGATTATCACCAGAACCCCTTCTAATAATCATATTACTCCTGTCCTTTAGCAGCTTAATTCGCCCCCAGTTAAATACCACATTGATTTCAAGACTCTGCTCCTGACCTTCAAGGCCATTCACAACCTCACTCCTCTGTACCTTACTGACCTCTTTCATATCAACACACTCACCCGTACTCTTAGGTCTTCTTCTTCTATTCACCTCACTGTACCTCCTGCTTGTTGGACCACCATGGGGTTCAGCTGCTCTGCCCCAGCTCTTCCACCAGACATCTGTAACATTTTATATCCCACCTGAAAACACATCTTTGTAAACTGGCATATCCCACGTGATCACTATTTATCAGGTCACAGCAATCTTTGTTTCCAATTGTTTATGTACCCTGATTTTATGCACTATAATTATAGTTGTTGAAAATTTTATTGATTATGTTTTGTGAGGTGACCTTGAGTGTTCTGATATATACATATAAATGAAATGTATTATCATTATTATTATTATTATTATTAACCCACTCATTTAGCAAATAAACACATAAATGGAAGAGAAGTCACAAATATAACGTGATCCACAAAATGACAAATGTGCAAAGGATAACCAACGTCATTTATCATCTGAGAACAATGAATGTACTGATTTCATGGCAATCCAGCTACTGTAACAATTGTTGAGATATTCAGTTTGAACCAAAGTGGTGAACTTAATGACCGACATTGTGGAATCACAAACTGCACTTGGCCTTCTTTTGGATAAGACATGTAGGCCTCCTGTCTGCGTGTCTCTGCATTTACCTCAGAATTATCGTAATCATCAACACCTTCACCTTTATTTATCCTACAAGATGTGCACCTTTACTTGCACACCATGGGTAGGTCAGCAGTCTATCACAGGCTTATACACAGACATGTCACTGATGGGCAGTGGATTCCAATCTACGCCCTTTTTTCTGTAATGCACCAGTAACCACTTTGCAGTGTGACACCTGTGGATAAAATTTTATTTTTTTGTATTTGATGAAAGATGTGTGTACAGTCCTGGGGCCCATTTTACTAAAGTGTTTATAGGCATTGCTTACATGCAGATTGCAAATGGTTGCAGGGTCAGATTGCACAAATGATTGCAGCTTGCAAATCACATTTTGCATGTTGTACATTTGGTGGATCTGGCCCCTGGTTGTAAAGTGCAGCTGAGGTACAGTTCCAGTAAGATGAAATCATATCTCAATAGTCACCAGACTATTGTACTAGCTTAGAAGACAAACATGGACCGCATGCCTTTTTTTGTCTACTGAAGGTTACATTTAAGCAAAGCCTATTGATAGCTAAAATTAAAAGCCTTTACTTCCTCTGTGAAGTTAAAATTGGTGCCCATCAGCCTCTGTCAGTTTAAGGTCACATTTTTAACAAATTGCCCTTTTTTGGTTATAATAGATTCTTTTTACAACCTGTTCTTAAGAGGACCTGTTGCTTTCTGTCATGGTACCAAGTCGTTTCCTGCTATCATTGGTCTTTTCTACTGTAATGCTTGTAATTGCACTTCAGTAATCTTTCTAGAAAAGCTGCACAGGTGGCATCTGGGAAGCAGAGCTCCTTAAGCTAATGGCTAATATTGCTGAGGTGCTCTGCCGAGTGCTTTTAGACACTCATTTGTGCCGGCTGCCACCCGGTACTTTAATGTTCTCTTATTAGTCATCCAGTCAAGCTATACTGACACTGATGTTGTGCTGGAATTATGGCCATCGCTGCAGACCACTGATGTGGGTGTTGATGATGATGGCGATTGTTTTTATATTGATTCATCCAGTGTAATATGGGATGATTATGACATCTTTATATTCATTCATCTGGATAATTTAGATTGGCATTTATATTATAATACTGACATTGTAACCATGCCTGGGTATTATATTATATCACATTTTGTCGCCTCGGCTTTGCATTCTGTAATGTCTGTGTAATGATAAAGTTTCTCAACAGGAATCAATATTGTATTCATTGCATTCTATCCACTTCTGCTCTGTTGTTTGAATGCTGACATGTTACTGTTAAGTGTTGCCCTGAAACACACACACACACACACACACACACACACACACACACACACACACACACACACACACACACATCTAGTCTCAGCAGTCAGGTGAGAGGGATTCAGCTGAAAGTTAATAAAAACCCACACACCAGTACTTGCCTTCATTTGTTGTGACAAAAACTGGCAGACTTACAGGCTGGCAGCACCCTCTGAATCAGTTTTGAACGTTTTAAACATGATATAAGAGAGCAAGCATTTGCATCAGGAATATTGAGATAGAACATTTGAAACCATAATAAGATGTTTTTTGATATCAGCTGGTCTGCGACCTAAACTAGGATTTTAAGAATATTGAAATGTAGTATCATGTTTCTTTTTTAAGCAACTGTTTGCTAGATTGAATTTGCTAGACTGAAGACTCAAGTAATTTGTTTATTTTATTAAAATTAATATGTATCTGTTTAGCATCAAAGTAGAAATATGTCTGAATTAAAGACATTTACTAGTTATTATACCATCAACTTGCCTTTCAATTGTATGTTTTTGAGGCATAGTATATACAATATATATGCAATCCAGAAACTAATAATCCAGTGTGCGACAAAACCAATGATGCAATTAGATTATACTTTAATAGTAAACTTCCTTCCACCCTTGGCCATCATTAAATCAGTCCCACAGTACCAGCTAGTAGCTCAGCAGCATTTTGTCAACCACAGTCTGCCTAATATAGTTATCCATGATGAAAATGTGCAATTACCTGTGCTAGCAGTTCCCCTAGTTATATGCAACAAGCTGATTATCCCTAGCCCACAACCTTTTCAGTGAATCCCCAGCCAGCTGCAACAGTGTCTGCAGCTGAGGATTTGGAAAACATAATGATATTATGCTAATGTTGAGATATTGCTGGATTGACATTTCTACTGATTGGGATTAGTGCTCCTATCCATTTTCCCACCCACGCAGCAATAGCTTAAGGTCTCATTGTCACCAAAACACGCTTTTAACATTGCTAGTTTCAGGGGTAATTTGTGGTGTTACTCAAGTGGGCTTGTTTTGATGCAGTTAGTTTATTTTCTTTGTGTAATGAGTGCATGCCCTGAGCTGTCTGCCCTCTGGATACATTTGGAAACAGAGTAAATCCCAATTTCAGGGAAAAAACTGCTACTATGGTCTGTTGCTTTGGCCTTTTTCTAAAATTAAGATCTCTGACAAGGATAATAACAAGATTTTCCTCATCTGTGAAACTGTGTTTAAGAGGTTGAATCCACTGGTTTCTGCAAAGGCAATACTTTATTTACAAATTGTGTATCATAATGTCTATTCAATCAGCCAATTTCTACTCTACTACTTACCTCGTACCACACAATATCTGTGCAGGGTAAAGGATCAGTTTTTTACTTTCCAAGCACTAAATGTAGTATATGCATGGGTTAAAGAAGTATCGCACTGCTTTTACATGTCAAAGTAAATTCACTAGTCATGTGTATTACAACTAAGCCTGTTTAAAACTACTATAGAATGTCTTCTGCAACTCTGACATTGACATTGACATGACATTCCATCACATTGGGCTTAGGGACTACAGATCTTTACCAGAAAGCCTGCTTTACAGCTTTGCAGACTTACAAACTGGGTGTATGGATGCCATATGTGTTTACCAGGCTTTTTTTTTTTAAAAGCTTGACCCATTTTAGGGCCAAACCACAACAACCGCATTTAGAGACAAGCTTTTGTTAAATGAAGAGGCTGTGTATTGTATTTTCAAGTCCCATAAGAGTAGGAGTAACAAGAATAAGAGTTTAAAGCCACCCTAGCATGCTTTAGGCACAGCGATGCTTTCACTTAAATGCTAACATGGTCAAAACTATGTTAATGAACTGATATTTAGAAGATATTGTTTACAATGTTAATCATCTTAATTTCCTAATTAGCATTAAACACAAAGTACATGTTAGGCAGATGGGAATGTCATCAGTTTTGCAGGTATTTGGTAAATAAACCAAAGTATAGGAGAAAGTGAAACCTGCTGGTGGCTCTAAAGAAAAAGTCTCTGGATTACCAAAATCTGTAGACTTCATCCTCTGGAGATCATAAATGTTTGTACCACATTAAATGACAATACATCCCAGTACAATACAATACATCCAGTTGTTGAGATATTGTGATATAGTGGTGGACTGACAATTCTATCAAGGTCAGTACAGGTCACTTATTTATCAGAACTTTATTTACCAGTGCATTTCTTCCTCTGTTTCTTTCCTTCTCCACAGGCACTCATAAATTTGTGACGGAGGGGGAACATCTGGAACTGACCGGCATCACCAAAGACCAGTCAGGAGCATATGAATGCATTGCTTCCAATGACATCTCAAGCCCTGATGTCAGGACAGTGCAAGTCACTGTCAATTGTAAGGGCCAAAACTATCACATTCATGGTGGAAATATGGGGGGACATAATGATCATGACATACTGCATGGGGGACATAAAAATAAACAATAACAGTCTCTTGGATATATCCTTAAATAAAGCCTGATTGTGTTAAGTTTTATTTCAAATTGTTTTACTTTGAGTTTTATTTTCTTTTAGTTTTACTGTTTTGTCTCACATGCACTCTTGTTAGAAAATAAACAACTTTTGCCGCAGTTTTACTGGGATTTTAGAATTGTTTACAAAGATGACTCACGTAGCTTTGTGTCTTCAGAAGAGGTATAGTTTGTCATGATTGAGTGAAGATTACACTGGATGCCGTCCCAAATAATGTAACTAACTCCTTCCCAGTTTGTATTCGGGCTGCAGCTTGTTCATCAATGTGTCAGTTCATATTTAGAAATAGGAGTATGAAGCAGCCCAATACCAAGCAATGTGATTTTGCCTTCCATATAATGCCATTTTAAATCATATTTCACTTTGTTTTATAGATCCTCCCTTCATTTCTAAAGCAAGGAGTACGGGGACTCCAGTTGGACAAAAAGGAGTCCTGCAATGTGAAGCCTCTGCTGTCCCCAGGGCAGATTTTGAGTGGTACAAAGAAGACCGCAGGCAAGTTTCTCTTCTGAGTCATGTGATTTCTACAGGCTTGGAATTGTTTGAAGTCAGTATTACAGACACAAAGACACCTATTATGCTGTAGGGTGTGGACTTACTTTATTTGGAAAAAGCCAGACAGCATCATCTTTTTTTGATATCTGATGGCTTTTTACACATGCCCTTGTTTCAATTATACGCTGCTTTTGATATGATGAGATAATCCTTCATGCCCGTAATATTTCTTCTCTCTATGGTCAAGATGTCCTGTTTTAATCACATTATGACAATTCATAATTTTCATAAAAAAATTTCAGTCAAATAATTTACAAAACAGTCATCCACACCTAAGGCAACTAATATTATTATTATTATTATTATTTTACACTGTAATTGGTTGATATCAGTGGGGTGGGGGCTCGGAAGATTAGAGGATATTATGATATAATGTAGTCTTTTCCAACTTAAGGTTGGAGACTGGACAGAAGTTTATGATCAGCCCCGGAGCTGGTAAACTGATGTAAACACAGACTATGTTGCACTGTTAAATGGTCCCTGACGGTGACAGCAGCATTGCTCGTCAGTCCCCAAAAGACAAAATCAGTCCTCAGGAACAAAAAGATGGAGGATGCTGATAAAATAAATGACTGACGTCTGCAAACATGAAATAAGGCAATGAAACCGTAGCAGAGGAATAGGAAAAGCAATGAGTGAAACCGAAGGAAGGTTGCTGTGCACTGAAGGATGAAGTGCAGAAATGCATGTACAGTTACTTCAATAAGGCAATCAGCTATGTTCAGAGTTTTGGCTCTAGTATGAAAAATGTTTGCTTTTTACAGCCCACAGGTGTAAATGTACTGTCTATGTCATGCAGATATGAATGTTAAGTACTGTACATGTGCTTGAGATTTGACAAAAGGCCTGAGCACACAGACACATGGCCTCTCAAAGGGTTCCAGAAAAGCACTGTTCCAGTTTCTTGCACTGAAACTGCTCCCCTCTTTCTTACAGGCTCTTCAATGGACTAAATGGGGTTAAGATAGAGAATCAGGGTAAACAGTCAATGCTCGTCTTTTTCAATGTCTCAGAAGAAGACTATGGAAACTACACTTGTGTTGCCATGAACACCATGGGAATCACTAATGCCAGCATAATTCTTTATGGTAAGAATATACATGGTAGAGTAAAAGGCTTTGTGAATAAAAGTGTTAACTATGTTTGAAGTATTGTCAGTTATATTCCTTGCGTGCTAGCAGCTGTGCACATAAAAAAACAATCCTGATATGAAGGTCACCCACTGTATGTCATTCACCTTTTCATTTCTACCATTTGCTAGTTTCCATGGCAATTGCAGCACAGAGTTAAAGCTCCTATTTGGCTGAGAAAAGAAACTATATGAACATTGAATTCCAGTTAGTAAGAGTTCAAAAGCTCTGGTTCCAGCACTGATATGAACTGTTAGACATGCTAACCCTGAAGGTGTGCGTTATTCTCCTGCAGGTCCCGGTGCGATGCATGATGTGAACGGGGCTGCTGTGCTGCCCCGTTGCTCCGTATGCCTCCTGCTGACTATAACCTTACTCTACCTACTGAAGTTCTGATGTGAAATGTGACACCCTCCAAGCTTCTCTCAGCATTGAACAGCAAGAACAGACTATTAGTCCTTTAAGAAGAATGGAAATCCAAGAGCACCAGTGGTTCACCCTTAGTTTTCTTTGTGTTTCTTTCTGGCTTTGCATCGGAGTCTGTTCTCTGTTGGCTCGCCAGGAGTGAAAGGCGTCAATCCGAGGAAGGGAAATTTTGAATAATGCACTAATTTGATGACGGTAGAACTACTGAGTTTGTGTCTCCCCAAACCTTTTTGTATGTGAAAAGGGAAAAAGAAAAAATACATGTAACTGTTGATAGTTGACTGTTTATTGCCCAATATTGAAGTGTACATTCAGATTATTATTATTGTGTCAAGTCCTGTTCAATATCTGTACAATACCATTAAGCTTTTTTAAGTAAATGACAAAAAAGGAAAACATGCAATGTGATTGTTGAATTTTACTGTATTTTTACAGTTGTATGCAAAACAGAATAACCGATCCTTCATGATAAACAGTTCAGAATAATAAATAGAACACCGTGATTTCTCAGGCAAAGTCCTACAGCATAGTGCATCCAAATTTTTATTTCCTTCGTAGTGTGTGTAGAAAATGTACAAACGTGTACAGACAATTCCTGCACTGTTTTTCAAAATGCATACACTCATCAAATGGCATTTTCGAAACATCTAATCACAGTGTCATAGCAGCTTCATGGCGTATTCATACTGAGTACTGAATGACATTTATGTGTCATGTTAAGTGTCATTTGGGACAGAAGTGTTGGTCAGTTTGCAGCTTTGTTCTCTTTGGTGACAAATAGAATCTAATGCTCAGAGTTGAAACTTGTTTAACTGTACTGTTAACCTACAGGCAGTGCTACTGGCATCATTAAATTGTCAGGTTAGTGGGTGGTCTAATTAGCAACATGGCACTGAACTGACAAGTGCTGCAGTTAATTTGTAAAACACTTTTTTTCACAAACTCCTGATAATATTTTTGGCTTTTAAAGTATTGCTTTAAAGTTGCAACTATTATGATTTACTTTGATGGTATCAAGTTGCCCCCCTGCCAAAAAAAAGTTTAAATACCAACTTATTTAATAAATAGCCTTTAGGTTTCTCAGGCAGCCACAGTGGTCCTCTAATTCCCTTGGTTGACCATTAGACTTTTATGCAATTGAGGCTTTTTATTGGGATTCACATGGCCAAAAGAGTTGCTGTTTATTAGAAATCGTGTCTTTGTTTTGTGTGTTTGTTTTTTTGTTCAATAGACAGAACAGATGCTCAGGACCTTAATTATAAATTTGAAAATATCTCTGAAAATACATACAGTCATTGAAAATTCACCACCAATAACATATATATAATAAGAGATATTGCTACTTAAAGTACCATGCCAGTGTTTTGCAAGTTTTAGCATAACGGAGGTTTAGATTTTTAATTGTTGTGTTTCTGATTGTCCAGGCAGTATTTTCTTCTGTAAGATATTAATAATTAATGTTGTGGAATTTTCTTTATTTATTACACTAAACTTCATATTTTATTGCTGCCAAGTTATGTGATCAGTGTGTAAGTATGCACTACACTACCACTCTACAATAATGGTGACAAGAATAAAAACAGACATTTTGTTTATTGGATGCCAGTCAACCAAAAAACAGAGAGTGTGTGAGGTGGTAGTGAAGCTCGATAAACGTTCTTGATTTAAAATGTCTTCAATTTCTGCATAACTGCGGAGACATTTTCAACTAAGCTGGCACACAGCTCCAGTCCACATCCAAGCCTCAAATGACACAAGCGAGAATATTTTATTAATGGCAGGACAGTAAAGTCAACTTGAATGAATGTTCCATGTAGCTGCTGTGAAGCTTTTTTCAGGTGTTATGAATGTATGCTTTTAACCTGGTTTGCCCAAGACAAACAGCATACGCTGCTCTTAAGACTGCAGAAGTGATTGTTGTGTTCTGTGGTTGGTGGATGCATTTTCAAGGGATATTTTTTAGTCTGCCTTGGACAGAAATTTCCAGTGATGAGAATATAGTTAAAGCACAAGTGATTGAAATGTGATGTTCTGCTATTGTCCAGTTCACTCATGTGCATACCTATGAGTAAGAAGTGTGTTGAAGACAAAACAACAGGGATGAGATTAATGTATGTGGGAATGCTTTTGTTGTACTCACATGTTGTGCTTGTAATGATGGTGAACCAGTCAGCTGAAGACATTGTCACAGGATGTGATTTAACATTTTAGGGGTTTGCAAAAAAATATAGACAGTTGAGATTCAGAGACCCAAAAAAACAAAAGTTAGGGGTTATTGTAACCCTTTCCATCCCAGATTAAGATGATAAGTATTGATGTCAATATGCTCGAATCAATTTGTTTAAAATCCCAATTAAAAAAGAACTTATACTGAAATTTAAGGTGTATTTTTGCATAATGGCACCATGGATGACAGTGTAAGTTGTAATTTTTTGGTTATTTGTTTTGTGTTAAGTTTGTTTTTATGGTTTAAGGATTTTAGATTTATGCATACCATCTATAATCCTCATTATTGCATAATTCTCTGGGCATTTTAAAGTTTGCAGTATCCACAGTTCACTTGTCAATTTCAAAGAAATATTTTCTTTTTTTGATTTTTACAATATATGATCCCATTGACGGCTGCATTGTTAACTTGTTTGACATGTTTTCTGACCTTACTGTTCAGCATACAGTTGTCACAATTGTGGTATATAGTCATCGTATCATTTAATTGAGAGATTGCAAAAATGTCCATAAACTGGTTAAATGTGAATTCAAGTTGCCAATCATTTGTTCCGACTATGATGCCATGCATCATTCTTAAGTTCTTGTTTTTTATTTAGATCTGCAGTGGTCAATATTGTTATACTAACAACAGATCAAACGATCGTGTTTCATGTGAAAGACGTCACTCGAAGTGACAAACAGAGACCAACAGAGAACTATCACCAACTCTAAATTACTGTACACTCCCTGCTCAGCACCGAACAGGCAGACAAAGTTAGCTGTAGTGATTATGGGCCAGATATTGTTTTCAGGTGTTGGTGGAGTTTTAAAATGAATACGATCTCTCACAAGTTAAATGATAATAACAATTCGATTTGGTTAGGAATTTTAAGATTAAATGGCTAAAGCTAAAGTCTAAAGGACATCCACTTGGCCACAAAATGAAGGGTTTGGTTTTGCCTTACTGCTTTGTTGGGTTTTCTCAGCCGGTATGGTATTCAGACGGCCCCACAGCTAGCTGCTTGGTTCCTTGGCGTCACAGCCCACAGCAGCTGGGCAAGCCACACGGCCGGTCGCCAGGACTGGCTTTCCGCTAGTGGATTTTGTCCCGGGGGTCCATCCTAGTCGGCTGGTAGCTGTGGGAAACTCTTGCTGTGAACGGGCGTTGACCCTGTCTCAGTTTGTTGGTTGATGTCCTCGGTGTTACTGCTGGCGTAACTAACCCACGTGGCTAAGTCCGAACTTCGGTGGGAGTAGCGGAAGTTAATTAGACTGAAATAAAGCTTAAAAGGAACTTGGTTGTTTCTGAATTCAAAGTTGCGTGACTTAAATGGTCTGATAACTTTAACAAAAAAAGAAAAGGTCAAGTCAACGAAGGTTTGCGGCACATCGTGAATATGGCAAAGTAATTTGCTGTGAGTCAAAAGGTCACTTTTGGTCTCTGAAATGTTAATTATGCATGCAGCCGACCAATAGCACGTTGCTACTGTTATGTGCGTGACATATAAATAGCAGTGTCCATACTGCTATTTATATACAGCATCCGACTGCAGACGGTGTCTGAGTGGCTGGGCTCATTGGTAGAGGGCTCCGCCTGTGCTTATCGAACTAGGGTAACCATATCGTAACCTTCGTTCTATCTCACACAGGATCCGCCCTCTACTGGACAATATGGGGACAGCGGGTGGATCCCGATGACTGTCTGCACTAGCCGCGACACCGAGTAGTCACCGGATCTTCAACTTACAGATCCTAGGCCAAAATATAAAGCCAAACATGGCGCAGGGCAAAAAATATTCCGACTTATAAAATCGTGCGGACACACATCTGTAAGCACATCAACAAATAGCACATCGCATCCACACACTGGCGCACAGCATTTGGCTCAAAGGCAACAAACATCTGATAACAACATGAAACTATGCACTGCTATTCACTCGATTGACACATTGGCCTATTCATTTTAAACCGTTTCATCCTCCTGCCATGCGAGTCGTCGTTTCTCATTTCTCCTCTTTATGTATGTATGCATGTTTAAGAGTTTTCTTTTCTTACAGGGCCGCACATTTTCTCATCAACTTTGGTTTTTATAGATCCCAACCTTTGCTTTGGAAGTGGCGTACGCATGTTTCCAGCCCTGTTATGTACGCATGCACCGTTTATAAATGAGACCCCGGAACAATTGCATGCTGGACACATAATGGAGAGAGGAGGTCTGGCTGTGTGCATCTGCCACCCCTTTTTTTTTAAATAAAAAAAAGACTGCAACTCTTTGTCTAAGGGGCTGCAATTGAAAATACCGTGGTTGAACGCACCGTTGACTGTTTTACAAAAAGGTTGAACAGGCCGTGGTGTCCTTGAACGCACCACAGCTGCTGTCACTTGTTGTAGGTACATTCCCAGTGTCGATGTCAGCTTCCATGTGAAGCAGCGACAGGGCGGACACCCTCATCTGCTGCAAAACGGCGCTGTGAGGCGAGGCAGCAAGCAATCTCTACCATCCAGCTATACCGGAAGAGACATAGCCTTGTCTATATGTAACACACTAGCATTGCTGGTGAGCTAGCGAAGTGCTGGTGCGGTGGTGGGGAATTAGCTCTTTTAAGAATGTAATGTGTTCATTCACAAAGCATCACCACAGTGTACACAAGCAGCACGTTTTAGAACAGTGTGAGGACTTTCTCTTTGAGGAATGTAACATGCTTTACTCAAAAAAACATTTTCACATTCTCAAAAGCCTTACCGTAATGTACACAATGTAAAACGATGGCTTCTCTAACACGAGACAGGGGGGTTGTGGCAGCATCTGCCGGCCTCTCTCCCTCCTTAACCGGTCACTTGGCCAGTCGCTCCCTTCCCCAGCCGCAGGTCGGCCCTGGACTAGTCCGAGCGGGACATGGGTCCCCTCGCCTGGGTGAAAAGATGAATTTCTAGAAGACTCCATCCATGGAAGTGGTGAATTCAGTGAGCAGTTCGGCGTATGCTGAAGAAAAAAGGATGCTGAGGCAGTAGGGGCAGTGGAGTCCAGTAGAGGGCGGAGCCTGTGTGAGATAGAACGAGCTGGGAATGTTACTGAATGTAACCCGGGAGTTTAAAGTGACTGTGGCGGCGGAAAACAGACTGGGAATCGTAAAGTAAAAAGCAGCATGCACAGTAGCTACAAGTGTAGGATATAAGTGTTATTTGCACAGTACAAAATATTTTATTAAAAAACCAAATCAAACACTCTTTCAGTAGCATCGTGTTTCATCGTTTAGACCCAATCAGAGAGGCAAACAGGAGCGTGAGCGTCTGCGTCATCGTTTTTAAAGCCCGTCCGCACCTAAACGGAGTTTAGGTCTTCGTTTTTGCCATTTTAGTCTGCAAACATAGCAGAAGGTCTCCGTTTTAAAAGGAAAATGCAGTAGTGTGGATGGGGCCTAAAGCAGATCCACTCCATTGTTGTGGATGTTTAAATAGCTAAGTCAGTATATCTATCCATTGTCCATACCAGCTAATCCTGCTTATGCAGGGTCGTGGAGGGTGTAGGAGCCACGGGCGGGATACACCCTGGACAGTCTATCGCCAGTCCATCACAGGGCACACCCAATAACTATAACATATATGGGGCGCCTTCAGGAGGAAGACCGGGTTGCCTGTTAATCGGAAGGTCAGCGGTTCAATCCCCGGCTCCTCCAGGCTGCATGTCCAAGTGTCCTTGGACAAGATATTCCACCAGTGTATGAATGATGAATACGATGTAGTGTAAAAGCGCTTTGAGTGGTTGAAAAGACTAGAAAGGCGCTAAACAAATAACATTAACACAAATAACAAATAACTGAGCATTTATAACAGACAAAAATAAAGCAATTATGTAGTTAATAATAATTAAGGTGAAGCACAGTTAGTATAAAGGCGGGTCTAAAATGGTAAAATAAATGATAAATTGGTAACTGATAAGTAACTGATCAGATGCTCCCAGTATCAGGTAGGAGTGTTACGGCAGAGAAACTGGAGTGTGGACCCAAAATGCAGACAGTGACTGGGTGGAAGCAGTTCATAGAAAGATTTATTTAGTCCAAACTTACTTACTTACTTACTAATTATCTCAAGGCGAAAGTCCAAACAACAAGGCAGAGTACTAGGCCGAGAGCTAGGGCAGAAGCCCACAGGAGGTGGAACAGAGGGTTGACGGTGAGGACTGGAAACCCCAGGGGGCCAGCGACGAAGGCGAAAACCCTCTGGAGGCCGGCAGTGGAGGCCGGCAGTTAAGGCGGGGAGCCACTCTAGACCCACAAGGGCATGACCTCTCCGGAGGCCGGGCAGGAGGTCGGCGCCGCAGGCCAGGCCCCCCAGGAGGCAGAGCTGGACTGGAGGCCAGTAGCGAAGCAGCACCACAGGAAACTAAAGACTGGGCTGCTGGGCTGAGGGCCGGCCAAGGCTGGACCACCGACGGAGCTGGTACTGGTCGGAACACTGACGGGGCATGAGGAGCAGGAGTCGGCTGGCTGCCTGTCTTGTTTACCATTTTAATAGGCTCTGATTGGCCAACGCAGCTTTATGGTTAGGGTCATATCGCCGAATGGTGGTTTGGCATGCTCTTGACAGCGTGTTTTTGCGCTTTTGTTTTAAATAAAAAGGATATATGAAAAGACCTGTGTATGTGTGGAGTAGGCCACAGACTCAGACTTTGAAGCACATAGGGTTGTCCCACTATCAAACTGTCAAGTGCACAAGGGCTCTCTCGCAGATTTTTTTAACCCTTTATTCACACTTTTCATAAGTCTGCATCTTTGCAGAAGGTAAAAAAACATAGAAGAAGCAGCAACTACAAGAAAAAAAAAGTTTACATGTAAGTGTATGATACGTTTTGATAACGAGTCAATTGACTATTTGAAAATGTCGCCTCGTCCACTCTGTAAGGCAGGAGCCTGGAATACGTTCCAATCAGACAGTCGGTCTGAAGTAAAAAATGTAAAATAAAAATCCCATACATAATCCCTGTACATAACATATTTTGCCATCGTCAAGGTAACATGAGATGTTGCTAAGTGCTGTCCCACTATACCATTTCGGGCCTAGCTGCCTCTTTCACTTAAACACTAACCAGGCGATGTCAGCTAAGTCTGTGAGGGTTCGGGGCTTAGGCTTTGTAGTGGAGATTGGGATAAGGCCACACACACAAATCTTTTATTCTTGCATATTGACATTTGTAGACAGAGACATAAAAAACTGGCGACACCACTAATAAATTTGAAAAGGTTTGAATTTTCGACAGCATGATCAGCCTAACCTGCCAGTAGTCTCACACCATGATGGACACAAGCAATGTTCCAATTACAAGATGTAACTCTATTGCTTCTCTGAAGAAGGAATCAAAGTTTTTTCTTAGACCAAAGTCAGCAGGGACGACAAAATTGATTTTGCTTTTATAGATATAGCCTAACCAGTTCGATATAATAAAATCATATCATTTTGAGCTGCCTTTATATCTAATCTAAGTCTTGTAAAAATGTTCTCATGAGGGTTGATGATATCCAGTGTATTGCAGTATGCAACAGTACTTAACCTTGTTTTTAAAACATGATTACTTTGCTGTTCCATCTCTCACAATCTCCATTCTTCTCTGTCACAAATATGACACACACAGGTATGGGCATTGTTCAGTTATAACAACCAATGTGGATTGTTCTCTGCATACAGGTTCAATGCAAGGTGACATTCAAAAGTTTTTTACAGCTTTTTTACAGCTAGATTGGCAAATCACTTTATTTTGTCATGGTTTGCAGAAGAATTTCTTTATCACTGCTTTATCCTCAAATACCCTCATTAACTAGCTAGATTACCATAATAATTCACTAGTGTTCTGACACTTAAATAACGCTAAATAACGTAAACTGAGTCACTTCCAACTCGTCACATATGGAAGTATGGTGAATACCCATTGGCGTCAGTTTGTAACACACTGGCGAGCCCCTTAGCGTCATAGTTCAACATACTGGGGGAAGCCCTAAAGTGTATCCAACGAAGGTTGAGGTCAAGGACAACTGGACTTGGTAGAAGATACTAAAAGACTTTTCGTTCCTCATCCAAGAGACTTCTTCAGTTTGACTGGTAGGGAAATTCAGCTATTTAACCTCTGGGATCGTTAGCTAGGATTGTTGATACCGCTGGTTCGCTAGTGCTCCTGGCTGTGGTAACGACCTTCGACATGGTCGTTTGAGCCACCCATGGCCAAGTCTGAACGACCATCGTTGGCATCTTCAGCTGAGGACAAGTGGAAATGCTTGTTTAGTTTCCTTGGAAATGATGAAAGGACAGCATTATAAGTGGGGGATAAGTGGTGGCGTAGAACACCTCCTCTGTTCAATGACGGCTTCTCTACCCTGGTGTAGATGGCTTCCCTGACACCCCTTTCAAACCATCCATCTTCTCTGTATAAAATGTGCACCTGGTGATTCTCAAACAAGTTTCCTTTATCCTTCAGATGTAAATAAACTGCTGAGTCTTGACCTGAGGAGTTGGCCCTTCTGCACCGTAAAAAATGTGACCAATGGTTACTTAAAAAATTTATGGCAGCAAAGTGACACGTAATATAATTGAATAGATTTTAAGTTCTACAACTTTGATTAAAAAGTATTGAATAAATTAACTAAATTTAAACCAAAAAAATTAGTACATGTTCATAAAAGTAACACTTAAAATGTGTTGAATTTAGTAATAGCATGCAAAATTATTAGTAAATCCAAATCAGTTTCTCAAGGAAAACTGATTTATGTTTAATAAGTATCGGAGCAGAAGTAATTTAGATTTACTAAATATCTAGGAGAAATTGCTTTAGATTTACTAAATATCTATGATACATTAATTTAGATTTACTAAATATCTAGGGTAAATTAATTTAGATTTACTAAATATCTAGGGTAAATTAATTTAGATTTACTAAATATCTAGGATACATTAATTTAGATTTACTAAATATCTATGATACATTAATTTAGATTTACTAAATATCTAGGGTAAATTTATTTAGATTTACTAAATATCTAGGGTAAATTTATTTAGATTTACTAAATATCTAGGGTAAATTAATTTAGATTTACTAAATATCTAGGGTAAATTTATTTAGATTTACTAAATATCTAGGGTAAATTAATTTAGATTTACTAAATATCTAGGGTAAATTAATTTAGATTTACTAAATATCTAGGATACATTAATTTAGATTTACTAAATATCTAGGAGAAATTGTTTTAGATTTACTAAATATCTAGGATAAATTAATTTAGATTTACTAAATATCTAGGATACATTAATTTAGATTTACTAAATATCTAGGATACATTAATTTAGATTTACTAAATATCTGGATAAAAATAAGTTGTATTCACTAATATAAAAAAATTATATTATCTAATATTTTAGCACACTGTTGCCTAATTCAACACATTTACACCTAAATGTACCACATGTACCTAAATGAATTGTTTACATTGAAGTTTTAATTGGTATCACATTACTTTAAATCTATTCAATTATATTGGATGTCACTTTGTTGCCATAATTTTTTCATGTATAATACACTCAATATCATGCCTTCTTGGTGCCACATGTACATTTAGTCATTTAGCTGACGCTTTTGTCCAAAGCGACTTACAATTGCTATATACACTCACCTAAAGGATTATTAGGAACACCTGTTCAATTTCTCATTAATGCAATTATCTAATCAACCAATCACATGGCAGTTGCTTCAATGCATTTAGGGGTGTGGTCCTGGTCAAGACAATCTCCTGAACTCCAAACTGAATGTCAGAATGGGAAAGAAAGGTGATTTAAGCAATTTTGAGCGTGGCATGGTTGTTGGTGCCAGACGGGCCAGTCTGAGTTTTTCATAATCTGCTCAGTTACTGAGATTTTCACGCACAACCATTTCTAGGGTTTACAAAGAAAGGTGTGAAAAGGGAAAAACATCCAGTATGTGTCAGTCCTGTGGGCGAAAATGCCTTGTTGATGCTAGAGGTCAGAGGAGAATGGGCCGACTGATTCAAGCTGATAGAAGAGCAACTTTGACTGAAATAACCACTCGTTACAACCGAGGTATGCAGCAAAGCATTTGTGAAGCCACAATACGCACAACCTTGAGGCGGATGGGCTACAACAGCAGAAGACCCCACCGGGTAACACTCATCTCCACTACAAATAGGAAAAAGAGGCTACAATTTGCAAGAGCTCACCAAAATTGGACAGTTGAAGACTGGAAAAATGTTGCCTGGTCTGATGAGTCTCGATTTCTGTTGAGACATTCAGATGGTAGAGTCAGAATTTGGCGTAAACAGAATGAGAACATGGATCCATCATGCCTTTCTGTGCAGGCTGGTGGTGGTGGTGTAATGGTGTGGAGGATGTTTTCTTGGCACACTTTAGGCCCCTTAGTGCCAATTGGGCATCGTTTAAATGCCACGGCCTACCTGAGCATTGTTTCTGACCATGTCCGTCGCTTTATGGCCACCATGTACCCATCCTCTGATGGCTACTTCCAGCAGGATAATGCACCATGTCACAAAGCTCCAATCATTTCAAATTGGTTTCTTGAACATGACAATGAGTTCACTGTACTAAAATGGCCCCCACAGTCACCAGATCTCAACCCAATAGAGCATCTTTGGGATGTGGTGGAACGGGAGCTTCGTGTCCTGGATGTGCATCCCACAAATCTCCATCAACTGCAAGATGCTATCCATCAATATGGGCCAACATTTCTAAAGAATGCTTTCAGCACCTTGTTGAATCAATGCCACGTAGAATTAAGGCAGTTCTGAAGGCGAAAGGGGGTCAAACACAGTATTAGTGTGGTGTTCCTAATAATCCTTTAGGTTAGTGTATGTCAGAGGTCGCACACCTCTGGAGCAACGAGGGGTTAAGTGTCTTGCTCAGGGACACATTGGTGTTTTTTAATTTGTAATTTCTCAATTAAAACATGTCAAATTTGCATCCCTGGTGTCCACAGAGGAATCACAAGGTAAAATAACAGCTGCCTGTGGCAATATAAATTCAAAAACACAATGCCACTCCCATAAAACGAGTATGGTTGGTTTGATATTTCTGAACAACCACATGTTGCACTTAAAATCAATATTTTTCAGTTACTTAACAGTTGAAAAAGAAAATGCCCAAACTTTCATCAAGTGGAAGCAAGTTAAGAACAATCAGGGCAGCGTGAACAGTCTTTATGGTGTCTTTATATTTGATTTGGTCACTTTTATGAAGAGTAAAGTAATCTTCAATTTTCAAGTCCAAACACTAAAGACTGAACTCATCAGAAATTTCAAAGGTCTCTTTCAGTAACAGTTTGCAGTTCCTCCACAGTGAGTGGGTAACCATGTGACAGTTTTGACAGTGACTTAATTGTTCCCTTTCATTCTGCGAGGGTCCCTTTTCTTAAGCTAGTAGCTTATTCTTGAGGCTGTTCACTTTTGGGGACAGCTTTGAACAGTCCAGCTCAAGGAGGAGTTTCTGAAAGACTTCAAGTGTGTACCTGAGCTCCTTGGGATAGGCAAGATTCACTGCATATGCCAAGCCAATAACCATGGAGCAAGCCCTTGGAAAGTTACCCAGAGCAGTCAGAACTTTCACGCCGTCTACTACGATACCGATGTCATCAGGACCCTCTGGTGTAGTAGGCTTGATGTTATAGATTTTAATCCTTTGTACAGCAAGGTCCTGCGACACACTGTCTTCATCAGCGTCCTGAAAAAGCAAGAACATGGGTATTTCAGACTGTACCACCAAAGGAGAAGGTTCTAATTGAACAACTCCCAAATTGTTTTCAACCCTTTGGACAAGAAAATCTGGAGCTATCATGGCTGTTGCAGATGATGTACTTCAGTTACGGAGAAAGATGTGAAATAATGCATATCCATAAGCATATTTTCCTGCCAGGTAAGTGAAAAACGATCTAATCCGCTCACCACCACATGAAAACAATTCAATGACACCATAGATGATGATGGTCTTAATTTAGTCACAGTTGTAAATATTTGTAGAATTTTGGATATTAAATCAGTCCATCGCTACAGAAATGAATTTCTTCCCGGCTCTTGTCTGTGCATTTTGTGATCCGTTGCCCACCTATTATTCTACATTCACTAACACAGACTGGTCAGCTAGTGAGCCTCGTTTCTGGGAGTATTATATTGTAGTCTTTTTCCTAGTGCACATCTATAAGTCTTAAGTTAACCTTAGCCAGCCAATGAGCAGCCTTTTTAGATCTTGGTACAAGCATGCTGCATTGGCTCACTGACGCTGATGAGATGAGACAAATTTGGTACCAAATGACCAGGCACTTTTCAATACTTGTTAGTATCGAAGCAATTTGGCTGTTGATACCCAGCCCTAGAGATGAGACAGATCACCTTCTTTATATTTAAATTTGAATAATTTTAATGTTCTTCAGCTTACATCATACTCCTTTAAGAGTTGATCTGTGGATTCCCCAAGGTACACCATCAAACACCGAATGACAACATCTCTGGTCATGCTGATGCTACAGTTGCTTGGAGCCTGAAACGACATAAACATAATTCAAGTTCATAGTGTAAAAATCATTTAATGACATAAAATATTCTTAAAGCTGCAGCTTTTAATACTAGGTGGCTTACATTACTGCTAAACAAAATGTCCTAGGGACCAGTCCAGTGAAACACAGGTTTTGGTCCCAGCATAGCCCTAACAGTGCATATGAACTCCCAAAAACCCACAATATTTTTGTGTGGATTAAACAAACAAGACCTAACATGTCAATCAGTGAGCTATATGTGCTGGTAGGCAAGTTTTGCAATCTTTGGACAGAGCCAGACTAGCTTTTCCTCAACGTATTCCTTTAAGCAGTAAGTACACAGAGCTGAGTGATAACTGGCGCTAAACGAGTTGCTATATGCAACCGCAGCCGACCTTTTCAATAAATCATAGAGTGTTTAAAAAAGATATACCTAAACATATGTGCTTAAAATGGCTATTAATCACATAACCATTGCAGGTTGAGGGTTTTGGTTTCCAATCAACAATGTGGAACATAATCAGTTACGTCAGAGTACTACTTTGCAAGTCTCAAACATGTGCCATTGGTTGTGAGTGATAGTGTATACTCTTACATTCATGCGCCTGTACAATTTAATAAAGTTCAATACAATTGTTCTGTCATAAAGCCTCCTTTTATGGGGAGGCTGTGGCTCAGGAGGTAGAGCGGGTTTGCCATTAATCGGAAGGGCGGCGGTTCAATCCCGCATGTCGAAGTGTCCTTGGGCAAGATACTGAACCCCGAATTGCCTCTGGTGGCTGTTCCGCCAGTGTATGAATGTTAGTTTCTGTTTGAGCATTTAGGCTCAGTGAATTAATGTGAGTGAATGGTGAATGCAGATGTAGTGTAAAAGCGCTTTAAGTGGTCAAAACGACTAGAAAGGCGCTATACAGAGCATTTACATTTTATGGTGGCTATAATGTTCAGTTTATGTTGACACGGTCATAGACGTGTAAATAATGTATATGTTTTAGCATTGAGCTTATTACTATTGGAAGATTTTCTATTGTTCGAAGGTGTTACTAATTGAATGTTTGGATGTTTGGATAAGATTCCCTCAGCAATGTCTTTATTCTGAAGACTTCCTGCATAGTCTCTAGAATAGGCACATATAGAAACGTCTTGTTCTTTTGAAAATCAAGAATATATTCAACAGGATCGACACACTTAAAATGCAACTTAAAAATACCTTCTTCTCTTAAAAGCCGAACCAAGCGGACCACCTGCTCCAAGTGCTGTACTAATGGGATGGAAGTTACACAATTGTTCTGCCAAGTCAGTTAGGATGGCCTGGTCAACAATGCAGTTATTAAACTTCAATGTTGAATCAAGTATGTTTCTAAGAGCTGCAACAGATGCTGAAGATGAAATGAACTGAAGGTCTTCAACCAATGCATCGATGCACTTTCCTGAGGCATTATAGATGCTTTCTAGCTTCAGCAGAAGTAAGGCAATTCTTTGAAGAACTAAGCAAGATGCACTTTCCTGATCACAATCTAAACTAGTGCCCTCACTGTCACTGGCCTGTGGGACATCAGAACGGTCAACAGTCTGGTTATGGTGACTCTCATACACGTCTTGCTTAAAATAACTCCTTCAAATACACAAAAGACAGTTTCGTGGCAGTTCAGATGAATTCCAATATGCTGAAAGTAGTCCTTCTCTGTAGAAACATAAGTGTTGCAAACTATACACTTAAAAGCAGAGATTGTTCCTGGCTGTAGACTTTGATCAGCTGCATGGTACCTGGACAAATGTGTGTGAAGGGCACTCTGCGTTTTAAATGTGAAAGGGCAACTGTCATATAGACATGGCTGGGATTGCCCACGACCAAATGTTGCGTGTTGTAAGGCTTTAGTAGATCCCCCTTTGTGGACAAAGACTTGCAGATCTTACACTGCCATCCCATCGGCCAAACCCTAAGGTAGTAAGAAATAAAAAGGTCTTATTAACTTTCTGTATAACTAGTGCACTTCTGGGACAGGTCTGCTTTCTGTCCCCAGAGTCAAAACTAAACAAGGAGAAGCAGCGTTCAGTTATTAAGCTCCGTATATCTGGAACAAACTCCCAGATAACAGCAGGTCTGCTGAAGCAGTCAGTTCTTTTAAATTAAGACTGAAGACTTTTCTTTTTACCATTGCTTTTAATTAAATATTTAAGATTTTTCTTTTTATTGATAACTTACACTGCACTGTAACTTTTACTGTCCTGTTTTCTTTTTCTTTGTTTTTAGCTTTTTTTCATTGCTTTTATCCATTTACCTCTTTTAACCCTGATTGTAACACTGTAACTTTTATTATATTTTATGTTGCTTTTAAACTTTTTTATATTTTTTATGTAAAGCACTTTGAATTACCTTGTTGTTAAAATGTGCTATACAAATAAACTTGCCTTGCCTTACATCAGTAATAGGTATAATAATTAAATAATGTATCATGACATGTAAGAGATTGGGCACCTTTGATTTCAGTATTGTTTTTTTAGTTTTTGTTTGTTGTTGTCAAATTTAAGTTGGTGTAGTGAACAACGGTGTGGATTTGTGCATTTACATTGAATAAATTTGGAGCTACCCTAAATTCCTTTCTCCTCCCCAGAGAAGATGGGGAGGGGTCAAAGTTGCTTTCTCTAAGTGCTATCCCGACCATAAAACTGGCACCTTTTTGATTCCGAAGCTGATAACGCGGGGCCTGACTGTTAAACTGACAAAGGGACACGAGCCAGCCATTGGCATCTCCCTGAACAGCCTATCAAAACTGGCCCCCCACACATGTTTCCGTGGCAACTGACCTTATTCTTTGTTTTATTACCACATCAAAGGGATACTCCTTGTCTCACCTAAGTGTGACATAGTCCAGACACTGAACTTTCAATGTAAAAGGACTGCAGTCTCCAAAGACTCAAAGCATTTAATTAAATCTTTAGTTACTTGATTACGTTTGCCTCTATTTGAGTAGTTATGTTAACTGTTGTTGCTATCTGTTGTTGATATTAGTGCTGAAAAGAAGTTACTTGTGCAGTGTTTTTATTTTCAGCAAGACACTCCTTCATCTAATGTAATCCAAGCTTTCCTCATGTAACCTGAGCTCCCCCAAGTGGGCGAAATAAGTATTACATGCCCTCGTCGGAAATGCCGTTAAATGTATAAATATCCTGACCAATAATGTGACAATTGTTTCCTGTTACCAAATGCTTAGAACAGTACAACCGTTCAACCATTGAGGTTCGATTGTGGAAAATATTTGATTATAATACGTGCAAATAGATTTCTTTTTAGACATTAAGTTTAGAAAGGCAGTCCCTTGGGAAACCTGAGACGCCCCCTGGGGAACCACGCCCCAGGCAACAAAAGAGCGACACGCGACCTCGCTCTCTTCTCTTCGCTGTTGGCTCTTCCACTCTGCTCGGCCCTCTGGACGCTTCGGCACGCGCACGTGCCTCGCCAGGCAATGCCCAGGCTCGGCCAGCGAAACAAACAGGCCCTTTTGTTCGCCTGAAGCTACACACCTGATCTGCCTTCAGTTTGTTTATTTTCTTTATTTCTTTTGTTTGTTAAAGTATCAGTCCGTTAAGTTACACTGGACTAATTCAGGAACGACCAAGTTCCATTTTAAGCTTTTTTCGTCGAAGCCAACTTCACCGAGGTCAGACCAAGCCACGTGGTCTCGCCAGCTACAACGAAGGAAACCTGAAAACAGCCGAATTGCCAGACGGAGGAGGCGTTTTCAATCAGACACGGAGAACCCTGGAGAATCCCTAGCAAAAAGCCAGGATCGGGCAGCTAGCGTGGGACCAGCAACAGGCCAAAAGCAGACGGTCGACAAGCAGTAAGACTTAACACACTTCCTGTGATCAGATGTCCATTTTAACTCCTAAAATCATAGCATTAGTTTACTTTAATTAGCCCTTCTATGCCGTATGAGTCAAATGCTTCCCACAACCGAAACTCCAGGCTCATTATTCAGCAAATGTTTATGTTCCCTGTATCCAACCATCTTTTTATCACCTTAGTTAGAGAATAAATTCACTGTAATATAATCAAGAGCTGTGTGTGTTGCCTATTTATAGTTCCTGCCAAGAGAATCGAGATGAGACTGACAGACTGATTTAAGATAATTGAGCGATTATTAACTAACTGATCACTAGTAATAATTGTATAATTATTCAAAACTACCTAGAGGTCCGGAGACTCTAGGATTATAACAACTCCGGTGGTGCCCTTTACGAGGAAATTCTGATTTTATGAATAAAAATTCATAATTGGGTATCAATTCTTTTTAGGTCTACTACATTGGAACTACAGTTTTGTACATCATTGAAAATCAAAACTGCAGCAAATCTGCTTTTTAACCAGCAAACGTTGATACAAGAAATAGTAATAATCAACATGTACTCTATGTGAAATGTGGTATCACAGCATTTTGTGTTTTGTATACAAGTCAAATACATACCTGTTGATAGATTTCAGTCAAAGATTCTTCATGCATCTGGAAAGAAATTCAAATGAGCTTAAAATTAATAGGAAATCGTATTTTACACATACATAAGAGAAATCATAAGGAGTAACTAAACAAACACCAAAGGTTTACACAGGTTTGTCCACATTTGAAGAAAATCTTAGCCTTATAAAAACACAGTCACTGAGGTACCAGAAAATATTTTAAACAATTTTGAACTTTATTATCATCCACATTTCTGTCAGGAACATACTAAACACACAAGCAGCAAAGTGAAAATGTGTAACCACAATGAGCTGAACCTGGCATACTAGAAAAGGTGGCACACCTCTGTCTTGTACTTCATGTGCATTCATAGTACCACAATTGTTTCAACCACAGGTGATCTTTCTCAGGTAAAGAGTGGTTAGTCTGTGACAGACCACCACACCATGATAACACCTACCTATATAATTCACTATACTTATAGTAAGTACAGAACTGCATTAAAATAACCCAGTAGCCTCTGACACACAGTCAAACTATTCAGACACACACAGGACATTTACTTTCATAAAATATGGCAAATCATTAAAACTGTGGTTTGCAACAGTAATTATTAAAGCTTAGGAACACTGAAACATGTAGTATGCAAATAAGAATGAAGAGTGAACCTGACAAAAATTCCTAATATCCAGTGATGTGACGTTTTTATTTGTCTTTTAAGCCTACAAGGGTGTTATATATTATACAAGCCCCATTGCCTAAATTAATGATTTACTGTGTTTCGTGGAGACACATTGTTGAAAGAATTTGGATATACTGAGCGTGACATGCTAACATAATAGTGTTAAATCTGTTGTTGCAAACAGACGGGCGAAGCCTCTCTCTGGCAGCGCAAAGTCCACACCATGCTCTAATTTACTGACCTCAGACGTAGCTCGCCGGTGCAATCTGTCAGCACATGCTGAAACCGGCTTTAAGGCATACTCCGACCATGCCATCTCCCGTTGTGCCTCATTGTATGTTACCATGAATTGAGACATGAAACTGCGTGGCTAACGTTACTTAACATGGGGCCTCTGTGAACTTGGGATTAGCACACCATCCAGAGTGTGTGAAAAACCGACTAATGTTGGCTAGCTTGGGGCCGGGATGGGTGGAGGCGCAGGGGCCGGGATGGGTGGAGGCGCAGGCCGATGCCAGGAAAATTGGTAAAGTAAAAATTAAGTTAGCTGGTATCTTAAAGGCTATTATCTATAACGTTATACTTTGAAAAGTCACATGAAATTGTAATATTTAACCGACTACTTTTTAAGTCATTCATTGCCACACTTTTAGTCAAAATATTAGGCAAAATCACTGTTGCATTAAGTTAGGCTAACATATCTTTATTTTCAGTTTCAACCAGTAAAGTTGGAATTTTGGATAACTTGCAGCAATGCAAAACAATGTTCAACTGCTAAATGTTACAGCAACTCCTTGTAAAATGTTTATTAACTTACAATAATTAAACAAGTCTTACCTTTGGGAAAATGGCAGTCTCTGAAATGTTAAATGATTATGTCCATGTGGCTGAAAATAGCTGAAGCGGAAGTGTAAGGTGATTAAATCCAAAGACCTCACAATGAGTAAAATGTATTCATTTTCTGCATTGTTGACTTTCCTGATAAAATATAATTAAATTCTACTTAATGATTCACAGCTGATTTTATTCAAACAAAACTGAGTAAATTGTAATTAATAAATAACTTTAAATTTTAATAAATAAATTTGTTGAATTCAGCTCAGTGTGATTCAAAACCGCAAATAGTCTTTTTTATTATGCATATGTTACTAATGTTTGATTATAAAATATGAATTAACGCCATTCTCAGTTTTTACAGTGTGTGTTGAGCCATATGTTTGTGTAGTGGTTGTTAAGTTAAGTTTTTGGTTTAAAAGATACAGGGATGTTGTGTTTGTTGAAAATTCTCCTGAGTTTCTCTGATACTCCAGACACATATGGAATCACAATGTTGTTGCGTTCTTGACCTTCTTCTCCTCATCCCTTGTAGTGTTGGTCTTCTTCCTGGATCTTGTGGCTGTTTTCAGAAAGGTCCATTTAGGGTATCCACAGGCTGTAAGTGCCCCCTTCAGGTGGTTCTGTTCCTTCTCCCTGGCTTTTGCACTTGTTGGTATGTTGTCCGCTCTGTGGTGTAAGGTTCCAATGACCCCTAGCTTGTGTTTCAGTGGGTGGTGGAAATCAAAAAGTAAGGCTTGCACTTCTTGGGCTATGTGTCATCGACATATCTGTACCAGTGGCTCGGTGCTGTTCCTCTGAAGGAGTTACGGGCTTTACCCTCCACTTCTTCCATGAAGATGTTAGCCACAATAGGTGACACTGGGGAGCCCATGGCACAGCCATGCTTCTGTCTGTAGAATCCTCCGTTGTATTGGAAATAGGTGGTGTTTAGACAGATGTCGAGTAATTTACAGATCTGGTCAGGGCTGAGGCTGGTTCTGCTGTCCAGAGTGGGGTCTTATAGTAGCCATTTCCTTACGGATTCCACTGCCACAGGGTGGGGATGCAGGTGAACAAAGAGGTCAAATCATAGGACGCCATGGATTCATCTGGGGTCAGTTTCAGTCCTCGAACTTTGTTTACAAAATCAATGGATGTGGTGGGGTGTGTTACCAACCAAAGGGGCTAAGATGGTAGATATGTGTTTGGCAATGTTGTAGGTGACCGAGTTGATGCTGCTGATAATTGGCCTGAGTGGGGCTCCTTCTTTGTGTATTTTGGGTAGTCCATATATGAAGGGAATGGCTTCTCCAGGATACAAACGGTAATACTGTTCCCTGTCCTTTCATCACTTCCCAGGAAACTAAACAAGCATTTCCTCTTGGTCTCAGGTGAAGAGTCCAACGATGGTGGTTCAGACTTGGCCATGGGTGGCTCAAATGACCATGATGACTGTCGTTACCACAGCCAGGAGCACTAACGAACCAGCGGAATCGACCATCCTAGCTAACGATCCCAGAGGTTAAATAGCTGAGTTTCCCTACCAGTCAGTGAGAACTGAAGAAGTCTCTGGCATGAGGGACGAAACGTCTTGTAGTATCTTCTACCAAGTCAAATTGTCCTTGACCTCAACCATGGATAACCATGACCTGGATGACTGAGAATCTTCACAGACACCCTGTAGTGTTAATTTTTAACACAAAAAGTAGGTGTAGGATATTTAAAAGAAAACTGTTAGTAAGGACGTGGTTGGGGTGAGTCAGAAACCGGACTTACAGTCAGGGGACTGGTGTTCTTTCCCTGCTAGGAAAAAAAAGTCAACTTTAAATGTTTTTATTTAAGTTACGCAAGTAACGTTACTTGACTTATTTAAGTTATGTTATTATAACATTGACCATGACCTTTTCCTTACCCTAACCAAGTAGTTTGCTGCTTAAACCTACGTTGACCAACGTTAATCTGTCGTTTCACAACGTTAACTACTAGTTTTATTTTGAAACTTTAACTGGACGTTGCATATTATTATTGCTAACTTGACTGGATGTTGCATACTTTGTGTCGCTAACTTGACATACAAATCGAAAACTGAGACCATATGTGCAGAGTTGGTAGTGATAATGTGTTGACTGGGTACCCTAAAAAATTATGAAAGTATTCAGTTTTATTTACTGTTAATAGAATTGTATCAACAAAATGTTTTGCCAACAAAAAACAACCACATGTTAAAAATAACGACATCAGAGGTACAGGAAGATACAGGAACGTGAAAGGAACGCTGTAGTATGGCATGAACTGCTTTCTATCCTTTGTGCAAACTCTCCAACCATATGGGTTAAAATCCAACTCTCTGATGACTACTACCAGTGCTGGTAAAATGTAAGCATCTTGAGTTCTGCTGCTCGTCTCTTCTCTAAATAGTGGAAATACTTGGCAGCCTCTCTGCCTTCCTTTTGTCCTTGTGCTTTTCAAAAAGTTTTGGTTTGTCTGCCTCACCATTTTTAACCTCGCATTTTCTCTGTATTTTATAAACAAATACTCCCAACTCCTAATAATAACAATACGATCATGCATGCTGAACATTTCCCATGGCCAACTTAAGGCCCCCCAAAAAGAGAGCTTGATCTCAAATAGACTTGCATAAACCAAGTGTATTATTATTATTATTATTATAAGCCAAAGCCACACTGCAGTCATTGCCTTCACTCCAACACACAAACAAGCATTCATTCATATGACAGCAAATGAAATGAATGCATTTTTTTCACAGTTATAATTTGACTACACAAGGCAGCTGTCAAATAAGATGAAGCCATGTTTGTGTACTGAAGATGAGCCAATGAATGCCAATGAAAAACAAGAATATGGTGATGCATTTTCTGGTTGCCTGATGACGTACATAATCTTGAGTGTGTGTGTGTGGGATACATGCAAAGATAGGTCAAGGCTATAGCCGGAGGGGAGGGGATGAGTAACTGCTATACAACTGAAGAGGCCCCAGTCAAACATGTGGCTAATCTCTTCTTGAGACTAAATCATCTCCATATCTGGGGAAGTGTGCACTGCACACAGCTGCAGTACTATACATCCTGTTCCATCACCTACGCAAGCCATGATCTTGTCTTTGTCATTTCCTTCCACTCATATGACCAAATCAGCAGATGAAGTCACGCGGGCCTCAATGGGCAACAGACCAAGAGTCCTCACCCAGGCCAAAGTCGAAAGATTCAGTCCTCTTTTGCTAACAACAATATTGATTGGTTTTCTCACAACACTGGCTTTTCAATAGAAATGACATGTCACTGTCACCGATATGACGATTTGACCAGCGTCAAGGTGTCAGTCTGTAAAACCTGCCCCATCCGACGTTAAAAATAATAATAAGATATTGTTTTCCTGTATTGCCATGGAGACATCAAACCCCCTGGTGTATTTGCCACACTCATAACACACTCCCCCTGTTCTCTCAGGAGTCATAGGGCTCCCATTATTCTAAAAACCCCATTAAAAAGAGCTTGACGAAATGCAATGCAGTGTTAACAAACATCATCCATTACATGAGACAACTGGGAGTTTCTCCAAACCATTGCAGCATTAGTTCATTTTTGCAATTTAACATGACCTGCCTCACCACTTTACACCTTACAATGTTCAGGAAAATCTAAAATATTTCCCAGTAAATGCAATAATTAGCTACATAGTAAAGCCATCTTAAAACATGACCGTAGTGTCTAATTTAAAGTGATGGATTATATTTAGGAAAGTGTCAAGTTAAACGTTTAATTCTGCGTTCCAAAAAATAGCCAAAACATTTATAGAACAGCACAAAAGCTCAACTTTCAAAAGCATCAATGCAAAAAATAATAAGATACAGTCCCCTCCAAAAGTTCCTTTATTTTTGTGGTTCACTAAAGACATTTGGGTTTAAGATCAAAAGAGGAGTATGAGACAAGAGTTCAGAGTTTCAGCTTTTATTTCCTGGTATTCACATCTAGATGTGTTAAACAACTCAGGATCTTCACTATCTGTATTAGACCACAGCATTCTTAGGTGAGCAAAAGTAATGGAACAAATAATCTTAAAGTAAATTTATTTATTTAAGTACATTTAATATTTGGAGGCATAACCGTTGCTTGCAATAACTGCTTCAAGCCTGCAACCCAACGTCACCAAACTCTTACATTCTTCATTTATGATGCTGTTCCAGGTTTTTACCACAGCTTCTTTCAGATCTTGTTGGTTTCGGGGTGTTTCTCCCTTCAGTCTCCTCTTACGGAGGTGAAATGCAGCTCTGTTGGGTTAAGGTCAGGTGATTGACTTGGTCAGTCTAAAACCTTGCACTTTTTCCTCTGATGAAGTCCTTTGTTTTGTTGGCAGTGTGCTTTGGATCATTTTCCTGCTGCATGATAAACTTCCTCCCCATGCAGACAAAACGTTTCTGTCCACTTCTGAATTCATTCTGCTGCTACCATCATCAGTTCCATCATCAATAAATATTAATGAGCCTGTTCCAGAAGCAGCCATGCACGCCCAAGCCATGACATTACCTCCAGCATGCTTCACAGATGAGCTTGTATGCTTCGGATCATAAGCAGTTCCTTCCTTTCTCCACACTTTGGCCTTTCCATCACTTTGCTAGAGATTAATCTTGGTCTCATCACTCCATAAGATTGTGTTTCAGAACGTTTGCGGCTCATCTCTGTACTTTGCAAATTTCAATCTGGCCTTCCGATTCTTGCTGCTGATGAGTGGTTTGCATCTTGTGGTGTGGCCTCTGTATTTCTGCTCTCTGAGTCTTCTTCCAACAGTGGATTGTGATACCTTCACCCTGCACTGTGGAGGTTATTGCTGATGTCACTTCCTGATTTTTTGGGAGTTTTCTTCACAGTTCTCACGATATTTCTGTCATCAACTACTGTTGTTTTCCTTGGCCGACCTGTTGGACGTCTGTTGCTCAGTACACCAGTAGTTTCTTTCTTTTTCAGGACATTCCACATTGTTGTTCTTGCTATGCCCAATGTTTGTCCAATGGCTCTGGTCAATTTTCCTTCTTTTCTCAGCTTGACAAAGGCTTGTTTTTCTCCCATAGACAGCTCTCCGGTCTTCATGTTGGTTTATCCTCTTTAACAGGAAATGCAGTCTTTATAGGTTTGAACCAAGGAGGAAAACTTAGACTAGTCATACAGAGCTATTTACATTTATTCATTTAGCTGACGGTTTTATCCAAAGCGACTTACAATTGCTATACATGTCAGAGGTCACACGCCTCTTGAGCAACTAGGGGTTAAGAGTCTTGCTCAGGGACACAATGGTGAATGGGTCACAGTGGGGGACTGAACCCGTATCTCTCACACCAAAGGTATGTGTCTTATCCATTGCGCCATCGCCACCCTTTAATGTGTGGACCATCGACCTAAAAGGCAACACCTGGGCAACAAGAAACATCTGTCAGTCACATGTTCCAATAGTTTTGCTCACTTGAAAAATGGGTGGGTTCAAACAAAGGGTGGTAGGTCCTGAGTTGTTTAACACATCTAGATGTGAATATCAGGAAATGAGAGCTCAAATTCTGAACTCTTGTCTCATACTCATTTTTTTATCTTAAACCCAAATGTCTTCAGTGAACGACAAAAACAAGGAATTTGCCTTACCGTTGCAATACCTTTGGAGGGGACTGTAAATAATAACACAAATAAATAATACAATAACAATAATACAATAAAAGTAACACTTATTTTAAGAAATACCATTACTGTGTACCATCAAAAAACTAACCTGTCACATCACCCTTTGTCTGACTATATTAAATTAATGTTTAAATGAGTGGGTTGCATACTGAATTAGCTCTTTCTGTGTGGTCATTCACAGTCATTACCTCCGTCAACCTTCGGGAGACCATCCACTCAGACATGTCATATAAATACATTCGGATTCCTGCCCTTGACTGTGCTCTCATCTTCAGATGGAACAGCAACATCAGTCAATGCTAGCGGCTCACCGGGCACATTCATTTCTCTGGGTTTTGTGCGGAACATCCCTCGCTGCCTGCAGGGACGCAGGGATCACCTGCATCCTTCAAGGCTGTGAGTGGGGAGGTCACGTCTCTGCTGTAATCTGCTGAAACAGCTGCAGTTTCATAAAGATGATAAACACAGGAGGATTCTCAGAGGTCTGAATGTGGTGTAGGATTTTGGAAGACTTACAATTTTAAGATGTTGAAATATTTCCTTTTAGCAGTTTCATGAGGTGACAAAAAACTCAAAAGCTATTCCCTAACCCACATGCATATACATATCAACATCTATAATAAATAAACACACGACTCAGCAAATAAATTAATATGGCATTTTATGCTCTAGAAAAAATATAAAAAATAAATTGATATTTCTTTTTAATTTGCTTTTGTATTTATTTATAGTTGTATTAATCTCCCATTTATTTATGTTCTAATTTAAATTTCCATTAAATTTATTCATTTATTCACTTTTAAATGTATTTATTAGGGCCCGAGCACGACCGTGTGAGGTCCCTATTGAATTTGCTCGGATTATTAGGGCCCGAGCACGACCGTGCGAGGTCCCTATTGAAATTGCTCGGATTATTTTTTTTAGGGCCCGAGCACGACCGTGCGAGGTCCCTATTGAAATTGCTCGGATTATATTTTTTTTTTTTTTTTTTTTTTTTTTTTTTTTTTTTTTTTTCTGCAAAGTAGGCCCAAATGACATGGCCTAAACATACTCGAAAACTCACCAAAATTTGCAAACATGTCAGAACCGGTGAAAAATTTCGTATTCTACAAGTTTCGCACATGGGCGTGGCAAAATGACTCGCTAGCGCCACCTAGAAAATTGGAAATGATTAGCCCCTCGTTCACGTTCAACCTACATGTACGAAATTTTCTGGGGACATGTATCGTATCAAGACGCACAAAAAAGCCTCAAGAACCCATAGCCTAAAGTCAACAGGAAGTCGGCCATTTTGAATTTTATGGCCATTTTTGGATGATTTACATACTTCGTACTTTAACGAACTCCTCCTAGGGATTTAGTCGGATCGACGTCAAATTTCTGCTGTGCCTTCTAAAGGCATTGACGATGAAAAGTTGTGCTATTTGCGAGTTTTCGTCAATGGGCGTGTCCGTGGCGTCGATGATTCGCAATGAAACAGGAAGTTGTTGTAACTTCAGTGTACATGCTCACATCTGGACCAAACTGTACATATAGGATGAGAGTCCCGCCCTGAACACATGTACATGCCGACATTCACCCACAGTCATAGCGCCACCTGCTGGCAACAGAAAGTGACCTTTAACGAAGCAGCCCCCGCCGCACGTTTCACCTACGTGCACGAATTTTCTGTGGTACGTGTATCTTGTCCAGACGCACAAAAAAGCCTCTTGGAGCCATAGCCTAAAATCAACAGGAAGTCGGCCATTTTGAATTTTACGTCAAATTTTGGATGATTTACACACTTCGTACTTTAACGAACTCCTCCTAGGGATTTAGTCCGACCGACCTCAAATTTGTGCTGTGCCTTCTAAAGGCATTGAAGATGAAAAGTTGTGCTATTTGCAAGTTTTCGTCAATGGGCGTGTCCGTGGCGTGGCGTCAAAGATCAGCTCTTCGCCATGACACGGAAGTTGTCGTAACTTCAGTGTACATGCTCACATCTGGACCAAACTGTACATGTAGGATGAGAGTCCCGCCCTGAACACATGTACATGCTGACATTCACACAGTCATAGCGCCACCTGCTGGCAACAGGAAGTGACTTTTAACGAAGCAGCCCCCGCCGCACGTTTTACCTACGTGCACGAATTTTCTGTGGTACGTGTATCTTGTCCAGACGCACAAAAAAGCCTCTTGGAGCGATGCCCTAAAATCAACAGGAAGTCGGCCATTTTGAATTTTACGTCAAATTTTGGATGATTTACACACTTCGTACTTTAACGAACTCCTCCTAGGGATTTAGTCCGACCGACCTCAAATTTGTGCTGTGCCTTCTAAAGGCATTGAAGATGAAAAGTTGTGCTATTTGCAAGTTTTCGTCAATGGGCGTGTCCGTGGCGTGGCGTCAAAGATCACTCTTCGCCATGACACGGAAGTTGTCGTAACTTCAGTGTACATGCTCACATCTGGACCAAACTGTACATGTAGGATGAGAGTCCCGCCCTGAACACATGTACATGCTGACATTCACAGACAGTCATAGCGCCACCTGCTGGCAACAGGAAGTGACTTTTAACGAAGCAGCCCCCGCCGCACGTTTTACCTACGTGCACGAATTTTCTGTGGTACGTGTATCTTGTCCAGACGCACAAAAAAGCCTCTTGGAGCGATGCCCTAAAATCAACAGGAAGTCGGCCATTTTGAATTTTACGTCAAATTTTGGATGATTTACACACTTCGTACTTTAACGAACTCCTCCTAGGGATTTAGTCCGACCGACTTCAAATTTGTGCTGTGCCTTCTAAAGGCATTGAAGATGAAAAGTTGTGCTATTTGCGAGTTTTCGTCAATGGGTGTGTCCGTGGCGTGGCGTCAGAGATCAAGTCTTCGCCATGACACAGGAAGTTGTTGTAACTTCAGTGTACATGCTCACATCTGAACCAAACTTTACGTGCTTGATAACTCTCCCACCCCGCTATGGAGGACCGATCCTGACACAGTCAGAAATAAATACAGAAATAAATAAATGCTCAATAAATAAATAAGCATCCAATTAAATACACAAAAAAATAAGTAAATAAATAAATGTAGGTAGTAATTAAATTATACAAGGAGACATAAATGTATATATTTTAATTAGTGCCTTTACTTATTCACCTTTGTTATAATTACCTTATTTGTTTATTCAACTTTATTTATTACTAATTTTTTTAATGTATTTATTTATGTGTGTGTTTTAATATTTTTGTCTGTTTTATTCTTCCTTTGTATTTATTTACCTTATTTATTTTCACCCATGGTATTTATTTCTGCCTGTCTTAAATTTTTGTATGCATTTCTGCCTCATTATGCAAATGAGGAGGGGCTGTGTCTCAAGGGGTCATCTTCTCTGCTATTGGTGGACCAGTCAGACAGGAGAGCTCCTACTCTGCCTGCAGACATCAACGATCTTGCCCCTCACACAGTCAGATGGCTTCCTTCAGTGCGCTGAGGTGTTTAACAACTCTGAAGACAATACTACCAGCAATGTCTTCCTTCTCTTTTCACGTAGAAGCACCGACAGACAGTGCTTTCAGTTTGCTGCATGCATGGACACAGAACTGCGGTATAGGGAGAAGCACACGGTCAGCTGGCTGCAGCTAAATCTGGAGTGCACTCGTATTCAATTCTGTATGGTAAATTCAGTTTTAACGGAGCAGAGCGAGCTGACAGGCAGAGTTAGAGACTTTTTCTGTCCGTTTCTCTCTTTACAAAGACGCATGTTGCAGTCAGAGTCTTCTCTGAGATGCGAGCACGACATACAACACAATTTATCAAATTACACAACGGATATACAGTATGAAAATAAGATTGATTGGATTATACTCACAGGAAGTATAAAACCTCTTACATGGGTCTATTAAAAGTAAAGTAACACAAAAATGTCAGGGAAATTACTTTACTTAGATTTAAGTACTGCAGTTGTACATTTGAAATACCTTCCTACCTTTCTGATAGGAAGCCTTCTTGAGGTGGTATAAAACATTTCTTCTTATATTCTGATTTGAGTTGTGGACAACTATGACCACATGAATTAAAAAAACATTTCACTGCCCAAGTCAGCTATAACACAAGTCTTGATCATCAGACTACATGCTGTACAGTATTTGTGGACAGATTTTGTCCCAGGATTTCTTATGCATTTCTTCTTCTTCGTTGCATGATTTAGAATAATAAGGTGAGAAATGGGTCTATTCTGAGTTCATCCTGCACTGCAGCAGCTAATAAAGTCCATTTAATCCCAAAACGCTTTTCTTTTAGGCAGGCTGGAGCAGAAAACAACTCACCTTTCTCAAGTTGTACAGTAATGTCACATGTGTATGAAGGTGGATCAAACAAGCTAATCTTAAATGTCAAAGTAGAGAGGAGCCTAGTAGGCCTATTTATTTTCATTCATTACACAATATGAATAAGCTATGCAGACAGTTGTAAAGAAAGAACATCTTTTTCTTCTGTTCTCTACTTGTTATAGTTACACAGTATTAGGGGTGTGGGCTGTATTAAAAGTATCCACTGTTCTCCCATGCTCTAACACACAGTAACGATGAAATGTGTGCTGTTCTCACATTCTTCCTCTGTATGTACACATAAACAACAAGGCAGGGAAATATAAAAGGAATTTATTTTATTGTTTGGGTACATTATTGTTCAGTGTACATGCTCACATCTGAAACAAACTTTACGTGCTTGATAACTCTCCCACCCCGCAGACATCTACACGTCAATACCGATTTATATTCATAGCGGCAAGTGCTATGTAGCTCCACATAGGGGACACAGGAAGTGACATATAGCACATTCATGCGGCGTCAAACCGCGTAGGAAATTCACAGCCGCACCGGCAGAGCTCCAGAATGTGCAACTCGGCCGGCTCACGCGCGGACGCGCTACAGTGCGAGGGCCCGCCCAACGCTGCTTGCAGCTTTAATTTTATTTTTTTTTTTTTTTTTTTTTTTTTTTCTGCAAAGTAGGCCCAAATGACATGGCCTAAACATACTCGAAAACTCACCAAAATTTGCAAACATGTCAGAACCGGTGAAAAATTTCGTATTCTACAAGTTTCGCACATGGGCGTGGCAAAATGACTCGCTAGCGCCACCTAGAAAATTGGAAATGATTAGCCCCTCGTTCACGTTCAACCTACATGTACGAAATTTTCTGGGGACATGTATCGTATCAAGACGCACAAAAAAGCCTCAAGAACCCATAGCCTAAAGTCAACAGGAAGTCGGCCATTTTGAATTTTATGGCCATTTTTGGATGATTTACACACTTCGTACTTTAACGAACTCCTCCTAGGGATTTAGTCGGATCGACGTCAAATTTCTGCTGTGCCTTCTAAAGGCATTGACGATGAAAAGTTGTGCTATTTGCGCGTTTTCGTCAATGGGCGTGTCCGTGGCGTCGATGATTCGCAATGAAACAGGAAGTTGTTGTAACTTCAGTGTACATGCTCACATCGGACCAAACTGTACATGTAGGATGAGAGTCCCGCCCTGAACACATGTACATGCCGACATTCACCCACAGTCATAGCGCCACCTGCTGGCAACAGAAAGTGACCTTTAACGAAGCAGCCCCCGCCGCACGTTTCACCTACGTGCACGAATTTTCTGTGGTACGTGTATCTTGTCCAGACGCACAAAAAAGTCTCTTGGAGCCATAGCCTAAACCCAACAGGAAGTCGGCCATTTTGAATTTTACGTCAAATTTTGGATGATTTACACACTTCGTACTTTAACGAACTCCTCCTAGGGATTTAGTCCGACCGACCTCAAATTTGTGCTGTGCCTTCTAAAGGCATTGAAGATGAAAAGTTGTGCTATTTGCAAGTTTTCGTCAATGGGCGTGTCCGTGGCGTGGCGTCAAAGATCAACTCTTCGCCATGACACGGAAGTTGTCGTAACTTCAGTGTACATGCTCACATCTGGACCAAACTGTACATGTAGGATGAGAGTCCCGCCCTGAACACATGTACATGCTGACATTCACCCACAGTCATAGCGCCACCTGCTGGCAACAGGAAGTGACTTTTAACGAAGCAGCCCCCGCCGCACGTTTTACCTACGTGCACGAATTTTCTGTGGTACGTGTATCTTGTCCAGACGCACAAAAAAGCCTCTTGGAGCGATGCCCTAAAATCAACAGGAAGTCGGCCATTTTGAATTTTACGTCAAATTTTGGATGATTTACACACTTCGTACTTTAACGAACTCCTCCTAGGGATTTAGTCCGACCGACCTCAAATTTGTGCTGTGCCTTCTAAAGGCATTGAAGATGAAAAGTTGTGCTATTTGCAAGTTTTCGTCAATGGGCGTGTCCGTGGCGTGGCGTCAAAGATCAACTCTTCGCCATGACACGGAAGTTGTTGTAACTTCAGTGTACATGCTCACATCTGGACCAAACTGTACATGTAGGATGAGAGTCCCGCCCTGAACACATGTACATGCTGACATTCACCCACAGTCATAGCGCCACCTGCTGGCAACAGGAAGTGACTTTTAACGAAGCAGCCCCCGCCGCACGTTTTACCTACGTGCACGAATTTTCTGTGGTACGTGTATCTTGTCCAGACGCACAAAAAAGCCTCTTGGAGCGATGCCCTAAAATCAACAGGAAGTCGGCCATTTTGAATTTTACGTCAAATTTTGGATGATTTACACACTTCGTACTTTAACGAACTCCTCCTAGGGATTTAGTCCGACCGACCTCAAATTTGTGCTGTGCCTTCTAAAGGCATTGAAGATGAAAAGTTGTGCTATTTGCAAGTTTTCGTCAATGGGCGTGTCCGTGGCGTGGCGTCAAAGATCAACTCTTCGCCATGACACGGAAGTTGTTGTAACTTCAGTGTACATGCTCACATCTGACCAAACTGTACATGTAGGATGAGAGTCCCGCCCTGAACACATGTACATGCTGACATTCACCCACAGTCATAGCGCCACCTGCTGGCAACAGGAAGTGACTTTAACGAAGCAGCCCCCGCCGCACGTTTCACCTACGTGCACGAATTTTCTGTGGTACGTGTATCTTGTCCAGACGCACAAAAAAGCCTCTTGGAGCGATGCCCTAAAATCAACAGGAAGTCGGCCATTTTGAATTTTACGTCAAATTTTGGATGATTTACACACTTCGTACTTTAACGAACTCCTCCTAGGGATTTAGTCCGACCGACTTCAAATTTGTGCTGTGCCTTTAAAGGCATTGAAGATGAAAAGTTGTGCTATTTGCAAGTTTTCGTCAATGGGCGTGTCCGTGGCGTGGCGTCAGAGATCAAGTCTTCGCCATGACACAGGAAGTTGTTGTAACTTCAGTGTACATGCTCACATCTGAACCAAACTTTACGTGCTTGATAACTCTCCCACCCCGTTATGGAGGACCGATCCTGACACAGCCAGAAATAAATACAGAAATAAATAAATGCTCAATAAATAAATAAGCATCCAATTAAATACACAAAAAAATAAAGTAAATAAATAAATGTAGGTAGTAATTAAATTATACAAGGAGACATAAATGTTTATATTTTAATTAGTGCCTTTACTTATTCACCTTTGTTATAATTACCTTATTTGTTTATTCAACTTTATTTATTACTAATTTTTTTAATGTATTTATTTATGTGTGTGTTTTAATATTTTTGTCTGTTTTATTCTTCCTTTGTATTTATTTACCTTATTTATTTTCACCCATGGTATTTATTTCTGCCTGTCTTTTTTAAATTTTGTATGCATTTCTGCCTCATTATGCAAATGAGGAGGGGCTGTGTCTCAAGGGGTCATCTTCTCTGCTATTGGTGGACCAGTCAGACAGGAGAGCTCTACTCTGCCTGCAGACATCAACGATCTTGCCCCTCACACAGTCAGATGGCTTCCTTCAGTGCACTGAGGTGTTTAACAACTCTGAAGACAATACTACCAGCAATGTCTTCCTTCTCTTTTCATGTAGACGCTCCGACAGACAGTGCTTTCAGTTTGCTGCATGCATGGACACAGAACTGCGGTATAGAGAGAAGCACACGGTCAGCTGGCTGCAGCTAAATCTGGAGTGCACTCGTATTCAATTCTGTATGGTAAATTCAGTTTTAACGGAGCAGAGCGAGCTGACAGGCAGAGTTAGAGACTTTTTCTGTCCGTTTCTCTCTTTACAAAGACGCATGTTGCAGTCAGAGTCTTCTCTGAAGAGGGCAATGAAGTCTCAGTAGTACCCGATGCGAGCACCACATACAACACAATTTATCAAATTACACAACGGATATACAGTATGAAAATAAGACTGATTGGATTATACTCACAGGAAGTATAAAACCTGTTACATGCGTAACACTGTAATGTCAGGGAAATTACTTTACTTAGAATTAAGTACTGCAGTTGTACATTTGAAATACCTTCCTAACTTTCTGATAGGAAGCCTTCTTGAGGTGGTATAAAACATTTCTTCTTATATTCTGACTTGAGTTGTGGACAACTATGACCACATGAATTAAAAAAATTAAACATTTCACTGCCCAAGTCAGCTATAACACAAGTCTTGTTCATCAGACTACATGCTGTGGACAGATTTTGTCCCAGGATTTATTATGCATTTCTTCTTCTTCGTTGCATGATTTAGAATAATAAGGTGAGAAATGGGTCTGTTCTGAGTTCATCCTGCACTGCAGCAGCTAAAAAAGTCCATTTAATCCCAAAAACGCTTTTCTTTTAGGCAGGCTGGAGCAGAAAACAACTCACCTTTCTCAAGTTGTACAGTAATGTCACATGTGTATGAAGGTGGATCAAACCAGCTAATCTTAAATGTCAAAGTAGAGAGGAGCCTAGTAGGCCTATTTATTTTCATTCATTATACAATATGAATAAGCTATGCAGACAGTTGTAAAGAAAGAACATCTTTTTCTTCTGTTCTCTACTTGTTATAGTTACACAGTATTAGGGGTGTGGGCTGTATTAAAAGTATCCACAGTTCTCACATGCTCTAACACACAGTAACGATGAAATGTGTGCTGTTCTCACATTCCTCTGTATGTACACATAAACAACAAGGCAGGGAAATATAAAAGGAATTTATTTTATTGTTTGGGTACATTATTGTTCAGTGTACATGCTCACATCTGAAACAAACTTTACGTGCTTGATAACTCTCCCACCCCGCAGACATCTACACGCCAATACCGATTTATATTCATAGCGGCAAGTGCTATGTAGCTCCACATAGGGTACACAGGAAGTGACATATAGCACCTTCATGCGGCGTCGGAACCGCGTAGGAAATTCACAGCCGCACCGGCAGAGCTCCAGAATGTGCAACTCGGCCGGCTCACGCGCGGACGCGCTACAAGTGCGAGGGCCCGCCCAACGCTGCTTGCAGCTTTAATGTTTTATATGTGTTTTATTTTCCTTTGACACCCCCCAGAGTTATTTTTTACATTTTGTTATGCATTTCTGCTTTATTATACAAATGAGGGGAGTGTTCTTCAAGATGTGTCATGAGGTTTACTTTTTGCCTATTTGGTAAGTGCGGGGTGGGTTGGAAAAAACGATAGATCCATACTGAGAATACAGAACTAACTTCTTCAGACCCAGTAGCCATGTAATAAGGCTCCCCGATTTGTACGATGCATGCACAACTTTCAACAGAGGTGGGAATGATTCAATTTCACTCACTTGTCAGCACTGGAAAGAAGTAGATTTGGGAGGGTTACCGTAAAATGTATACCAGTACACTTATGAGTAACTTGTTTAAAAATGTAATCAGTAATGTAATCCAAGTACTATAATCTAAAAGTAATGTAACCCTTCTGGATTACTTCAATAACAAATACACAAATAAAGACAAAAGAGCATCAAAAATACAGTCAAAATGTTTTTTAGAGAAACACAACAATAACAAAATCTGCCATTCCTATGAAATCAAAATCAATATTTAAATGTTTTATAGGATAGGCCTTGCACTATATGTCACCAATAAGCCAGTTACTGGCCCATTAGTGACAAAAAACATTATATTCTTGATAATATTTAAAAGTTTGTAATTTCCCAGAAAATCTATCTCCAACGACGACCAACGATCACAGTCCTCTGCCGATGTCCTGCTACTTCCGTAATGAGTAATATTAAGCTTTTTATATGGATACCTGAACATGTTAGATTTGAACCCTACTGATTCTCATTTGACTTCAGGCAGAGTCTTTTAACTTTAACTTTTTCTACATTTTCTGCTGTTGTAGTTTGAATTCAAAACAGAATGTTTTTGTCACAGATACAGTTCACATTTTTCTTTCAGAAATTAATTAAAAATGAAAAGCTGAAAGTGCTTCAGTCAGTGAGTATTCAGCTTCTCTGCAGTGTCACTCCTAATTGCATCCAAATTCTTTTGAATGTCCTTGAGATGGCTGACTAACATTCAAATGACAAGACGTGAATTAGAAAAAACATTTACAGTTAGAGATAGAGTTCAGTTGAAACACACTTGCACACATCTGGGTGAGGCTGTAAAACAGAACACTGGCCCAGAGCCAAATTAAAACTGGAAAGACCTCAGACAGTCATGTGGAAGTCTTTTGGAGGCCCTGGTCAAAGCCCAGACTTCCTATTGAAAATTTGTGGAATGACTTGAAGATAACTGCTCACAAAAGCCGCCCAAGTCCAACTTGATCGAGCTTAAAAGAATCTGTGAGGGAAGAATGGGAGAAAATCTTGGATCAGGATGTGCCATGTTGTTGCACACATTTCCAAGAAGCCTTAGCTGAACTAGCTGCAATGATGCATCTATAAAGTAATGAGTCAGGGGAGTTTTTTTTTTTTTTTCCAAATGAGATCTTTCCCGATTTCAGTTTCAATACATCTGAAAAAGTAAAAACAAAACATCAAACAGGTTTCCACCTTTACATTGCCAAATATGAATATCTATATAGTGTATTATTATTCTGTTTCAGTCTAAATTGTGTGTGTGAGATATATATATGTATATATATATATATAAAATCTGGGGTCAGTCAGAGTGTTGGAAAGTTTCTGTAGGTGCTGTAAATGATCTGCAGACTTGATACCCACACCCCAGGGACTCAGCAACATAGATCAGCTCTGACTGATAAAGTGCAGAGGCATAAATCAATGATCAAGCAACAGCAGAGAACAGCTATTGTGGCAATATTAGTTGTCTGACGCTGTAGGAGATTCTTTCTATTTCAAGCATGTTTAAATTAATTATACATTAGAAGTCTAAATTTAATTAACTCTGACACTGACTGTAACCACAATAGATTATTTAATCTGTCAGGTTGAATGATGAAAATGTCATATCAGAACTGTGTAAGAGTGGATCTACTCTGTTTAATGAATTCAAAACTGGTTGGATGTTCTTTACTTCTTTTACCTGAAGGTTGTCGAGAAGATATGTTTGTGTATCACAATAAAATTTTCACAATAAAGAGTTAACTGCCCATAAATCATATAATACACAATACAATATAAAATGTACCCTTACAAAGAACCAACCCTAAAGAAGAAAGGCAGATGAACCAGAGAACATGGTATTTAACTATGATTATGGTGGGTTTTTCATTTGCACAAAAAATGTGAATTATGCTTGCATGAAATATTTGGCTTGATATATTTTGATAATTACAAATAATTAAGTGTAATCATCTATCAAACATACTTTCCATCAAACTTCATTAATTCAACAATTTAACTGAATTCACTCCATCCATCCATCCATCCATCCATCCATCTATCCATCCATCCATCGTCAACCACTTATCCTGCATACAGGTTCGTGGGGGGCTGGAGCCAATCCCAGCTGACATTGGGCGAATGGCGGGGTACAGCCTGGACAGGTCGCCAGTCCATCACAGGGCCTGAATTCACTCATAATAACTAATTGTGTAACAACAATGGAAACATGGAAACAGTGGAAGCATGGTGTGGAATGTAGATAAACATCAACAACATTAACAATGCAGGGAGACACATAAGATCAGACTCATGCTCATCAATCTCTTGCCCAAGTGCATGCTGGCGAAGCTTATCTACAGTATATGCCTACTTCACATAACTGATCAGCACTCAGCCAGTCATATGAATGCTGGTCATGGTTGCAACTCCCTACTACTGTTGCTTAATTTGTTTCAAAGAGCTCACTGTTATTCACAATGATTTCTTCTAAGACGAATTAATTCTCACACTGTGTTTGAAGAACCAAATAAGGTGAATGAGAATAAATAGGTTCATTTTTTCCTGACAGCAACATGCATGAATTACTTAAGCCACATTTTAAGAACAGGGCCCATATACGGAAGTTAGACTGAAACAGAATAAAAAAGTATATATATTGTCTGTGGTGTGTATGAACTAGACTACCAAAATCAAAAAGAAATAAAAATGTATTTCTTTATTTGTCTGTATTACTTCTACTATATTTACTTTCTCATTTCCCATTTTTCAAATGTATTTTATCTATGTGCCAATTTATATTCCCAAACTTATTTATGTTTTATTATGCAAATAATGGGGCTGTCATTCAAGGTGTGTTATTCATGTGTTGCTTAATTGACATCAGAGTGCATGGATGGGCTTAACGTGCCTTGGTCCCACAGACACACTGGTGGCCAGTGCCACTGAGGCAGGCAGACAGACAGTGTACACTGTGTCATACAGAGGTGATTACAGTGGCTCTGACCAGGACTGATCATCTTTTCTGGAGAAAACAGTTTAATCAGAGTGTTATCATTATAACAGATGTTTCTCCTCGAAGGGTCTATCCCACTCCGCTCTATTCTAGGGTGCCTGTAAAGGCTCTGCAGCCAACTATGGTTTTGGTTCAGTAATCAGTGCAGCCTGGTTGGCCCCCAGAAATGCTGCTTATGTCTCCCGCTTATAACCATAGATTAATACTCACTCCCAAGTGCAGGAAGAGTCAGCGATTGTGATCGTTGGTCAAGTACGCGTGTTTTACACCTTGATGTGATGACAGGTTAACAGTCCCTAGAATAGCTGCTTCCACCAAAAGTTTCACCAACATCACTGGTAACAATATCTTTATCTGCTGCTGTGTTAGTTCAGATGTTTAAAACACATGGCATTACCATCAAGATATGGAAAACCATGTGGTATATGGTATATAAGAGGTATCTTTGCATTTAAAGATAATATACAGTATGTGACAACACATCTTTGTTATTGCAACAATATATACATCACGCATCACAACAAATACTATGTATTTTTTACTTGTCATTATTACAGTGTAACGGTACTCAGTCAGGCACAGTGATATTTCGAAATATTCCTATTTCCAATGAGAGAATTTGTGTCTTTTCGTTTACATAAATTCAGAAGAAAACATATATGACAACCTATGAATCAGAATTAACATGTATTTACACACTGCTTTGATCTTTCCCTCAGACAGCTTAGGGAAGAAGTCTAGGTATTTTATGGCTACTGACTCCTTATCTAGAGCTCTGACAAATTGTTTCATAAGCCCAATTTGATGTGCAGTGGTGGCATCCACCTTCCGGGGATCCACTAGTGGCTCCCACTTGACGTTGTTCCTCCCCACAGAGAACTTGGTCCGCTGTGGCCAGTCTTGCCTGTGGTAGTGCACCTTGGTGTCCCTGCTGTCCCAAAGATAGCAGGGGAATGCTGATAAAACCGCTTTGGAGACTTATCAGGAATGCCACCATTTTGAAGTCTCCTATGACCTCCCAGCTGTACTCATACTTCAGGGTGCCCAGCAAGGTCTTGATGCTGTTGTAAGACTTTGAGGTTAAGCTGTCTGAGGAAAAGATTTTGCCCATTTTCTTATTGGAAATAGGTGCATTGGTGTAGGATATAAATAACAGAAAAGTCAGAGTAAGGAGATAGTTGGGGTGGATTGGTGGGCCAGAAACTGAACTTTCTCTCTAGTGTTGCATGGAATACCAATACTAGAAAGGTATCACAATATCCTGCTGTTAAAATCGATACCATACTGCCTTTTAGTGGTACGATACATTAAGAATGACAGTGTTTTGTTAAGAGCTGCTCCAAGCAGAGCAGTATGTGTGTGTGCAGCGCTCTCAGAGCAGCACATACAGCGCCACTCTGCTCCCCCTCCCTGCAGGCAGATTGGCCATATCTTACTCTGCAACTCCGCGAGAGACAGAGCACAGAGAGAGATACATGGCTACAAGCCCAAGCTCTTCTACAACTTGTCAACGAAGCGGACACACGGAGTGAACTGTGGAGTTATTTCGCTTACGTAGCCGACAGTGAGAGCAAATCCATGGACACCACAAAGCCTGTCTGTAAAGTGTTTCAATCTCATGCAGGTCAAGAGAGGCAACACATCCAACTCAAAGCATCTCACCGACAGACATGCAGACTGTTCAAAGAATTAAAATAGTGACAGGTTAGCGAATGTGATAGATAACATAACTACATGCTGTCAATATAATTCAAATGAGTGGGATGTAAAGTGTGACAGAATACCTTTTTAGCATCAGGGTTTGAGCATCAGCAGAGTTTGACGAGGAAATTAAGGGCAATGTTAACGGTTTAATTTGGCTTTAGTTTTTTAGCTAACTTAATGTTGCAAACATTTCTATGCAAACGCAATGTTCACAGTGGTAATGGTAACTTATTTTAACTTGCAAGCTGCTAAAATCAGGCAGTATGGAGATCAACAACAGCAGTTAGATACATTTATACTCAAATGAGTCCTGGTAATGGTGATCATGGCATGTACATTCTTGTCAATTATTTCTATTAATAGATACACTCAGTAGAGCACAGACCTCTGCCAAGGAGGTGTATTGAGTCATGACGCTGTTTATTAAGTGCTGGTTGCAAATATAGTTCTCTGTCAAATTTGTCAAATCAAGTATAGGGGACATCAGATTACTGCATACCATGTAAAAGCAGTGACACTGATCAACTAATTTACAGTACTCCAATTATTCAAAAACACACATACATGTATGAAAACTCAAATATGAAAACACATCATCACATCAACTACAACTTTATTTAGCATGACAATAATAAACAAATGACATTAACATCAAATGTGTCAGTTGGCGGCCATGGTGATGAAGATTATTATTAATAACCCTGGGTTTGAGCTTCATCAGCAAATAACTTTTTAGTCTGCTCACTACAGTAGTGCACTAAAGTAGACTGAACACACATGACTCAATACACCTCATCAGCGGAGGTCTGGGCTCTACTGAGTGCATTTTCTAGTTTTCTGTTTAGTCAAATTAGATTTAATAATGGCACTTCATGAGAAAAGGCTGTGTTGTAAAGTTGTTTATAATCTACATATATATCTATATCTATATATCTAATCTATATATAAAATAATTTATAAATAATAATAACAATTAATAATAATAAATTGAACTCCTTCCGCGTTTTAGCTACAGCCTTGACTTTCTCGCTGCTGTTTCCTCAAATCCATTCCACTTCGCTCATTCAAAGTCCATATAAATTAAACTCCATTCCGTCAGTAAACAAGCTGCTTTTTAAGTAACTGTGCATCATTTCTTTGCCTGTTGCTTTTGAAGGCATCATATAGTCTTGCTACAGTGATGTCAACATCAATCAACCAGTGTTAGCAGCTCTTTCAATCCTGGTCAGTGTGTTAGCAATCTGGTTTTGTGTTCATGTTTTTCCATGTTTTAGTCTGTTTTCAGGGGTTTGATTTTGGGTTCTGTGTTTAAGTTTTATTTGATCATGTCATGTTTGGGGTTTTGTGTTTTGTAGCTTAGTTTATTCTTTTGTTCATTCACATGTTTAAGTTTACTAAGTATCTGTCATGTCTCTTATCTTAGTTCTTAGTCCTGGGTTTTAGTTCTTTACCTCAGTCTTAGTCCTGTGCTTTAGTTCATGTCCTAGTGTTACTCCTGGTCTGTGTACTTCTGTGTTTGTTGTTATTTTGCTCTTGTATGCTTTGTGTTCTGTTTATCCTAGGTCTTAGTCTGTTTGGTTGTAGTTTATTTTAATCCCTTGACGCCTGAATTTTTTTACAATAAAAAAAATATAGTTTTCATTTTCTTTCAAGCTGATGTTAAATTAAGTGAAGATTGTTAATTTGTCTATAGAACACAGAGAAGATATAAATTCAGGTATGATGTAGGTATGATGCAAATTAGCGACAACAGGCATAAACAAGAAACCAGGGATGGCAAAAGGTTCCTAAGTACGTATTGAATATGCACAAACAGGCATTGGGGGAATCCATGCGCTATCCTGGTTTGCAGTCTGAAAGGAAGAGGTGTGATGCGAATTTGCGACAATCTGCGACAAGGGGTTAAGTTTTCTATCTGCTGGTTGGTTTGTGTTCTCTGTCTGGTGATTGTTTATTTGACAGTGTTCAGTCTTGCATGCTTATTTCCTGCTATATGACTGCCTGGTGTCTGTGGAGCTGACGTACTGCTGACGTACTGCGGTAAGCGTGTCGACTCATTTCTGTTTCCGGTGCCTGTGAGTTGGTACCGTGTTGTGCTGCTCTCGCTAAGTAACAGTTACATTTGTTAGATTACAGCAGCCAACTGTCCGCTAAACACTTATTCTTTACAGTAATTTTGCCTAAGCACTCACAGTTCTTTCCATCTTTTAGTGACTGCTGTTCAATCTCATAGTTGTTCTAAAGTTTTGGTAACTGACGCTACAGTACTTTAGCTTAGCCGTTAGCAACTTTAGCTTAGCAGCTAGCGATGGCTTCTCCTTCTCCCTCTCTCTCTCCCACTTTCTCCTGCTCGGTGTGTCAGATGTTCAGTTACTCCTCTGCCTCCTTTAGCGGTAATGGTACGTGTAATAAGTATAGTTTATTAGTAGACATGGAGGCGAGGCTCAGTGATTTAGAAGTCCGGCTCCGCACCTTGGTAGATCAGTCTTTAGCTACTGTAGCTAGCCAGTCCCCGGTAGTCGGTGCGGAACGGCCTGAGTTAGCCTCTGGTAGCCGTCCCCCAGGATTTCCTGAGCAGCCAGGAAAGGGGGGGGGCTGGGTGACTGTCCGAAGGAGGAATAGTCGTACGCATTCAAAGTCCACGGGGCACCATCAACCCGTTCACGTTTCTAACAGATTTTCCCCACTCAGCGACACACCCGCTGAGAAACCAACTCTGATTATTGGCAGCTCCATTTTGAGAAACGTGAAGTTAGCGAAGCCAGCGGCCATAGTTAAGTGCATCCCTGGGGCCAGAGCGGGTGACACTGAATCTTATTTGAAACTGCTGGCTAAGGATAATCATAAATACAGTAAGATTGTTATTCACGTCGGCGGTAATGACTCCCGGTTACGCCAATCGGAGGTCACTAAGATTAATGTTGAGTCGGTGTGTACATATGCAAAAACAATGTCAGACACCGTAGTTTTCTCTGGACCCCTGCCAAATCTGACCAGTGATGACATGTATAGCCGCATGTCGTCATTCCGCCGCTGGTTGTCGAGGTGGTGTCCAGCAAACGATGTGGGCTTTGTAGATCATTGGTAGACTTTCTGGGGAAGACCTGGTCTGATCCGGAGAGACGGCATCCATCCACCAATCTGGCCAAGTTTATTAGTGGACCAAATCCATGACAACCCAGAGTTGAGACCAGGAGGCAGAGTTGCAGTCTAACACACTTCTCTGCCCTTCTAATTCAGCAGTTACCCACTCAAAACCCTACGCAGAGTCGCAGTCTAACACACTTTTCTGCTCCTCCATTTCAGGAGTTACTTAGTGAAAATCCTTTAGTGACTGTGTCTGCCCCCCGACCATCGAAATTATTTAAAAAGGTAAACAGAAGAGGAGCTGTGCATAAAAACCTCATAAAAATTAAAACCACAAGAGCAATGGTGCAAACGAATAGGAGAGTTAAATGTGGACTCTTAAACATCAGATCTCTCTCTTCTAAAGGTGTACTAGTAAATGAACTAATATCAGATTATGATATTGATTTATTTTGTCTTACTGAAACCTGGCTGGGTGATGGAGAATATGTTAGCCTAAATGAATCCACCCCTCCCAGTCATATTAATGCTCACATTCCTCGAGGCACAGGCCGAGGAGGTGGAGTTGCAGCTATCTTCGACTCTAGCCTACTAATCAGCTCTAAACCTAAACTAAACTATAACTCATTTGAAAGCCTTGTTCTTAGTCTTTCACACCCTAGTTAGAAATCACTGCAACCAATTCTCTTCGTTATAGTGTACCGAGCACCTCGCCCGTATTCTGAATTTTTATCTGAGAGATCAGAGTTTTTGTCAACTTTAGACCTTAAAACGGACAAAGTTATTATTGTAGGGGATTTTAATATTCATGTGGACGTTGAGAATGACAGCTTCAGTACTGCGTTTATCTCTCTCTTAGATTCCATTGGCTTTTCTCAGAGTGTTCATGAACCGACTCACTGTTTTAACCACACCCTCGACCTTGTTTTGGTGTATGGTATTGAAATTGAACATTTAATAGTGTTCCCACAGAATCCCTCTTTGTCTGACCACTGTTTGATAACTTTTGAGTTTGTATTGCTGAACTACACGCCATTGGGCAAAAATTTCTATACAAGATGTCTGTCTGATAGTGCTGTAGCTAAATTTAAGGATGCAATTCCATCAGCTCTAAATTCATTATCAAGTCACAAAGTAACGGAGGACTCCTATGCTAGTTTCAGTCCCTCCCAAATCGATCATCTTGTTGATAGTGCTGCAGGCTCGCTGCGAATGACACTCGACTCTGTAGCCCCTCTAAAAAAGAAAATACTAAAACAAAGACGGTTAGCTCCATGGTATAATACTGAAACTCGCAAATTAAAGCAAATATCGCGGAAACTTGAGAGGAATTGGCGTTCCACCAAAGTGGAAAATTCTTGTTTAATTTGGCAAGATAGTCTTAAAACTTATAGGAAGGCCCTCCGTAATGCCAGAGCAGCGTACTACTCGTCATTAATAGAGGAAAATGGGAACAACCCCAGGTTTCTCTTCAGCACTGTAGCCAGGCTGACAGAGTCACAGCTCTATTGAGCCAAGTATTCCCATAGCTCTCAGTAGTTACGACTTCATGAGCTTCTTTAATGATAAAATCTAGCTATTAGCCTGTCCTCAACTGGCACCAACTTATCTCTTAACTCAGGAACCTTAGAAACAGCTGTAGAACCAGATATATGTTTAGACTGTTTTGCTTCCCTCAATCTTTACCAACTAACTTCAATAATTTCTTCATCTAAACCATCAACCTGCCTCTTAGACCCCATCCCAACTAGGTTGCTTAAAGATGTTTTACCCTTAGTCAGCACTTCTATGCTAGATATAATCAATCTATCTTTATCAACAGGCTATGTACCACAGTACTTTAAAGTAGCTGTAATTAAACCTCTTCTGAAAAAGCCCAAACTTGATCCGGATGTTTTAGCCAACTATAGACCTATATCTAACCTTCCATTTCTCTCTAAGATCCTGGAGAAAGCAGTTGCTAAACAGCTGTGTGACTTTCTACAGAGCAATAGTTTATTTGAGGATTTTCAGTCAGGATTTAGAGCTCATCATAGCACAGAGACAGCACTGGTGAAAATTACTAACAACCTCCTTATTGCATCAGACAAAGGACTTGTCTCTGTACTGGTTTTATTAGATCTGCATTTGATACCATTGACCATCAGATCCTATTGCAGAGACTGGAAAATTTCATTGGCATTAAAGGAACCGCTCTAAGCTGGTTTAAGTCCTATTTATCAGATCGATTTCAGTTTGTACATGTTAACAATGAGTCCTCCATGCATGCCAAAGTTAGTCATGGAGTTCCTCAAGGATCTGTCCTCGGACCAATCCTCTTCACTTTATATATGCTTCCTTTAGGCAATATTATCAGGAAATATTCCATAAGCTTTCATAATTATGCAGATGATACTCAGTTATATCTATCGATCAAACCAGATGAAACTCATCAGTTAGCTAAACTTCAAATGTGCCTTCAGGATGTTAAAACCTGGATGACCTGTAATTTTCTAATGTTAAACTCAGATAAAACTGAAGTTATTGTTCTGGGGCCTAAGCACCTCCGTCACGCATTATCTAAAGATATAGTTTCCCTTGATGGCATCGCCCTGGCCTCCAGCACCACTGTGAGGAATCTTGGAGTTATCTTTGATCAGGACATGTCGTTTAAGTCTCACATTAAGCAAATTTCAAGGACCGCCTTTTTTCACCTACGTAATATTGCGAAAATCAGGAACATCCTGTCTAAAAATGATGCAGAAAAACTAGTCCATGCATTTGTTACTTCTAGGCTGGATTTCCTATGATGCACTGAGCTCCTCTCTCCTCTACTTTCTCTCTGTCTCGTCTGTATGCAACCTCATCCCATTATTGCATGTTACTAACACAACTTCTCCCCTTTCTGGTAGTCTTGTGCTTTCTCGTCCCTCTCCTCTCTCCCTTCCTGCAGGTGTTTCTGGCTCTGGAGCTGTGGAGTCTGGATCTGTGGCTGCGGGTCACCTGCTGCCCCCATGTTCCTGCTCGACACCCTCTGCTGCAACGACTATTGTTACTAGTCCTATTATTATTATCGTTATTATAATAATTAACACTATGACTGTTACCATTAACACTACTATAAATATCTGTACCATTTTTTCATTTAGTCTATAGCAACATCACCTTTACTAGTCTGTACCTCTGTTTGTGTATATTGTGTAGGCTGCCTCCCTCCCCTCCCTCTCTCCTTCCATCCCTCTCTTTTTCTCTCTGTTCCTCTCCTGCCCTTTCTCTCTCTCTCTCTCTCTCTCTCCCTCTCTCTCCTTTACCCCAACCGGTCGAGGCAGATGGCCGCCCACCCTGAGCCATGGTTCTGCTCGAGGTTTCTGCCTCTTAAAAGGAAGTTTTTCCTTGCCTCTGTCGCCTAGTGCTTGCCCTTGGTGGGAACTGTTGGGCTTCTGTAAATAGCATCATAGAGTACGGTCTACACCTGCTCTTTTATGAAAAGCGCTGTGAGATAACTGTTGTTGTGATTTGGCGCTATATAAATAAAATTGAATTGAATTGAATTGAATATATTTAATTTGTCTTGTGGTGTTCAGTTACGTTTCTGCATTTTGGTCTGGTGCTGTCTGTTCCCCTCTTTGGGTTTCACCTACTTGCCTGTGTGTATGTCTGTGTCTAATTGCCTTATGTCCTCCACCTGGGACCTGCACCACGAAGCGAGTTCAACATATCCAGGATATGTTTTCGTCATCTGGCTTAACTAACCCTAACAATCGTGATCGGGATAATCGTTACCTTGAAGCTGGTTATCAACTCGGTATGTCAACCCAGGGTTTCCCAACCCAGCGTGAGCACGTTTACATAAAAGAACGAGTCCACTGTCAGCAGAAGAGCAAACTGGAACAGTACAGAAATAGGACATGGTCTATGTAGCACACCTGCATCTGACACATGCAGAGAAACATGCATCACCAACGGTGTGAACGCCTAAACGAACAGGCGTAGTCTATTTGATGTGTTCTTATGATTTCAAAGCAGTAAAAACCTTTAGGCCTACAATAACCTAGGATGATATCGCTATAGACATTAGTTTCTCCACATCACTGCAGCAAAATAAAGTAGCCTATAAAACAGTCTGTGGGATTTCCTACAGATGGTGATGTCATTTTCCAAGAGAGCTGATTGGTCAGTAGGCGGCATTTTCACAGAGTTAATCTCTTATCTGGAACATATCCTACTCTGGAGCAGGTTAGCTGTTCAGCATAAGTTACCATGGAGAAGTGAACCACCGTCGTGGTACTGAAAACCCCAAAGTTACCACGATAAACCCAAATCCTGCTTTGTGGTACAGGCCCCTGGTCTTGGTCCCTCCCTGCTCATTACCTGGTGTTTAAATGTTGGCTTTTTCTATTTCGTATAGACTTTACCTCTTCCGCGCGCCTGTACGGCACTGACAATTTTAGTCTACTCCCACCCACAGCGTGGGCCTCTACTACGTCTGCACCTTGTATATATACACAACGGTAGAACCCAGCCTTCGGCTCCCATTTTTCTTCAGCACTGAGCTGTCTAAAGAGCAGAAGATTTGTCTAAAGAGCAAAAGACTTTCCAGCCGGAAAACAAGAAGAACGATGTCTTCCAGCAAGCCGGCCAGAACGGGCGGAGACGCTGCTACAACCGGACGGGTCTGTGGCGTCTGCCAGATGGGCTACATCGTGCTGGGTGATCTCCATCCCCGCTGCGAGGCGTGCCTCGGGCCAGAGCACGCTGGCCAAGCGCTCACTCTCGGTTCACACCAGCTCTCTGGACGAAGCCCTTGATCTGCTGTTGATGCAAGAGTGTCGGGATAGCCTTAGAGGGCTGCTCCTATACTCATAGAATCCGGGTTACAGTACGTAACCCTTGTTCTGTTCAGTCTTTGTGACGTCCTTGTCTGATGTTGAGTGTTCTGCCTTGCTCTGTTCCTTGTACTTTGTTGCTAGTTTTTTGGATTCCCTGTTTACTTTGGATTTACTCTTCGTTTGGATTTACCTTTGTAAATCTCTAGCGTTGTGCTCCTGTGGAAGACTGTTTCAGTTAAATTCCATTAAAACCTTTATTTGTCTGCATTTGGGTCCACACCTAAGACTGCACTCAGCCTACCCATGACACAATGAAAGCTAGCTGCTACCAGGGGCAGATCTGATCCAAAGATGGACTGGACAAAATTATTGTTTTTTTCATCTGCATGTGCGCTGACTTAGCAGGGATGATATTACATGAGAAATATCTACAGGACAAACAGATCTGAAAGCAACACAAAATGCCTGAGAGCTGCACTGGGTTAAAGTTTTGAATTATCACCTGCCAAATTTTGAATTGTCACCTGCCACCTGAATTTTGTATTTTCTCCCAATAACTTGATATATTGCCTATTACAATATAAATTTCAACGTTTAATGCTGTAAGCGTAAAAATTAAAAAGCTTTTAATAAATGTTTAATAAATGATCTAAAAAAAAAATCTAAAATTGTGACCTTAACCCCAGGGCGTCAGTGCGCATGTGTAGGCATAGCGTGTATGTGTGTAGTGGCAGAAGAGAAACACTTGCTGTTGAGACGGAGCACCAGCTTCACCGGTGTTGCACAGATTCTGCACCTCGCGTTTGCATCATTTATCACCATTGATGAACCACACAAAGAATATCATATCGTTTTTAAATAGTAGGCTACTTGAAATAACCAAACTGCCCGCGAGGCACTGTGACATGCATGCAGTTGTTGGCCGCATGGCATGCACGCAAAACTCAGAGAGAAAAGGGTCAAAAACAAGCCACAGATTAGCTTAAAATGTAGTGTAAGTGACAGTAACTAATGAAATAAGACTGCAGCTCTGCAGCTTCTCAAGATTAAAGTGGAGCTACCGTGTGTAACCCCCACCCTTTCCCACTCACAATTGCCGTGCCCACACACGTGACTTTCAGTTGACTAAAGGCAAGACTTGACAATTCAGATTCGACCAGCGGCGTCATTAGCCCAGATCCTAAAAACGCCCCTGGATTTGACTATGTAAATCCTTAGTTGGGGACAGCCTTAATATATATACATATATATATATATATATATATTTAAATACTGTATCTATATAAAAAAATTCAGGAGGAGGACCCACCCACATTTTATTTACTTCTGACATGGTGACTACACTATTTCGCTCAGGAGACCAGTGTTCATTTCCTGTGTGAAGTTAGCAGTGATTCTTTTTAGTGAAGTTACAGTATGTAATTTACGTCTTACATATCTTACGTAAGTTAGGTAAGTGATGTCACTTAACTTCCGTAAGTAAAGTAAGTAACATAGTTATTTTAACCCAAACCATGATGTTTTTCTAAACCTAACCAAGTGGTTTTGGTGCCTAAACCTGTGATGTTTCATAACGTTAAGCATGTGCTGTTTCACAACTTTAACCACCACTTTACACAAGCTGCAACAAATGACGGTATTTTTGAAAAAGGCCAGATACCCAGCATCTATGACAAGCCTACATCCTCACAAATCATAAATATGAAATTACCAACAATGTTTTCATCCAGCAGCAATCCAATCCAGCAAAAATGATATGGAAATGGAATCCCTTGTAGCCTACATGAAATGTCCAATGTCCAAAAACTCAAAGCTATTCCTGAACTATATACAGTAATGTGACTTCTTACTTCTTATCTTACAGCACCACCATCTTCATATACCTCATCCCTTCAAACCTTTCAGCCACCTTTCTTATCAATGACGATATCTCTCTCTATGGAGAGTACGGTAAGGTTTGAGAGTCTGGCTTCTTGCATGCATGCCTGGAGATAGTTTTTAATTCAGGGTATATACAGGAATCCTGCACTAAAATTCAATACCTTTTTAAGACCTTTTGAAGACTTTTTCAACATATTTTCATACTGCCGCGCTACTTTGAGCTGTAACCGATTAAGTCAGCCACACACCTTTAAAAGGGACATTTTTGAGGTTTTAAATTCAAGTATGTTTATAACATATTTATTGCCTATATATCATCAAGTTGTAACGCCACCTACAAATTGAGGCATTCACCAACTTTCTCAGTTGCCTATAACAGCCTGTATGGGCCAACAGTTTTCTATGTGAAGGACTGGTCAGATTTCCTGTCTTACATAAGATATGACGTTTATGTACGCAATATTACAGCAAATCATGTGAAACACAGTGTAATTTTTTGTGTGTTGGTTGGTTTAAACTAGATAATGTGAGCTTGCCTGCAATGATATGTGTGATAACTTTCACCGTCCACTTGATCAATACAACAAAATTCAAATAGGGCAGGAGGTTACAAAGAGAATAAGCTGAGTGATGAATAACCTAAGTAGTGTAGGCGGTGTAGCACAGGCACAGCCTGGAGGAGGAACTAGTCTAAATGACTGTATTGACTGACGCCTCCCTAGGGAGGTGTTCCAGGCACGTCCAGCTGGGAGGAGGCCTCGGGGAAGACCTAGGACTAGGTGGAGAGATTATATCTACACACTGGCCTGGGAATGCCTCGGGATCCCCCAGTCAGAGCTGGTTAATGTGGCTCGGGAAAGAGAAGTTTGGGGTCCCCTGCTGGAGCTGCTCCCCCCGCGACCCGATCCCGGATAAGCGGATGAAGATGGATGGATGGATGGATGGATAATAGAATATAACTTACCACTAGTAGGCTATAATATTAATTCAAATTACAGCTGCTTCAGTTTGGGGTTGTTTTTTATTCATTAACTTTGTGCAAGCAAAATGCTCCAGGCCACATGATAGTCTCCAACCTTGATTTTGGGCAGGCTACTAACTCATCAATAATCATAACTGTTTATGCAGAACACTGAGTTCAGCATTTATAAAGTTTGTTGCAGCACATCAAGCTTTTTAAAAAAATCCCGCTCCATCCAGGCTGTGATCGATTTGTTCACAAAAAGTGACACTGACTGAAAGTTGAATTTGTTTCAATAAAAAGCAGAACTTTAGCTAAATAGCCGGCTAATGTTAGGCAAACCCACACGCTCCTTGAATTTTCCCTGTTGTCTTCTGTCTTACCGATTCCGCTGCTGGCGCTGCATCTCGCTCTTGTTTTTCAGGAACGGGGCTGTTCAGGTGGCCACAGAGCGACCGGCCAACCGGGTTAATCCCGTTACTACTGATCGCCACTCCGACTATGTTTTGGAAGATTAACAGTGCGGGTCATATTCTGAAATATGTTGTCCATCTTTATATTGTATGGCTACAGTGATTTTATTTGCATACTGTAATCTTTGTTCAACCTACTCACACACCAGTAGTGAGCACAGACCATACTACATTGTATATAGCCTACACCACCAACTGCTTCCAACTTCTGTGTGTGTTATGAGTGAGTGAAATGAGCGACAGTAGATCCAGCTGTTGTATCACAAGTGAACTTGAGCATTTTCCATGGCCACAGCTGACTGCACGCTGTTTTCGGGCTGAGTGTAACTCGGCCTGAAAATCCAGACTGTTTCACTTACAGGCTGGATGACAAATTGTTCTCAGGTCAACTCGACGTCAGATAAATAACGACACATGATACAAATGATGACTGGCAAGCCAATGTTGGTAACAATGGCATAGAAAGCGGAATATAAACATGATCGGTGGTACGAAGCTGTGTCACAGAATAATCTGGGCGCTCTGCTGCAGCTAACAGCGTCTCCACTTTGTGGTCCATCTCAGCGTCAAACACCTCAGCTTGTTTTCCGTATGTAAGTTAGAACACATTAAAACCGACCATGGCACAAATCAGGTTTATTGAAGTCTTGCAGTGTTTTGAGCAGCGACACAGTCACCTCCATGATCATGCTCACAGTCCTCGCTTTAAACTAATCTGCAGGTGGAAGAGGTCCCCGCGAATCCTCAAGCAGCTAACGATGTAGCCTGCAAACTACATTCAGAAGCATATATCTACATGACGATACATTACGTAGATGAACAATGTAATTTTGCCACCACTTAAACTGTCACACCGGTTCACACAGATCTAATTTTTGGAGCGTTTAAGAGTGAAATAGGCGGATGGTGGATCCCTGCGCCTAACGTTACAGAAAGGAATCACAGTCGCTACTCTGCCTGTCTAGTATTTTTGGCTATGCATTATAAATAAATGTCTTCATCTACACTTTTAGCAAACAAACAGGATTTTCACATTGAAAAAAATATCTTCAAAATTTAATACCTTGTTAAATGGCGATTTAGAGACTTTTTAATACTTTTTAATGGCCTTAATTTTCGCAAAATTGATTTATTACCTTTTAAGACTTTTTAAGACCCCGCAGACACCCTGTAATTATCTCGGCTGAAACTGCATTCCGCATTTGCACTGGTGACTGGTATCGTTGCAGAAAATAAATGACAAAACAGCTTCTGTGATCTGAGCTTTATTTCAAATTCAATACACATAGCATGGAAAGAAGGAAATTATTCCAACACTTGCTCAGCTGTGGAAACATCTCTGGCATAGACGTTTGCTAGATCCTGGATTCTGTGGGTTGGGTCATCTATGGAGAAGTGATGGTTCAGGATGGTGAAAAGTTTTGCAAGTTGGTGAAAATCTCAAACTGTTGCACAAGGATGCCTAAAGTATGGGAAAAAAATTTCACTTCCATGTTTTTGGATCCTGGATCACCACGTCTTCTGCCACCTCATCATGGAAGTGTTCTCATCTCTGGCCTCTCCTCCCTGTGAACTCTGTGTATGTATATGTGCGCATTTCCTTGAGTTGTGCACAGCAGTTGTGTGCACAGCAGTGTACGTAAAATGCCTTATCGGAAGACTGTTGTTTGACGCTTGCCTACAGCTCTGACAAATGACTAGACATTGTTCTTGCCCCATGATATGCCTGGCCCTGGATAAGTTTTACACTCAGACCTAGATCATTTACATCTCTCAATATATCTGCATTGTTGCTTGGAAGCTCTTCAAACCGAATAAATATACTGTTGCCAGCCACCAATGGTGGAGTCAAATATTACAGATGATGTAGCTCAGTGTCTTTATGGTCTAAGACTGATGGCTCAAGTAGGTCACATGCATCATCAGGTTTCTCGTGTTCTTCTAGGAGAGCATCATGCTGGGCCAGCAGCTTCAATAGTTAGTTTTAGCCTGCATTTAATTATCAACTTGACCAGCGGCAGCAATGATATTTTTTAATAGCGATAGAACCCACACAACAGGTGCGTCTCACTCTCTCATAAATATAACATCCAGTCTTTTGTCAAACGAGAATAGGCCCCTAAAAGTTGAATCTGTCACAGGGCAGCCACAGTCCCTCAGACCTGTAGACTGTCAGCCTCCCTTCTTGTTTTAACCTGACGGTATGATCTCTGTCATCACACACGACTGGTCGCATGCATACACACATCAACACAGCGGTCAGTTTGTGTGTGAGTGTACACAGAAAAAATGCACAGGAGAACGAGAGAAAGAGAAAAGGCAGAGCTGACATGGAGAAAAGAGCTGTTAAATGCTGTAAAATTATAGATATCTTCATGAATAAACAGTTTCTGAAAAAACATTATGTGGTTGGAACCATACTATTGCCAGGTCTCGCGGGATTTTTCTTTGCAAATTCCGCGAGATCAGTCATTGACCTCAGCTCACAGTAAGCTGTGGCCACGCCCCTGCAGTCACCTGCAGCTCACGTTAGACTATCAAGTCGGCGAAAGTCAGCCGCTGTCATCTATTATGAACTGTATGAAACCAAAAACCTACAAGTTGACTTTATTTTTTTTATCTTAAATTGACTTTTAATTAATTAATTTAAATTACTGTAATTTACTAACATACCCTACTTATTTCAACGCAAACCATGATCTTTTCCTAAACCTAGCCAAGTAGTTGTTGGGTCTGTAAATAATATTATATACAAAGAGGTAGACCTGCTCTGAAAATTGCAATAAGATAACTTCTGTTATGAATTTATTTATGAATTTCACTATATAAAATAAACATCCAATTTAAATGAATTTAGTTGAATAGTTCTGGTCCCTAAACCTAACTAAACTGCAAACGTTTCACAATGTTAATCAAAGGTTTAGTCTTACCATGATGGCTCCAATGGTCATATTGTTTTGGGAGTCATTGGCAAACAACCTATTCTTATGTGTAGGTATGAGAAGTCTGAGAAGTTTCAAGAGTCAACTGTTGACTTACCATATATCATATACCATATAACACTAAACAGAAAGAAAGAGAAAACAATGATTACCTGGAGTTGAAGGAATTAAATTTTAAACGCTACTGAATGCAAATGACAATAATGATCATGTTTTTGTTTATAGAGCAGAAAGAGCTTTCCAGAGGCAGAAGGATAAACTCAGTGACCAGACATGAGAGGCCTGTAATTATTCACAGGCCTGCTATTTATTGTTATTTTTTGATACATGAAAGGAATAACCCAACAAGCATTGACGCAACATATATATGAAAAACATATTAAAATGATAAAACACGTAAGCAAGAGATGAAGACTACAGCATTTATAGAATGATTAGTTGCTGAGAAAAGTCATCGTCTTAAAACAGCATCAAGTCATCCAAATTTAACAAAAATAAATATTTTGTGAGTGGTCTTCAGAATGAAACATAAACGTTTTCGTTTCGCTATCAGCAGGATGACATAATTTGTTAGTGCCTTTCAAAAAGTGAAAAATCGCTGTTGCAAAAATCTGACAGCTATATGGTTATAATTGAAAACAATGGTGTAGTTTTCAAAGAAATATGACCACATTACTCCTATTTTAGCTTCATTACACTGGCTCCCAGTATGTTTTAGAATTGACTTTAAAATTCTATTGATTACTTTTAAAGCTCTTCATGGCCTCTCGCCTTGTTATATTTCTGACCTTTTAGTCCCGTACACACCAGCACGTACCTTGAGATCCTCGGGCAGAGGTCTGTTGTCTGTTCCAGAGTCTCGACTGAAAACTAAAGGGGACAGAGCGTTTGCTGTCAGGGCCCCGAGGCTCTGGAACAGCCCGCCCGAGGAAATCAGGTTGGCTGAGTCAGTGAACTCTTTTAAGGCCATTCTTAAAGCATATCTTATTTTACTTTATTTTATCCCTTTTATTTTATTGTATTTTACTAATTCTATATTTATCTTAAACATGTATTTTAGTCTTTTCAATGTTTTCATGCTTTTATCTTGTATTGTTTTTGTATTATTGTCTTTTGGGTATTATTGTCTTTACACTTGTTAAAGCACTTTGTAACTTGTTTTTGAAAAGTGCACTACAAATAAAGATTATTATTATTATTATTATTATTATTATTATTATTATAGTGTTCAGGGGTGGGTTTGGAGGGGTGTATCTCTGCTCTCTCTCTCTCTGGCAAAGACCAAACCCTTCAAACCCACTAATCTTAAACCTCTTCTACGTTTACATATAAACTTCATAACTGTCACAACACTTGGGACTTTCCCACATTGATTCAGCTTTATATTTTACATCTTTCATACGGATCAACCCAGGGTTGTGTTTTGATCCCTGTGCTGTACTCCTTGTACACGCACAACTGTGTAGTCACTTTTGACTCCAATATCATCATTAAATGGTGTGGGGCAGCAGTTGTCCAACTTATCAAAAGGTCTATGGTTGGAATGTAAAGCACTTTGAATGTCCGGAAAGACTAGAAAAGCGATATACAAATACAGACCATTTACCATTTATCATTAAATTGCTGACAACACAGCCGTGGTGGGTGTGATCACAGATAGGTCTACATGAATAAGTAAATGACCTGACCCGCTGGAGTCAGGACCTACTCCTGAACATCATCAAGACTAAGGAGCATATTTGGTAAGAAGCAGGAAGTAACTATGCCTCCTTTAATATCAACGGGTCCTTGTGGAATGGGTGGATTGCTTCAAGTACCTTGGTGTCCACATCACTGAGGGCTTGACCTCTGACTGATTCATTTCAGAAGCAAGTGTAAATTTTAGGTATCCCCTCAACTACTGAGGAATTTCTACTCCTGTACCATTGAGAGCATCCTGACAGGGAACAATACTGCCTGCTATGGAAACAAAATGAAACAGACCACAAGACCCTGGAAAGTTTGGTTCATTCGGCTGAACATACAATAGGTGGTGCCCCCCCACAGAAATAAAAATCAAGTAAAAAGTTTAGAAGTTTAGAACAGCCATGACAATTGGGACTTTCTCACATTAGTTCAACAATTGCTGTATAAGTTTTATGCATATTTCAGACATTCTCAGATTTTTTGATTAGTGTGTGTGGGACGCAATGCAGCTCCCAGCCATAAATCAAGCACTGCAGCGTGGCTTCCAGCTGTAGATGAAGCAGTGCAGTTTATACCCTAGCTATGCAGGAAGCAATGCAGTTTAGCTCCCAGACATTTATTAAACAATGCAGTTTAACTCCTTTACACTGTATTTTGCATCCTTCATCCCTTTTCCAACTATTCAAACTCCTTCAGCTGCTTCTTCATACAAATTAAAGCCAGCAGCAGTTTAGTGTCAGCTTTTCAACAGCCAGCATTCACTCCACGATATCTAGAGAAATGGCCTTCTCTAGTTTAGTAACTAGAGAAGGCAATTTCTCTAGATACTTTTCAGATCACAATTCTTCCATACTCTTTCTGTCTTACATTTTGTTAACCAATCCAACAAACCCAGCCTCCTTGTTCTGTGGACTTTGTAGTTCTACAAATATACATTTCTTCAATTAATAAAGATAAAACTCTATAATAATTGTTTTTAGAGCAAAGAAAGGTGATTATAGTCAGTGCTCAGCTTCACTTGCTAAGCTATGGACAACAAACAAAGCAAAACATTTTGTAATAGTCATGGAATCAGCCTGCCATTACCAGAAAATATTAAGAATTAAAGGACTTAAACAGGCGTTTATCTCAAGTATAAAGTAGGCTCAACAACTGTAACACTGTTGTTGGGAATTATGGTTTAAATTCAATCAATATTTATTTTTAATGATATAACAATTATTATTATTACTATTGTTTATTAATTAACAATATTATTTACCACACTTAAAGAAGAGAAAATTGAATGTCAATTACCTAATCCAGTTTCATAAAATATACTAAAGTAACAGTTTGGACTCTCCAAATCAGATCTCTGATTAATAATTAAACCAAAATAACCAAAATGACCATCAACAACTAGCAGGTTGAAGATTTGGAGTTGTACTTAGAACTTCTTCTCGATTTTTCCTTTAGCTTTTTGTGCTAACAGCTGAACAACATATGGTCTGGTTCCGCTGACCTGCTGCACAGTCGCACATTCACGTCAAGGATGGTGCGTTCTGGTCATGCGGTAATGCAGCGTAATTTTAATAAATATCTGTAATATTATTAATCCCTTATACTACTAGTTACTGGGAAAAGTATATTACAGTAACACGTTACTGAGTAATAATACATGTTTCTACAGGCCAGTCACTGCAGTGTAAAAACACCTCCACAGGACACAAATAACCAATTTCAATTACCGGTACCAGTGCATGTCATCGTCAACAACAACTGACAAATATTATCAGTAAAAATTAACAACCAGGGGCCAGAAAGCAGCACTTGGTCTTCGCAGCTTATCAGTTTATATTGTATATCTAGCTGCAGTGTTGGGCAAATTACTCAGAAATTGTAATGAATTACTTTTTACTTTAAATTACTCATTACTCATTTAAAAAGGAACAATATTACTGTACTTATTGTAACTTACTATCGTGAAAGTTACAATTACTTTCAACCACCGCACCCCATCCTTGAAAGTGACCTGTTCAGCAGTGCATTTTAGAAATGAATAATTAACAATAATTAACCTGATGAGTCAGCAACCAGCCGAACTGAAAACACTGCAGCCTCTCAAACCAGGGGATGCTTTATCGTATAGGCTATGGATATAGGCTATTTAAAAATAATAACAAAACAAAGCAGGTCCCTCCCGACATTTTAGCTAATCTTGTATAACAGCGTCAGTGAGTATGATTTTTACGAAGTATATAACGTTTTTTAACACCACTGTCTGAGATTAAATCAAGTGTCTTGACCTCAGAACTAATGTTACTGCTTTGCACATGCATTTATAAGAGAAGTATTCAGTGCGTTTACAAAACACACAACGTTGATTGACGCCACTGTCCTGCCGAGTGGATGCAGTAACGTTGGTTCCTTGGTGGTTAGTTTGAGACCAAACTGCATGAAGCAAGTACGGTGCTCTGCATTGGAGGTGGAAAACCAAAACTAGCTGAAAGAAATTCTGATCTGGCATATATCTCACCACAAATCCACACAAATGTTAACATCAGCACCTCTGATAAAGTGCAGCTTAAAGCCACTTCAGTGGGAAACATCCTGGAGCAGTGAGACATTCCTAAACAGAGCAAACAGCAGTGGTTATATCTAAATCTTATGATCATAGATATTGATGCCCTTGATGTCAGGTCAGTGTCAGGCAATGTAGCATAAAGAGTGAAAAAGTCTGTGTAGGGAGGGGTTGGGGTGGATGGGTTGGTGAAACCCAAGGTAGAGCTTGATAGCTGAAGGCTCTGGCTCCCATTCTACTTATGGAGACTTTGTGATTTTTACCAGTGCTGTCCCTGTACTATGATGCACTCTAGGTCCTGACGGAAATTCTCAAATAAAATATTGCTGTGTAGAAAGACACACAACTGACTGCTTTCTCAAGCATCTTATAGAGAAGAGGAAGGTTAGACATAGATCTATATTTGGCTAAAACCCCTGGATCAAGGGTGGGCTTTTTAAGAAGAGGTTTAATTACAACTACTTTAAAGGACTGTGGTACATAGCCTGTTAGTAAAGACAGATTGATCACGTCTGGTAAAGAAGTGCTAGCTAAACGTGAAACTTCTTTAAAAACTTCCGGCCCGGTACATAATTTTATGTGGCTTGCAAGAGTTCGCAAAAAATATATGGTAATTTGTGCAGTAGACTAATATGCTGCATGGAAGTATTGTGTCCATAACCTGACAAACCCTGGTACCGGGGCAACAAGCGATTTTCACGCAAAACATTTGTTATGGTGATGAAGCTCCAAATTTAGTATCAGTCCAACCTATTCATGTGACACAAAGAAATAAAGCTAGGATACTCAGCTAAAAGCTCATGTAACCATTTTTTCCTTAACCACACACATCCAGCTCCAAGCAACTAACTGAGCTTGTAGCAATTATCTGTCTGAACACGGTACATGCCTACAATCACAGACGTCCAGATATCTCTCCTCTCATTGTACACACACAAGCAACCACTCAAATGAAAACCAAGAGTCTGCTAATTTCAGCTGCGTAACTCATATCGCTGTAGGCTACAGGTAATTTTGGGTAATTTTCTATACTGACACTGGGATGGTCCAGTCACATCTATTACTAGGCCCCAGTCCCTCCCCCTCTGCCCTCTGTTTCTTACATTGCAGGTCAAAAAAAATCTTCAGACGGCTGCCGCCAAATGTGCAACAATAACTGATATCTTCACTACTGGGGCTGCAGTAGTTTCTGTATCAGCTGCAGTGCACTTGAAGGAGTAAAGGAGAGCCGTGGCCACTGACAGACAGAGGAGGAGGTGTGTGTTAGCGAAGCAGAGTGACAGAGTCACCGTGACAGGGCCGAGGGAGAGAGAGAGCAGGAGGCGAGTGGAGGAGAAGCGGTAAGCATGGAGTAGCTCAACCTGTAGGGAGGGAGAGGGGAGGTGGGTGGAGTCCTGAGGCATACAGGTCCTGGAGATATGGAAGGCGACTATCAATCACCTTCTCTGCAGAGCGAATGATGCGCTGCAGCCTGCCCTTGTCCCTGCCAGTGGCAGCAGCGTACCAGATGGTGATGGAGGAGGTGAGGATGGACTCGATGATGGCGGAGTAGAAGTGCACCATCATTGTCTTTGGCAGATCGAACTTTTTCAGCTGCCGCAGGAAGTACATGCTCTGCTGTGCTTTTTTGGTGAGAGAGGTGATGTTTAGCTCCCATTTCAGGTCCTGGGAGATGATGGTCCCCAGGAACTGGAAGAAGACCACTGTGTCAACTATGGAGTCACACAGGATAAAGGGGGAGGGTGGAGCTGGGCTCTTTCTGAAATCCACGACCATTTAACACGGTCTTCAGAGCACTGAGCTCCAGACTGTTCTGGCTGCACCAGGACACCAGATGGTTGATCTCCCACCTGTAGGTGGACTCATCCCCATCAGAGATGAGCCCAATGAGGGTGGTGTCATCCGCAAATTTCAGGAGCTTGACAGACTGATAACTGGAGATGCAGCTGTTGGTGTACAGGGAGAAGAGCAGGGGGGAAAAAATGCAGCCTTGAGGTGAACCGGTGCTGATGGTCCTGGAATCAGAAACATGTTTTTCCAACTTAACATGCTGCTTCCTGTCAGACAGGAAGTCTGTGATCTGGGAAAGCTTGTCCTGCAGCAGGGCAGCATGATGGTATAGAAAGCAGAGCTGAAATCCACAAACAGGCTCCTGGGGAGTCCAGGTGATGGAGGATGTAGTGAAGGGCCAGGTTTACTGCGTCGTCTACAGACCTGTTGGCTCTGTAGGAAAACTGCAGGGGGTCCAGGAGTGGGTCTATAGTGGTCTTGAGGTGGGATAACACAAGGCGCTTAAAAGACTTCATGACAACAGAGGTCAAGGCGATGGGTCTGTAGTTGTTCAGTCCAGTGGTCCTTGGGTTCTTGGGGACAGGGATGATGGTGGAGGCTTAGAAGCAGGCTGGCACATGGCATGACTCCAATGAGGTATTAAAGATGTCTGTGAACACCGGAGACAACTGATCAGCACAGTGCTTCAGGGTGGATGGGGAGACAGAGTCCGGCCCTGCTGTTCTGCCTCCTGATGTCACAGGGGTGCGCTGAGTGAAGGCTGAGGTGAAGACCCAAATGCAGACAATGGTGAGGTGAGAGGAGGATGCAGTTCAAACAAAAGATTTATTCAGCAAAAACAGGCTTACTCATGAGCACAGCAGGCAAAAGGTCCAAACAAAGGCATCTCCAAACAGGCAGAGTAAAATCCAGAACAGGGCAGAGAAAACAATCCAAATGCAAGGAAGAGATCCATGAAACAAAGGAACAGGCAGGAACACTCAACACTAGACGCAAGGATGTGACAAGGACTGAAGACAACTGAGGACAATATATACACTGGTAAACGAGCAGGGAAGGAGCACCGCGGGTGACCTGGATCAGGGCTAACGAGGCAGGCAGAGAGACACTCACAGATGCAAAACACACCATACATTAACTGGAAGTATTTAGTGGACAAGGAAGCAGAGGAATTACAGGGGGAACATGGTCTGTGTACTTCTGTGTTTTGCCCATGTCTAATCTGAGTTCTGTTTTATCTTTGCTTCAGTCTGTCTTCCTTGTTGTTAGTGTATTCGTGATCTGTCTGCTTGTGTCTGGATTAGTTTGTTGTTTTTTATTATTCTGATCTGTTACTACTTACTTTGATATGGTCCATGTTTAGTGTTCAGCAACTTGTGTTATGTCTGCCCCCCCCCAGTAATCTGCCTGCCACCCAGTCTCTCTGTTTTCCCATTCTGTCTCTCTGCCTGCCTTGTTAGTCCTGATACCTGTCACCCGTGTTGCTCCCGTCCTGCTCGTTAGCCCCTGTGTATATATGTTTGGTGTTTCTCTTCAGTTCCCATCCGGTCATTGTCGTGTGTCGTTTGAAGAGTGTTCTGCTTGCTTTGGAGTTACGTGTACAGTCGTGTTGGATCTTGTCAGCCACCATTATCTGTAAGCTTTGTTTTTCCATGTTTTGGATTAAACCCTGGAACTGAATCTCTGCTCTTAGTGTCTTGCGTTTGGGTTCTCTCATGTGTGCACTCATCAGAATCCTGACAATTTACAATAAAAAAAATGTAAATGTCTGTATGAAAATAGAAAATATATAAATTCAGGTATGATGTAGGTGTGATGCAAATTACAGACAACAGGCATAAATGAGAAACCAGTGCTTGCAAAAGGTTTCCAGGTACATATCGAAAATTGCACAAACAGGCATTTGGGGAATATAAATGTTATCTCAGCTGCAGTGTCAATGGAAAAGATGTGATGCACTAACTGTCCTAATGGCTGAGATGTGGTTATTTTGTCTGCATTGCGTTGGCTAATCCCACGGTGCTGTGAAAATGATTTGTAGGCTACTTGTACTTGATTATGAGTTGTATACTCCATAGCCACCTCTGAGCACTAGTACACTTATCTACGGTACTACACTCAGCTGATTTGGGGGAATATTACAGTAGTGTTACGTCCCAGCTCACTAGTGGGAAAGGGGATGTAAGCATAAACCAGATGTATTCAGTAGGGTGGAAAAGTTATTTATTTGTACAAGATAGTTTTGACAAGGTTAACAAATTAGAGTTGGGGCAAGTAGGTGCTGTGAAAACAAACTCAAGAAAACAAAAGGAGATCCCTCCAAAAGGAGGATTACTAACTCAAAACTAAAATGAAAACAAAAACCTCTATTTAGGGCGTCTCAAAACAAAACACAGGGAGCGCAGCACCCCTAAACCTAGTGTCGCTAAACAGGAAAAATCTTATGTGTAGGGTGGGTGTCAGTGCATACTCTAAGCCTGGCCCAGCTCTGCCGACACACAGTAAAACACAAACTTCTTTTAACATAAATCAACACCTACTGACTCTCAGTAGTGACAGATACTGCTGCAACAGAGCCTTTAGCTAAACAGTTAACAAAGACTACTCTTAACAGGGTAAATACTGACTCTCAGTAACAGTAAAAAACAAGCCACCGAAGTGAAGCTGCTGCAACCGGCAACAATATACATACGTTTTAGGCTCAATACAAGCAGTGGTCGGCACAGAGACAAAACAGTTCAATGACAGGGCGAGGGCGAGGGCGTCCTTGCATGGCAGTATGGTGGCTTTTGTAGCAGTAGGCCTCAACCACAGCTCCCAGATTGGTGGACCGTCTCGGGACTGCTCCAATCATGATAGCAGTAGCCACGAGCAGACAGATCCTCACTAACAGCCAATCCTCAGGCAGGGATTGCACAGCCTGTTTAGCATACTGGGAAAACACATTGACAGAAACCAAACACACGGCTGCTACCAGCGGCCGTAACGTTGGTTCTATTTCGTATAGGCTTCGCCCTCTAAGAGCTGTCGCTATTGGGTTCATCCCCGCGCGCATGCGCAGTCCTGAAGATTTCTTTCGCGCCCATGTGCCTTGCACGGGCCTCTCTCAGGTCTGCAATTTAGGTATATAATTCCGGCGAGACCAGAGATCTGCTCCCCTTTTTTCTTCAGCGCTGCATAGCAGTCATTCGGAGAGCAGAGTAGCGTCTAAAGAGCAATTTTCCTGACTAAAGAGCTTTTCCTATGGCTACTCACCGCTCTACCGTTGAGGTCCGCCGCTCGGAAGGAGTCCGCCTCTGCCCGTCCTGCCACGCCGGCTACATCATGGGGTTTGATCTCCACGCCCGCTGCGAGACCTGCCTCGGTCCCCAGCACGCTGGCCTGGCTCTGACTCCCCGGGCCTCGTGCCCCTACTGCGAACAGCTGCCTGTGGAGGAGAAGCGACGGCGGGTCGACGCCTTCGCGGCCCTGCAGGAGGAGGAGGACGACGAAGCTAGCTGGGCTAAGCCAGTTAGCTTCACGGCGGACCTCGCCGGCGGGACGGCTGGCGATGCAGGGCTCGAGTCCTCTGACTCTGCTCCCTCCATTGCTGGCTCCCCGCCAGGCTCTCCCCTCTTCCCGCTGGAAGACCTGGAGTTTGACTTGGAGTTGGATGCGAAGGCGGCGTCGCTGGCTCCTGCTCCACTTCCGCCTTCCAGCTTGCCGTCCTGCGGGGCTCTCTTCCGGGATCTCCCCGACATAATCAAGACGGCTGCTGAGCGCAAGGGCGTGCCGATGCCTGCTGAGCCTCCTGCACCTGCTCCTAGCGCCATGCTCGGCGACATCTACCAGCCAGAGCAAGCGTCCAAACAGGTTCCTGTGTGGCCCCTTTTTCCACCGCTTCAGCCTTTTCTCTCCGAAGCGGGGGCCGAGCCTGGGAAGCTGAAGGCGCCGGTGGCGAGGTACGTCAACTTCACGAAGGTCGAGGGCCTCACTGACCGTGGGTTTCCCTCTGTTCCACCTCTGGAGCCCAGCCTGGCAGCCATCCTGCTGCCTAAAGCCACCTTTTTCGGCAGGAGGAAGCCGACTCCGCCCTCCGCCCGCGACCAGGTGACGGCTCGAGTCACGGACTGCTCCCACCAGTGCGCCGCCCAGGTAACAGCCGCCATCAACAACATATCGCTGCTGGCCTCGTCCATGTCATCTGTCGCTGCTCAGCCCGACGCCCTTTCCCCCGAGCTCGCCAGCGAGTTTGGGAAAGCCGCGGCCGCCATTTTGTCGCTCGCCACAGCGGCGGCGGTCGGCCAGTCCCGGATTATGGCGTGGATGACAGTGCTGCAACGCAACATGTGGCTGCACATGTCCGATCTGCCGGAGCAGATCAGGAAGGAGTTGCTGGACGGCCCCATCAGCCCCGATGGGCTGTTTGGGCCGCTCCTCCAGGATGCAATCACACACATGCAGCAAGCTTCGGACGAGGCGGACAAGGTGAAGCGGCACACAGCGTGGAGCAGAGCGCCACCTCAACACCCACGGCGCTCACAGGGCTCCCGGCGTGATCGCCGCGACTCCCGCCCCAGGCCGAGGCGCCCCGCGCCCCGCGGCCACTGCTGCGGCTGCGCCTCCGCCGGCTCCAGCCGAGGCCCCCCGGGCTCCCCCGGCGGCCGCTGCTCCCTCTTCACAGCGCCGCCCTGCAGTAAAGAACAGGGCGAGCGGCTTGCTCCTGGTCCAACCCCCCCGCCGAGCCTCCCCGCAAACAGCGGAGGTATTGACGGGACGCGGGGGACGTGTGTTTTCTTCCCGGAACAGCCGGACACAACGGCTCTTTTCAGAGCCAACCAAATGTCCATAAAGAGCATGTTCCTATCAGTCAGCCTGCCCCTCTCTCTCCTGAGCTCCCTGCAGCTGATGAAACGCACGTCTCCCACACACAAGCAAGCTCCGCTGCGCACGCACACGCTGCGTCAGTTGTTGAGCCGCTGTTGTCCCTCTCTCATATTATCATGAGTGAAAAACATTCACATCAGATAAACACAACGGCCCACCCGCACTCCCTGCCTCTCTGCGGCCTCCCCACCTCTCACCCTTCAGTGTGTGTTAGTGGAGGTTTTTCACCGTGGCACGAGTCTGACACTGAGAATGAGCGGCCCGAGTGTTTCACACTATCGCCGCCGCAGCCCTTTCAACTCAGCCCTCCCATGGGCCGTGTCGAGCGGTCTCCTCCACATGAGGAAAATCCAGAGATGGTTCGGCCGTCTCCGCCTCGATCCCATAAAGCACAAAAGACGCCTGCTGTCCGTTCCCCCCTCAGTACAGTCAGACCTGACGTACTGGAAATCCCCTCACGTGCTTTCAGCGGGGTCCCCCCTCGGGAAAGTGACGTCACATGTCACAGTGTACACGAACGCGTCCCTCATTGGCTGGGGCGGGATGTGCCATTCTCACGTGGTGGGAGGGAAATGGCCACAGCCTCCATCTCTCCACATAAACGGCCTGGAGCTGTCCACAGTGCTGAAAGTGCTGAAACACTTTGCTCCACTCCTGAGAGACAAACATGTGCTGGTGAGAACAGACAACACGACAGCCGCGGCTTACATAAACCGTCAGGGCGGCGTCCGCTCGGCTCGGCTACTAGAGATAGCCAGGAGCCTGCTGCTGTGGGCCCACGCGAACCTGCGCTCTATCAGAGCACTCCACATTCCCGGTGTTCAGAACCGAGCCGCGGACCTCATGTCTCGCGGCGGTCCGTCTCAGAACGAGTGGAGACTGAATTCCACTCTTACTCAGGAACTGTGGGACAGATTCGGGGAGTCAGAGATAGATCTGTTCGCCTCACGAGAAAACGCACAGTGCGCACTGTGGTTCTCACTGAACGCACGGGACGAGCCGCCACTAGGCGTGGACGCCTTCTCACACAGCCCGTGGCCCAGAACGCTCCTTTATGCTTTCCCCCCGGTTCCTCTGATTCCCCGCCTCCTGGCGCGCATTCAGGAGGAGCTCCTAACAGTGATTCTGGTGGCACCAGAACGCACGAGCGCATCATGGTTTCCAGTGATGATTCAGCTGCTGTCGGGGAAACCGTGGCAGCTGCCGTGGCGCAGAGACGCGCTCTCACAGCTGGACGGAGCCATCCTACACTTCCCAGTGATAGGTCAGCGTTTGTGGGCTTGGCCCCTGAACGGGAGCGCCTTGAAAGATTAGGATTGCCCCCTAATGTGGTGCGCACCATCCAAGGCGCTAGGGCTCCCTCCACTACTGCTTCTTATAGAGCAAAGTGGTCCGCTTTTCAGCACTGGTGTGTGGAAAGAGACACGGACCCCGTCTCGTGTCCCTTATCTCTTGTTCTGTCCTTCCTCCAGCTGCTGGTGGACAGAAATCTGGCTTTATCCACAGTCAAATCGTACGTGGCGGCCATCTCTTCCTGCCACGAGGGCTTTGGAGAGAGATCGGTTTTTGCGCATCCGCTGGTTAAGCGTTTTTTAAGAGGAGTGAGAAGGCAGCGGCCTGTCACGCGCCCCTTGGCGCCACAGTGGGATTTACCACTTGTGCTGCGCGCTCTGAGCAATCCCCCCTTTGAGCCACTGCCGCAAACTTCTCTCAGACTGCTGTCTCTGAAGACAGCCCTCCTTTTGGCACTGACCTCTGCTAAGAGGGTGAGCGATCTGTGCGCTCTCTCAGTCGCTCCATCCTGCCTCGCTATCAGAGCTGACGGGAGCTCCGCCACCTTGAGGCCGAACCCAGCGTTCATGCCCAAGGTTATAACTAGCTCCTTCAGGTCACGGATTATTTCCCTGGAAGGTTTTTTCCCTCCTCCTCATCGAAACGAGGCGGAGGAAGCATCTCATCGTCTCTGCCCGGTGCGCGCGTTGTCTCATTATGTAGAGCGCACGGCTGCCCTCAGAAAAACTCAGCAGCTGTTTGTTCACTACAGAGAGCATTCACGAGGCAAGTCTCTGTCAAAACAACGGTTGGCTCATTGGCTGTGTGAGGCCATCACACAGGTGTACGTTGTGGCTGGGGAGGACCCCCCACCCGGCATCCGTGCGCACTCGACAAGAGCCGTGTCCTCCTCCACAGCGCTGTTCAGCGGGATGGCTGTGGAGGATATTTGTACAGCGGCATCATGGGCTTCACCCTGCCCCTTTATCCGCTTCTATTTACGCGATGCATCGGGGTTTTCTCTAACGCACTCGGTACTGAATGTTCTGGAGACCAGGCGCGACGCTGCTGGCTCGGGACACGTTACGCACACATAGGCTTCCCTGTAAAGGAGCCGGTAAGGCTCCTCTTGCCACGGGCTGTTGGGGCTCCTTCTGTCTTAGTTGCGCTCCAGTTGGACTGCCACAATGCGTAACAACCGTCCTTACTGTTCCCTCAACATAAGCCGCAGTGTGCGTCTGTGTGTGCCTGTACCCTGGGCGCTCTCGTGCGCACACACACCCCCCGTTGCCGGGATGCGTGTGTGTTGTCCCATCCTTCCGCCTGCTCTGCTCGTTGTTGGGACTGGTTACAATGCGTAACTGTCGTTCCAATTTCCTCACAGCAGCAGGTGGGAGGCAGGGAGTGATGCGTTCAGCCATCCTGTTATCTGGTCTAATGCGGATGGCCGCGTATCTCAGTTTCCGTAGCGTAATGGATCAGACGCTCGCCTTCTATGCCGAAGGTACCTGGTTCGAGACCAGACGGAAACACTGACCTACATTTTGGTCTCTATCATGCATTGTGTGATTAGGGTACTGTGAGCTGGTGTGTTAATGCTTATGACCGCTGGGGGTCCAGTGGGCATTGACTACATCTGGCTTCGCCCTTATCCCAATAGCGACAGCTCTTAGAGGGCGAAGCCTATACGAAATAGAACGTTGGTTACCTATTGTAACCCCAGATTCTATGAGTATAGGCGTAGCACTCTAAGCTGCGGGCCCGACTGGTCCCACCAGCGTCGGCTGAAGAAAAAAAGCTGACCTCTTGGGAGCAGATCTCTGGTCTCGCCGGTATTATATACCTAAATTGCGGACCTGAGAGAGGCCCGTGCACGGCACATGGGCGCGAAAGAAATCTTCAGGACTGCGCATGCGCGCGGGGATGAACCCAATAGCGACAGCTCTTAGAGGGCTACGCCTATACTCATAGAATCTGGGGTTACAATACGTAACCAACGTTATGTATTGTAACCCCAGATTCTATGAGTATGATAGAGACCCAAATGCAAGTCAATGTTTCCGCCTGATCTCAAACCAGGTACCTTCGGTATAGAAGGATACACAGCGATTGCCATCCGCATTAGACCAACAGGATGGCTGAACACATCACTCCCTGCCTCCCACCTGCTGCTGTGAGGAAATTGGAACGAGAGTTACGCATTGTAACCAGGCCCAAAAACGAGCAAAGCAGGCGTGAGAGTGGAACAACACACACACAACGGGGTGTGTGTGTGTGGAAAAATCAAAGCGCCCAGAGTACAAGCACACACAGACGCACACTGCGGCTTATGTTGAGGGAACAGTAAGGACGGTTGTTACGCATTGTGGCAGTCCAACTGGAGCGCAACTAAGACCGAAGAGAGCCCCAACAGCCCGTTGCAGGAGGAGCCTTACCGGCTCCTTTACAGGGAAGCCTACGTGTGCGTAATGTGCCCCGAGCCAGCAGCGTCGCGCCTGGTCTCCAGAACATTCAGTACCGAGTGCGTTAGGGAAAACCCCGATGCATCACGTAAATAGAAGCGGATAAAAGGGCATATCCTGCACAGCCATCCTGCTGAACAGCGCTGTGGAGGAAGTCGAGTGCGCACGGATGGCGGGTGGGGGGTCCATCCCAGCCGCAACGTACGCCTGTGTGATGGCCTCACACAGCCAATGAGCCAACCGTTGTTTTGACAGAGACTTGCCTCGTGAATGCTCTCTGTAGTGAACAAACAGCTGTTGAGTTTTCCTGAGGGTAGCCGTGCGCTCTACATAATGAGACATAATGAGACGATGAGATGCTTCCCCCGCCTCGTTTCGATGAGGGGGAGGGAAAAACCCTTCCAGGGAAATAAACCGTGACCTGAAGGAGCTAGCTATAACCTTGGGCATGAACGCTGGGTTCGGCCTCAAGGTGGTGGAGTTCCCGCTCTGATAGCGAGGCAGGATGGAGCGACTGAGAGAGCGCACAGATCGCTCACTCTTTTAGCAGAGGTCAGTGCCAAAAGGAGGGCTGTCTTCAAAGACAGCAGTCTGAGAGAAGTTTGCGGCAGTGGCTCAAAGGGGGAATTGCTCAGAGCGCGCAGCACAAGCGGTAAATCCCACTGTGGCGCCAAGGGATGCGTGACAGGCCGCTGTCTTCTCACTCCTCTTAAAAAAAATGCTTAACCAACGGATGCGCAAAAACCGATCTCTCTCCAAAGCCCTCGTGGCAGGATGAGATGGCCGCCACGTATGATTTGACCGTAGATAAAGCCAGATTTCTGTCCACCAGCAGCTGGAGGAAGGACAGAACATGAGATAAGGGACAGGAGACGGGGTCCGTGTCTCTTTCCGCACACCAGTGGTGAGAGGCGGACCACTTTGCTCTATAAGCCATTTCCCTCCCACCACGTGAGAATGGCACATCCCGCCCCAACCAATGAGAGACGCGTCCGTATACACTATGACATGTGACGTCAAGAGGACTCAAGCCTGCATCGGCGGCAGTCCCGCCGACGAGGTCCGCCGTGAAGCTAACTGGCTTAGCCCAGCTAGCATCGTCAGCCTCCTCCTCCTGCAGGGCCGCAAAGGCATCGACCCGCCGTCGCTTCTCCTCCACGGGCAGCTGTGCACAGTAGGGGCACGAGGCCCGGGGAGTGAGAGCCAGGCCAGCGTGCTGAGGACCGAGGCAGGTCTCGCAGCGGGCGTGGAGATCAAACCCCATGATGTAGCCGACGTGGCAGGACGGGCAGAGGCGGACTCCTTCCGAGCGGCGGACCTCAACGGTAGAGCGGTGAGTAGCCATAGGAAAACTCTTTAGTAGGAGAAATTGCTCTTTAGATGCTACTCTGCTCTCCGAAGTGACTGCTATGCAGCGCTGAAGAAAAAAGGGGAGCAGATCTCTGGTCTCGCCGGTATTATATACCTAATTTGCAGACCTGAGAGAAGCCCGTGCACGGCACATGGGCGCGAAAGAAATCTTCAGGACTACGCTTGCGCCTGGGGATGAACCCAATAGCGACAGCTCTTAGAGGGCAAAGCCTATACGAAATAGAACAGTAGGTACACGTGTTATATGTAAGGACCGATTTTGGAGGGACTCCTGGGCCAAAAATGTCAGGGGCATTTTTTGTCCCAGTCCAGCCGTGGTTACTAAACTGTTCTCAAGTTGTCTGCCTGTACAACATGGAGTTCTTCAGTCATAAGAATATTGACCAATATTCATAGGATTTATTACTTATACTACTTGGTCCATTTTATTTTTTTTAAATAAATGACATAATAGTTGTACATAAGGCTACATCTCACAATTGTTTTCATTGTTAATTGGTCTAGCTATTATTTTATCGATTAAACGAGAGTTGTTTAGCCTATGAAGTGTCAGAAAATTGTCAAAAATTAAATCAGAAAATATTTACATTTAAGAAGCTATTTTCAGATAATCTTTCTTTAAGAAATGTCTTAAACTGATTAATCGATTATCAGAATAGTTGGTGATTAATTTAATACTTGACACCTAATTGATTTGATTAAACATTGCAGCTGTAGTACTACACTTGTCTGTTTGCTGTTATTTTTTCCTAGAATTCTGCTTTTAGCTAGTTATTAATTATTATTAAGCTATTATTAAAGCAAACTATAATAAATGTAGAGTCAATTATGTGAATAACATAAAAAGTACATACATTACATTTATATAGTCTTACATTTACAACTGGCCCATTGAGGGATGATGTGGCCTGAAATGAAATTAAGTTGTAAAGAAATAGGATCCTGGCAGTGTTTGTGTGTGTGCGGGTGTGTGCGTGTGTGTATGGTTTTAAAGCTGTTTCTAGGGTTTCCTTAGTTTGAAGATAAATCTGCACCAGTTGAGGGCAGGAGATGATGAATTTTGTCTGTAATAATTTGAATTTCATCATTAAAGAAGCTCATGAAGTGGTTACTACTGAGGGCTATAGTAATACATGGCTCAATAGAGCTGCGACTCTCTGTCCCATTGAGGACACAGTGCTGAAAAGAAACCTGGGGTTGTTATTTGTTTACTCTATTAATGACGAGTAATATGCTGGCATTACGTAGGGCCTTCCTATAAATTTTAAAAACTATCTTGCCAGATAAAACAAGATTTTTCCAGATTGGTGGAATGCCATTTCGTTTCAAGTTTCCGCAATGTTTGCCTAAATTTGACCATGGAGCTAACTTTCTTTGTTTCATTATCTTCTTTTTTAGATGGGCAATAGAATCGAGTGTCATTCGCAGAAAGGCTGCAGCACTATCAACACGATGATCAATTTGGGAGCTAAAGTTAGCATAGGAGTCCTCTGTTATATTGAGACATGCTATTGCTGTGATGCTGATGGAATGACTTTCTTAAATGTAGCTACTAGATAAACATCTAGTGTGGGAAATTTTGCCAAATACCCTGTAGTCTAGTAGTAGAAATTCAAGCTTCTGCTTGAGGTTTCTACCTGCTAAAAGGGAGTTTTTCCTTGCCTGTGTTACCAAGTGGTTGCTCATGGTAGGAAGTGTTGGGTGTCTGTAAATAATTTTACAACAGGTAAGGTCAAGCACTAAAATCTTAAAATCTGTCCTATAACAGGTAGCCAGTGGAGGGAGGCCAAGACAGGCGTTATGTGTTCACACTGTGTTTTGGACTAACTGGAGGCGATTTAAAGATGTCTGATGTAGACCCCTGTATAATGAATTACAATAATCCAGCCATGCAGTAATAAAAGCATGGATGACTTTTTCAAGGTCTTTGGGAGGAAGATGGCCTTTATTTTAGCTAGAAGTCCTAACTGGAAGAAGCTGGTCTTGACGACTACACTGATTTGCTTATTGAAAGTGAATGAGGTGTCAAAAATAACGCCAAGATTTTTAATAGAGGATCGATTTTGGAAGGCTAAGGGGCCCAAAGTGCCAAGAGGGTCACTCAGTGCGTCTAAACATCCACACGTGATGATCTCTATTTTATTTTCATTCAGAGTGAGGAAGTTTAACTCTGGATGCTGGACCCAACAGTATTAAAAATGTCCTTTAAAAGACGTGAGGGAAGGATATCTGAGGGACAATTTGTAGGCCGCAGACTCTCAACTATCTTAGATAGTGAGGAGAGTGATACAGGCTCAAACTGCTTAAAGACAGCAGAGTATGTAGGAGGAACTGAAGGGTCTATGGCAGAGGAGGTTGGTAAAGATCTAAGCACAGAAATCTTTACAATAAAAAATGTTTTAAAATCTTCACATAATGTAAGTGTGGGCACAATTTGAGCTGCATCGCTAGGATTTATAAGGGAGTTGAGATTTTTGAAGAGAACCTGGGGCCTGTGATTATTGTTGAAGACAATGTTGGATATAAATTTAGTTTTAGCGATTTTTACGGCTCTCTGATAGCTTGCAAGGCAGTCTCTTAGAATTTCTAGGGAGACCTGGAGCTGATCTTTTTTCCATTTCCTTTCAGCTTGTCTACAACCCAGCCAGCAATGACATGTGGGGCCCATATGAGGGCTTGATGGACGGCAAATGTGGGCCCCATTATGGGCTTGCACCCGGAATCCACATTGGGGCAAGCTGTGGAAGCCCAGACGTACTAAAAGTGGGACCTGTAAGGGTACTTCATGGGTCTTAATTGGGCAATTCATGTCAGACCCATTTGGGCCCCACCTGCCCAAATGGGTCTTAAGTGGGCTTGCACCCGGGATACAACCATGGTTACCCAGATGGGCTTTAAATGGGCTCTGAAAGAGTCTTATGTGAGTCCTAAGTGGGAAATTCATGCCAGACCCATTGGGGCCCCACCTGCCCAAAGGGGTTTAAAGTGGGTTTGCACCCAGGATCCAGCCGTGGATGCCCAGATGGGCTTTAAATGGGATCTATAAGGGTGTTATGTGGAATCTTAACCGGGCAATTCATGACAGACCCACCTGCTTAAAGGGCATTTAAAATAGGCTTGTACCCAGGATCCACACAGGGGGCCAGCCGTGGATACCCAGATGGGTTTTAAGTGGGACCTGTAAGGGTCTTATGTGGTTCTTAACTGGGTAATTAATGTCAGACCCATTTGGGCCCCACCTACCTAAAGGGGTTTAAAGTGGGCTTGCACCAGGATTCAACTGTGAATGCCCCTATGGGCTTAAAGTGGGCTATGTAAGGATCTTATGTGGGTCCTAACGGGGCATTTCATGCAAGGCCTATCTAAGCCCAACCATGCCAAATATTTTAAGGAAACAATCTAAGAAAAACTAAAATCGAAGAATGAATATAAATCCAAGATAAATACAAGACACTTGACGCTTTGAACTGCAAGAAATATATTGTTTAATTGAACAACAAAAACAATTTAAATGTCACAACAGTAGATCTCTGAAAAAAAAAATCTCTGAAAAAAATAAAATAAAAAATCTCTCCAAAAAATACATTAAAGGAGTAGTTCACTTTTAAAAAAACTTTTGCTGATACTTTACTCACCCCCATGTCATCCAAGATGTCCATGTCTTTCTTTCTTCAGTCAAAAAGAAATTAAGGTTTTTGATGAAAACATTCCAGGATTTTTCTCCATCTAATGCACTTTAGTGGGTACCAAACGGTTCAAGGTCGTTTTCGAACAAATTCATTCAACGAACGAAATGACTCGGAAAAAGATTCGTTCCTTTTTGATGAACGAGTTCGAACAAGAGAGTCACGAACGCGCATCACAGAACAGAGCAAGGCGAGAATTTGAGCTTATAAAACTTAAACTTTTTTGATTTGTTTTTTTAAATGAGCGATCGTTTCGCTTGATAAGACCCTTATTCATTGTCTGGTGTCGTTTAAAGCCCTTTGAACAGTTTGCAGTTTGTACTGAAACTGTCTTTGGACCTTGAACCGTTTGGTACCCACTAAAGTGCATTACTCCCTTTTGTCTTTGGGCTCTTGCAGCCCTCTCCCCTCCACGGTCACGTGCGCCGGTGAACCACTTCCCCAGCGCCATTTCCACTTGCTTGCGGTTAACACTAATTGCATTACTCTTCAGTGCACCTAAAAACAAAGGAGCATAAGTCAATTTAGCAAGGTTCTTTTTTGCTCCAACTTGCAACTCTTCAAATCATTCAGTAGATTAAAACACATTTCCACATGTGGTAAGCTAAAATGTTTGCCCTAGGGTGACATTTAACATAGAGTTTCATGGAGTTTTATATACCTATAACCCTTTTTCCATTATATGTTGAAATTTACAGTAGCCTCAAATGCACACCAGATTTGAGCGACATTAGAAACCATTTTCCATGAATATATGAAAATTCATGAATTCTCCCGAGGCGACCCCTTGGTATGCATTATTTTAATGCGCCAGGTCGTTTTATTACTAGTTAGTTACTAGTATTACTAGTGTGTTCTAACTTACAGGAGCACTTTTGTGTCCCCACAAACAACCGTATCATTTAACTTCGGATAAATAAAAGAAAGGCCAAATACAAGTTTAAAAACTGAATTTACAATAGAAAACTTCAAAAAGACGCAGATCTTTGAAGCACAGCTTGCCCATCCGTCCAGTCACGTTGTACTGCCGTTGCAGTTCTGGCACCATTAGGAACTTCATCATCCTCCTGGTGACATCTTCTAGTGAGAAACCCCCTATGTCTGCAACCATGGCAACCTTAAGAGTAAACAGTAAGAGCACAGTACATTCAAAGTCACAGGAAGAAAACGCCATATTAAGTCAGAAAATATCATAAAATATTAAAATAAAATGCCGTCAATTTCTGAGCTTGTATTTGGGTATGCTATGCATCGCGACAACATATAGGATATTGCTAGGCAAATGTGTCAAAAAAGTGTCATCATATTCCTGTATTTCATTATCTTTGCAACATGATGGAAGGACACATTTCCGGCATGTGTGCTATAAGCAGAGACTCACACACACAAGTATAATGGTCTTTATAACTTGTCTATTTAGCTAAGGACTGTTTTTTCTGATTTAAGATTAGTAATGCAGCAGTGAACTGATGTAGCAGACATGGTTGACATGGTTTGTTATACATTTACAAAGTTTTGAAGCAACCTGGCATGGGACTTGAAATCTGCAGTTTAGTGATTCATTAAGCATGGGAAGGATTTTGTCAGAAGAAAGAAAAGATCTGGCCCCCAAAAACTTACCACTGCAGACATGAATTTAGGGTCTGACAACTTCTCATTCATGGCGATATCGTCCTCAACGTTGGCCAGGGGGAAAACAGCGCCATCCGGTATTGCCATGACTGGCATGGAATCTTTTTTGAGCAGTGCGTTTAGCATCTGCCCATGCAGCTTCAGTGTGTCCTTCACTTCTTCTAGCAATGTCACTAATGTGATGAACATTGCTCTATCAATGTTTTGGGGGGCTAAAGTTTGGCCACGCAGTAAGTGGGCTGCTCTGTGGCCAGGAGACGGGGTGGGGCTGCCATCAAGTAGGCTCATGCTGAGGCCACTTCTGGGGGACCCACAGGGGTTTCTCGGGGTCAGACTCTGTCTTGCTGGGCTGACCCTGGTTACCTGGCTCACCAAATTTGGTGACCAAATTTACAATTTGTAAGCAGAAACTTTGACTTTAAAGAACATTTCAATACCTCTAAACGAAAACAAAAAAAACTATAAATACTATGGCAGATCTACAAGCTCATAATGCATTGTAACATCAGGCGTTGTGAAATCGCTCACCCTCCCAGAATCGTTGGGGCTGTTCCCCCCGCTGGATCCGCTCCTCCTGCAGGATCCGCTCCTCCTGCAGGATCCGCTCCTCTGGGATCTGCTCCGCCTCCCGGAACCATGGCCGCGGCACGTCGATGATGTTGACGCTTCGACGTCAAAATTACGTCAACGTCCTATTTTTTGCGTCGACACTTATTATTTTTTGCACGTTCCCCGCAGTACAGCTTGCCACACACACACAGGAGAGCGAAACATTGCAGAATAGAGGACGAAGACAACTAGACAAAAGTGAATGTGCTTTCCATTAAATGAATCACACACATTAAGCAAACAAAAAAAATAAAAATAAAAAATCTTGCTGTGGTTTTGGAATACCACAGCAAGTGAATGGGAGCACTTCGACTCGGCGCATATATATCTATGGACTCAGCGAAGTAATATCATCACTCTTGAGAGGGAGAGGACTTTTCACGAGTGATATTACTACCCCGAGTCGAAGTGCTCCCAAGCACTTCCTGTGGTATTCCGCCATACATTATAGTTATCCACTTTACACGCTTAGAAAAGCGCAACGTTTTATTTTGTGTCACCATTCTTGGTCGAGTTACTCTACTGGTGTAACTGTATTTAAATAGGGAAAACATGGAGGTTTTTAGTCGCTTCTCTGCTTGGCCACTATTGAATGAACTGGGCTAGTTAAGTGCGATCAAAGTGTCTCGCGCGCCAGAGCGATTGAGTGCATGCACTGAGACGAAAAAGGTATGTATCAACTCGTCTTAGTAAAGGGAATAACATAGTTTAATATGAAAAAACGGTGGAGTATCCCTTTAAAGTAAAAATAAATTAAATCCTGACCATATGCTACTATATCTACATTCTCATTGAGGGAGGGACATTTTCATTTCTCCTTTTTGTAGGTCTCGTTTCACTTAATCATTTCAAACACTTAATCACTAACCCTGTTTTTTGTCCGGGCTTCACCTGCACTCCTCACTTTCTTGGACGCAAACGCCTCGGGAGGGGTAGGTGGCAAGACATCTCCCTCGATGTCAGTTTCCTCCTCACTGGAAGCCAGCGGGGGTTTTGGTGCTCTATATTCAGTTAAAAACATACATTTAAAATTTTACAACAGAATACACTGGGAAAAAAGCAGTTTTTGTTGTTTGTTAGAGGCATACTGATCTAGTTTTGGACTCTAAAATATTGGCATCGATATTGCTTTTTATGATTTATTCCCACCAAAATGAGTTTTTTTTATTGTATGTGGCTCAAGGCATTTTTCTAACAACTGCCATATTTGAGGTAAATGAAAAATGGAAATTAAAGGAAAAGAAAAAGGTTTTTTGAACCTGGACCTTATTTCTAGCACAAAATAAGTTTATAAACTCACCCGGAGAAGTTTGGAGTCACCTGTCGTTTGCAAGAAATTTACATCCATCTCACTGAGTGCTATTCCAGCAAAACGGTAGATGTCAGGGCCAGTAACATTTCAGCCTAAATAAAACATTATCAGTAACACCACGTCTTCTTTTCACCAATATGTAGTTACACATTGCTAGTGCTATCCCTCGTTGACTTTGGAGCGGCTTGGTTGTCTTCCAGGAGTTGATGAAGTTCTACCGTTTTGCTGGAATGGAAGCAATTGCATTAATCAAAATATCTCCCGAAGGACAAAAAGTGACTCCAAACTTCCCGGGGTAAGTTTCTGAAAATATCACATGCTAGAAACAAGGTTAAAAAAAAACAGTACAGGTTAAAAAAAAAAACAGTACTTGTCCTTTAATGCCAGAAATTCTGCAACGCCACAAACATTGTATTCTGTATATTACATTACCTCCTTTTTCGCCTTGTAGGCATTTCATCACCATCTGTCTGTAAGTCAGACGTTGCCTCCGCTTTTTTACATATTTGGCGAGCAGCCTCGAAAGTGTCTTAATAACAAAAGGAAAAAGGGTATTAGTATGCAATCTATGGTGACCGTGATAAAAAAAACTATTTAGGTGTCTGCACCTAAATTCCTGGAGTTGAATAGTTTTAGTTACTAAGCCTGCCCTGCGTACACTAATTTTCTTGTTAAGCTTATGTACATTTATATTCCAATGAAGGTTATTGATAACATGCTTACAATACATATAGGCCCCTGTGGCGCGGGCTAAGCTTTTGTCCTTTATGCAACCCCCCGTCCCCAACCACCACAAATAGAATCTAATTCTGTGGGAAACACTGATTTCGTATAAAAATGATTTGACAAAATAATTAACACGCAATATTATTAGCCTATTATTAATTGTCAGCATGATCGTACCGAGCCTGTAAGGGACGTGGTGGTGGAAAAAAGCACATTCAGATTACACAATCAGAGAGTTGCCTATTTCTTTTAATTTTGATCTTTGCAATCTTTATATAGATAGCCTATATTTCTGAGAGGCATACGTTGAGTTTCTGTTCAGTTATGAGACGCGCATACGTGTTGCAAGTGATCGCACCTCCATGCTATATTTGCTCCATGCACCTCCTGTGCACATTGGCACACCTGCGGATATCTGCATCTTTCCACAACATGGAGGAGAAATGAGTTTAAATTAGTGTATTAGTATTTAGTATTAGTATCTAGATTTAGGCGACTAAAATCTTATTGTATGTCGTCGACTAAAGCTAGAATAAAACTAAAACAGTTCAGATGACTAAAATATAATGGGTTTAGTTCAATAATGCATTAATTTAGAATTTCTCTTAAATTTACAAACCCATAATTATAATGTAATAGAGAAAACATTTATTAACCAGTTAATATGAATGATTTTAAAGTTTAAACATGCAATATACAGATTTAACTACTGTGACTTAAAAAATATCTTAAAATTAAATAAAACCACTTTTCCTAAAGTAGAATAGTCTTCTTTTCTATGAATGATATGCATTCTTTATAACTACTTGCATACATCATTCTTTATTCTTTCAAGCAGCAGACATATTTATTTGTATGAATTAACTATAATGAATCCTTATTAAAGCTATTAACGAGAAGTGAATTTTAATCTCTTTTTCTTTTGTTCCGCATTGTGGTTTATTACACAACGTTCACTTTAAGACATCGGATCATGTAGAATGACATGCGGATCCTTATGCACTGATGCACATCCAATACACTCAAAACTGTTTAAGACATAACGTCCTGGATGTGTATGCAACCCGAGGACGTATAGTCCCCTGCCACTAACGCTGGACCACAAAAAAAAAGAAATCTTTATTACTACAATAGAGAGAGCAGGTCAGGGAGGAGACTTCAGTTAGCTGTGCTCAGCATAAACATCCATAAACATTACAGTATGATTACGGAATTTCACACTCTGGCGTTCATGGCGCAGCCGACTCAAGCCGGAGTGCAACCTGTTCTCAATATACATGATGCTGAGCACAGCCAACTGCTGCTGGGCTCCTGTCTGTGGTGTATGTCATCACTCACGTAGCCATGGCCGTGCACGACCGGGTTATTGCTAATATTCCGGTTATGAACGGGTTATTGGCTGCATGTAAACGTAGTCAATGTGTTGCAGCTCTTTCTGCTCGGATGAATGAACGCCAGTCTGTGAAACGCTGTAATCATATATCGAAATATCAGAAATGTGTTTAAAGCTCATATCACCGTTATTAAAAGTATATCGTGATTCGTGATATATGAATTATTGTCCAACCTCTCCCGCTGTTTTTCCCTTTGGTTAAATTCTACATCAGATTAAACAGCACAAACCAAAAATTACAGACCACTGTATAATCTGCAGTGTTATTTTTCTGGCAACATAATATTTAAACTTACCTCTGTGAATGTGAATTCACAAATGATGAGTGAATGTCTGATGTGAAGTTCTTCTCCTCGAAGTGATAACTAGCAGCGGTGCTTTCCGAATGGACCGTTAACGACGTTTTGAGCGCGAAACAAGGCCTTTGCATACAGGCCCCCTTATAGATGTCCTAAGAACTGCCTGACTGAATAACAATTAAATACAGTAAAATTCGTAAATATGTGAGAGAATTAACAAACGTTAACTGCTTCGCTGGCTTCATGTGAATCAGCCTAATAAGGTGTTGTGTGCATAACAGGCAGTGGTGGAAAGAATACTGAAAATCTGTACTCAAGTGCAAGTACTGCTGTATTGCTATTACTCTATTACAAGTAAAAGTACTGGTGTTAGAGAAATACTCAAGTAAAAGTACAATTTGTAAAAAAAAACAAACAAAAAAAAAAACTAATCAGCTAGAGCAAGTTACTTTTAACCACTGATGTCACCGTCACTTCTCCAGACTAGGGCTGGATGTGTGTTTTCCTTTACCAAAAGTTAAAACCACAACAATCTATTAATCATTAATAATTGATAAGATACACAAGTGTTTTTCCCTAATTTTTTCTCAAACAGATCTACTGTACCTTTTACAGCCAATCAGTCATTGTTGGTGTATGCTACACCTTGATAGAAACACATGCTACGCCTTGGTCCAAGGACAACACAGAAGTGTAAGACAGATAATGAGGCCTCCTGCAAGTCCTTTTCTAACAAATATTGAATTACAATTTCCTAAGAGGTAATAAATACATCATATTCATGTCCATAAAGAGACTAGCTGTCTGTGAGCTATTTGGCCTCGATCATCTTAAAAAATGAAATACCGTAAAACTTCTAATTGGATCCCGGAGTTTTATTTGACCAAATTGGGACAGGTACGATGTGAATAACCGTTTGGGGTTATTTGTAGGGATGCTTGACATTGATTTTGTATCGATATCCGATATACCAATATTGTCCAATGCTTAATTTCCGGTACCGATATTAGCTGATACACCGAAACATATGATCCTTTATAGGCTTACTGCCCACTGTTCCATGACTCACTTGATACTGGGGATTTGAATGTTTTGAAGGACTAGCCAGCAACCGGTTGGCTAACTGGGGTGCGGTGCTTATTACCCCTTCGAGAGAAGATGCCAACTGAACATTTCTTTGACTGAGGTAAACTGAAATTTAACTCAAATAGCCACACAAGAACAAAAATTCATCTCATTCCACTCATTGGCTTATAGATCTGCCCTGCTCAAGAATTTATTTACTCTACTGTGTTTATGTGGTTGGCCAACAACCTACAGCAACACTCAAATTTTGTCTGCATTCGATTTGAGAGGAAACGAGCTTTCCAAAAAGATATAAAATGACATACATTTAGTCATTTTAAACCATTTCAAAAACCTATACCGGTTACCAATATTGAATTTTAAAGCCAGTATCGGCCGATTATATTGAGCATCCCTAGTTATGTCTAAATAAATATAATATATAAAAATTATATGCAGGACCCATATATGTGTTCCCAGTTCGAACCCATGGCCACTTGGCCCATAAATATGCCATACAGGACCCATATATGTGTTCTCATTTCAAACCCATGGCCACTTGGCCCATAAATATGCCACGCATGACCCATTTATGTGTTCACAGATCAAACCCATGCCTACTTGTCCCATTAACATGCCAAGCAGGACCCATATATGTGTTCCCAGTTCAAACCCATGGCCACTTAGCCCATAAATATGCCACACAGGACCCATTTATGTGTTCACAGATCAAACCCATGCCCACTTGGCCCATTAACATGCCAAGCAGGACCCATATTTGTTCCCAGTTCAAAGCCATGGCCACTTGGCCCATAAAAATTATATGCAGGACCCATATATGTGTTCCCAGATCAAACCCATGGCCACTTGGCCCATAAATATACCATGCAGGACCCATATATGTGTTCCCAGATCAAACCCATGGCCACTTGGCCCATAAATATACCATGCAGGACCCATATATGTGTTCCCAGTTCAAACCCATGGCCACTTAGCCCATAAAAATTATATGCTGGACCCATATATGTGTTCCCAGTTCAAACCCATGGCCACTTGGCCCATAAAAATTATATGCAGGACCCATATATGTGTTCCCAGTTCAAACCCATGGCCACTTGGCCCATAAAAATTATATGCTGGACCCATATATGTGTTCCCAGTTCAAACCCATGCCCACTTGGCCCATAAATATGCTATGCAGGACCCATATATGTGTTCCCAGATCAAACCCATGGCCACTTGACCCATAAATATGCCACACAGGACCCATTTATGTGTTCACAGATCAAACCCATGCCCACTTGGCCCATTAACATGCCAAGCAGGACCCATATTTGTTCCCAGTTCAAAGCCATGGCCACTTGGCCCATAAAAATTATATGCAGGACCCATATATGTGTTCCCAGATCAAACCCATGGCCACTTGGCCCATAAATATACCATGCAGGACCCATATATGTGTTCCCAGATCAAACCCATGGCCACTTGGCCCATAAATATACCATGCAGGACCCATATATGTGTTCCCAGTTCAAACCCATGGCCACTTAGCCCATAAAAATTATATGCTGGACCCATATATGTGTTCCCAGTTCAAACCCATGGCCACTTGGCCCATAAAAATTATATGCAGGACCCATATATGTGTTCCCAGTTCAAACCCATGGCCACTTGGCCCATAAAAATTATATGCTGGACCCATATATATGTTCCCAGTTCAAACCCATGCCCACTTGGCCCATAAATATGCTATGCAGGACCCATATATGTGTTCCCAGTTCAAATCCATGCCCACTTGGACCATAAATATGCCATTCAAGACCCATATATGTGTTCCCAGTTCAAACCCATGCCCACTTGGCCCATAAATATACCATGCAGGACCCATATATGTGTTCCCAGTTCAAATCCATGCCCACTTGGCCCATAAATATGCTATGCAGGACCCATATATGTTTTCTCAGTTCAAACCCATGCCCACTTGGCCCATAAATATGCTATGCAGGACCCATATATGTGTTCTCAGTTCAAACCCATGCCCAATTGGCCCATGCCTGTCCCTTATGGGGCCCATGTAATCAGCTCGTATGGGCTTCCTATTTGGGACTCATACTACAAAACCTACATGGGACCCGCTGATTTCATCCAGGCAAAGCCCATGCCCACACAGTAACCATGGAACCCCTACTTAACCCATCTGGGCCCCAAATGTCATTGCTGGCTGGGAACTATGCCTAAGAGAGCGGGTTGTGTTATTTAGCCATGGTTTTGAGGATGGCTTTAAGAGTTTAATTCTAAAAGTGTTGTGGTGGCAGCCCGGCTGACGGTGAGTTTTTCTCCTTTTTTTTCAGTTTTTCTGTTTTTTCCATGGTTTCCTGTTCTCTGCCCGCCTCCCTGTGTTTTCTCCCCTGTGTGCTCTCTCTCTCCCTCTGCTCCTGAGCCCAGCCAACTACCTGCACCTGCATCTCATCAGCCACCTCGTCAGCCTGCCACACCTGCCAATAATCACCTCATGACTGCCTGTATTTCAACCCCGGTTCTCCACACCATCCTCGCTTGATCGTCGTTGCTCCATACCCGGTGCCATCCCCACGTTCAGGCTTTCATGTTTCTTGTTTTTTCACGTTTACCCTGTACCTTGTCGCTGTCTGTTTCCCTCCCTCCTCCGTTCGGCTGGGCTCATCCACTGGCCCACTCCTCTTCGGACTTCCCTCACGGCGTCCTCCCTGTTCCCCCGCCTCTCCTCGCTTCCTCGGCCCCTGTGTTCCCCGGCTCCCTGGCCCCCTGTCTCCTTGGTTCCCCGTGCCTGTACTTCCCCGACGTCCTCCTCTCCCTCCACTCCAGTCCCTCTCACCCTTTTTCCTCCAATAAACCTCCTTCCCTCTGAGTGCTGCATTTGGGTCCTCTCTGTCCACACACCACACGCCGTAACAAAAAGGAGCAACAGAGTCCAGGATATCAGTGCAGGTGCCGGCAGGCACACAGCTCACTCACCTTCTTAGCAGAGGTGAGAGCAAGGCGCAGGGCTGTTCAAGAGATAGCATTTTCAATGAGGACTGCTCCAGGGGCTCATAAGATGCAGATATTAGAGCCACCAACACAAGCAGCAGGTCCTACTGAAGCTCCGAGAGACACGACACCAGTCACTGTCTTCTCACACACTGCAGAAAGACTCCTTGGTGTCCTTTCACCAAACCCCCCGTGACAGGAGAGATCACCCGCCGCTTGGATGGCCTATACGACCTCAGCGGATAGACCAGTTTGAGTCTGCCTCTCCCCCCTTTTAGGAGCAAAACCTGGCATTTGAAGACTCACCCTTGTGACAGAGCCCCCCAGACCATAGGTACAGGCCAGGGCTCTGTCACTGTAGGCTGTGTCACTTCTACCAGAATGACGAACGACCGCCTCCCGCCTCACCTAACTAGAGGGATGAGATGGGGGGGGGGCAAACAGCAGCCCTTCTGGCAATGCGTGTGTAACACATTCATCCCCAAGGGTGGGCTGTCCTGTGGCTGAATTGAGAACCACAGCGGGCAGTGGGTATTTTTTCAAGGCCTGCAATCGAAAAGCCTCGGTGTCCCTGAATGCTCCATGGGCCGTTTTCGAAAAGGTTGAGCCGGCCGTGGCCGTTGGAGCTGGAAAAGGCCGACTGGGCCATGAACGCACCACAGCCGCTGTGACAGTCGGGGCGGCTGTGGCTCAGGAGGTAGAGCGAGTTGGCCATTAATCGGACCGTTAACCGTTAATCGGTCGTCGGTTCAATCCCTGGCTCCCCCTGGTTGCGTGTCGAAGTGTCCTTGGGCAAGATACTGAACCCCGAATTGCCCCTGGCGGCTGTTCCGCCAGTGTATGAGTGAGTGTGAATGTTAGTTTCCGTTTGAGCACTTAGGCTCAGTGTATGAATGTGTGTGACTGGTGAATGCAGATGGAGTGGTCGAAAAGACTAGAAAGGCGTTATACAAGTACGGAGCATTTACATTTACAGTGGATGACACGTTACCCGGTGTTAACGTCAGCGTCAAGCTCACTGCTTCCATGTGAAGCAGCGGCAGGGTAGACAGCCTCGCCTGCTGCAACAAGGCGCTATGAGCCACTGGAAACGAAACCAACCGAAGCAGCGAGCGATCCCTTTTGTCCCGCTATACAGAGAGAGACCTGACTTTGACTGTCTTTCTCCGGCTATAGCGGGCTAGCCTAGCTGCACTGTTAACGCTGGGTGAAAGAGATGCAGGGCAGCGTGTCTGTTTATGTAACAGGCTTCCACCGCCGGTGAGCTAGCAACGTGCCAGTGCGAGTCCTCGTGGTCCCGCTGGGAATACAGAGTTACAGTAGACTGCTGCATTGCCCAGTTTCCATGGTAAGAACAGCTTGTTTCTGGGCTGTCACATTGTGGAAGCGGACCGTTATGACTCGGTGGTCAGGCTAGCGAAGTGGACGCCCGGGCCTCACCCACCCTCTTACTCGGTTCTGACCGGGAGAGCGGCGTGGGCCGCGGGGTGAGCTGTTAGCTTAGCGTCGGTGAGCGCAATGGGATGGGGTTGGTGGTGGGGAATTAGCATTAGAATGTAATGTGTTTCTAATAAACAGTTTAACATTCACAAGCATCACCACAGTGTACACAAGCAGCACATGTTAGAACAGTGGCTTCGTGAACACAAGGCCGCAGGGTGAACCCTTAGCCTCACCCCAGGATTTAGCCCTTTGATGAGAGAAGTTAACTTAGCTCTTTGAGGAATGTAATTGACATGTTTTACTCAAAAAACGGTTTCCACATTCTCAAAAGCCTTACCGTAGTGTACACAAGTAGCACATGTAAAACGATGGCGTCTTGAACACCATACGGGGGATTGCGGAAGTGTCAGCAGGCCTCTCTCCCTCCATAATGGTCGCTTGGCCTGTTGCTCCCTTCCCCAGCTGCAGATTGGGTGGCGGGGGTGGTGGGCTTGGACTCATCCGGGCAGGACATGGGTCACCTCGCCCAGGTGCAAAGATAATTTTCTAGAAGTGGCGACCCCAACCGTGGAGGTGATGAATTCAATGAGCAGCTCGCCGTTGCTGAAATAAAAAGGATGCTGAGGCAGTAGGGACACTGCTATTTATACGTCTAGCGCTTTGTATGAGTAAGCACATCATGAGCAATGTACAATCCTGAGTCAAATTCTCCGTATGTGTACACATACCTGGCAATAAAGCTGATTCTGATGTACAGACCAACTCAACAATAATTTTTGTGATCACCAATTGGGGTAATTGGGTATTGTTACCGCTGACTTGAATCATAATCTTACTGTACTTATGCTTATCCTTAGCGAGCTGTTTTAAATAGGATTCATTGTCACTCGCTTTGGCCCCAGGAATACATTTGAGTATGGTCGCTGGTGTCACTAATTTCATGTTCCTCAAAATTAAATGTATAGCTGATAATTTGCGGCATAACTGGGTTGTGCTAATACATTTCTTCAAATGGGTTTTAATAAGGTCAGAAGAAAAAAAGATGAAAAATTGATGATCTAACAAATAGTATTTTATAGTCAACAGTGGGGTCTTTGGGGCAAATGTCAACACAAGCTTTTAATACAAGGGTTAAATGCTGAACACCACAAACATTTCCATTTCCCTCCATTGAATCAGCATGGCCAGAGAGCCTACCACCAAAAGATGAAAAAAAATTTTTTGGCGTTTGAGTAAAGACAGATAAGATTTGATTATATTTTTAACCTTATCAAATTAGGCTTTATTTGCGCTAAAAGTAGTCTCCCACCAGTTTTATTTCCCACCTTTACTTTCATGAATATTCATTTCACAAATTTCTTCATTGTGATCAGCATCATTAACTGATTATCATTGCTTCTAAAGTGTGTTAAGTTTGAACAGAAGGGTGTGACAAGGCAGACAGGGTTTGATGAATGCCTACTGTGATTCACAGATCTGCACTGTGTTTGCTGAAGCTAACACTCCTACCAGAGCAGAGGTGTTTAATTCCTGTGACGATAACACCTCCTCTGTCTACTCCTACTCAACATTGATTTACTGTCATATTGGGCAACATAAGCAAGAGCACTTATGGATGTGAAACACATATGCACTAATGGCCTGGCACGGTATGTATGTGTACTAATGTCAGCTCATTGTGTTTAATGTGTGTAATGAAGAGTCTAACCTTGTGTAACTGAAGCACACATTTGGTGCCAGTGAGATGTCAGTGGGTTTCTCTGCAATAAATTATTTCTTTCAGGTACACTGTCAGCCATGACACAGATGACTGGGCATACTCACTGCTCTCTGGATATGGAGTAGTCTTGCATTTTATGTGAGCAGTGTTAAATTATGGACTGATAAAAGACAGCCACTGTGGTTGTGAACTTAATCTGCATACAGTATATGCCATAAGAGAAACAGAATGTTCTTCCAGTTAAATGCCAGTGCATGTCAGAAGTTAATCTTTACTTTAATACGGTGAATAACTTTCCATCAAAGTAATACTCTCTTTTTGTTTGATTTCATAAGGGTCCTGTATTGGAACTGAAAAGCCAGAGACGGATGTAATTCAGCTAAACAGGAGTAATGGTTAAGGCAAAACTCATTTCCACTCAATTAAATAAAAACAAGTCTTCTTGAACACGTCATTGAAAAATGTATCACCTCTGAAGCAGCTCTAGATCTCAGCTTGATGCATTCAGGTGGTTTAAAATGGCTAATCTTAACGTAATTATGCTTCATGTCATAGTTATTTCTCAAAGTAATTCAAAACAATCCTATCCAATTAAAACCCCACAAACAGCATCATTTGTGTTTGTGTATTTGTGTTTTCCTGTATACATGTGCTTTGCTTTGTAATTGTCACTGTAGCATATTTGGCCCAGGGGTTAGTTCCCTTTGATATTATAAAAATACATGCACACACAAAAGACAGCTGTTGGAATTTCTTTTTGGATTTACACTGGGAAGTGTCACCATTTCCAAGACTTTGTATTTTGTTGCTCAAAGCACATTTATTGGCCTTGGATGAAAGCAGTGAGGACTGTGAAGGTTCATGGCTGTCAGCTCATTAATCATATTTTCAGGGGGAGAGTCCTCTTGCTGCTTCGCTGTTCTGGCATGTCTCTCCAGAAAGTAAATGCACTGCCTCAAATTGTATGCAGGGCAAACCAATCTAAATAAATCGAGTCAGACTTGTTTTTACTGCCTCTGCTGGACTGAGACAATGAAAATGACTGTGTCCCTGTGTTTAGCAGTTTTAGGGGGATAAATTCTGATTTTTATCCTCATGTGTTACACAGATTGTATGTTTTCTGCAGGTACCATAATGTGTTTACTTTTGTCAGTAACAAGTAGTTAATGTAATTACATTCCAGTTATATTAAGCTAAGGTTAGTAACACTGGATAATTGGAGGGACAGCTAGACTTTGAAAGTATCCAACCAAAAAAATCCCACCCCCTCCCTTTCAGGCCTCCCTCCAAATCACTCCCCCAAAAAACATTTCCATGAGTGCACATATATGTGCGAACAGGTAGGTAGGAAAGCCAGCCTATCTAATTCACTAAAGTTTGAGCTCGACATGAAAGATTTGTCTGGATTTCCTTTGCCCTCACCAGTGAATGTAATTGCAGAAAATGAACTGATTTTGCTGCAAAATGTTAATGTGACAAGACATTATTTCCAAAGTTGTCTTCTTGACGTGTTTGAGATTCTTACAGGCCTGCTTTCAGGAATCATCTGATGTTGTTGAAGGATGCCTGAACCCCACTGCTATACTTCACTGTATGATAAAGACCTGGCTCAAAGGCCACAACAAAAGGGAGACGCACCATGGTAAACATTTAACAAAGTGTGTTTATTTAACCCAAGGTTAAGCAAACTTAAGAAAGTATTTCAAACTAATATTATTAAAGTATGAGGTATGTAGTCTGTGGTTTCAGTAGTGTCTGGCCAAGATGTTGGTTGCATGTGTGTATATGTGTGTAGGTGTTGTAGTATGCAAAAACCAAGATAAATACCACAGATTTTACCCTTTCATAGCCCAAATTAACCTCACCACAAATGGCCGAATAAGCCTCTTGCGCCCTCCCATTGAGGACACACTGAAGCAAAAGCACCTTGTCTGAATCTGCCCAGCACCTTGCCTCCGCCACGCACTCAAACAAGAAGAAGAACGTATCGGGATCATGCTCATTAAATTTCGGCACCAGGCGCAAATCCGAAATAATATCGACACTACCTGACCTAGAGCTAACAGGATCAAACTCCGGAGAAGAAAGCCTGCCTTCCCTAATCAGTTGTAATTTGGACCGTTCTATCTCCAATCTCATCCTCTCTGTGTTATTCCAGATTTTTTCTAATTCAAGGAGCTTCTCAACCTCAAGCTGCTTTTCCCTCTCTCTATCCAGTTTTTCCATTTCCAATTGCATCACAAAATTGGGCAGCACGGTGGTCCAATGGATAGCACTGTGGCTTCCCAGAAAGAAGATTGTGTGTTCAAAGCCCAGTTACCCCGGCCTTCCTGGAGTTGGTCCCGGGTGCTGCCCGCTGCTCCGTTGAGGGATGGGTTAAATGCAGAGAATGAATTTCTCCACGTCTGTTACAATAAAAGTACCTTCTTTTTTTTAAGTTTGGGCCACACTTGAGCAGTGGGTGTGAGCTGGAGAACTTTTTGCTTTTCCTTTTAGCACCTGTGTTAACAGGTTAAAGCAGCCACTCAGCCTGCTTGAGCAGCGCAGCACAGGTGTGGCTGCAGCCGTGTGGCTTGTTACTTGTTTGTCATGACGCACATGGCTCTCTGCAAAAATAGAAAGTGAAAATTATTTGTTCATAGTTATTTTGACATCATACCAGCAAAATTACACATTTCACCACAGTTAAAATGTCTATATCTATAAAATGTTACAAACGTTTTTTTTCTTTATAATTGAGCTCACTGCTTGTTAAACCACAATGTCTCATTTTATCTCTACATATGTTGAATTATTTTGCAATTTCATGTGGCGTCATGTCATTATTGTTAACATGTTGGTTTCTAATATGGTGTACACTATAATAAAGATATAAATGGTTATCCAAACCACAATATAGATAATATAAGTAGCAATAAGAAATACAGTAAAAAGCAGTGTTATATGTGTGTGGAGGCCTGCAGTCTGAACATAGTGAAGCCATCCTTCAATATAGTCTTCCTCACTGCAGCTTTGTCAGTTCCCTGATATATAAAAACAATAATGCTGTGATGATGCAGCATACATTAATCTGTTTGCAAATGTGGAAGAACAATCGGTATATGTATCAATTTCAGTTATATACAGCATGCAGCAACAAAGCGATTTCCTTAAATAAATTATAAAGTTGTTAAAAGCTCTCAGGCATGATATCTCATTATGAGTTCTAATTCCCACTTAAAAACTTGTTTCAGATTGCTATGACTCTCACTTACTAATAATTTCTATGTATGTGGAAGGTGTCATTTAGTCTAATCAGTGACATTAATTATGCCTTCTTAATTAGCCACCCACAGTTTCTCTGGAAAATTTGTAATATCAAACTTTCACAGATGTAAAGACGCAGATGACTTCAGAAAAAAGAACCTCCCCTTAAGAAAGACTTCTTTTATATTCCTCCAGACAGTAAAAGCTTATCACAGGCTTAATAGTCCTTTAATTAAAAAAGAGAAATGTGTGAAATCGTGCTTTTTAATAACAGATATGAAAGTGTAAATGTGAGCTGTGCAGCCAAAACAGCTAATGACATCTCTAAAATAGCTATACCTAAAAGTCTTATTTTTGTAATTTGACCAAGGCAAAATGGTTCATCCAGTTTTTGACTCCATTTTATTTTTTTATGATTTTGAGGATTGTAGGCTCAACTTATGGCAGATACCTTGTCATCAGTGGTGCCTGACTACTGCCCGAGTGTTTTCTCATTGAGAAATTGAGAAATGGAATGTGGAAATGTAACAACATCTACTTGTGAATCTGGAAAATGCAGTTACATCTGATATAGCAGAAAGCTGCAGTCTGGTTCCTTTCAGTGCATGTTTTTCTTTTTTTGTTTTGAAAAGCACTCATGGTCCTGTGAGACAATCAGACAATCAAAAGATGTTTACCAGTCATTAAGAGTTTCTGCTTGCCTTGATGAGAGAGGAAACGAGTGGAATGAGACATCCACAACTGTTGGAGACAAGATTCTTAGATGTTTTTTCTTCATTTTGACATTAATTAGGTAGAAAAATAATGGGGAGAACATGAGGGGAGAGATGGTTCCAACTGGGAGTCAGTAGGTAGACAGCGAGACTTTCCTCCAGTGCTTAAATGTCTATCATGGGCCTCTAGGTGGGTGCTCTGCAACAGGAATACTTTACCTACTGTCTGACAATTAGAATGTACAGTATATCTGCTGGTGGGGCGGTGCAGTGGTGCAGTGGTTAGCACTGTTGCCTCACAGCAAGAAGGTCGTGGGATCAAACACCGGTTGCGCCGGGCCTTTCTGTGTGGAGTAAGTATGTTCTCCCTGTGTCTGCGTGGGTTCTCTCCGGGTGCTCTGGCTTCCTCCCACCATCCAAAGACACGCTGGCTAGGTTAATTGGTGTCTCCAAAATAGTCCTTAGGTGTGAATGTGAGTGGTTGTTTGTCTATGTGTGGCCCTCCTGGCGACCTATACAGGGTGTACGCCGCCTTTCACCTGACGTCAGCTGGGATTGGCTCCAGCCCCCCCCCGACTCTGTCCGCAGAGTAACATGGATGGAGTATATCTGCTGGCAGGATGAGCCTGGTTTTTCCATCACTGTAGGTATCTAATCACAGTAATGAATGCTGCCCTGTCCATATCCAACAAGCAAATATCATTTACTACTAATTTCCTTAGCCAAACACATTTTGGAGCAAACGTGATTGCTGCTTGGATTGCCTTTACTGTCAATCCAGCGAACACAGCACAAGACTTCAGAGATTAGAGTTCAAGTTCTGCATCTTGCCTGAGGTTTGGTTTAGGTTCAGGCTGTAGGGAGAGATGGTCATTTGGTTAAATACTGAAAATGTCAACATGTACTATTAGTTCCTTGTAGCTTTAGGATGTCTAAGGGCCCTTTCACACGTTTTCAGTTTGATCTGAAGTAAAATTACACGTTTGAAAGAAAGAAATGATGTTGTTCTATTACTATGAATGGAGAAATGCATTAAAATAAGGAATTAGAAATCGCCCTGGACAGCTCATCTTTTGAAACAGCCACTATGGAAGTAAATTGACACTTACCTCTTTGGTCTCTCTCCAAACAGAGATGCAGAAATATTGTCTATTGAAATATAAGTCTTCGCCTCCATTCCTGCAGGTGACAATGATTTAATGTTCACACAACTAGGATGTTCATTTGGCAAATTTGAACTAGCCTTGAGTTAAGTTGGTACTGCAGGTAAAAACAATATAGTGGCTACAATTCTTATGAAGGCCAAAGAGTATTGTCAAAGTTACCCGCTGAATTGACAACATGTTGACTTCAGACACACGTCTGTTTACAAACCAGTACATACCAGCATAGGGAGACGGAGCCCACATAGACAATGACGACAGGACACAAGTATATCCTGTAAAGTTCTTTAATGCCCTCGCATCATTGAATGTGAAACCAAACTAACCGAATATATCAAAACATGTACTTTGCTTCAGACCATGGTGCTGTGAAAGCCATGGAATTTGCTGATTACATTGATTACATGATGAAGCCCATGACCAGTCCTATCATTACTGGGAAAAAATGTATATTTTTAGCTCCTGAGAATGGCAGAAATCACCAGTATGTTGTTTGTTCTGTCCAACAATGTGTTTTTATAGAGGCTTCTAAAAGGGATTTACCTCCATTAAGTAGGAGCAAGGGACACTTGAACTACAGAGGAGTATGTAGGTCTTATTCATTACATCTACCTAAATGGGTAACACTTTACAATATGGTTCACAAAATTATGAGAAGTTACTAGGGAAGAAGTGAGGAACGACCTGATTATTAATAATTGTTAATAAGTAGTTAATGAATATCTCAGAAGACTGTACAGATGATGATAGAGAGTTACTAGAGAACAGAATAAGAGATACTATATCAATAAATCATTAATGATTAGTTCATAAGGATTTGTGAATCAACGTACTGACCACTCTCTTTATGAGTAGTTCCTGATTAACTCTGAATCCGCCACTGAGCAGCACAAATCTAATAACGACTCATTAATTACTCACTACTGAATCACTAGTTTCTCACCATTTTACTTAAGTGGAGTATAATCATATTACTTAGCAACTACTCACCCTGAGGGAGATAGAAAATTTAAATAAAAATATCAAACGATAAAAATATCAAACCAAATTACAGAGCAATCCAGGGTGTACCCCGCCTTTCGCCCGATGTCAGCTGGGATTGGCTCCAGCCCCCCCGCGACCCTGTACGCAGGATAAGCGGTTGACGATGGATGGATGGATGGATGGTTTTAGCTTGGGCAAAAGTGGTGGACCAAGTGACACTACCATAAACTAAATTGTCTGTGGTGACATTTACAGTGTTTCCTGTGCTTCCTTTGTAATCACACTGATGGTTTATCCTGATGATATGTTGTCACGTCTTAATATTTTCTTCTGTGGATTTTAAAAGCACAGATTTCAACTATGTGCAACATTGATGATGACATGACATCAGCAGCAATGTCAAGAAACCACACAGATAGATATTTATCTTAGAGGAGGCTGAGACTCATATTTCTCCACATCTCTACAGAATGCCTTAACAAACAGACCCAAAGCCTCAGGCTTTGGTCTACTCTAGACCACAACCAACTGTGCTGAGACCAATCAATTAGGTCAATCTTCCCACAACTGGTGACCAATAGAGTTCAATAAAATGTAATAAAATACTTATGAGTATATTGACTGGACTGGAAATTGAGCATAAACATTTCTGTGGGATAAAAACAAATCCCATGAGCATCAATAGCCACGCTCATCCAATAGAAATAACAAAAGTAGGTATTGATTTATGATTTTCTTTTTTTATAGTTTTCCCAAAAGACTCGTGTAAAAGAGATGTGTTCTCTGTTAGGCCTCAGGAGGATAGAGACATTCAAAAGTCCTATGGCTATGTAAAATATTTATGACTAAAAACATCATAAGTGCAGTAAACAAACAAGTCATGGAACAGAAACATGGATGGAAAAATAAAGAAAAAGAGTTTTCTTGAAATTACAGTTAATATAGCATCAATAGTTATTATTATTACTATTGTTAAATTATTAATGATATAATTTAACCTGTGTTAATTTGTTAAATTCAAGTATAACCAAAATTACTATCACTAGCAAGTAGATTGAAGGATTTGGAGTTCTACATAGAAGGGGTTGGCAATATATTCACTCTTGTGCAACATGAAAAAAAACCCCGGAATATCCACAAGCATTTCTTTAAAGCAACAGTATGTAGTAATTGTTTCTTAAAAGAACAACTTGAAAATCATTTTGATGGTACACTGATTTATAATTAGGAGAATAGCATATCTGTCATTGCCACTCTTGGACTAGTCAGTAATATTAGTGTCTTGTGTTGTTGCACTTGCTTAATGTTGTGGCTGTTTAGCAAAGTTTTCGACTTGCTAGTTTTTTTTATCAGAGGTAATGTAATCACAAGAAATGCGTGTGTACAGTTGTCCTTATTTCCGACAGCATTGAATTACACTCTGAAATGGTAGGGTTGCCTAATTGCACCAAATTTTACATAATGTTGCTTTTAATAGATAAACAACTGTAATTGGACATCAGAAGAAATCCAACTAAAATGCACTAAACTAAAGGACAAAGATGTGTGTGTGTGTGTGTGTGTGTGTGTGTGTGTGTGTGTGTGTGTGTGTGTGTGTGTGTGTGTGTGTGTGTGTGTGTGAGCTGGTCTGCCTCCATATGTCTCATGGGCACGAGCATAAAAACATGTGGTCACAACAAAGAAGCAGGAGCTTTAAAGTTCCTCTCTGCAGTGTGTGGTTGTGTTAAGGCCAAATAGAAGTTTATGTATGTGATCTGTGTAACAGTGCCAAGTTAATATGAGTTAGTTTGCATGCAGAGACTCTGTCTGTGTGGAGCATAACATTACTAACATCATGTCAGTAGTGCCTGAGAACTACAGTTACACAATAACCTCATGTTAACCATGACATGATCACAACAAAAAAACACATCAGCAGTGTACATTGATCACAAGTTAAAGTCCTACTCTTAACCAGGTAACTTTACACTGCTAAGCTATGTGAGGCAATATACTGCCCGGGTACATTACATTATTAGTCTTCAAAGGAAGAAAAGTTGCTTTAGGCTGCTAGTTGGGAGTTGACAAGTCTATTGTGGATTTAGCAAGCCGGGGAAGAATTGTGGTTTTGTTGCAGCCTTTTGGTGAGTCGTGTGTTGTTTGTGCAGACCGAGGACCCGGACGATCTGTCTGTTCTCCTCAGAGTTAGCAGCTCTGCGCTAAGCCACTTCAATGCTTCTCTTAGAATGTGAAGTTTTGTTGGTAGACTTTGTGTCATAGCTGCTGGCTAACTGAGCTGGTTTGCAGGGATCTTAGGCAGACACTCAAAGGAATCGGAGAACCCATGAGTACAAAATGGGATTAGGTATCATCAGTTTGTTGCACCATCTGATTACAGTTACAGTGTCCCTGTTAATGCTATATTGTACAGGTACATCCTTCAATCCACCGACCAGATAGACATTGGAAGCTATTTTAGGAGAGAGAGAGAAAAGCAGGAGATTGTCACGTCTGTAGACATCTGTAGACCACTTCTACAGGTCTGAAGTGGTCTACAGGTCTAAGGAAATGTGGGCTGTTTTGTTTTCTTCTAACAATAGGCATTGGTTGCCAGGTTGAGGCACCAAGGCAGAGACTAAACTAAATTAATTTATGATATTTATTATATTTGCTATCTTCTGACTAACTTAACTTTCTGCATATATTGGCTGTATAATATGTAGATGTTGCTTAAATGCTAAATCCTAAATGCTAACTACAGGCTAGGCTATACATGAGCATATGCCCACAGATCTACACACATGAAAATATAATAAAATAAAAGCAATACATACATGCATATGTGACGCAGGCACTCACATTTGGCTTGCTGATCCATGTCTTCAGTCATGCATATCAAAAATACAATGATACTGACAGGGATTTTGTTTCGTTATTTTATTAAAATCTTTTGTACTGTGCAAATAACACTTATACACTTGTACTGTGCATGTCGCCGTATTTACTTTACACTGACTTCCAGTCTGTTTTCCGCCGCCTTAGTCACATTGTACTCCCGTGTTACTATCAGTAACAGTTCCACCTCGTTGTCTTTCCATGCTAAACAATTCTCTTGTGTGGTTCTTCCTCTGTTGTACTACTATATATTCTTCTTCTTTACCTTTTTCACGCTTCTGTGGACGGAGATCATTTTTTGTTTTATAACAAAAACATAGTAGTGTGGATGTAGCCAAAGACACAAAAGAACAGGGGAGACTAAATCAGACCTGCATGTATTTTGACTCAGCAGGGATGATATTACATGAGAAAAGTTGATCTACAGAAGAAAAATATCTGAAAACAATACAGAATGCTTTAGAGCCTTACAGCAATATATTCCATTATATTTTGAATTGTTTCCCTTTACATAAATAAAAACATTTCCACCATAAATTGGTGCAGAAACATTCACAGAATTTAGGAAATTGAGTATTTTATGCTCAAAATTTTCATATAATGAAAATTTTCATATAATGAAAATTTTGTCTTGTCTCGATCTCGTGAACCCAATCTTGTGTCTCGCCTCGCCTTGTGGGTTGAGTGTTTTGTTATACCCCTGAGTGTAATAGAATGGTCTTTAACATAAGGCAAAGAAAAATCTTTTATTTTTCCAACACTGTATTCAGTCAGTGGTGTATGGAGGAACTCTCAGCTGCAGAGAGCAGATGTTTGCATGAATTAAATATTCGTTGAGGCTGAAGTAGCGCAGTGGGATGCCAACTGCAAAGCCATTTTCTGTCACCACTTAAAAAATACAATAAAAACCACAATACCTTATATACTGTATATACCATGGACATGCTTTACATTATTTACTGTCTAGTGAATCACTGTTCTAGGTCACAAGCATCATTGCCAGTGACAACTCCCATTGGAAGCCTTCAGATTCTTGTTACATGTATCAGCTATACAGCAACTGCAACAGCAATTTTGCATTCAGCTACAGTGTGAAATTAACATTTGTGGTGGAGGAAGAGAAACAGATTCAGAGCTTTATGGCAGACCTCCTGCTGTGGCTGTCCATAATTGATGTACCAGAACCCTTAAAATACACTGTGTTCAGGCTTCAAGACACACTGGTGTCATTTAGTAAACTGCAGTTTGCAGTTGTTGGTAATGTAGTGGACAGACCGCAATGAGCTCAGTCCAAGGTCAGAACTTCTGTGGGATCAAAAAATCAATAGAGCTGTCTTGTTTTTGGATAGTTGCCATTTTAGGCAACATTGCTGTCTGTACACCTTGGAAAATTTGCTGGCAGTGCAAAATAGAAAAAGATTTGATTTGTTCATATGTATAGTCAATGGGAATAAACCCTGAAAAAACACCACAAACACCACACGATCTTAAGATACAACATTTTATTATTGTCAGTCTTAAATATGAGCACACACTTTGCATCAAGAAAATACATATGAACCAACATTCCTTTACATTGCAGGGACACAAAAAGCATGATGTCCCCCTTCACTTGGGAACAATCTAATCTGAAGAGAGCCCTGTGAACTTGTAGCCAGGCAAAGGGAATAATTTTATTAATGTGAATCATCCAAAATAAATCCCAACAGATCATGAGACTTCATGCGTCTGTTATGATAATCCCCTGGCAGCTGAGACAAAGGTTTGATTTCTCATGTCTAACTAAAGTTCACATCCAAAAATGATCTCTTCCAGAATCCAATACAAATCACACAAATGTCACAAAACACCTAAAATTAATAGTAATATCTGGTAGGTGCGGTACAAGCTCAGTCATTTTTCATAAATGGTGTCAGTTTTTCTTCAAAGACTATTCTCTTGCCTTGCACATATGGAGACAAAGAAAATAAATATACTCATAGTTTTTTCTCCAACTCAGCCAATGTTCCAACTGGGCCCATGTTTGCTTGGGTTAAGAGAGAATGAGTCCTGCAATCCTTAGCAGTCTTCAAACAGACAATAGAACTGGTCATATCAACATAAATATGCAGCGCTACTGCCAAAATATAAGCCTTCATGGGCTGTGATTCAGAATTGGCTGACTGGAGTCAGACAGAAAAAGGGAAAGTTATGTGTATTCAGGCCTTCTCAGTGCAGTTTCCTAGCTGAACTTTGGGGGTGGATGAGAAATATTTTACTAGTGTATTTCCAAGATCCTCTCCCCGGGTTGCTAGGTTTTATCATTATAAGTTTGGCTTGAATGGGACTTGCAGTGTGTCTTGCATATCCTTTTTAAAAGTCATGCTTGGTGGGAGTTTGGAACATTTGCATTTGCTCTAATAAGACAGCACAGAGGCTGACTTTTTAATGTCATGCAGAAAGAAACTGAAGTACAAGTGCCTACTGTTTGTCTGAGAGCTGATGAATTATTATCAATTATGGAAGTTGCTTATTTCCCATTGAAGTAGGTATGCCAACTCCTGCTGTGTTCAGTTTGCCTGACTGTGATGCATGTTATATGCAGCTGTTCATACCTCATAGGGAGAAACAATCAATGTTCAATTTTTAACTGTATTTAACTCACGAAGAGACTGCTTGCATAAACATGCTGTTACTGTATTTAGCAAAGAGCTGCAGTCACAACACTGAGTGAGGCTTATATCCCTTCAGTTCTACAATAGAGGATGAGTCCAGTTAACAACAGGACAATATGAGGGGCCAACTGAGAACTTATTAGCGTTTTCTCAACTAAATGAGCCATAACATGGCAAATAGCTGTGTTGTGCAAAGCAAAACATCACACTGTCTCACTAAATGTAATGAGATTGTGTTTATTTAACTGCTGTGCTAGTCAGCTTGTCTAACCTTGAGGCAACCAGTGGCCACAATGCATCTAGATCCCTGGTGCTAAGAAATACAAAAGGCCTCAGGTCAGAAAACAATCCAAATTAAGCGTTTAAAGAAGCAACCTGCATAGGTTTTCTCCGCATGCCTTCTCTTGTAACATGTTTGGAACAGCAGGGAGAAGAATGAAACGAAGATGATACTTTTCTGTTAGCTGCATGTGGCTCAGACCAAGGCCAAAACTTTTGAATATGATCCAGCAGGATTTCTAGCAGAAATCTGACAGGTGCTGACTGCTTTCTATCGCCACTGAAGAGGCAGAATACCTCGTCCTCATGTCACAGATCAGATTGCTCATTGCCTCTGTTTCTTCTTCAGCTCAGTGCCTCACAGTTTACCACATTGTGTCTGTGACCACAGATCTCATCAGTTAAAACACAAAATGCTTGCTTGATATTGACAATTAGCAGGGTTCCTCTTAATGATGCATCTAAAGTCAGAATATTAATTTGCTCAGTTTTGGTTTGAAGTCTCTAATGCTCAGTGCAGCCTCAACTCTGAATCACTGCCATAGTGACCATATGGCATCGCTATTATAAGGTGGATATTAGGTGTCTTAAGTCCGCTATAAAATCACTTCCTTACCTCTGGTTACGTGTTTAAAAAAAAATTCATTTGAATTTAATCTAGCAATACATGTTATAATTTCACAGCAGCCCTGCTGGTTTGTACAGATCCGTTTGTATTCTAAAGGTAAGCACTTAACATGGGTTTGTCCTCAGTATTTGATCTGCTTCAACAAAACAACATGACACTCATTAAAGACAAAGAAAATAAACTGCAATGTCTTTTCAGAAACCTGTGGAGTGCTGTGATACTCCCGGAGAAACAATAGTGACCATGCAGCAGTGTGGTAGAGCAAGGGTTTTTGTCAATGAGTCTCACTTACATTGTTATTACAGCGCACATAATGCACATCCATGACCAGATCTAAATATTACTTTAAGGTGGTAATTGCTGTGCCGTTAAATAATTGGAGTTTAATGAATGCTCAGAGGTAGAAAAAATAAACTAAATGACCCAGCTTTTACAATGTGTGCTTGGCTGTTCTACAAAACAAATGTAGGCAGAAATTTACAATAAACCGTCTTACTTCAGAAGAATCTGTGGCGCAGGTGTGTGTGCCAGAAAGAGAAGTAGTGAGGTGTGTGTTTTTGTTAATTGATTTTCAGACAAACTATTAAGCGAGCTGCGTTCACATTTGGCTCCTTTTCAACCTTTCAAGTGAACTCAAAGCAATGAGTGTGATTGTTTGTGCAAATTGACAGCAACCACTTCACACAAGCCCTTCTGAAGGGATCCCAGCACAGACCTCCTTGGGAGGTGATCTGACTTCAGTTCATCTTAAATGTGGTTAATCTTGTGGCAAAATGACTGCAAAATAGACGAGAGATCAGTGATGCCACCCTTCAAGCCAGGATGGAATAATTACCATGTCATTTCCAAACATCACTGTGCTGGAGATGAATAGTCTGCAGTGGCTGACTCTCTCTCTCTCTCTCTCTCTCTCTCTCTCTCTCTTTGTCTTGTGTGTGAAAACAAACCATGATTAGCCTGTCAGATTCAGCTGATGATTACCCTGATCAATTTCAATAATGGCCCTATCTGTTTCATGCCGTTTTGATTTGGGTATTGGCTCTTTTTTCACATCAAGGAGCATAAACCTTGTTATCCCCAAGAGCCACGAAGCAAAAAGAAAAACTGAGGTGCACATGGGTGGTGGACTATGACCTCACCAGAGCTGGGGGCAAGCCAGGAAAAAAATATGAGAATTTTCTTTTAAGAGAGGAAAAGATGAACATTAACAGAGCAGAGATCACCGGCTCTGGCTCGCTCTTCTCCTTTGGGCCTGCTCAGTGTTGACCGAGCTCGCATTAATTTAAAATAACCATATGTGAAAACACACTCAATCAGAGCTGGGGGTTCATAAGAAGCACATCATTGCCCCACCATTAAACAGGCACACAGACTAATTTGTTTTAATTCACTGTTCCTGTTTGATGTTGTGTTAATGGAATCCTCCAAATCCTTTAGTGCTGCACACAATCCGATGATGTGGAGTGCAGCTCTCATAGAAACCAACAGTCAATAATGGTTGTGTTTGTGCGTCTACAAACACAAACAGCAATACACTTTGCAAAAGAGAGGCATTGCCTCCCACATTGCAAAACCAGTAGCCTAACATCACGTCTGGCTTTTTTGTTGTTGTCACTCAACTCTTTTCCACTGCTGGGGGGAACCTGAGTGTGGTCTGGCAGTTGGTGTAAATTGTTTGCCAACATAAGAGATGTGAAAAAGATAAATTACTGGCTTTAATTCTTGCTGCCTTGTCGTGAGAGGTATCTGATTGTTGCATAAAGTCCTCACACTCAATAAACTAAGGTAATGGAGGTCTGTCGTTTGTATGCTGCCTCTCACAGCGCCAGTGGTGCTGCGCTGATCTTTCTCCATAGAACACAGATATAGGATTTTCTTGTTTTCTCACATCACCTGTCTTTTCTTATAATGCAAGCTTTATGTCAAGTGACAAGAGCAGCTGTAGTGTTTTTGCTCGAACAACTGATCAATTTCAGTTGATGAAATTGCCTCACAAACAGTACAGTGAGCCTGCAATTCCTTTCTTTTCAATAAGAGCTGGAAATGTTATGTTCAGATGAGCATTTCACAGTCATAAACCACAAACTGTACATTTTGGTTTAAAGGTATCTATGATTTCCAAATAACCCCCTTATGTTAAACCCATATTATAACACAACATGTTTACCCTCTTGTAGGTGGTGAAAAGACAATACTATGGAAAAAGTGTTTGGTGTTGAGACTAGAAAACACAAATCCTATGAAGTGTGGCGTATAAACTGCTAAAGTCTTTGGGTTATTGGTGTCTAAATACATGCAGAAAGTGTTTATTTTCTATTAGCATGATTTTACTGAGTGGTCTCTAACCCTAAAGTGCTGGTCTGGAACATGAACAGGAACATTTTCTCAAATAACCATGTTGTGTAGAAATGGCATGATGTTTACACAAGTAGGAACAGCATTAATACATCTGCATTGCTCAAGTCAGACACAGTCTCCACACCAGTGACTAAACTCTCTCTCCATTTTTAACTACTTAATTATAACATAATTATTCTTGACACCATTTTTGTGTACAATTGTACTGGTAAAAAAAAAAAGACAACAAAGACATAAAACTAGGGCATTTGTCCTAAATAATTACAACTTCATATTTTGCCTTCTCAAAATATTTAAAACTAAACATAATTGAAAAATGTAATTAAAATATTAGCATAACACAACTGCAAGTAGTATCGCTATAATGCTGAGAATACTTGGAGGTCAAAAACAATTCTGCTTGCATCAACCAGACTGAATGATAATTATTATACATTAAAATATGATAATACTAGGCCGTCAGCCTCAGGGTAACCTAAATTCCGTCTGCTTCACTATCTCTGTTTGACTTTGAGGTTTTTAACATTCACCTCTCATACTTGCTGTAAATTTGCCTTTTTTTAGTTGAGATGAATATGCAATGTGGTTAAAAATTAAGACAAATCCATTTGAATAAGAGACACCACATTAAAAAAGTATTTTTTTTTTCAGAGACATATACATAAAAAGAGACAATCCAGAATTATATAATTTAGAGAGAAAAATATCCAACATAATTCAATTAAAATGTGAAACATTTGTTACATCCTTGAAATCTAAAAAAAACAACAGAAACTTTTGTTACGTACTTATTTAGTGGGTCAACATAATTACGTAGCAGGATACTTCATGCACTCACTGTGCATCAGTTTATGGTTCCGGTTGAAAAGAAAACATCAGACGCACACACGCACGCACGCATACACACACGCACGCACGCACACACACAAACATTTGTGTTCGAATCCATTCCTCTTCAAAATCTGAGCAGGAACGGCAGAAACACTATGAAGAGGAGACAGGTGTGTGAGTGCACTCCCATGGCGCCGCCGCTGCCATCCTGAACTGCTCTCGGTCCTGACAGGTGGAAAAAAAACAACATGGTTAAGTTTCACCATTGAAGATTGGTTTGTGTTAACTGGAGGTACATAAATGATCAGATAAACTATCTATTCCTATCTGCTGATAACAATTCTTTGGCTTAATTCCTGCCCAGCATTCCACTAAATGTATGACTTTGTGATTACTGTGACTGTTTGTACATCATTTCTATATGCAAACCAGTGTACATGATAAGTGATCACACAGTTTTGCATTTTGAATTTATAGTTTAGAATTAGTGGGTGTTCAGAGGTATGGAATATTAGTTTGTATTACCATGTAGTTTACATGACAGAATATGGTAGCACTAGCAGACGTGTGTGACCCTAAGACACTGAATTGTTAATGAATCTGTGAATGAAGTAACTCCTAGAAATCAGATTTGCAGAGTAATACTAATAATAATAATAATAAAAATACAGAGAGAAAGGCAGTGATCCTTCTTTTTTAATCAACATAAATAGGAACATTTTTAATGAACATATCTGGCAAGTTGCCAAATGCATCTACAAAATTCATTTTAATAACAACACAGCTGTGTGTTGATAAATGTTGAAAATTTTGAAAATTCTCACTGGCAACATATTCCATTTGTTTTCCAACAATATATGTACCAGCTCATTGCAACTAAAGCATGGCACTTTTTAATGGTTATGTTTATGTATTCAGCACGGGGTTAAGTTTAGGAGGAGATTGTGGGATTAAAAACTGGAAAAATCAACTGAGACAGAACCACCTAATCTTATCAACAATAAAAACAAAATCATGATGTTTCACTAACCTAAGCAAGTGCTTTTATTTTCTAAACCTAACCATACATGGAACTCAGGATGTGAACCCCAGTCCCTGGTGTCAAAGTCCTGAACCTGGTCTTTATATGCCAACCACCTCCCTTCACTGGCATTAACATTGTCACTGAACATAATCCAGGGGAAAATTATTATATATATATATTATTATAGTTTCCTTACAAATTGACAGAACAAATTAGTATTATGTCATTTCTAGGAGACGCTGCCGGGGGACATTCAAAAAACACAGAAATAAAGCATTTTAATCGTTTGTTGGATGATGTTCATTTTAACTTAAACCAACGTCGATGCCAAATCGGGACTAGATCATTGGTACGGAGTATCTGAAGGTTCTATTCTAAGGTGCTTCTTTGTTTTCAGTCTATGCCCCTATTATATATTGTTGACATCCTTATTACTTTACCATGCTAAGCATATACAGCCAAATCTGTCTGTATCTGTAAAATAGTTTATTTCAGTTTCTTATATGTTGTAAGTTAATCAACCTTATGGTCTGATTTATTCTTGCAGATTTATTCATGCTAAAGTAAAGGCGTTTCTTATACAGTCAGTATGTATTTGACACACATCATGTTGTGACAACTTATTTTCTGAAGCAGACATGGCTGAATATGAATGTGTAATTGTTTGGATGATAATGAATGACTGGAAGCAGGAAACCAAAGCCAGGAAAACCATCTTTGTTGGGAACTTTAAATAAATACCACATAAAATGACAATATTATGTACAGTAAAAGCTTCCATTAGAGAGATAGAAGGTGAGCATTTAGTGCTGCAGATTGCTCTCGTTTTTGAGTCTGATGATCAAGGTGACATGGTCTGCAGCATCAAATGCTACACTAAGGTTTGAAGGGATTAAAACTGAGCATTGCTCTGCATCTAGTGCTTAAAGGTCACTCTATATTTAACAAGGGCACTCTTTGTACTGAGAAATGCTCTGAAACAGGATTTTCTTAAGATTTTGCTTTGACTTCCAGATTTGCCTTGGTCAGATGTAACTGGGAGTCAGATCTAATCTCAGTGAGGTTGTAGCTAATATTAATATAATAAGTCTGACATTACAAAATAATATCGAATCCAATCGTTGGAAGTATATTTTTCAGTTTTTCCCTAATGAGAATTGCTGAAAATGTTCTTGAATTAGTTTGTCAAAATGTCAGCTTTATTCTTTAGTATTTAATGCACCTTTGGTATTATAGATGTATTCTAAATGTTACAATGTTTGCACAGATTTAATACATTTCCAGGAATCTACTGCTAAACTTAAATACAATTTCATGATGCAAAAACTAAAACATATAATATTTTCTTCATGCTCTTTTCAGGGATGAGGCAAGTTCCATCTAAATGAATGCATTGTATGAGGATTGAGGACAAATTTTAACTTTTTACTTTGAAGCTTGCAACACAATGACTACTCATTTCCCCTGGATTTCCATGAGTTCACCACAGTTTCCTTTGGGGCGTCTATCCAATTACTCTGCCACAGTGGATTATCCCTAATCCTGCATATGGCTAATTAGAATAATGACGTTCACTCTTAGTCAAAATCAAAGGCATTAATACAATTGTGTTAATGGAGTGCGTTTGCTTACAAGATGCTGCAACCACCAGTCACAAAGGCACATTAAATGACAAGATGGGTGAGGTGTTCTCCACACTATTGCCACAGCTTCTGTGTTTGTTTATCATGTTTGTCACTATTTGCAGATACAAGAGACATTTCAGCTTGCAAAGAGGTTCTACAGATTTCTGTGTTTGCTTTTGCTGTTTTCCATGTAGTATGTACAGCGGAAATACAGTAACGACAACGCACAAACAATCACACAAGCACAAATGATGATAATAAAAGAAGATGAATACTTACATTGGAAAAATGCCATGCAAAAATCAAAATGAAGCCATGTCAGACAGTGAAGCGGTTAGGTTTGCAAAGGAGAAAGATGAGACACGGTAAAAGAAATGGGCAACAATGACCATTTTCACAAAGGTATCACATGACATTTGAATGGCAGTTTGTTTTGCTATTACTCTTTTTCAAAGATGCTGCTTGCCACACAACAGCTTTGACTCATCAATTTCTGAAGAGAACAAATACTTATTAAAGTATTACAGTACAAACTAGACCCAGCCAGAAATGATTTGTCTCTTCTCTCGTCACACACTGTGTATAACTCCGGTGACACTGTTGTCTAACTTCCAGTTTGTGAAAATGCCAATGTTTGTCATGTGCCAGCATGCTGTTAATATTTTCAATGCACGGCAGCTGAAGTGCATGCTGGTGCAGAATACTAACCTTGCAGTAGCGTTGAGCTAGTGGGTTCAATTACCACTACACCAGGGAAACAAATGGAACAGAGCAACTTATCGAAACCAGAACAGCAACACATCATTGACAACAATTGTGAAAAGCATGATAGGTAGGCTGCTCAATGGACTTCTACACTGTGGCTGCACTGTTGCACACTTGTGTGTTCAAACTGATCAGCCATTCATCAAAGTACAGACGGTGTCAAAAGTCCATTGTAAAGCTTCATCAGTTCGGTTAAAGTGATGTCACAGAGGTGTCTTTTATGTACATTTTCCTTATGGCTTCAATGAGACATGGTAGGACAGTTACAGAAAAAGCCACAATGCTCATGAGATATTTGGCACCAGGTGTTCAAGAGTGAGCGGAGAGTGTTTTCTCAGAGGCTGAATCATGACCATCACCAGTGTGAGGGATGCTTGCCACTTCCTCTCACAGTGAATCTCCTAATCTATTTCCTGATCTATTCCATAATTTCTGAGTCACAGTGTCTTCTGGTTTATTAAAAAATGTTGTTGTCACTGTGCATAAGAGTTTACAAGTAAGCAATACATTTCTTACTGTGATCCTACTAACGAGGAGAACAGAGCAATAAATAATTGTTCCATTTTACATTAAAAGTGACTTGGTTGCTTATACAAACATGAGGCATAGAGCTGTTCAATACTGTCTAATACTGAATAATTATTGTCGTCTCGTTAGCTCAGCGGCAATACACAGTACATTAAAAAGTGTATTAAAATACAACAAAAGCCACAGAAATAATCTCAATGTGATAATTCTGTTGGCTGCTGAGCAATTAACCTTACGAATGGTGCTCTGTGGGCCTAATTTTGTGTAGACCTGACTGTAACATTTTGGACCAACAACAGACTGAATCAGCGCTGAATGTCACAGTGTAATGAACCTTGATGTGATCACTCATCTGAGAACAAAAATGAACAAACTACAGTCAGTGACCATGACTACCATCACATTTACGCAGAGGTGCGTGTCTGAAAGGGGCTAAAGACTTTTTCCCTTATACAGTCACTAGAAAAGAAACAATTATCAAAACAGTGTGTGCTCTTTTTCTGAGCTTCACAAATGACTCTATATCAGCAGAATATGAGCCAATTGGTCCAATAAAAATTAAAAAGAGCAGTATCAGTGAATTATTGTTATGCCTCTCATTAATGTGGGGAGCCAGCAGGAAGTCAGCCGGCTGAGCCAGACGAGGACTCACGCTCTTCAGGCCCCAAAATGTGGAAGCCTGTCTACTTTTTAGGGACATCTGGGAACACAGGATCCAGCTCTCTAAGTACATGCACAAAACTGAGCAACTAATGAAATCACATAAAGCCAGGCTGTGGCTTATTCGATTTTTTTCATTTTGGTATATTTATTTTACACAAATTGTGGCTGCCTGCATATAAATTTATGTTTAAAAACAGTAGCTGTACAAGCTTTCAGAAAATGGATAAAGTTTGAATCACACTGATAGAGAGAAGCAGAATGGAGATTTACTGTATATGAAAAAACAGATGCAGATTATTACTTTACTTAAAATGTACACTTAACATTTACAGCATTTTATATCAGTTTATCTAGTACTATAAATTTTACAGATTACTGTACTCACCATACAGAAGGAAGCTTGTGTTTGAGCTCCCAAGTTTGTTAATGGCGACACAAGTGTAGTTGCCATAATCTCCGTCCGACACATTAAAAAATGTCAGCTTCGACAGTGATCCAGTATTCACAATTTCCATGCCATCAAAGCCATTGAGGATCCTACATCGGAGCAAAAGAAAAAATCCATTGACAGACAGTGTATGCAATTAACCATGTCCATTATGTTTTCTTTTCCAAAGTCATTTGCCAAATTACCTATATTCCTGAGCACAATAATAATTTTATTAATAATTAGGACCAATTTTTAGCAAGCTTAATGTATGACTGGCAGCTGATCAATAACCAATACTTGTGAAAGGGGTTGCAGTAAGCATGCACACACACACACACACACACACACACACGCTTCATCCATTTGCCTGTGTCAAATACAAATGTAAATCCCATTACCTCCTGTCATCTTTATACCACTCAAAATCTGCCTCAGGCACTGCATCAGCCTCACACTCCAGCACTCCTCTTTGGCCCAGAGTCACTCCAACGTCTCTGCCCTCTGACACAGTTGGAGCATCTACAAGCAGGCGGCAACACATGAGAGCACTGCGATCAGGACTACAAGGCAGTACAAGTCAAGAATATCAGGAGAGGGGTCAGAGCCTCTTCTCTTCTACAGAGGATTTAGATTCATAGCTGTGATCTACACCATGACCTCGAGTGATGTTAAAATTTTGTCCAATATTTATCACAGTGGATGATGTCAGCATATGATGCAAAGGAATTAACCAGTCTAATTAAGCTTCAGCAAAGAAGCTAAACATTAGCAAACGTATTTGACTGTAAATGTTTGGGCGAGCGTTCAGTTCATGCTGTATACTGTATGTGCCCCCAAATCCTCACATTTTGTTCTGGGCTCTGTGTGCCTTGGATACTGGCTTTTGATCCATATAAATATTAGGGTTGCATAACTCCATTCCAATCCAGTACATTTGAATTATTGTAGTAATAGTTCCAATAGGAAAGCACATGCAAGAACTATTCAGCCCCATTGCAATTTAGAAGAGTGGTCAATGCAGGGTCAATAAATAAATGGATTCTGGGAAATCCATGAAAATCCATTTTTAAATCTAAATATGTACATTTTACAACTTAAATCAGCTGAGTTAAACATTAGAATGGCCACCACTAATTACTCTGCTTATTAGTCAGGCTACAACTACAACCACAGTCCAACTATGCATTGGTACTCAGTTTACAATTATATAACACAGAGAAAAGCAGCAAAGCTCATATTTGAGAAGCTGGAACCAGTAAAGATTTGGCCATTTTGCTTGATAAATGATTAAATGATTATCATATTTGCTGATGTATTTTTTCTGCCAATAGACTAATCTATGAATTGACCAATCATTTTAGCACTGTTTATTCAAATACAATTACCTATTTTACTCAATCCTATATTAAAATGTTTTCATTTTTCGGCCAAAGTGGACTTACAGTTGACGGTGATGTCTACGGTCTGGACGTCTGTATCGATATCGTTGACGGCTGTGCATTCGTAAGTCCCAGCTCTATGTCTGGAGATAGATGGGATTTCCAGGTACTCATCGTCTGATGCCAGGTCCCCTATAAAAGGTCACACACACAAAGTGGAAGAAGGTGGAGAGGGTCATTCAGAGTTAATGCAGCAAGTCAACAGCTGTGGCCTTGATAGTCATTTTCACACTCTGTGTCACATGCGTGGCTTCTGGGAAAGAAACCGTCACAAGTTCATGGAGAGAAAGGAGGAAGGTATTAATAATGATAATTTTGTTTCTGACCTGTGATGCAGTGCAACCAATTCTTTTTTCCTGGTATTTATATTTACAAAAAGAGACACTATTTCAGTATTAACAAAACACAGAGAGAAGTTCAGTTCTACCTCCAACGCAGATATCAAAGATCCAAGTTCAGCAGCAGCAGCAGGAGTGCTGACAGATTCCCTTAATTCTCGTTGCAACCAGATCTGGTATGACAGCCAAAATTCACACAGCTACATGTGTGTCAAAACTTACACAAGTAAATAGCATGACATGTGCCCAATTCTGCCTCTGCCTCTAACACTCCTCTATTGTTTCTTTCAACATGTACAAAGACCGGTTCCTGAGCTCACTGACACTTTTCTGAGGACATTACAACACTTGGTGATTAGTGCTTTGTTCAGCCCCCACTCATTATCACTTGTCTGTCAGAACTTGCTCTTTTTTGTGTCTCTTAAGCCTGCAAGCACACCAGGACTACTACTGAGATATGAGAATATGAACGAGGGAAAATGCCCGCCCGCTACTTTTTCTTGTATCAATTTGACACGCTTGACAGAGACACTTAATACAGCACTCAACCTAAAGAACAAAAGGCGTAATTGACTTCAAGCCTCCTCCCAAGATGTTTGTAGGTGACAGTAATAAATTGCACATGGATTCACTTTGCTAGGTTTTGGCACATTACTAAATTGCACCTGGGAATGTTGTTATGGAGAGAAGTCCTCACTGACACACTGATCACCTGACGAGGAGTATCAGGAGGACTCATCTAGGTTTTCAGGTTCCACTCCGTTCCTTCTCTACATAGCTTTCTATCAAAAGGAGATACTACCTTTTGCCAATAGAGACCACAGTGTCAGTTAAAGCTGCACTGTGATTCTCTGAGGAGAGTTAATCAAGACAAGGCTGCCAGCTGACGCACGTTCCTCACATCAAGCGTCCATTTTATGGCAGGTAGCATCACATTAGCAGCATAAGCAGCTGTCCACCAGACTGACACAAGAAATCAATGATTCTCCATAGTAAATGGCCTCAAAAATAAAATAAAAAAACAAACAAACTCACATATGCCTTATTAATAGTAATCTTGCGGTTGGTATGCGTGAATGCTTCTATTGCTTTAAAATAATCCTGTCATCGCTGTCGTTCAAAGTCTTGTTTTATACCACAGCAGAGTTTCCTGCAGTTTATCATAATGTGGGCAAGGTGCTTAATATGAAATGAAGATTGTCTCTGCTAACTAAAGAATTTACTACACTTTTATCACATTTATGTAAAGCTTGAGGGGAAAAGGGCAGAGCAGCTATATTAGATAGCAGAGGCCATGTATTTAATGAGTGAGGGGGTTATCTAATTAAACTGTCATCTACTAACTGAATTAATAAAGAGACTAAAACTCTTTGAAAGCCAGTGTCTGTCCTCGGCCAAGAAACACTGCCCTGTAGCACCACTCTACGCTTGCTGTTGGACTGTGTGGTTTTGCAGTTTAGCGATGGTCGTGTCTCGTAAAAAGAGCTTGCTCTTAGTACCCAGATTTTTTTGTTGTTGTAAGTAATGGTATTGGTATTTCTTAGTTTTGCAATTCAAGTAATAAGTTATTATGTATATAAATAAGCAGTCTGTTTGTTAAAAGTTTATAGTATTTGCATTGTTCCTGTTTCTTTCCTACTTCTTCAACAACTGGGGCGGCTGTGGCTCAGGAGGTAGAGCGGGTTAGCTGTTAACTGGAAGGTCCCCCAGGCTGCATCTTGAAGTGTACTTGGGCAAGATACTAAACCCTGAATTGCTGCCGGTGTATGAATCTTAGTTTCTGTTTGAGCACTTTGAGCTCAGTGTGCGAATGTTGAAATCAGATGTAGTGTAAAAGTGCTTTGAGTGGTCGAAAAGACTAGAAAGGCGTACGGAGCATTTACATTCCTGGACAGCAGCTGCATTCAGGTGGAAAGTGTCCAAACTTGCTCTTGTGTAGCTCAGCTACTTTACATCATGGAAGTAAGAAACCAAGCATTGACCTAGTTAACTGGTTGCATATTGAAACATGATGTACTGTCAGCTATAAGAGCCGTGTTTTATTGTTATCGTAGAGACAGCTGTGGCTTTTGCGCCTCTTCCCAGTCAAGATTGTTAGCAGCCTAAAGGCTGCACAGGTGCCACCTGTCAAGAACCTGTGGTTTCTATTTACTTTCATGTACTTCAAATAATTCAACTTTTTTCATTGCAGTTGAATTGCAAAAAAATAACTTTTTATATACACTGAACAAAATTATAAACACCAGTCAGTACTGGTGTGACCACCATTTGCCTCATGCAGTGCAACACATCTCCTTCGCAGAGAGTTGATCAGGTTGTTGATTGTGGCCATTGGAATGTTGGTCCACTCCTCTTCAATGGCTGTGCGAAGTTGCAGTCAGGTTGAGACCCCGATGAGGATGACGAGCAGATGAGCTTTCCTGACATGGTTCCTGACAGTTTGTGCAAAAATTCTTTGGTTATGCAAACCGATTGTTGCAGCAGCTGTCCGGGTGGCTGGTCTCAGATGATCAGAGGTGAAGATGCTGGATGTGGAGGTCCTGGGCTGGTGTGGTTACACGTGGTCTGCGGTTGTGAGGCCGGTTGGATGTACTGCCAAATTCTCTGAAACACCTTTGGAGACAGCTTATGGTAGAGAAATAAACATTTAATTCATGGGCAACAGCTCTGGTGGACATTCCTGCAGTCAGCATGCCAACTGCACGCTCCCTCAAAACTTGCAACATCTGTGGCATAGTGCTGTGTGATGGAATTGCACATTTTCAAATGGGCTTTTACTGGGGCCAGCCTAAGGCACACCTGTGCAATCCCCATGCTGTCTGATCAGCATCTTGATATGCCACACCTGTGAGGTGCACTCACAAACTACAAGAGACCATCCCTCAACACTGCTGGTACTCAACGACTGGCAGACGAGCTGAATGGTTTCTACTGTAGGTTTGAAAAGCCCAGAGTCACACCTCTCCCCCACTCCAACGCCATCTTCAAACAGTCACCTTCCCCCTCTGACCTCTCACCTGCAATCAAGATCTGTGAAGAGGAAGTGAGCCACCTCTTCCAAAGGCAGAAGATCAAGAAGGCTCCTGGACCTGACGGTGTGTCTCCATCCTGCCTGAAAATCTGTGCGGACCAGCTGGCCCCCATCTTCACTCAGATCTTCAACAGATCACTGGAGCTGTGTGAAGTTCCCTCCTGCTTCAAATGCTCCACAGTCATCCCGGTCCCCAAAAAACCCTCCATCTCTGGACTAAATGACTACAGGCCCGTCGCCCTAACATCTGTAGTCATGAAGTCCTTTGAAAGACTGGTGTTGGCTCACCTGAAGGACATTACAGGCCCCTTGCTGGACCCCCTGCAGTTTGCCTACAGGGCTAACAGGTCAGTGGATGATGCTGTCAATTTGGGACTGCATCACATCCTGCAACACCTTGACTCTCCAGGGACATATGCAAGGATCCTGTTTGTGGACTTCAGCTCGGCGTTCAACACCATCATCTCGGACATCCTCAGCACCAAATTCACCCAGCTCACTGTGCCAGCCTCCACCTGTCAGTGGATCACAGACTTCCTGACTGACAGGAGTCAGCAGGTGAGGCTGGGGAACATCACATCTAGCACCCAGACTATCAGCACTGGCGCCCCCCCGAGGGTTGTGCTCTCCCCACTGCTCTTCTCCCTCTACATCAATGACTGCAACTCAGGGGACCCATCTGTCAAACTCCTGAAGTTTGCTAACGACACAACGGTCATCGGCCTCATCTGGGACGGTGACGAGTCGGCCTACAGACGGGAGGTTGATCAGCTGGCTCTCTGGTGCGGTCAGAACAACCTGGAGCTTAACACGCTCAAAACTGTGGAGATGACCGTGGACTTCTGGAGGAGCCCCCCCACTGTGCCCCCCATCACCATACTCAACAGCCCTGTGTCTGCTGTGGAATCCTTCAGGTTTCTGGGTTCCACTATATCCCAGGACCTGAAGTGGGAGCCCAACACTGACACCATCATCAAGAATGTCCAGCAGAGGATGTACTTCCTGCACTGTCTGGTTTGGATCTGCCACCAAAAAGGACTGGAGCAGACTACAAACGGACAGTCAGGACTGCAGAAAAAAATCATTTGTGCCAACTTACCCTCCATTCAGGACATTTCCAGAGTCAGGAAACCGGCAGGAAACATCACTGCAGATCCATCTCACCCGGACACAACCTGTTCCAGCTTCTCCCCTCTAGTAGGCACTACAGAGCACTGCACTGTCTCAATATGTCTATATTGTTTTGTTAATAGTGTATGTGTTCTCTATTCAGTAGCCTGTGTCTGATTTTATCATTGTATTATTGTATAAGTAAGCACATCGTGAGCAATGTACAATGCTGAGTCAAATTCCTCATATGTGTACACATACCTGGCAATACTGATTCTGATAAGTGCTCAATAACACAGATTTTGACAGATTTGTGAACAATATTTGAGAGAAATGGGCCTTTTGTGTTGTAGTCTTAGATCTTTGAGTTCAGCTCATGATGAATGGGGCAAAAACAAAAGTGTTGTGTTTATAATTCTGCTCTGTGTGTGTGTATATATATGTGTGTGTGTATATATATATATATATATATATATATATATATATATATGGGATGGCCAGGGACCATCCCATGTTGAACAAAACTTCCAGAGCCAGACCAGCACCCATAGACCAGGTGAAAACACAGACCCTGATTCAAATCGACGGTCTAAGGACAGAGGCTGTTGTATGCTGTACAGATTGTGAAGCCCCCTGAGGCAAATTGGGATTTATGATATTGAGCTATATAAATAAAATTGACTTGTATCTTTTATTAACTAAATTTAACTGATGGCATTGTGTACTGTGCAGTTTTTAATTGTTAACCTTTGTTAAACATCTGCACTTTATGATGTATTGTAAAAAGTATCATTTGCATTTAAATAATATTTTTAGATGAACCCAGGGAGGAGACCACCGACCCTGATGATAATGACGACTATGTAGAATTGGATGACAGCAGCAGCAGCAGGAACCTCCCAGTTCAACCATTGCCTACATTTACTGCACCTAAAGGTCCCCAAGGTGGATAATTTATCAACTCAAAATGTTATTAACCCACCATGTAGCAATATGTGAATTGCCCTTTTGTCTTGATTGTCTGTTGGAATGCAGATGTTTCTTTGGACATTTTGGTTAATGCTTAAAAACCTCAGGATGTTATTTCAAAGTATGTTATTTAAAAATTTGCATTGATTACTGTAAAGTATACAATAAGTGGTATACAAATTAAGCTGTTATTATTGTTAATGTTAGTATTATTAAAATTGTCATTGCTTAACAATGACCTAGTCTCAGTCAATTTCAGCATTGACTATGAGGATTAGTTCCACAGACTCATTTTGAAACTTTTTATTTCCAGATATTTCTCAAACCAGAGCTAATAAATACAGTTAAGTTTAATCTGTCAAACTTTTGCCATATCAGAAATGAAGGTTACGATATGGTAACCCTAGTTCTATAAGCACAGGCGGAGCCCTCTACTGGACTCTATGGGTACTACCTCCTCCAATCACACGCACGCACTTGCCCACTGAAATTTTATCGTGCACGTAGCCGACCAATAAGAGGTCGCTACAGATACATGCGTGACGTATAAAAAAGCAGTGTCCCTTCTGCCTCAGCATCCAACTGCCTCTTCAGCAGATGGCGTCAGAGCGGCAGGGCTCATCGGTAGAGGGCTCCGCCTGTGCTTATAGAACTAGGGTTACCATAGGTAACCTTCGTTCTATCTCACACATGCTCCGCCCTCTACTGGACTCTATGGGTACAGTGGGTGGAGCCCGATGACTGTCCGCCCTAGCCGCGACAAGCCAAAGTCCATCACACCGACCCGGTCGGCTACAGGCCGGCCAAAGCCCAGACCACCAAATCACCTAGTGACAGAATGGTGGGACACCCCTGAGAAGGTCGCTTGACCGATATGGGTTTGGCCTGACCATTAACACCTGCACCATGCATCACCTTTGCCTCTTGAGGTTCAGATGCAGGCTGGCAAACCAACATTGTAGCCGTCGCATGTGCAGCAATCCCACAGGGACCACCTGATGGACTACTGCCCTGAGGCCCAACAGAAGCATCACTGACAGTGCTGTTGCAGCTGTCCCCTGCTGCAGCCAGTGGACCACCAAGCGACGCGCACAGATACGATCTTGGAGTGTTGCTGTTGAGCACAATCCCCAGACACTCCGCTCACAGCAGTGGCTGGGGGGAGCTCTCTTCCCAATTGATCGCAACCCCAGGCTGGTGAGGTGCAAAATCAACTGGGCTGTGTGGAGATCATTCAAGACTTCAATCTCTCCATGACCATGAGGTTGTGAGTAGAAAGGAACCCTCATGCCCTTCTTGCGCAACAATTGCAGTGCGATGCATCTGCTGAGAGTGTGGGGGACTAGCGAGTAGTTGACGGGGAGCCTAATGTATTTGTAGGCTACCACCTGAGAGGAGAAGCGTAGAAATTCCCTGTTACTGTGTCACCTCAACATGAAATAGGCGTCTTTCAGGTCGATGGCGGTGAACCAGTTGCCGGGCTGCACTGGCTCCAGCAGTTTCTTGATCATCAGCATGTGGAAACACCCTCTTGTCCATTACGCTGGTTCAGGTGGCGGAGATCCAGGATGGCTCAGAAGCCTCTTGTCTTTTTGGGGAGCAAAAAGTACATGGAGCAAGACCTCTGTGCATGTCATGCGGAGAGATGCCCTAAGACAGCCTGCTTCAGCAGAAGTTGCTGGAGGAAGTCCACTTCCTCTTGAGAGGATGGACTGGCTTCCGTTATGTCCAGAAAAACTGGTGGTATGCAGCAGAACTGAAGAGAGTAGCCTCGTCTCAGAATGCTGTCCACCCAGCTTGTCAGCATGCAGCGGCGTCACCATTCTGCATGAAAATGTGTGCACGTGAATTCAGTGAGCAGTTTGCCGTTTGCTGAAGAAAAAAGAATGCTGAGGCAGTAGGGACACTGCTATTTATACATCACGCACGTATCTGAAGTGTATTGTGAAACATATTATTCATTTAAATTTAAATCATGGTTCAAAGAGAATCAAGTGTGTTACCATAGTTTGTTAATTATTCAGAAACATCTGAAGAGTGCTTTGTTTTATGGTAGTTTTTTTTAAATTGTTGTTTTAAAGTGTTTTACGTGTCCTTGTGAAAGGTATCTTGTTATATGTATGAGTATTGTTCCTGTTTTGTATTTAATGTAGTTGTGATAACACCTGCCCACAGACTACAGTCGAACTTTAGCCAAGCTGGCGAAACTGACATTTACAGAAATGTTTATCAATGTGCACTGTCTCTGTAAACTTAAACTAATAAATAAAAAATACAACTTAAAGTTACAAAAATCAATTCTTCATTTCAAGTTCAAGTTCAATCTTTATTGTCCCACCAGGGTAAATCTGATTTGCAATAGGGTTAAACAAAGATTAGAACAGCCGTTATATACAACCTCTTTTGTTCGTCTAAAAGTACTCAATAAGTTGAAATGGTAGCTACAGCAATCTGTCGTTCTGAGCAGCAGCTCAAGCTCATGGCAAATTCAGGGCAATAATTGCCGTGGGTGAAAATTTGTATCTGTTAGTTTTTATTTTGGGCAATCTGTATCTTCGCCCAGAGGGGAGAAGAACAAATTCCTCCAAGAGAGGGTGGTCAGAGCTGGCTGTGAGCCGTATGTATAACTTGTCTTTTATAGATGTCTGCCAAGGAAAGTTGTTTAGTTCCAGTTATTTTGCTGGCTACCTTAACAATGTTAGACTGTTTGCACTGTACGATTCCCATACCAAGCTATGCAACAAAAAGTTAAAATTGATTCAATAAAAGATTTATAAGAAGTGGCGGTCACACCAATCAACAAAGTCATTCAAAACAGGCCCATGGTCACCTCTCCATCCTGGAGCAGACTGACTAGAACTGTGTTGTCCGCAAACTTCAGAAGAAACCTGTTATTGCAGTGAACGCCATTAACGCTGACTGACTGGGGCCTAAATGTCAAAAAATCCAGCACCCATTTTATTATACCTGGATCAAGGTTAAAACTGGACACAAGTTTCCTTACTAAGAGGTGTGTTTGGATTGTACTGATGAATAATCAAATAAAGGCCTTGCATGGGTTTTTTTGCCCTCAAGATGCTTATACAAAAGATTAAGTAAGGTAGTAGTAGCATCATCTACTCCTCTATTAACCTGATATGCAAATTGCATTGGGTCAAGCATGCCATGAACCGTATCAGACAGGATTTGCTTGATCAATCTCTCAAAGGTCTTCATCTCTATTGATGTTAGGGCTACAGGCCTAAGGTCATTAAGCTCTTTTGGGTTCAGTTTCTGCGCACCCTAGACTAGCTTATTTCTCTAACAGCATTTCAGAACAATATCATACATCTTCAAAGACACATACAAGTGCGTCCTTCATAAACAAGAATAATTTAATAGGGCATTTATTAAGTGTTTCAAGGCCTGTTAAAAACAGTTTTAACTTAAGCTATGTCTTCTTCTTCCTCTTCTTCCTTTAAGATAATTATACAAGGTGGCTTTAAGATGTCGAGGTGTTCAAAATAATTTATTATGTTTGTTGACCTGTATTGTTTGCACCCTCATTGTATCGGTACTTTTCTCCTTTTAATCTTTTACCTCTGTATGTTATTGCTTTGTCTGTTCTTTAACTTGAATGTTTGTCTAAACTTATATCCACTCCCCACCTCCCCTGAAGAGGCCACTCCCCTTTTGCCAGGTGTTAATAAGAACTTGTTTTTAAATGCACTGTCTGGTTAAAAAAAGAGCAAATTTTTAAAAAGCTTAGTCATTTTAAACAAACCTCAATGTTTCCCTAAACCTAACCAATTATTTTTGTGCTTTAACCTCCAACCTCTTAAAACCGATGTATTTAATAATGATTTGAAATGGTTTTGGACACCTGCTGATAGGGGCATCATATCAGAGAACGCTTTTATGTGTCATTCTATAGGGAGAAACAAGTTAATTAGGACTTTTTCATCATATGATGTCACCATTGCCTTATTATCAAGTCAGTACACTCTACATGCTTCCCACATGCATTTGCCTCTTTCTCCATGGTTACTCTCAAATCATTAAACCACATTCAGGCCACTTTGTAGTTAATCATGATCCCCCTGTCAAACACACACTCTATCATCTATCATTGTCTTTCAGTTCACAAAATGCTACTCCACCAGCTCCCTGGTAGCTAGCTCAATTGGCTAAGCATCAGAGGTTGCGACCCTTCAAATCCATCATCTCATTTGCATGAACTCACCTGCACCAACAATTGTTTCAAAGTAAAATGTTTGAGCCAGAGCCATGCTTTTTTGCCAAATTGTCGTGCATTATAAATAAAGTAATACTGTAAATCATTATTATCTTGTTGGCTTGTCCCCTTGCACCACTGAGGCTCTTCATGTGCTGCTGCCAGTTAGTTGACCGCCAGTCACCCAACTGTGCAAGTGAAGCCACTAAAAACACACCATGTGCCAAATAATGGTGTTTGTCTTTATGCAAACTAAAGAGAGAACAAATGTTTTCTCAGCAGAAACAAAGGGTTCTGAGGACACTTCAATACCCACTACATACCTCTACTCTGCTCTAAAATACACAAAGAACCCCCCATTATTGCATTCTGGGGAGTTTTATAATGGGTTTGTGTTCACAAAGAGAAACAACATTTACATCAGCATGACTACTTACATTTTACAACTTCTTCTGAAGTTTCCACCTAGGGCAAAGCACATTTATCTTACCTCTACAAGTGAGTTACCTTTCTAATTTCTGAGTCTTTGTTAAAGAGGACTGCTGGGTTTGTCATTAGTCATTAGTGAGATAGTGCTGTGTCCTGCATTGCCATCAAAGTGACATGGCAGGACATCGGGGAGACCAGACAGGAGAAGGTGGTTGGGAGAAGAAAGCAAAGAGTGCTGGGAAGTCTCCGGAGAGGCCTGCAGCAGATAATGTACCCTCTCTGTGTCCCTGAAATGCCATCCTCAAACAAAGTAGAAAATGGAGTAAAAATGAAGAAAAGAAGATATTTGTGTGCAAGGCCAGTGGAACAACTTTTGAGGGGGAAGAAGAGATGAGAGCATATTCTTAAGGGATATAAGAATAAGGTAAGGTAAGGTGTTTTCAACACGGTGATAAGATTCCAAATGCTACTCACAAAGCAAATGTTGTAAAAATGATAAAATGACAGACATCACTGATGCTCTTGAGATGGGTACCAATGACCATGGCAGGTTCTCTGTGATTCCCAAGAACCTGAAACGGTTCACTGCTCCACTGATGTGGACAGGAGTGTGCATGTTTCCCTTTTTCCTGAATTCAACGATAAGTTCCTTAGTTTTGCTGATGTTGAACAGTAGGTTGTTCTCTATGCATAACTCTGCGAGATTATCACTTTCCTCCCGATATGAAGTTTTATGGTTGTTTGAAATCCGGCCGATGATGGTGGTGTTATTCGCTAACTTTACAACAGAGTTCTGTCTGGATAAGCGATTATAAACAATGGATGGATTCATGGATGAAGGCTTGCCACCTTCAACTAAACCTCTAAGACTGAACTCTTGGTCATTCCAGCCAAGCAATCTATCCAGCATAACATCAAACTACAAATTGGCTCCTCAACCATCACTCTAACCAGGGTGATGAGAAACTTGGGTGCCATGATTGATGACCAGCTGTCCTTTTCAGACCATGTTGCTGCTGTCTCTCGGTCGTGCCGCTTTGCTCTATACAACATCAGAAAAATCAGGCCCTACCTCACTCAATATGCCACCCAGCTTCTGGTACAGGCCATGGTTACCTCTCGCCTCAACTATTGCAATGCCCTCCAAGCAGGTCTTCCAGCTTGTGTGGTGAAACCCTTACAAATGGTGGAACGAGCTCACACATGCTATCAGAGCAGAGGCGTCCCTCTCTAACTTCAAGAAGCTCTTGAAAACTCATCTCTTCCGATAACACTTCCTCTTATAACATCTCTAACTCCTAACATCTAACATGCACTTCCTGTGCCCTTCTTATTCTATCCCCTACAATTATCTTGTATTGATAGCACTTTTTTTTAACTTCTTTCCCTAGGTATTTACCTCATTGATGCGATGTACCATTAGCGCTTACTAGTATTTATTGCTGCTTCATTAATATGTAATGTCAGTTGTAGATGCTGTATTTTATGCTCTGTTAATGATTGTATGTTTTTCCTCAAATGTAAGTCGCTTTGGATAAAAGCGTCTGCCAAATGAGTAAATGTAATGTAATGTAATGGACGATGTGGTTCTCCTGTCTGCACATGTCTGTGCACTCAAAATAGTCCTGTAGAATTGTTGTGACCTGACCTGACACTTCCTGTAGTGCATTTTTTGAATTTACATCTGGAATAATGTAAACAGCACTAGCAAAACACTGGTGAATTTTCAGGGCAGATAATATTGCAGACATCTCAAAAATAAATATTCACTAGAGCCCACCTCCTCTGGTCTTACAAGAGTCTTGTGTTTTGTCAGAGTGGAACATGCTCCACCAGTCTAATGTAATAGTTTGGTCCAGGATGTTGTGGTGCAGCCACAGGGCACAGCAATCCCTGTTTTTCCATTGCTGCAAATTAGCCTGAGTCTTCTTTCATCCATTTTATTTTCCTGCAACTGGACATTAGCCTGAAATAAGATGAGAAATGGAACAGCTTTAGGTCTGATCTGGGTTAGCTTAGTTGCTTTCCTCTCTTCGAGGTCCAATCACATTGCTCGCTGCAACGTTTGGTCTGGCTGGTCTGGTTGTCTGGACAAGAAATGCCCTAAGCAGTGAATGCTCTAGGTCTGCTGCACTCAATCCAATCCCTGCTGTTGCTTTATCTGATGTTAATGAGTGTGTTTCTGTCATAAGTTATCGTAATCATACGTGATTTTGGAGCTGTTGGTCACTGCATCTACATGTGCTGTAGTAGTAGGAACTTAATGAGAGGGAACAGGGTAATAAGGTGGATTCGATGAATCCAAGCAGGGGGGAGAGAAAGAAATAGATGCAGAATGGCAGACAGGAGCTGTTAACAGACAGACAAGCACATAACCAAAGAGAGAGTGGGTGTATAGATAGTGTTACCACTCTTGGTAGTTGACTGAAATGTGTTGAAGAAGAAGTGACAAAGCTTTTGTTACTCAGAGAAACACTGATAAAGAACGCTTATTTAAAAGATGCCCGAGAAGACAACGAAGGACAGCAACTGACTGCTGCTGCACTACAGTTTGAGTCTTAATCTGTGCCTCTGTTGCTGTGCAAGGTAAATATAGTTATTTTTCCACTGATTATCAGCCTTCGGCATATGGAATTTCTTAATGTGCCAGGCCTCTTTGATGCATCATCCTCTTTGAAGGAAACAAACATAAAAGGGGTGAGTGGAAAAAAGAATCATAGAAATGCAGTAGCTTGGGGTTCTACGTATTACCACAATGCAATGAGGCAGCTTTACTTCTATTGAAGAGGTTTGCCAGTGAAGAGAATCTGTTGTGACAGTATGGTTTAGGTTTGACCCATCAATAGCATGCATACTTGTGAGCACACATAGAAAAATGGAAAACCATGGCTGCTACTAATCTCTCAGGCAACAAGTCCTTTTGTATTTAAGTTATACTATAGGAGACGCAGCTGTGGAAGTCAAGGATACAGCATGTGAGTTAAAGCTATGAAGGGCGTACACAGTGTAAGTGAATCTAACAGGATGAATCACACTTCTGTTTGTTTCTGCGCTCTAAATCAAATAATAACCTAAGAATACCCTCCTCTTGTGTCATTCCACTCCAATAAAAAGAAATCTTGACAACCCAATCCAATTAGCTGATTCAGTAAAATGGAGTGACATCGGTCTATAAATAATTGATGAATCTTCTGTTATGAAAGCAACTACTGAAACTTGTATTTATATTTTTAAGGGACAGCAGAATGAAGTAGCTAGTACCTGAATCTGCTACAAATTGTCAAAGGATTTTGAACACAAATTAGGGAAATTAAATTCTAAAGTAGGCCTGGACGATATGGCAAAAAAGTTATCCCGATTTTTTCATATCTTTCGATATCGATGATTATCACAATAAGTATCAAATCTTTATTTCTTTCAAGTTTAAAGGCTGATTTTTGCTGAGTGAAAGTTGAAGAATCCTGATGGTTAATTGTGGTTTAAACTTGTCAACACTTGAGGCCAAACAGTGGATCACTTCACAAATCTGAGGTAGAACATTCAAAACAATTATGATAAAAACTTTGTCAACAAATATGCAAGAGTAAAATTAAGTAAAAGCTTTTTTTGCTCCTTTTTCCTCAACAAAATAAACATCTTAATAAAAAGTTAAGTCTTAATTCATGTATGATTCAAGTGAATAAAATCAAACATTTATTGAATATTTATTGAATATTTGCTATATTGTTATTGAAAAATATATCGCGATAATTATTTTAATGGCTTTATTGTACAGCCCTATTCTACAGAGAATAAAAAATAAAAATAAATAAACATTTCATGAACCTTATTTTACAGTATATAATAGTCTACTTATACAATATACAATATACATACGATTTATCAGATTACATATAAATTACAAATATTTATTGTGAAGTTATTATTAACATTAGTGGTACTGCCATCATACAGCCTACAGTATAAGATATGAAACATTATTAATTTCCTGATTAAGTCTAAAAGGGGTAATGTGCACTATCTGTGGGGAAGAAGCTCGGATATGTTATGACTGGCATGTGGATTATCTGAAAAGGCAGTATAGCTCAAATTTGTGAAGCCTTTGTTAGAACTAAAAACTACTGACCCTGCTGATATCCTGAGGCTATGCAAATGCATCAATCAAACTAGTGAATACTGTACTGTAAGTATCTTGTCAAAACAATAAATGGTAAAACAGATAAAGTGTAGTATGTAGTTTTGTTTTTTGGAGCAATTTCTGTATTTCATTTTCCCCTCTTGGTGGGGGGCAGGGGCATAACACAAGATAAAAAGCCTGAATGCATTGATCCAAGGAACCTATACTTCATAATTAAAGTCTACACAATAATCAAAAGCAAATATGTATCAACATATTGTCTTAATAAATAAAAAAAAAAAACAATTGTCACAGAAAGGCAACACAAATAAAGACCCAGTACCAGTATCCAACCACCTCTGATGCCCTATACCTATGACCCTATGGCTGCAGTAGAGGGTAAAAGAATAAACAAATCAACTAAATAAAGATGAATTTTTAAAGTAAGAGTATTATCAAGCAACCATCATATTTCCCCATGAGCTTCAAACATGAAAAACAAAATCTGCATCATTTACACATACCGTAGGCCTACATGCACACAGCAGTTGCCTATTGTTGCTACATGTACAGGCTCCTGGTGTTCACATGGTGGTCCAAGAGACTGAAGAGACTGTTCAGAAAATATTACAAATATAATTTGAGCTTTTCAGCAGCCTTCAGAAGACCTTGAAGGAACTGACAAGTGACAATACTTTGTAAAAGGACTTTCACTGATCTACATGGGGGACTTTAAAGGTTTAACATTACGTCTGCCAGTAGTTTTAGCTTATGTTAAGCCAACTGGCTAGCTTACTGGTTCTTGAAAGTGTAGTGTACCAGTCAGTGCGGGTTTGATTATTTTATATCAAACAAATTTGGAGATTCCAAGGTGAGATATCAACCCTCAACAGACAGCCGAAGCAACCCACAAGAGGGGGTGAAAGGTTTGCTCCACTCCCAAGTGCTGTTTGGGCAGTTTCAGCCACAAAACCTACCACCTCCAGTGAGGTAGAGATAACAGACTCTATGCACGACTATTAAAATGACAATATTAACCTTGTCCAGAGACTAACTTCATCCTGAACCAGCCTATCAGAACCCTTTTGAATAAAGGTCAAGAGACCCTAAACTGCCCCCACACAGGGTAGCCATGGCAACTGTGCCCCCCATACTATTTACTCCAAACATCAAAGAACCCCTTCCTCAGTCTTGACTCTCGACCCCACCAAAGATCCATGAATTTGGACCCTTAATAGGCCCTCTTCTTTCTCTCGCAGATATGCAAAACTGATAAGAAAGTCAGACACCAGAGAAACACTACCTCGAATTCCTTTGTCTCCTTATAAACTTGCCTATTACCTTGTTTAATTAAATAATCTTTGTTAAGTTACTTAGCAGGTCTCTCCACTCCATTTGAGTAGTTATATCACCATGTTGTTGTTGTTCAAAAGAAGAATCCATAAAGAGTTCATTTTGCAATGCTCTTTAATTTTCAGCAATGATCACTGACATTCCTTCAATTTATGTTTTAACTAATGCTTTATCCGAACACTTTCTGACACTTCCTTTAGAAATGATATGATACAGAAATGTTATCCTGTGCTACTTAATTAATTTTCCAGCTCGAATTTAATGTTAAATAACCATTTTTTCCCTAGAGAGAGGATCAATTGTTCTCTCGTGGAACCAGTGTCCCCCCAGAGGACAAATTAAGCATTACATGTCATTGTTTTAATGCCTCTCCTGCTGTTTTAATGTATCACTCTGTATTTTATTGTGTATAATCTGATGCCATGTCAGTATAACTGCTTATATTCTCTAAGTAAGAATGTTTAACAGCCAATATTATACAGGAAATGTTGAATTAAGTTTCTTTCATCCTGAAATCCTGAAAATGTGTTTAACTGGTAACCATTCTAATCGTTACAATGATTACTTAATAGTTTCCTTTTTATCAAATGCTTAAAACTAAGAACGGTATAACTGTTTGACAGTTATACCTGTGATCAGTGATGTCCGTTAGTCTAATCCTCAGCCAAACTCCTAACCAAATTTAACTGAATTATCATCATAACGTACTCTTATTAGTTATCTTGCTCCTTATGAATCAAATTCTTCCCCACAATGGAACAACTCAATTTACCTTGAACCCCATCATTCTCATTGTTTGCATTCTGTTTGTTTAGTCATTGTTTATTTCATTGATGTATATTTAACTGCATTTAAATTCACCTTTAGTTAGCTAATAAATTTCACTTAAATCACAGGAACTGTGTGTGTGTATTGTTTAACTCCAGGTCACTGTAACAGAGGATTTACGCCTTCGATATGAGATTGACTGATTGATTTATAGAAATGATTAAGCAATTACTCCTAACTGATCACTAGGAATAATTGTGTAATTATTAAACCCATAACGTTACCCAGGGAGTCCGGAGACCCTGGGCGGACTGAATTTCCGGTGGTGCCCCGAGGATTTATGAATTAATATTTCTGAATAATTAATATTCATAATTTTTATTAAAGGTAACGTAGGTATACTACAAAAGAAAAAGGTTCATTCATGGACTACATTAATCTAAAATCACACTGAAAAATAGATAAGAGGCAACAATAAGTGGGGCAAACTATAGATACGTAGGGCAGCACGCAACATTTGAAAAGGTAAGGTTAACGGTACTTTCTCTCAGGCCGTGGATGTAATATAAGTCTTATTTTTATTTTGCTCTCTTTCATGTTTATAGGCTCTCAGTAATATTTGGTGTATCCTCTAGATGGTCACTAATGGAACACGACCATGTTAATGTTAAACAGTGAACAGTGTTTTAGTGAACAGGTCAGTGAATTCAGCAGGCAGCTGCATTACTGACCAGTGTACATTTTAAATAAAAGACTAAAACTAAATCTGAGCATGTGTAAAAACATTAACACTGCCAGGAACATTTAAAATGGTACTGATATGGGATTACAGGGATGGGATGGGATTATTTCTGTCACCTTCAAAAGGGTAAAAAAGGACCAATCTACTACGACTATGAACTCCACTAACTCCAACTTCAAATGAATCTTTCCAAGCAACCAGGCCTGTGCAAATCTTGAAAACTTTTATTGCTCCTAGGCCAAATTCAATCATGTGCATGTTCATTTCGGCTGCCTTAATGCATCGGGGTGGCGGCTGGCCGCCTGGGCTGACAAACTTTGCAGTCAGGTTGTGCCGTTTGTGGGAGATACCAAGGATCACTTCTGATCCGCCACAAGCCCCTAAAGCCATCTATCTATCAAAGGTGAGGGGGAGCTGGGTCACGGCTGTGTGAGAGCCCTGGCCTCAGCCTGAAATCATCAATCTTTATGCACACACACACACACACACACACACACACACACACACGCACACACGCAGGATCTTTATTTATTTAATTCACTCTTTTTAACATCCCGGAGTTCTTGCAATAGCTGGGCTCATACTGAATGGCCCCGGGCTGGAGAAGAGTTGCTCTACAGCTGGAAGATACTGGAACTGAAGTCTGGACTACAGCAAGTACTGGGACATTTTCTGCTCTGCTCTGCTGCTCTCTGAGTCAGGATGACAACTGTGCACTGTGACACTTGTATTCTTACCAAGCTTGCTTATCAGGCCCTCTGTTGAATACTGGAGATGAAACTGATAAGAAAAAGGTACCTTAAAAGTAGCAACTAGAATTCAACATGTTGAAAGTGAACAATGTAAGAGAAAAACAAACAAACAAAAAGACTGAATCACAGCTGCATTTTATCTTGCATGAGGAATATCAAAATGAGAGCCTCTAACTTAGCTAATGCTAGTCTATTTACATTTTTATCCCACACTAAACTAAAAGCCAATAGACCTCCTTGAATTGTAGTTTTTTTGGCGCCTGCAAAAAAATCTTCACTATGAATTTCAATATACTTTCTCAGATATGGATTTTAAACAGATAAATAAACATAAGCAACCAGTCACTGCATACATTTTGATCATGAAGAGTGCTGAGATGAGCACAGAATAAAGAATGCCTTTGAATGGAGCTGCCACTCTGAAAAATGGTTTGTTTTACATAAAGATTCTCAATCAGTTTGGTGCACAAAAACTCGGTGGAAGTGTAGCCACATGCCGCACAAATACAGGCATGCACGCACTGCTGCAGCTATCTCACAGTGCACAGATGCAGAGCTGAGATCAGAGTTTGTGATATGAACTGTCTCTATAAAAGATTAGTTGTAAGGCTTTTGCTTTATTGGAAAACACACCATGAAAAAACATGACAGATGCAAGAGAAATTTGAAGAAACATGGTTTTAACCATTAATGTCACAAATGCACCTTATGTGCAAGTTGTTGTCTAAATTTATTAAACATATCAATGAAAGATGGACTTTTCCATAATTTTTCTTCTTCTACACAAATCTATACTGTAGTCTGTCCTTTTTTGTCTTTTCTAGAATGTCATTACTACCACATGAGGCAACTATTACCCTCAAGAAAAAAAAAATTTTAAAGTAAAGAAAGGTCTCCACCAATACATAACTACCTGCACACCCTGGGCAGGTCACCAGTCAGTCACAGGGCTGACACATATATCTAGATAGATATGTTACATACAGTTAACATATATTTTAAAGTCTAGTTTTCTGCACTGTATGCTGAATTAAAACTTTGACACAAGGATGGCACAGCTCAGTCTCTTCATACATCAAAATGTATTTGTAGGTAATTGTAATAGATTGCACCTCTAGGAGGTCTGAGAAGAAAACAGCTCTGTGGGTCAGAGCCAGGATGTTAAAGCAGCAAAAAAGCCAGCTGTTGGATCCAGTTAATGAGAACAATAGTTCCCAGAGAGCGCCGAGTAGTTCAGTTTCGGGAACACGTGTTGCCCCCTCTGGTCCAGCAGGCAGATCTTTCTCTCCTCAGTCTTAGTCACTAATTCACCATTTGCCTAATACAGAGTAAAACATTTGAAAAGGGCAAGGAGACTGGTTACTCTCTTTTTTCAGATGAACTAGTCCGATTGAAAAAGGATAACCATCCTCTGTTGCATTCATAGGCAACTGATATAGCTATTTAACTGTCATCTATGTGTGATTTTCAATAGACATGACGCCATCAAATATTATCAGATATTCAAACACAGGTAAGTTGATTATAGGATGTACTGTTATATTTGCCATAATTTCTCTCATAAACAGATTGCAGCCTCCTGCAGAAAAGGACAGGTACTGGTCAAGCTAATTGTCCAGTGCAGTATGCTCCATCCACTGCCCTACGACATGATCAGGGCACAGCACAAGAACTGACTGACCCAAAGAACTGTGGTCAGCCTAGTGCACGTGGTGTGTGGCTGATTTTGAGCCTTTGTTCCAAACCCGTGTCTCAGAAATGCCAAGAACCAAACATCTGGAAGACACAACACCTAAGCATATCAAATATAATATCAGCTACAATAGGATCAATATTTCTATAATGTGGTCTATGACAAGCAAGCAAATGGACATATTATGAAGTAATGACATATGGAATGCTATTTTAAAATACTCATGTTGAACCATAAGATTTGTCAGCACCTGGAGTTACAGTATATGTACTTAAAACACTAAAATGTTTAATGCAGTATTTAGTGCTGTGGAAAAGGGGGTCTTACAGTGGAGAAAACATAGTTACTAATAAGCCTTTCCTTTAGAAACTTGCCCATCAAAACGGTGGGGATTTGAAATAAAGTATTGTCAAACTTTTTCATGTCAAGGACGCCTAAACTGACACAAATTAGACCACTGACCCCTATTTGATAAGATTTTGTCCCAGGGTCACCTATGTGATAGGATATTTACTTTTAGATGTTTTATTGCAGAAATTGCATGAAACCCATGACCAAAATAGTCATAAATTCTGTCGTTGTTTTATTTATGGATTGAATTATAGTGAAACTTTTCCTATTTTTGCCAGAGAACCTCTCAAGGACCCCACTTTAAGAACCATACGACAAAGCACAATAATAGCTGCTTATGTGTGTAGGAATCCTTTTGGGGGGGCAGATGTATATGCAATGCAACAACAGCTTACAGGGTCTAGGTTGCTAAGGACCTACAACAACAGAAGGGACATTATTGGGACTAATTCAAATTCAATTCAAATTAGCTTTATTGGCATGAATGTATAACAACAATATTGCCAAAGCATCATACAAACTACATAAGAACAATCAAGCCCATACATTTCATTAAACAAGTAATTAAAGCGTAAAGTAATCAAAGCATATGTATGTGTGTGTTAAAAAAATAAAAATATATTAAAAATGAAAATAAAATAAATAAATGAAACAGTAACGTGTGTGTGTATTTAAAAAAATAAAAATATATTAAAAATGAAAATAAAATAAATAGATAATACCGTAAACATGTGTGTGTATATTAGACAAAAGATTTTTTTTAAATAATTAATTGATAAAAAAAATAATAATAATAATAAATAAAAAGAAATGAGTATCAAATTTAAAAACAAAACAATTACTAAAATATCAAACAATCAAAATAATAAGAATTTGAAAATTTGTACAATTATTTATCAGTCTGAGGTTCCACTAGTTGTCCTCACTTCATGGCATGAGGAGACATATTTTGTAGCAATTATTTCACATTTGGGCATTTCTCCCAGTAAATAGGGGAGTTTCTGTGTGTCTGATATGAATTTGAATTTGGGGCATATTTGGGAAATGTTTGCAAAGTTTTTTTTGTCTTAGTGTTTTATATTTAGGACATGAGGTTAAAAAGTGCAGCTCTGTCTCTACCTGTCCCCTGTCACACTGGGAGCAGAGTCTCTCCTCTTGTGGTAGCCAGCTCTGTCTGTGGCGACCCTTTTCTATGGCCAGGCTGTGTTCACTCAGTCTGTATGTTGTCAGCATTTTGTTCAGTTTGGGACATTTTATTGTAATCAGGTAATTTGCCAGTGTGAATTCTCTTTTTAGGGTCAGATAACATTGTAATTTACTTTGTGTTTTGGTCGTTTCTTTCCAGTATTCAATACATTTTTCTTTCTGCTTGCTGATAATTTGGTTTGTTCTGCTACAGTTGGTGTTGCTGTCCTGAGGCTGTTGGGGACTTGTTACTGCAGAGAGCCTCAGGACCAGCTGGCTGAGGGGACTCTTCTCTGGTTTCAGCTCCTGGTATGTTAGGGCTTTGTGTGGAGGGTTAACTGATTTTAAGTGATTGTAAAATTTAGTATTGGCCGAGCTCTGCTCTGCACAGGTTATTGATGTTTTTCTCTGCACCTGCAGGATGCTCTTACAGAACTCGGTATGGAAAGATTTTATGATTGTTTTGTCCCATTTGTGAAATTCATTATTAAGTTTTGGCCCCCAAATTTCGCTGCCATATAGAATTATTTGTTGTGGTGGCAGCCCGGCTGACGGTGAGTGTCCTGTTTTTTTCTCCTTATCTCTTATTCTGCTTTTTCCTTGGTTTTCTGTTCCCTGCCTGCCTCCCTGTGTTTTCTCCCCTGTGTGCTCTCTCTCTCCCTCTGCTCCTGAGCCCAGCCAACTACCTGCACCTGCATCTCATCAGCCACCTCGTCAGCCTGCCACACCTGCCAGTAGTCAACCTCATCCCTGCCTGTATTTCAACCCCGGTTCTCCACACCGCTCTTGCTTGATTGTCGTTGCTCCTTACCCGGTGCCACCTCCACGTTCAGGCTCTCATGTTTCTTGTATTTTTTCCTCACATTTTCCCCGTGCATTGTCTCTGTCATCTCTAACCCTGTCTCTCTGTCCCTCCCAGGTACACTCACCCTCGTCCTCCGTTCAGTCGGCTGGGCTCATCCACCGGCCCTCTCCTCCTCGGACTTCCCCCACGGCGTCCTCCCCGTTCTCCCACCGCTCCTCGCTTCCTCGGCCCCAGTGTTCCCCGGCTCCCTGGCCCCCTGTCTCCTTGGTTCCCCGTGCCAGTGTTTCCCCGACATCCACCTCTCCCTCCACTCCAGTCCCTCTAACCCCTTTTTCCCTCAATAAACCTCCTTCCCTCAGAGTGCTGCGTTTGGGTCCTCTCTGTCCACACACCACACAACCTCATAACATTATTGGTTCTAGTACAAATTGGAAAATTTTATGCCAAATTTCAATTGGAATATAGATTTTAATGTTTCTTTTTATTGCATGGAAAGCTCTCCTTGCTTTGTCCCTCAGATCTTTCACAGCCATGTTGAGGTTTCCTGCGTATGTAATGTTGAGGCCAAGGTAAGTGTAGTTTTTTGTTCTAATGTTCACCTTGGACTTTAAGTGCATCGTACATCAATGTATTTGAGCTCTCTGATATCAGAGGTATCAGTGACTTGACTTGTTTTGCATTTTGACCCTAACCTTTCACTGTTTTAACAATTACAATTTCTACAAATGCACTCTTCACAATTTGGAAACAAACAGTCTAACTTTCATCCAACTTTTCAAAGCACTATTTCACAAAATGCGTCCAAATTCTATGCAATGCTTAGCATCCAAGTGTCAAATCTGTGTTTCACAGTGTATTGGTGGATTGCTTCGTATTTGTTTACAAATCACTTTGACACTGGTTTACTACAGGGAGTGTGAATGTGATCCACAAATGTAGTCAGCCAATCAGGGGCATTGCTTCTTGGTGATGTCACGTCCCCTCATGATAACTTAAGTGCTGAAAAATGATTCCCCTTTCATAGTTTGGTTGGTGAAGTGTGCCACTCATCTCTAATGAAACATATTCAAATTGAAGTTGTGCTAAGTCAATTAACTTACAGTAGTGACTATTGGAAACAAGTGCACAGAGGCTGATTATTTGGCTTTAACTGTAGCAACTTGGGCGGATCCAGTTTCTGTTGTAATGTCAGCTCATCTCTGTTTACAACTTTACCCTGACAAACATTAGCTTGTTCCTCCCAGGCCCACAAGCAAAATCTCACTATGAATTAAGTGGCCATGTAATGTCAAATGTTCTGTATAACGGAAGGCAATACAAACTCCTGCATGAAGACCATGAAATTTCCTCAGATATGCCATGAAGTATGAGGAACATAGATCTCTGCCATATTTGTTGGCCCTTTCTGGCATGTATTTATAATTTTAACAAAGTTGGGATGTTTTGGGTTTAACTGCTGGACACTAGGTGTGAACCCAAATAGTCAAAGATGTAATGATTTGATAGGTGGAGCCAGTTTTGATTCCCAATCTCACAGTTGAATCTTCGCAGAGGCGTTATGAAATGAGGATCATGGACACTGATAAAAGATAATAGAAGATAAGGAAAAGGCGAAGTGAAAATAGCACGGGGGTTGCAGTAAAATATATTTGTAGCCAATCATTTATTATCTATTTAACAAGCGTGACTGATCAAACATAACAATGGTGAACAACTGAAAATAGAACTAAGTGAAATTTTCTTTTCTTCTTCTCTTCTTTCCAATTTAACAGTAGTGGTGCTTATTTTGCAATTCTTTTAAGAGTAAATGGACTACTTATATAGCGCCATTCTAGTTTTCCGACCACTCAAAGCACTTTACACTACATGTAACATTCACATACACTCACAGAGGAATCTGGGGTTCAGTACCTTGCTCAAAGATACTTTGACATGCAGATTGGATGTCAGGGATCAAACCATCAACCTTCTGGTTAATGGATGATCCACTCTATCTCCTAAGCCAGTCCTAGTGTTTAGTAATTTTGTCGTGGTTAAGACTCCAGAATGTATGTGGAGTCACAAATATTCTACTTCTACATATCTATATCCTGTTTGTATCATGTTTTCCTCCTCTCTGAAGGTATTGTATCAGTGTACTGCATTCTCAGCTTAGTATGCCAGGCATACAGCCGCAGTCTAGGAACCTGACACAGGACTGCACAATATGTTCCAACACTCACTCATTAAACGTAAAGTTTTATTGGTTGCTAGAAACTGTACGTCACTCAAACTAGAGTGGGCAATGTCATCAACTTGTTGAACACTTGCTGAATTTACGATGTACAACAACCTGGGTAACATAATATTGATGCTCGTCTGGTGGACAAAGCATTGAATCCAGCTAGTTAGAGCAGAATGGGAAACTGACTCGGTATTCTGTTGTTCATACAGAGGCTGCAGGGTTCTGTTACTGATAAATGCTACACAAATGACGGAGGAGCTTATGGGACTCAGTGACAACATGAGTCAACAAGAAGATACTCCAATCTCTACAAGAACAGCCTCTACGGTGTCACCGTTTTTGTAGATATCAAAGTCCCCAGACTTCTGACTCTTTGACCCAAAGAGTGTGACTGGTAGCAGGAAACTGCCTTCTCTCGAAACAAAAGAAAGAAAACAAAGCAGCCCAACAACACCAGCGATAGCTTTCCAAGTCTCTCCTACACAGCCTGCACAGTAATGTCATTTTGTAGTGGTTATAATGTATGCACAAGCATTCATTTATTCGCAAATAGGAGCCAATCAATGTCCCCTCTCCCTGCTTATCTCCTTACAGACAGGTCAGTCACACTTGTGTCATATTAACATTTCAATTCCCAGATCCATGCCTCAACACAAAGGACAGCACAGATGAAAGCACAAAAACCCTGGCTTTTAAATGTAATTCATTATGAATGCAAGTATCTTGCCTGATTAAGTAAAACAAGGCCACGCTGGGATACAGAAATAGCAGCAACACTTGGTTTCCCTCAGTCTTCAGTAAGTAATAATGAATAAATGCAATTGAGCATGTACAATGCAACTAACCCGATTTTGGACATACTATGCATGGCGTGTTTGCACATGCATAATGCTCCACATTGTGTTAATGTTCTCTGCATTAATCCTGTCATTCAAAGTGCCTCCACAGCATTTACATCCATTCTGTTATCCTAATTAATTAGTCCAATAACAACAGGGTCATTTTATTTCCTGCGAACAATTACATTGTAATGATGATCTGGAAACAGGTAATGATGGTTAATAAGTGAAGCGAGAAATCCACTAGGGGTCAAACAAAGTCAATGATGGGGCGATAAACACAGAGGGCTGAGGGGAAGAGAGAAAAGCAGATAGGACAGTGAGGAAAATAAAGTAGGAAGCACAGGAAATGTGATACATTTAAGAGAAATGTGAATATAGCAGAAAACTGGTCAGTAGCTATGTATTTAAAAACAAACAAGTTACCTGAAGGGGAGATGAGTTTCCAGCTGATGGAAGGCTCTGGTTTACCACTGGCTTGGCACATCAGGGTGATGTTGGAGCCTTCATTTACCACAATATCTCTTGACAGGTTGATGATTTTTGGTGGTACTGTGAAAGCAATTTAAAAAAATGTGTACATTTAATAAAGGGTGAAGGGGAATAAAGGAAAATTTTCCACATCAAACTCAGTTTACTTATCATGAAAAGTACAATTGGAAATCAGTGATAGAAGGTCTTCTGTGGCTCTGAAGGAAGCTTTCCAAAGTCTGAAAAAATAAACCTGATGATGTCATAGTGATGCTAATAGGGCTGCACGATTAATCTAATCACAATTGCAATGTCATCATGTGTGTTTACATAACTGCAAAGGGGTGCGATTTAATTCAATAAAAAAGTGTGCTCTGTGTGTGTGTGATGTGCTCTTCTCTGTGTGCACTGCAGTCTGCTCATTATCCCCGCCCACACCGGGCTCTCGCATGTGCTCCTAAAAACATATATGTGCGAACCAGAACAATAATTTATGAGGAGCGTGCAAGTAATGTTTAAGACAACACCCTACCGTAACCCCCCTCCCCACCCCGCCACTAATTGTGCAAAATATAGTGGGACTGGCCACCAGAGCACAGAGAGAAATGCCAGTGGGCCGGTCGCTCTGTGACAGAGACAGAGATGTGTCGTGGGCAGCTGAAGAGGTAAGCCGGAAGAAGAAAACGAAGAAAGAAAGGAAGGTTGGGGTTTAGCTAACTAGCCGTTTAACGTTATCTGTATTGGTGCCTTTTGTTGTTCAACATGTTAAACTTTTCATAAACCTTTCAAATGTTGAACAATATGATTATTGAGTTACTTTAAGATTAGATTAGATGATACAAATTAGAAACCAATGTAGAGCATTTTTCTTGCACTAGGATTTAATGAATAAAAAAATCCCCAGAAATGAAACAGCTGTAACTGGATTTAACTAGCGGTAAAATAGCATACTAATATATGAAATTATAAAGAATATAGTATTAATATAACATTATACTAACAGTATACTATTAACTGAACATTATACGTTTTATTCAATGTTATATAATACTAATACACTAATACACTCAGTTATGCAGGTTGTGGACGGAGCCTCTGCAGTGGACAGATGTAGATTTAGCCAGAGCCAGGATGCCATTGTACCAGTATGTGCTGCTTCTAGCCCCCTCCTCCTTAGAGCAACATGCTACTTGTCCTGTTTTGCATCTGTTTAACTAAAGTTATTGTTATAAATACTGTTCAGTAATCTTGTTCACATAAAGTGTGCCATGGGTTGTGTTGGGTTAGCTGCTGATGTATCTTGTATCTGTCTCTGGTTCAAAAACTACAATCCCACATGCCACAAGCCACAATGCACCAGTCACAGTAGAGTTTTCTGTGATGAGTGTTTTAAAAAGCTGTGGCAAAATCATTATTTTGGACTGGTGGCAAAAAACCCTGTATTTCTTCTTATGTTCATTTAACTTTGTTCGAGCTGAGAAATACACATTTTAAAATGTCTTTGTGTCTTTTGTGCACTTTCCTTGATAAGCAAGCAAACAGACTCATAGCACCATTTGTTCCAATATATTGCAATTGCAAATTGCAATATTGCCTACAATAATCACAATATGACTTTTTCTTTAAATCGTGCAGCCCTAGATGGTAATGATCAGGGTTATCTCAGCTTGGACAATTTTATAACAGAAAGCCTGCATTACAAAGTGGGGGTGTGAAGTCTGATAGACGATGATGCTATGAGAGATGCTATGATTATGGGAAGTGTAGGAGCCAGCATTTTTGGATCTCAACCCCTACTTTGAACAAAAAGTCAGAATATCTTCTCTGCTTCATCAATATTTACCATTCTATTTTGTTTGTGTTTTTGTTCTTTGCATTTAAAAAAAAATAAAATTCTCCTCCAAGTCCTCATAACTTTTGGAAAGACTACTAATTAAAACTCTGCAAGTCATGGCTGGAATGTTGCCTGCTAATTAGAAACGTTAATGAATATTAACTTTAAATACTTTCATTATGTGCTTTGTCATGTGCCATTGTACCGTTTTATACAAAGTGTTAAAACTGAAAAAAAAGTTTTGTAGTACTAAATTGTCCAAAATCACTACCCTGCTAAGTGTTTTCCTAAACCTAGTTATGGTGCCTAAATTTAACCCAAACTGCAACAGTTTCAAAACAACACGTGTTTCATTTTGAATGTCCAACCGGACATTGCTTATGTAATATTTCTAACTTGACCGCAGAGCCCTGCCCATGCAAAATTGATGATATAACGGTACCTAGTGTGACAGCAAGGGATCTGTGACAAGGTGGGAGTGAGAATGTGTTCCTGTATCAATTGCATTCTGGGAACTTTTCAGGTGTGAACACTGTACTACACCTCCAGTGTGGTGCTAGTGAGTAGAGAAAAGGTAGCGTAGATAAGGGAGAGGTAGCTCAAAGGATCTAGTTCCTCTGGGAAAAGATTTGCAGCACAGGTTCAATTTTGGCATCATGCTGCACATTTTCAAAGCATCATGTCTGTTTAAATGTGAAAAATCACTTGTGAGTGATGTGTAGAGATGGAATGATTCACATTTTTGTAGTGTGTAAAATCTATCACATTCATGGATGAGACATTCCCTATTCCCTTTCCCACCAACAAATGCAAAACAGTGCCAAATGAATTATGCAAGCACTTCACTAGAGCAATTGTTTTTGAACATAAAGCTATGAATTATATCCTAAAATAAAACAGATTTCATTTAAACAGCGTAAACTCGATATCCTATTTTGCAGCACACAAATCAATAAAGGAAAAATATGTCAAATGAAAACTGAATCACTGTCACGTTTAATTCTCTCTGCTTTGTGGCAGAAATGTTTAATTCCCTATGGGCAAATAAAGCTTTTGTTACTGAGATTTGAATCCAACAAGCAAAGAAAATAAAATGTGTTCTTTCCTGCCTTACTCCAGTGTAAATGAAGTCCATGCAACTTGTTAGCCAGCACTACTTGTCATTCATGACTGCCTACTATGAAGCTCAGGGCCTTGCACAGACTTTCTAAGGAGCAGGGGTGAAAAAAAGGGGCATCTCTACCACATGTAGTTATGTAGGGTAAGGTTATTTTACCCTGAGGTCACAAGGGGGTGGAAGAGGCACACAGAGCGGAGCACACACCTCTGACCAAGCTATGAAACTCAGCTTCACTAACTTTTCTAAGTAGAAAACAGACTGCACAATTATTATCTTCTCAGGTGAACAACTATTACTTCCAACAAGTCACTTTACATTGCAGTGTTAAACGTTTGTGTACCTTGGAATGATGCGAATCTGACAATAAGTGTCAAACAATCATGTTTTTGTCACTACTACGCTACCTTTAAAAACCTGCTGGTAAAAAGACGGGCAATTTTCCAAACTCCATCAAGAGCCATAAAGCTTAGGAAATGTGACATAACAAACATGAGCGGTCCACAAACACAAATCTAGACATTATCATATATTCGGATTATAAGGGTGGAAAATTGTAAATGTTACAGGCTTTATTGTAATTTTTTTCATTTTGGCTACTAAAGTGCACCTTTGTGTACTATTACACAATGGTACACAAAAGTGCGGCATGACTTTATATGACCTATATGATTTTATTCATACTAAAGAGTAAATGGGACTGAAAGAGGAATTCACCAGATCTGGACTGTGTGTCGTTATAGCTATGTATCTTATTAAGAAAAGCTTTTGTGTGGGTGTTACATCTGACTAGCTTGAACAAGCATGATTGACTGCTGTTGCTGTAATTCACTCTCCATGTTGTCATTTCTTCCATTTCAGAAGTGTCACGTGATAGGGATGATGAATTAGGGATGGACACGTTGTGATTGATAGGACCTTAACCAGAAGAGAACACGGTTGTGCATCGTTTTCATAAGTCTGTTTCTGCCTGTCCAGACAGAAAATGCAATCCCAGAGTTTTCAAACTGCAACGTGGTCAGTAGTGTTTTCAAAAGTCTCCATTTTAGAGTTTAGTAGTGTGGATTAAAGGTAGCAAAGGTTATGCAATTAAAATTAAAAAAAATGTTTTAGTGTGGATGTTCGCCTTAAACACACAGTTTGTAATTTTCTGCCACCAGGGCCCTGTTTCAGAAAGTAGGCTTAACAAACTCTAAGCTTAACCCTGAGCTCTGAGTTGACTGAGCCTGAGGTGGGAAACTCTGAGTTTTCGGTTCCAGAACAGCTGATCACAATTAGTTCAATCAACTCCGATTATGTTGAACCTGATGTATATATTGTTTTCCTTCAAATTTGCAAATAATCTCTGAGTGGGGTGATAATTTAATCTGTTTCCAATGCTTGTTTCACTTGTTAAGAACTCCTGAGGATTACTGCACTGGTAGTCAATTGATTTCTTAAAGCACATTGAGTTGTATTGTGTTTGCACTTTCTGCTGTATACTACAGCTGCAAAAAATTATTGATTTCTTAGCAGCCAGACAATTTTACCAGGCTACCAGTCTTTTTCTCAAGGCAGACTGCTTAATCAAGTTGTCTTCTAAATGAATTATTGGACAAAGGTCCTCTCAGGCAAGCACCTTAACTACCCACAGTACATGAAAGTGATCATGGTCATGTAGAATTGCACAGCAGGAGGTTAAAGGATGATTTCGGTATTCCACGTAAATAAAAAACATCTTTAAGGAAACAAAACTTTCACAGTTGGTTCAAAATCTCCACCAGTGCTAAACTTTATACAGCTAAAGTGCAGAGTAAATTGCCTCTAAACAAGGACAGATCTATAATACACAGCACTTTGTTCAGGAAAGATATCGCCTACTCCATTGAGTATGTTGCTCCAAGGTGAAGACAGGTGGTAACAATCCGGCGTGTACAGCCGCATGAGTAGATCACAGCATTCGTTATGCCCTTTCCATTTTTATAGCTCGTTCAAAAGAACCACTGAAATGCTCCAACATAGGACCAAAGAGCTGGTCCTTTTAAATGAAAAAAAGCAACTGAAATCCGCAGAGATGGCACCTACATCTTTGGCAAGAAAAACCAACATGGATGAAAGCCCACACTAAGCCTGATGAGGTAATGTAGAACAACTGATACCATTATAGCATTGCTGACAAATAAAGCAATAATATAAGTAATGTTAAAATACTTAAATGTTACATAACCCCTAACTAATTTGACAGTGTTAACACATGATTGGGGATGTTCAAAATATGATGTACCAGTGTATTACATTATTCCCTGTCAGTTATGTTGTATTGGATAAACAGCTAAGCTCTCCTGAATTAGACCATTCCATTTCACAGTAAAATCCAAATCCAAAAGTTGCAGTAATTTCTGCTGCAAGGAGATGCTTCATCACAGTTTACAGTAAACAAGGTCTTCTTATGCACCGCTCAGAATATGCTTTACAAATAGAATATGCAAAGAAAAACACACTGCTGCTCGTTATTAGTGGTAAATTCAAATATTACTTGCTTGCAGATATTTATATTTTGTCAATTTTTGTTGATATTATCATTGAAAATAGGAAACTAAAATCTATCAGCCCTGCTAAAATATCGAAATTCTAATATTAAGTGTGACTTCATACATAATTCCTTGACTATTAGTTTTATTTCATTATGTAAATGAAGGAGTGACATCTTTTATTTTCTTATCAATAATCTTAATGATGACTGTCAAATACACCTTTCCCCAGTTCTTGGTTAACCCTTGTTATTTTGAAACAAGACAACATGTCCTTGTTGTGATTAAGTAAATTTCAACTGTGACAACATGGAGCGTTTGACCTCCATGGACATCAATGTAGATGGCGTTACACAGATCAGCCAATCAGCAAATTGGTTGACACCCCACAATGTTCATTTGCATTTCAAGGTTAAAATCAATTATACCATGCCCCTAAAGAACATTTTGCTGTGGAAAATAAATCCTGAATCTTAAAACAGTATCTGGAGAAACACAAAGAATGATCTTTGTAACTAATTTTGCAAAATAGCCTCTCGATCTGTCCGACAGCTGAAGCCACAGACTGTGGATTTTGTTCCCCATCTCTCCCACTGAAGTCACATAAGAACAACTCTAGTGTTGATATCAGACAGTTTTGCAAACCCTCAGATCACTACAATGTCCGTACATTACAACTACAGTAAGATTAAGATCAGATCTCGGATATGGAGGTCTGTGGCGGTATGCAAACACCGGTCTCCTGCATGAAATTCAGACTCTTTAGACATCCATTCACCACACCCTTATTTCTTGCAAAGGATATGCTTTGGCACCAAACATTAGCATTGGGAAAAAAAAATAAAATCACCTTGCATCATTTGCACAAATTTGACCATTGGATCGTTAGTGCTTATTCGCCTCAAACTACCGTAGACATTATGTCTGAAGTAGTATGCCTGTGTGTTTATGTTCATCTAACTGATCTTAGAACTCAGCAGAAACTCTTTCAGTTCTTCATGCGCTTTCATATTTTTCTCTCCTCTCTGTGTGATTTTGAAGTCAATTCATAATATTTTTGGTCAACTGGACACTAATTGTGTCTTTCCATCGTCAGGCAATAAAAGTATTTTTGCCTCACGCTCTATATTTCAACAATCTAAATGCATGTTGTGACACTCATGGTACAGGTGCATTTGGGGCGTGTCCAACTCCAGTTGTGCTAGTTTAACAGTGGAAAAAACTGGCAGCATGCCAGGAGCATGACTGAAAAGGATTAGTCTGTTAATTAGTCATGGTTGTGTTTTGGACGTAACATGCAATACACCAATCAGAGTGTCATCTCCCATTCCCTTTAAAAGCCAGGTACGCTTGTACCTTGGTGCATATTGATGGATAAATGGCACATTATAAAAACCATTAATCGACTGAATTGCAAACTCACAGTCAGACACACATATACACAGAAGAGTGGACGTGCTATAAAAACTGTCTCTGATCATGAAGGCTAATGTTCCGCTGTGGTTTATCAGTGAAGTGTCTCCACTGCACTCTGGCTGTCTCCGCTATGAAACGTCTGGATCCTCACTATGCATTATTATTATTATTATTAACTTTTAGCTTCTGAAATAATAAGCTCTGATGGAGCTCAGAATCAATCAGGAGGAAGACTGCTTTACTCCAAACAGTTTTATTGTATGAACCTGGACTGTGTGTGAGACCTTTTGATGTGTAGAATTAACATTAAATCCTGACCCATCCTGTCGATGTGTTGGGAGATTTTAATAATCAGTGAAGTTACGCTGCTGTGCATTTGCTATTAAAACAGCGTGGGCACTGGGCGTGAAAATGACACCTGCATGTTTGGGAAACTAGAGATGACACATGCGCTGCGCTTTGCGCAGGGTGTGAGATATGGGCCCGTGGGCTTGTGAGTTTTGTATTAAGGTACAGTTGAAAACCTCTGAACCTGTCTTTAGGGACAGTCAAAACTTTTGAGAGATTTTTATGGAATATTTTACACATTTAATGATTTACATCATCCCATCTTTGTGCATTTTATTAATTGCTTGATTAACCTATTCAATAATCAATGCATGTATTATATATAATATGTCCACATACAGTAAGTGTTCCATAGCTATTAGCATTCTGATGTGCCTACCCTTATGGACACATTTAAGTGATAGCTGTTTTTGTGTGGTGTGTTAAGACTAACATTCAGTCACTACTCAAATCATAAAAACACATCTGAAGATATGTCTCTGGATGACTCAAGAAATACAGTATAAATAACACATCTCAGGACATCTGAAGAGATGGTTGATAGCTGCATATGAATTCCTCTGGATACCTAACTTATTAGGTTTTCCTGAATAACTATATATTTTTTCCTTTTTTTACACCCCTGGTACATCTCTCTTGTTGTCATTTACATTTCAAAGTAACAAGGACACATCTCCATTTTGACATTTCAGGATCATCAACTAAAAGCGTATGAATAGAGCGTCACCAGTGGTTTAAGATGTTTTAGACACATCCGATCTGTTTGTAAGACAAAATCTTGATGAATAATTTATCGGATGTCAGCTTAACATCCATTTACCCTTCATGAATGACAAGAGCATACAGCAAGAGTGTCAGCGTTGCAAGAAGCCAAGGCAGAACCTCTGTTTGTGGAATAAAAACAAAAGGTTGAGTTTCAGATTTATTTAATACAAGCTGTGAGGTTCTGAAATTCTTGAACATGACTGTGGAAATATTGCTAATTATAATACACTGTGAATAAAGTGGAATCTTGTTTATAATTCTTGTTTGCTCTGACAGTGTGATGGGTGTAAGTTAAATGTGTCTACTGAAAAAGTGATATAAAGTAAAATCTCATACTAATACTAGAATGGAAATGAAAATCTATCTAATATACAGTTCACTAACTACAAACTATGAAAATCAGTGAGTAAACATCTGGGTTTATTGCCAGCAAATCCACTACCATATTGGCCATTGTGTTTTCTTGGTTTGCCAAGTGTTTGTAACAGCCAATGAAATGTCTGTGTGCATACAGAAAGTGCATTATAGAACTGCCAAATTGTTGCAGAACTTAACTAAAACTGATGAACACAATTTTAAGAATTAGATGGCAGTTTTGTTTGTTGCTGGGGTTTTTTGTTTCAGTCCATAGATACCAGTAATTTTCATTTTGTCATTTAATGAACTACTCAACATATCACAGCAAATTTCTGCATACTCTGCTCTTCTTCACTCCAAATAAAATTACTTTTGAATGTTTTGCTGCAGGGGTTTCGAAAAGTCTGGCACTGTGGGCACCCCGTCAAACAAAACTAAGACTACTGCTGCCTTAAAAGTTAAAACCATGATGATTCTCAGACACTGAAGTTATGTCACACTCAGGCAAGGTTATTATCGTAAACGAAGACGAACAAAATAACTAAAACTAGATGTGAAAAAACATTGTCGTTAACTGAAATAAAAATAATAAAGAAGTTTTACAAAAAAACAATAACTAACTAAAATGATTAGCAAATAGCAAAGTCCGATAGGCACCTGTTGGTGAGCCATGTGTTATGCTTTTCTCCTCCGCGTGAAGAGCTGGCAAGCGTGTCATGTGGCTGTCCTGCCACGATTGCTTTATCCATCAAGAGAGCCCGGGGTCAGGGCGGCGTCTGGCCGCAGCGTAGCAGCTGGCAACGCTGTTTTTTACAGCCCCATGTGATGTTATGGGGAGCCTAACATTGCCAGGAGACCCAGGTAGGGATCGTCTGCATAGTTGGTGGGATTTGAACATGTTTTATATCATCTTTTATAAACAGCCTACATGTGTACAAAATAATATGAATGCAACAACTGTACAGAGCTTTGTTTAGTTTAGTTTGGGTTGCAGGTAGTGAGTCACTGTCTTGGTGCTCATCCTGTGTGTGGGATAAAGTTGCTCCTTGCCCATTGATTGTGAGCTCCCCTTGTGCTGGGTTAACTGTCTGCTGGTCATTATATTTACTGCATGTCAGCCAGTGTGTGTTTTATGGCCTCATTCATATCTCAGCCAACCTGTCTCTTTGTGCTTTTAACATAGAATCTATTTTTTGATTAATGTAGGTTTACATTTTAATATAGCTGCTTTCCAGTCATACTTACCTTCAGGGTGCTAGGGACCTGTTGTCTGTGGCTCCAAAGGGGGCCCACATTTATTGTATTTCATCTAATTAACCAAGATTGATAGAGCTTTTGGGAATTTTTTGGGACCACTGGGTAGTTTGATCTTAGGGTTTTCTGTATATAGGTTTTAAATTATACCATAGATGTAGCATGTGCTTCATAGATTTGTAGTATTTATTTAGACAATGTGTTTCAAATAAAAAGTACTTCAAATATATCTATATATATGCTTAGTGTTTGGGCCCCTACAAGCTTCAGATAGCTTAAAAAGGTGTCCCTTTTCACAAATCTATTATTTCTAATGATTGTACTTGTATTTTAATGTTTTGTGAATAAACTAAACTGGACTGAACGAAACTGCACTGAGCTTGGCATCGTGCAGCGACAAAGACTAAAAATAACACTAAAACTAATTAAAACTAAACTGAATTGAATACAAAAACTCAAAATGAAATAAAAATAAAGACTAATGAAAAATCCAAAACTATAAAACTTTGTTTATCATCATGGAACTCTGGTGGCTCTAAGTAACTGGAGATCAGTCCATCTGAAATGAGTATACAGGCCTTTATTTTCCAGATTATTTCCATACAAACGCATCTCCTGCTTTCCTACATGGCATGATTACTTTTATTAAAAAATAGAATTAACTCTGGAAAGGTAGCTGTGATATGATGATATGATGTGACATAAGGGCAGCCCTGCTAGTTTTAACACCATGTCCCTTAATCATAAAGAGCTCTGCTCTGCCTTGTCTCTTTCTCTTGTTCTCCTTTGCATTTTGTCTCCACACTGCTCGGCCACGCACACTCACTGACTGAACGCTGTGTTGATGTGTATGTGCATGCCACCAGTCACATGTGAAAGCAGACGGAAGGCTACAGGTCTACAGGTCTAAGGGACTGTGGCTGCCCTGTGACAGATGCAACTTTTATATTCTCATTTGACAAAAGTCTGGATGTCATATTTGGCGCTGCAGGAGAGAGTGAGACACGCCTGTTGTGTGGATTCTCCTGCTATTACAAAAGACCGCTATATCATCGCTGCCGCTGGTCAAGTTGATAATTAACAGCACGCTAGTTTAATCTCCACAGCGTCAACTTGTTGACAGTGTCGTCGGTCAAGACAATAGGCTTCACGAATGGACCAATGAGAAAACACTATGCGCAGATGGAGTTTTAGTGTCGTAGTGTCAAATTGTAATTTTTTTATTACCCGCCACAGTTGAAATCCGGTGGGTTGGCAGGTGTTAATATCTAAAAATATGTGTATCATGTCTGTGGGTTCAGATATATGACTCAGAAAAAGAAAAACTTTTGACGCAAATTACTACAGTCAGGCACTAATAGTTTTAAAGTGCCTCCATGAGCTGTGTGTCACATGTACTCACTACTCATTGCAATGTTAAAAAAATCAACTCCTGAAGAGCTTTGTGTGTATATCTAGAATCGGGAATGACAAAGTCAAAGCAAACAGAAAGCACTCCTTCAGCGCTTCACCTACCAACTGTAAACATTTTTAAGTGACACAGCCAGTCTATGTACTGCTGGAAACAAAGGTACTAGATAGCTCTCAATTATTCTCAAATATTCATGGAACACAAGGGTGCATTTTCACTTTCCTGTAAGACAAAACAGCCAGATAAACAGCTGCAGTACAGCATTTTAGATGACAGCCCATGGACATCTTTGAGAGGAGTTATAAGGTGAACAAAGGCATCCGAGTCTTATCACTTGACCACTCATCTTTCAGCTGGATAACCAGAGTTCAAATCCATGTGTAAACAGACACCCACCTTGCTGAGGAGCACTCATGCAATAACTAAATCTCTGTCAGCTCCAGGGATGCTGCTCTGTAGCTGAATTCTGACCTCCCATAGAGTGGGTGAACTAAATGAGAATTTTCCTACAGGTATTGATTGAGTATCACATATTAACAGTAGGAATGAAGCCTATACTGTCCAAATGGATCAAAGTTTATCCAACCAGAACAGTGTGGAGACTTGGCAGCAGGATTAATGAGTATAGTGTAGCTGGGATGAAAGGATTCATCAGTGCACTGGACATCTCATTATTTCACAGTGTACCCAATGTAGAATTTTCTAGATGGACACAGGAAAACGAACAAAGTCTTCCTCTTAGTATACAAAATCACACAGTGATGACAGTCAGTCACTTATTTTAATGAAACTGTCAAACAAGTTTACATTAAAAGTGGCAATAATATTGGAATTTCAGTAAGAGTAAACATTATTAAGGCTTTTGCTTAACTCAGAATTAGAGCTGGTCCAATTTGTGTGCTACAAATGTGGAGGTGGGTGTACTGCACTTATTTTTTGTAGAATGTGAATAATTAGTACATGTGATTTAAGAGAAATGCCAAAATTCCCCTAGGTCAGAAAAGCCTCCCTATAAATTGTTTTAATAAAGTTTTTTATGCAGTATAAATGTGTCACTAACTAACTAAACTACTGAAGTTTTTACAAACACATGTCCAGTAATCTCTAGATATTTTGTCTCTTCGCAGCCTCTGCCATGACATCCATACTGAGAATTCTGAGCTAGCTTCTTTGTTTTTGCTTTTTCTTATAGCTAGCTTGCTGGGGAGTTCTGTTGGTGTGATATGCCTGCTGTTTTCAGGATAGATTACCTGCCTATAAATCCTAACTATACCCATTCCTAAACACCACTACAATAAAAAAAAAAACACACACACATTTTATGGAGGCCTGTGTGTCCCGGGGACCCGGGAATTACATAATTTAAGCTGTCGAGAAACTCATTAAAATCAGTGGTGGTTTTTCGCTTTCTAACGTTAATGTTGATTATTTGACGATTCATGGGTTTATTGTTGTCGTTGGAGAGCAAAGAGCAGAGCAGGGCAGCAGAATGTTAAGAAACTTTAGTAAGAGAAAAACAGTGGAGTCGACTTTGTGGGGACAGAGTGAGACATAGCGGTTCTCCTTCTCTCTGATTCTTACATTTGCAGGCACGAAATTGTTATGTGGTGTATTAAAAGGTACTAGATTGCTCTCATCCATCCATCGTCAACCGCTTATCCTGTGTACAGGGTCGCGGGGGGCTGGAGCCAATCCCAGCTGACATCGGGCGCAAGGCGGGGTACACCCTGGACAGGTCGCCAGTCCATCGCAGGGCCACACATAGACGAACAACCACTCACGCTCACACCTAAGGACAATTTAGGGTCGCCAATTAACCTAAACTGCAAAAATGTATGAAAATTATAATTCTAAATGGGGACAGTTTGCATTATGACTGTTTACTTTAATACACTCAAGTACATTTTGCTGCCGATACACTTTTGAATAAGTACAATTTTGAATGCAGGACTTTTTTTTGGAGTATGTAATGTAGTATCTTTACATGCTACTTTTACTTAAGTGAAAGATCTCAGTACTTCTTACACTAGTTATAGGTATACTGGTTATAGACTACACAGAGCAACACACAGGCATACACACACCTCCCAGTAACGTTATTTCTGTGGTGCATTTTTTTTCCTCCTGCCATGATTCTTGCTTGGCTGCAATAATAATGAATATTATTAATACTACAAAAGTCTTGTGTAACAATCTGCAAAACAGACAATATAATTCACATTACTTTGCCAACTTAAATACCTGGAAAACAAGCAAGCTAGCTTGCATATGATGTAACATTAGGCTACTAGAGTTAAATATTTTCCCAAGTTTGGCAGGTTTGAATAATTCACAATGTGTGTCCACACTTGAGGAACTGGCCAGCTGGAGTGAGGAGGGGGAATGTGAGGGATAAAGTTGATGTTGTGTTGTCGATATGCAGGCTCTTGAAATTAGATTATGTTTGTCAATCATTGAAATTTGGGTGATGGCATGGGGAATGAATCAGTGTGAGTACAGCACTATTGAACGTACACGCATAGTTGCATAGTTTACCTGGGTACTCGCGTATCAGCTACGAAAAAGAGGGCAGGTTGGCAGGTCTGAAAGTGTTCATACTCTTGAGCTGTGTATTTTTTAATTATTTTTTTTGCGTGATAGTAGCACTAATGAAAGGTTCACTGGGTCAACAACAGCATTAGGAATCATCCTGTCTGTTTAGGACTTTGTTGATAAACTGTATCTTGCTCTGGACCAAATACTGACCTCAGGCTCTGCCACCAGAGTGGCATACATTATGTTTTTTGTAGGCCCATACTCAGTAAACTGTGGGTGTTTCAATAAACAAAAAAAAACTTTCAACAGACTATCCTAGAGGGCTTTTCTTTCTACACATTATGCTACAAGACTGGAGGACTAGAAGATGGGCTTCAGTCAGGTGGCAAATACTTTCATTCCCTGTGTTGTTTTGTAGTGAGTGGCAGCAGCAGCACATACAGTAACCCCACATTGCATTGTGATCTCTGGTAAATTGACTTTAAACAGTGCTTTTCTGGTGCGGCCTTTACAGCACGTATCACACTCACCTATGCATTCATATCTGATGGTAGGACAAATACAGCACTTCCTGTCCAAAGAGCTCTTGATATTAGTAAGCTCACCCACACACACGTTCAACCATTTTAGGTTCCGAATCTTGCTCAAGGACATTTTGAATAGATTGAGGGAGCCGGGAATTGAACCAGCAATACTCCGAATCCAGTGTAGCTGAGAATTCATTTTTCTTTGTTCACAATAGCTCTTTATTCACAAAAAGGGCAACTGCAGTCTATAGGGAAACAATCAGGAAAGTGATCATGAGATCACCAGTTCAGTTTTGTTAACTGGTTCGAAAAGTCTGTGGGCAGAGTGCAAATGAATGCAAGTGAGGTCTTCAGCGCACAGGCTGTGTAGGCGTCACCAAGCACAATTGCTATTTTGGGTTCACGTAGGTACAGCAGAAATGCAAACGGGCTGGGTGAAAGTGAATGTGGATCAGAGGGTGTGGTGATTAATAAATACAATTTCAGTCAGGCTGGAGTGCACCAGTAGGCAGACAGTTACAGCATATGCCACGCAACCTCAACGCCCCTGGTTCAATTCCACCTGTAGATCTTTGTTGCTTGTCATATTTCTCTATTTCGCTTTTGTCCATTAATTTCATAACTTTTGTTATTTCCTAAATGTGCATAGGTTAGACAAAGTTGATACACATATTCTTATTATGGTTTGTGGTGAGTTTAAGGCCAGGAAACAGAAAATCAAACATAACTGATGCTGAAACCACCAAAACAGTTTTTTCTTGGCTAATAAGAGACAAAATACTGCTTGATACTTGATAATGGCACAAGGTGTCACATGGTGGCTGGCAGGTGTTTTTCAGTCACTAGTCAGACTGCTTCTGTTTTCAGGACCACACATGTAATGACATGATTATTCCTGTTTTTATTTTATCTATAATATTCTAATTTCCTCGTCATTTGTTTTAGTAAAACCTCACTGGGTCATTTACACATGGCCCAGAATGCAGCTGCACTGCTTTAGACCAGGTCTAATGTCTCGTACTGTTGCTCCCCATCAAATTGAGAATCCCATTCTTATGATCACTTTTAGACAAAAACTTCAGATCTGTGTGAAGTGATAAGGAGACTGTGACCTTCCTCAAATCAATACATGAAACAAACATAAATTCCATATTTCCATCTTGTTTTCTACATTATTTTTCACTGTTTGAGGTTTGACTGGCATTCATTTAATCACTTAATCTTGCTGCACCCTCTTTGCCTGCAATGGAAAATCAGTGCCACCAGTTGTTAATCTCGACAAATCAACTCTTAATAATCACACAATAGTAGTGGATGGAAATTTGCATTTGCTTTTGCCAATCTTCATGAAATTCGGTTAAACATATCCAGTTTAAGAACAATCCTAACTCACAAAGGTTTGCATATGGGTATGAAAAAAACAGGTCAGTCCAGAGAGTTTTTATTTTTCCCTTTATTCAATGAAACAATAACAAAACATTCATGAAAATTAGAGGGACTTTTTTAGGATAAACTGATGCATGTTCATTGTTTCCTTGCACAAAATATAGGGATTGACTAAACACTCCAGTTTAAGGACATGTCATGGTTTTAGATTAGAGTTCTGTTATATCTTGTTTTATTTTGAAAGTTTTCTTCCTCTTGTGTCTTGTTTTTACTATATTTCCTGTCTGTGTGCTTCTTGTTGATTGCCTAATGTGTTTCACCTGTGCCCAGTCATCCTGCCCTTGTCTCTGGTCATTCTTTTGTTTTTTGTCAAGTTTTCCTGCCTGTCTCTCTATGCCGATTTGGATTTTTAACCTGGATTGTGGACTTTGTATTTTTGCCTACCCTATGTGGATTTGTTGCCTTATTTTGGACTGCTACCCTGTTTTTGGAATCTTGCCTGCCAGCTCTGCCATTGGTGTAAGTTGTTCACTTTGTGTTTAAACAGTCTGTTCTGCTTGGAAATTTGGGTCCTTTTGTGCCTGTTGCACTACCCTGCAAAATTCCCTCCTGTTGATGTCCTGATAACTATTTAGTAAACAGTAATGGATTGTTGAAACTCACAAACAGCGAGGATCAGTCTATTTTCCAATGATCTGTGCTGCGCGTCACGTACAAAAGTTCAAGACAATTCAACTTTGGCAGCGGGTGGGCGTGTGCGTGAGGCGAGCACCACCGCAACACTTCACCTCACTCTAACAGGGTCACTTAACATAGAACTGTTTATGCTGCTCCATGATAAATGATACCTGCTGATACCTGTTTAGAAAAAAACCCAAGAAAACTGGACTCTGATGGTAACTTGTTTTAACAAGCTAGATAAAAGGTAATACCCTGGCAGTAGCAAACAGCTTTGGTTTTATATTTGATTTGATTAAATTAATGTTTAAGTTGAGATTTACAAGAAATATTTTATTGCTACTGTGTAAAGGGAATACTACTGGTAAAAAGCACCTTATTTGTTTAAAGTGTTTGCAAACCACATTATTGCACTTTTGTGTATATAGCAGTACATTTAAATTAAAAGTGCACAATAAACTACTTTAGAATTCATTATTCAATTTTGCACATAACAATGTGAATAATCTTGATTAATCGCAGAAAATCATGTGATTATTCGCAATTAAAAATTTTAATTGTTGCACAGCACTACTTTAAACATAAATTACATTTAACTGCGCCGGTTCTGCCTGGAAGTCTGCGTTTAGGTCTTTTGCCTGTTGGTACACTTGACAACACCTTACTGCTTACTACTACTCTGTGGGTAACTCTACTGAGATCCTATGTCTTGTAAATAATCTATGAAGTAATCTGAGTCAGACACCGCTGTTTGACATCAGATAAGTTATTGTGATCGGGCATAATTCCAGCGACTAACTGCTCATGCTGGAGAGCCATCAAGACCCTCTGATCAAATATTCTAAAAGAGAGGGAGGACAGCCTGTTCTATATTAAGAGCTCTCTTTAAAACAAGTGCTCATCTCCTTCACAAAACTTGACATCACTGTGCTTATGAAGCTGGTTTCACTGATCATGTCATTAGGGCTGTAGGTAAATTTAAAAAATTATATTTTTGCACAGAACACTGACAGCAAAATGTGCTTATGGCTTTAAATCACTATGATACAGTAATACAGGTAGTGTCTGAGTTTGACAAGACAATTAATACATACATTGCAAAAAATCCAAATGACAGTTACTGTTGTGGTGAATTTTTAATAAATTACTAAGTGAAAATATCAAATCTGTAAGGGCAATTTGCAATGACACCACAGTGCCATTTACGTTATCCTAATGAATTCTCAACTTCCCAGGTATATGTATAAATAACCATCCGAAGAATTTTGCAAAGATATCGTCGTTTCGGATAAAATTCCAGCTGAATGATTAATCTAAAATCCCAACACAAACTGAGACAGATCATTGAGACTAATGGCAATTCATTGACAGTTGTTCAGATTGAATATATGAAGCTGCACGCTAAATGCCATCATCCATAGAGACAGACTTACATTTATAATCAGCAGAGCATCTCCAGGCTTCACTATGTGTTGGTGAGGCAATTGTGAAGAAGATTATGGTTTCACAATGTAGGAAATATGTCAATAGTAAGCAATTTAAATAATCCACACTGAAGTTATGCCCTCTCCTAAACAGCCTGCATATGGCCCCAGACTCCTAAACAAATTCTCCCCAACATCCTGTCTTCACTTTCTTCTAAGCTTTGACTAGCCTGCCACCCAAGTTTCAAGCAACATTATGCTGGTATTGATGAACAGGCAACATAACCAAACATAAGCCTCTATAGACATAATGTTAGCTAATAGCAGATGCTATTCGACAGAAGAGGACGTTGACAGAGGATGCTAAGAAGAGAAAAACAGAGTGACCCAGCAAGAGGCTCCTGGATGTTGGCAAAATACTGGTGGTATTCTGCTAATTTTCAGGTTCAAAATCCTATTTAGGGGTTGTACCAGAACAGGTTACATGGTTTCATTTTCAAAAACATATTTTTGTCATACTGCACATTGCTGCAGCTCCTCTTTCCACCCTGTGTTGAATGCTTTGTTTTAGCTATGGAGTGATACATCTTGTCTCTAAATGATCTTTGTTGGGAGTTGCACATGCTCAGTTCAGGACTACTAGCCAATCAGAAGCAGAGAAGGGCGGGTCAGTGAGAAGCCGGTAAACAGCTTCAATTCAGCTGTAGGCTACGTGTTGCCGACCAGCTTGACAACATCCATAAAGTTTTAACCGAGCTCTGTCTCTACATCACAGTAACAACGTTCTGTCCACTGACTACCTGGAGAGTAGCTAGTGTTTGGAAGGGAGAGGAGGTGTGTGCTGTTTTTTTGTGGGAGATGGGAACTCCCTTTGGGCTGGACTTTGGGCTTTTACACTTTGCAAACCTAGTACATGCACAAAAAAGGTATATAACTCAATAAAGGAGAGGGAAACGGCCAAAAAGCAGAATACCTCTTTAACATAATATAAGCCCCTGATGATCTCCTAATGGTGATCTTGTGGTTAAAGATATCTTAGTTTTGAACTGTGGTGATCCCTGTGACCACACAAATCAAAGTGCTCTTTGGCAAGACACTCAAAGCCTGCAGGCATGTGCATCTGCTACCTCCTGCGCTGTGACCTGACCTGCTTGCTACATTGCATATGTATGTGCATGACTTAAGGAAAACTTGTTAATGGATTGTAGCACCCATAGCAGTGGCTACTACACAAACACTCTCACACAGATGGCAAAGCCATCTGAAGCATTTTGGGGTTCAGTATCTTGCCCAAGGATGCTTGGACATGATGATGACCAAAACCTTCTGATTACTGGACGATCCACTCTACTTCCTCTACCAGCAGCCCCTGTAACTGCTTAGAAATTGCAGGAATTTGATATTCAAGTAAAAGCCCTAGATGTCATTATGACTTGGCTCTTGAGAAGTGTCTTTAGTGGTAGTCTTCTGCTGAAGATACAGCGACTCTTGATCGTCATCTAATTGAAAATGACAGACCCTTGTCTCATCCAAGCAATCCTTGGTTTGCTGATCCACCACAATCAAAACCAGCAGCATGTGGTCTGAAAACATAAACATATGTTTTGCATGTTTTACTGTGTCTAAGCATAATGGGAATCAACGGTTTTGGAATGCTTGGCAGGAGAACTACATAGCACCAAAATGGTCTGATGTTGGGTAAAAGGCTTATCATTACAGAGCTACTTACTGTTAGTAATTATTGTTTCATTGCCCATGGCCCCTGGTGTCCGCACATCTGTTGACCAACTGTTTAAAGAAAATTCTGTTGACTATGTGGATGTTGATACGTATCACAATGGATTACTTATGCTCCTGTCAGCAGTTTTGAGAGGTGTTTTGTTTGTAAGAACGATACTCAGCAGTGTCGGGCAGTAACACGTTACTGTAATATTACTTTCCCAGTAACTAGAAGCGTAACGGATTACTTTTCCAAAACAGTAATATTATCACAGTTACTAATCCAAGTAACGCTGTTACTGAACGCACCATTCTTGACGTGAATGCGCGACTGCGCTGCAGGTCGGCGGCACCGATCATATGTTGTTCAAGTCAGCTGTTAGCCAAGAAGCTAAAGGAAGAATGGAGAACAAGGAAGAGAGGCGTTCTTTCCTCAGCTGTAAGTATTGCCGTCATTGTGTCACAGTCTAAGATACAAAGAACATTGTAGTCCATTGTAGACCAGCAAAAACCTTTCAACTGTGAACAATTCTGCATTTAATTTATTGAAACCCCTGCTAAAGCAGCACAGCAATGTGACACATAGAAAGAAACTCCGGCTGGTACTGCCAGAAATGTTTGGACTTATCGGGAGAGATGGCGTAAAGCAACGTTTTATGTTTTGTAAAAATACTGAAAACTGTGTAGAAAAACAGAAGTTCAAAGTCAGGATTTACGGTGGTGTTAAGAAACGTTATGTTTTGTAAAAACTCCTTGCTGCTGTTATGAATATGATATTAGTCGGGAGAGACTGCTTTGTTTGGAGGAAGGGGGGGGTGGGAGTGAAAGTAATATAGAAACTGTAACTAGTTACTTGTGTCACCCAGTAATAAGTAAAGTAATATTATTACTTATTTAAAGGGTAATAAGAAACTAGTAACTTGCCCAACACTGATACTCAGGAACAAAAGGGCTGAGCTTTTTTTAGATAGACTTTGAACTAACATGTAGTTTCTTCTCCGTCTCAATTAAAGGTGTTGTGTGAAGATCTGATCTGCTGTCTATATTCATGGTTGCCAATAAAAACAATGATCACAGGACTTTTCACAATGCTTACAGCTCACATAAGGGTGTAGTTGGCAATCAGGGGGATTTTAACAGAGTTCAATCTTATAAAACAAAATGACACTATCCTCTGAAGTAAACTTGTTAAAACAAAAAATTGTGAACATTGCTACCCCTTACTACTTCAGTAAGTTCAATAAAAAAAAAAGTTAACTTGCTTAAAGAACAGTTTCTTTTTCAATCAGTTCATTAATTATAAATAAAAGAAAGCTTAAGTCAATTAATAGCAATGTAGTTTTAAAATACAGGTGGTGTTGGTTAAATTGTTGTCATTATTGTGTTGTTTGGCATCATGTGGCAGAGAAAATTGAAAGCTTAAGAAATCCAAACTTGTTTCTCCCTCATGAAGATAGGGTTGGCTTCTTATGAGCAGCACTTTATTCTACATGGATCACCTGCATCCGATTTGTAGCATTAACCGCACCTCACTCTGCCCAGCCTCTCCATGAGGACATTATGGCAACTCTGCACATCATTTTTGCCAAAACATCTTAACATCTGCTATTCCCCATTAACCTCGCCTAACATAGTGGATGAGGAACACACTCCCCTCCCTTTCCTTGAGCAAGGCATTTAGCCCCTAATTGCTCCAGTGGAGCAATGAATAAGGAAATGAGATTCAAGAAAGAGAGCACACATCTGTTTTCACTCTGAGTTGTTCACTTATGCCTTATGTGCTGGTGCGCAGGAATAACACAACCATCAATTAGACAGGGTAGACCAGCACTATATATATATATATATATATGATGAAATGATTAACGGTAAACCAATGGTAAAATTCCCAAAGGTTATTATTACCGTACACATTTTAATTTCCATGATAACCAGGTACGGTTAACCGCGCTATTATAATCTCACGGCAAACACTGTCCAGCGTCTCCCAGAAGCAGGCGTGCATGCGCAGAATGCAACGTGCGTTTGTTTGGGTTGATGACAACACGGCGGAAGACAACGCTACAGAGATTTTTCAGTCACTCTGAAGTCCGGTCGTATTTTTGTTTTTATGATAGTGCTGAGGGAAACCTGATTGAAGAAAATGACCTTATAGTGAACGCAGGGTGAGTTAACTTTTAGCTTTGGTTTGTCTCTCTGACTTGCTAACAGTGAGTAAACTGAAGCTCTCAGTGTTAACTGCTCTTGTAAAAACGCTATTCTGCTGCTGTGCGCGTCGTGTGTCTGCAGATTCTATTCGTCCACTGCACATGAGAACACGTTACGCTACAGACTCCTCTGTATTTATGTCAGTTGTTGGGCTCATTGCAGTAACTATCACTGTATTCTATAGACTTATTTGTTTTCATGTAATTGTCCACGGGGTCATTGTATTACATATATAATATAAAATCTTGATAATGCACACTTAGGTGATTTTCATATGTTTACAAAAGGTATTTGCTGTTTTATTTTTTATGCAAACAAAATGGCAATTGTATTTGTAGTTTTCAAAATAAAACTTGTTGAAATGGTTTGAGTGTGTGTATCAGTACATTTTAATCTTTTTCGGCACATTTTTACAATACCGTGATAATACTGATAACCGTGATAATTGTGGTCACTATAATCGTGATATGAAATTTTCATACCGTTTCATCCCTAGTGTATATATATATGTGTGTGTGTGTGTGTGTGTGTGGCATGTTCGTGAAAGTCAATAGGTACTGAGTTCAATGTTACATTGCTGTTACATGATTCACTTGCTGAACTTGCTGGTAGCAGATTAAAATGAAATAGCAGTTTTATAGAAAGTCACTCAGACACTTGCTCAAAAATCTTATCAATGCCAGTATTATTTAATTGTATAGTAGTAGTAGCTGCAACAGTAGTATTTGTATATTTACCTTGGACGAGAATGTGCACTGAGGTGGTTCTTGGTCGACTGCTTGTCTGGACTGCGCACACATACTGCCCCTCATCTGTCATGTCCACACGTTCAATCTTGATGGTAAACTCCTCTTGATTAAGGGTCACCAGACTCACTCTGGGATCCACAGACCATTTGTCTTCTCCGGCATACAGTATACTTGACCGGTTTAGCCATGCTGTGTGTGTGACAACGTCCCCCTGTGCACACCTGTGAAGCGATAAAAAATTAGTTGCATGGGATAAGTATTTTACTGAAGTACTCATATAATCACCAAACATGTAACCTTTATCTCCAGAATTCGTGCTTGACATAATGTGCACAATCAAGCCAAGTAAACAATTCAAATGCCATATTTCTCAAACACAACAATTACTCATCTCCCTTACAGTACATAAGGATTTTTATTCATTGCTGAATTCTGAATTGTTTTTCTGTCTGGCTAGGGTGGACAATCATCACGCTGATTAGCAAACCTTTAACCAGAGAGGAGGAAGGAATCAGTGAAACCAGCTGATGTAATGTTACAGACTGCAGACTCTGGGTTGTCCACTGCACAAAGCATTCACCCCTGCAGGAAAGGCTCCCTGATACTCTGAAAGCTCAGACTGTACAGTAAGAGAGTGAATAGGGCACGGGCCAGCTGAATGTGTAATGGGTTATTCTGAGTTAGCATTCTCTGCATAAAACAGCTATAATAAACCAGATATGTTTGTTAAAACTGAAATGCATTTCCCATAATCCTTTTTAAAAAAAAATCAATTTCCAACACCCGAGGACACTATCAGACACCACCAAATCATCTTTATTACAATACTGTGAATTTTGCAAAGTAATACAGGACGTTATACAATATTAGCAGCATAATTGTAGTTACTCAGTTCCCCTATAAAAAGAATAATATTCTGATCTACTACATCAAATGGAAATATTAATAGCATTTGAGCTATTAGCAATTATGTTAAAGGCTTGCATGGAATATTGACAATTTCTCAATAAACATTGTAACTAGACTGCTTTTGTCAATCTGCCCACACACTAGGCTCGTGACATTCAAAAGTAATTGAGACAATGAGCCTAAAACTGCACTGCTGAGCTCGGTTGCAATCACAACAGATTGGTTTCACTATTCACAAAATGCTGCTTTGATGCAGGAGCTGGGTCACTGATCTTTGACTGGTCCCACAGAGCAACACATCTGCTGTATTTTCATGACAAATCTTTGGATGCTGCTGAGAAGGAATGGACAGGGCTACAGGAAAAAGGGTCTTATTTACGAGACAGTGTGCCAATGTAAGAAGAAATCCATACTTTGTACAAATGTTGTGCTTTTGGCTGCTGTTTATCATCCAGGTTTATTTAACTTTCAGTAGCCTAATTTTGCGATGTACAGAATAACAGGGCATTTAAACATTAACAGTTTAGGATGGTGGCAATGTAACAGGAGCTCAACACTTAACAGCTGAAAGACTCAGCTCCATTTACGCTGTCAGAGCTTCTGTTACAGCATTAGTCACTTCCACTTCAGTGGCGGCAGTAGGGTCAATGGCATCCTTGGGGCATTTGTGGTGTTAGGGTGGGGAAATAAGACTGGTATGTGTGTGCGCGCGTGTGTGTGTGTGTATGTCAATATACAGGAGCAATGGCTTTCAAAAATAATGGATCACAGTGTATGTGAGATGGTGAAGGATCAATTTACTATGACGAAGTGGATTCAAAGTAGGTTTTTCATTTCTAATGGCTACAGTAAATTAATTTCTCTGTGCTGCAAATGTATTTTGCACTGTAAAACATTCTCCTTTATAAATAACACCAAACGCAGCAGGGTTTGAACTGTAAAATGAACATAATACATCTAGTATGCCTGAGAAAAGAATGATGTGAGAATTTGAAAAGTAACTTAACAGCCCCTGAAAAGGGGCTCCGCTGACATCCAGAGGTATAACTTCTATCCTTGCTGCAGGATTTTTATAGACTTAACAATTAGACTAACTATTAACAATGTAGGCACAAAAATGCAACATATATAAAGATACAGACACAAACAACATTTCATTTCCCAGGGGTACAACACGCTGCAGGTATAGGTAGACTTTAGGAGCAAATGACATCACTGCTGGGTGTGGTTAAAGGTTCAACAGAGCACACTTCTGACTCCACCGGTAAACCAGAGAGGGCAGCAAAAACATTGCTTTTCAGTTGGTGTTAAGTTACTCTTTAAGGTTTCCAGCAGACATACAAGGACATATGATTGCATGTGCATGGCTGCTCACTCAAGTGTAAAACCTGATAGCTGAAACTTTTCTTGGAGGAGGTCCAACAAACAATGTCTTTGGAGAGTGGCATACTATCAACCTCAATGTCCTTGTTAGGGCATTACCTTAAGTCACTGCTAAAACAGAGACAGGATACATTCTTGCACAAGAACTCACTTTTTTTTTTTCAAGCTAAAAATATAGATATACATTACAGTAAATTTGTGAGACAGTAACAAGTCCCACAGAAAATTCAAACATATTCAACATGCACTTCGTTAGGCCTATTTTAGGGGGTGCTGAAGCTACCCTAACATGGTCCTAAGTAATAATAAGAAAAATAATTATTTGATTTAGATTTTCATTTACTTATTTATTTTTTACAGTACCGATATGTACTCAACAAAGAGAAGCAAGAATATTGATAAATACAATAGAATAATACAAATATATAATTAGTATTTATTACCGGTATATCCTTTAATTTATTGACCAGATGGATATTGGAAGATATTTTAGGAGAAAGAGAGAAGCAGGAGATTAGCAGGGCAGCTGATTCTGAGGGAGCATTCTGAGGAGTGTGTAGTCAGTAGTGGTCTACATGTCTAAGGAAATGTGGGGTGTTTTGTTTTCTTCTAACAGACATTAGCTGGCAGGTCTAGGCACCAAGGCAGAGCCTAAACCAAATAATTTCATGATATTTATTATATTTGCTATATTCTGACTAACTTTACCTCCTGCATTCATTGGCTGTAATGAATTAAATAAATATGCAGATGTTTATATACATGAGCACACACACACACATTAAAATAAAATGAAAGCAATCCTACATACATGCATCCATACCTATAGTAATAGTTATTCCAAGGTATATTACCCATCAGGTTATTAAATTCAGACAGTAGTCACCCTAAACAGGGTCCTTATCAACAACTTACATGATAAAGTATTTATTGTATGCTTGTATGAAAGCCAAACTAAAGAATCTACAGTGCAGTAACAGTAATTAGTGTAATTAAATAGCATTTTTGGACCTGCAACTACAGAGAGGAATTAGATATGGTATTACTTTATCAAACATTTACATGATGACAGATAGCATTAGTCATAGCCTACAGAAGAACTCAGCAGGAGCACAGTCTGGCTTCTGTAAATTCCCCCCATGCAGCTTTGATGTGTCTAAAAGCTAACATTACAGTAACTTTTCTTAAACAGAAGAGAAATGGGAGAAGAATATATGTCTGTTGCTTTTTACCTGTTAACATCTTGGCTTCTTTACTGGTTGTTGACATAAGTGTAGTTCTAATACATTTGGATAAAAGCGTCAGCTAAATGAATAAATGTAAATGTGTAGAAACATGCCACTCAAGTGCATACATTAGAAGTAAATTGTACTGCAAGAAAAGCTCTACATCACTGAGAAGGATGGATGTCGCTGTGAACATAATATATTCAGCTTCATTAACCTTCACATATTTTAGATAACTCAACACTCACAACACTGGTCTCACAGCAACAGCTTTCAGAGAGAAACTATACTGTGTGATGATGGGCTATGTCAGGTTTGTATACCTACACTGAGAGAGGAAAAGATGTAAATAGTTTTTGAGACACATATGACAACTTGTGAAAATAAGTGTCAGTTTGTGCCTTTCTAGGTCAGGCATATGGACTTCTAACTTACCATTACATCACTTGTGATACGCATATTATATATGATATTCCATATGATATGATAGATTATTATATTTTCTTACTTTTCCCAGTGTGTTCTCTACTTCCCTCATGCTTGTCTTGAATATTCTTGTTATTATGTTAGCAAAGATGTGCTGAGCTTTCCCATGGCAACAGTCTAAAATACTAAAGGTGTGCTACCACCAATTTTATTCTTTGTAATAACACACAGCATTTTTGAAAATAAATTTTAAAAAGACCAGAGTGTGAGGTGGTAAAGCTACCACCAACTGCTGAGATGGGGGGACTTCTGACACAGGCTATAGTGCAACAGAAACTAGGATGAAATTGGTGTGCAACATTTAACAAAATTAAAAAAAAAAAAAAAAAAATCATTACTTTTAAAGAACTCAGTAATTCTCTTGTTTACTTATCAGTCTTAAAGGTTGAGGCTATGGTCATTGCCTCCCACGGAAACACAGCCTTCAGTGGTTTTCGTTTAATTTGAGAGGGTCAGTGACACAGTTGAGGGTATCCTGGCAGCGTGTTTACACTGCCATCCAATTTCCAATTCATGAGAAACTCTGTGCAGTCATATTGTGTGAGTGGGAGTGCTGCCTCTTTGAGTGCGATGAAAGAGTACAAAACAAGCCATAAGATATGAGATTGCAGTTGCTGGTCTTTTGATAGTCATTAAATGTGAAGGAAAGAGAGCATAAAAGCAGCTCGGGTTCCTCTCTTGTTGAGTTTTGCAGTACGTACTACATTTGCAAAGTTTCTCAGTCTAGCCTACATGTACAGTAATTATCATTCACATCTCTGCGTTCATGTCAATACTTTTTCTGCAGCACAATACTTAAATTGCCTTGTGTTCCATCCCACAACACCAGATATTTTATATTACATGTTGAAATATTCAGCGGCTAATTGGAATGATCCTCTTGAATATATATTTTTAGAACTTTATTGAAAAGAAAATCTGGTTTGACTTAGGTTGTTATTGTTAGAAAAAAACCCGATATGCCTCACCAGCTAAATCCCCCTAGAGAGCAGAAAGAAGAAAAACCGAAGGGATAAATATTTTGCATGCCATATATTCTCCCTTATCACTTCTGCACAGATGGCAAACAAAATTTAATCCCAAAAAATTGTCAATCCTCTCAAAAGCAAGAAAGCAGGTAGGGAAGGGGAGATGTGAGATTAGGAGGTGAAACTGTAACTGTAAGCAATGACGTGTCCGGACATTTTTTACTGGGGTGACCCAAGTGTGGCTCTAACATGCCGGAATAGCATAGAATAGAATCTCCACTTTTCGCACAGTATCTACTTTAATTAGTAACATTACAGTATCTAAGACTTTTTATTACTGTTTAAAATTGTAATTTAAAAGTTAAATATACCTACCAATCACAACACAACAGAGTGGCTGCATACAAATGTATTATGAAGCTTACTTTATTCTTTAAGTTCTCAAAAATATATTGTGCCCTCAAATATAGACTACATACAAAACAAAGCAATCCACATTCAAATATACATTCACAGTATAAAGTACCTATAAAATTAAAATAAAGAAACTTGCGTGGACAAAATATTGTATTGACAAAATTGCAAGATGTAAGCGCAGGCTGCTCCGTGCTAGGTTATTAGTAGCTTTGCTTCCAGGAATACAACCCTCTCTTTCAATATTCAATCCCTGAAGAGACATTACCTTCTAATGACTCAGACACACTTGAACAGCTGAAGATGTTCATCACAGTGTGCTTTTTTAATCCAACAACAACAGGAAAAAGGCCATGTTTCCCATGTTCCCCATTTGATGCACGTCTTAATGGGATGTTGGCTTGGTTTATACAAGACTTGGTTGATAAATCCAAAGAATGTGATGAGGCGTGATGGAAATTTGAAGGAGTTTATAAGATAAATGTTCATTGCTTTGTGCCTGTATTTAGGGTCTAAATAATCGGATTACTAATGAACAGAGAACAATGCCATATGGGCTCACAAATAGTATTTGTCTCTATAGGTATAGCTTCCTTTGGTTTGATAATAATGAACACAGAGATTTCACCTCCATCTTGGTTGATGACAGTTAACCATAACATGGTGATTTATTGATTTATGAACATATTTCTATGTTTTGGCCTGTACCAAGATCTCAAGTGCCTTGTCAATAATCCTTCTAGATTATTTTGACAATCTACTTGACTACCACTAATACTGACAATCACTGGCGGTGAAACTCCATCCTTTAACATCCATTTACTGCATGTACAGACAGAAGAAGTCAATGTACGGTAGCTGGGATTTGTGATCCAAGGAGCTAATATGATAAAGTTGCTGCTCTGGAGAGTTGACATGCGTCAGGATGCAGCTGGTATGTGGAATTTGTGTCAAAATCATTGGCCGTGACAATTACAATAATAAGAACAATAGTTCAGTTAAAGAGCAACATTTCAATTAGCAGCAACCGACCTCAGTTTGCATTACAGTCAGTCATCTAAATGCGCAGTCAACCAGGCACCTCCATCAAATGGACATCCCACCATTAACTAGAATTAATTATGAATTAGACTATATTTTAGAGTTTTACTATGGTATACACCATCAAAGTGTGTTTACTGCCATGTTGCCCTGTTAGCAACACAGGTAAAAAACAAAAACCACCACAACAAAAATCTGAATAACTTTCCTTCTCCTTAAATTTGATTGCAACTACATGGACAAAATTATGAATATCAAGCAAAATATGCTACAGATAGCATGTGACCTAATAATAACTGATCATCTGAGCATCTCACCATAACATTCTGTCATTCTGAACTTGTGAACATCAGATTTGATAAAATCGGACATCATCAACACACATTAAAATATTTGTGTGTTGTTGATTAGTGTCGATTCCTCAATCAGCACTTGGCCAGGTGCTTTCTATATTGAAAACTAAAAATACAAGTTTTTCAGAAAAGCACGGCTCAGTCCCAGTCATTGTGGCTGAGAGTCCTGCAGGTTGCATTCTTGCCATGCAATTAGAAAGTGTTTTATAGCCAGACTGTCTCATCAGTGAAATTAAGACCCTTGTACTTATGAGTCATGAGGAACAGGACTGAGATCCACTGATGGACAACACAACAAGGTTACTGCTTGCAACTCAAGACAGAACGTTGCTTCTCTGTGTCACAAAAATCTCAGATGCCTCATAGTCTGTTTCCTTTTGAACGACCTGTCAAGGAACATCAAAAAGGGTGTCAGGCTTTTGGATACAAACTCCTAAAGTGATATGACATTGGAAAATGAAATGTGATAGGGGCAATATATGTTTCGGTTTGTCTGTTTTTTAAATTAAGCTTATCCACATTATACTGTAAAGATACAGGATTAAACATAAGAAAATATTGTCTCTAAATGATTGCGGCGGGAGCCGGAAACCATTTAACTCTATTTTATGCAAGAGTAACCTCAGACACAATGTTTCTGGCAGTGCAATCAGAATAAATAAGGATCTGCATATGATCTGTTAAAAGTTTTGCCAGATTTCCACATTATGTCAGGGTAATTTTCTGGCAGCCATTTATTTAGAAAAGAAAAGAAGACAGTAATTGATGGTGTTACTCAACTGCAATTAGTCTACTCTGAATATTTCATAATGTGATAGGTGTGACTTTAAACTGAATGTTAAAACTGAAGTCATTGAGAAAATAGAAGAAGTTGTTCTTACTAGCATGCATAGACAGGGTCCTGTGCTGAACACTAATTCATTCAATTACTTATCACTAATGTGCATCTAAGGTAAGCAATATTAATTTAAGAGCACATAAATAATTTTAAAAAGTGATTCCTGCAGCCTAAAAAGCATTGAATCAAGCTAAATTGTCAATACTACAGAAATTAGAATGTTATTAATCAGTATAATTCTTAAATAACAGCAATATTGGCTAATATACACTGGTGACAGTATTCCCACTCCTTTCTTTTTTTAATGCAGTGTCTTTCTTCTGATCTAAAACTGAAGCATAATTACATCTATGTCCATAACCAAAAATGACATATCTCTCAAGTAAATGACTAAATGTTCATGACGCAACATGTCCTGTGTAGTCTCCAGTGAAGGAATCTAATCACTGCACAATAACTGACATCGAATCATGAAAAGCAACAACCCAACATTTTGGAAGTATGATGACATAAAAAGGCCACAAGATGGCAAACATCACTGATGTGTCCCCAGCTGAAAATGTTCTAAAGCATTTTATTTTCTTTAATTTTCTAGTTCATAGGCAGTAAGAGTCAGTAAAGCTGTTCTGACTCAAATTCACTCATTTTACAATATACTAAATACAAATATTACCACATAGAAGGCAGATTAATATATATATCAGAAATGGTTTGCTTATTGTGGTCACACACACAGAAATAACCAGCTTTAGCTTTGTAGCTGTATGGGTGTGTCCCTGTACTATTAGTAACTTTTCATATTGCCCATGTCTGTGTTGAACAAAGCAGCTAAACAAGTGCTGTCACAACCTGATGGAAAAAGAGCCACTTGAGCTGCTGCCTAATGTCTCACCATAATCACAATGATATATTAAGCCTCACCAGTTATTCTGATGGGGCCATTAATTAACCAACTCATGCATTCATTAGGAAACATTTCTGTGTCAACATACTTGTTTCCACATAACATGTGGGTGGAATAAATCTGCTTTCTGCATCTCGAAGCACAAGCTCTCAAAGCTCTTGGTAGGTGGGTATGCAGTGATTTCATTGTGTTCGCTTCATATTTGCAAGGGAATAACTTTGGTTTGGGAACTATAGGGACACTGTCTGTTGTCCCATTTAAAAAAACAAACAAACTGTGATTTGAATCGCATTTGCAATCCTAAACTATGGTAATACATAATTAGAGAAACAATAGTTAATATGCCAATGCAGATATAACCTACTTGCAACTCAGTGCTGCTTCTCCATATCTCACCCTTCGTGTCTTCCGTAGGCACCTCCACCTCATCTGATCTTTGCTGTGTAAGCAGAGTCGAGTTAAGCCTGTGGTGTGTGAGTGTAACATTAATGTAAACTAGCTTCTCTCTTCTAGACACCAGCTGCTACAATTATTATTATTCGTCATATTGTTATAATCATTACTATTGCTATCATTGTTAATACTCTTACTCATTTTTATTGATAGCTTTACCACTACAACTATTACTTTTGTTTTACATCTCTATGTGGAACTTGAATGTAAATGCTCCGTACTTGTATAGCGCCTTTCTAGTCTTTTCGACCACTCAAAGCGCTTTTTACACTACATCTGCATTCACTCACATTTATACACTGATGTTCACTGAGCCTAAGTGCTCAAACAGAAACAAACATTCACACACTGGTGGAACAGCCACCACGGGCATTTCGGGGTTACTGTGTTCTCTCCCTTTCCTTCTCGCACCATGGTTCTGCACAAAGGTTTTACCTACTAAAAGGGAGTTTTTCCTTGCCACTGTCGGCAAGTGCTTGCTCATGGCGGGAACTGTTGGGTCTCTGTTAATAAAATTACAAAGAGTCAATCTAGACCTGCTCTATATGATATGAGCAATGAGGTGTACCTATACTATATGCATCATGTGGCTACTTTTTAGGTAAATATTTGGTAAATTCATTGTATTGGAATAAAAACTCCACTCATAGCTCCTAAAGCATAAGCACAATTTATTTATTTATTTTTTTTTAAATACTTCCAAACTTTTTTATGGATTTGATTGGGCACTCACTGCACTTGGTTAAGGTTAGGTAAAGATCATTATTATATATATATATATATATATATAAATAAACGAAGCATCACTTGCAGTAATACGATAACATCCTATATTGTGCAGTATAAAGCATCAGAGCTAAAGTGAATTGAATCATGGCACCTTGTGAAGGTCATGCAATGTGAGATACATTAAAAAGATTGCTTAAATTGTCCCTGGCTTATCGCCAGTCTCTTTAGCTGAGCGTTGGCTCAAGGAATGGATGAGGATGTGTTTCTTAGACTGAGGGCATCTGGAACTGCCTTCCAACTGGCAGAACTGCTAAGTCATGGTTGAGATGGAGGGAATGACAAATGAAATTAAATGGCAATCTTTTGAGTTTCTCAGCTAGGGGAGTTTATTTAAATAACGTAAGAAAACAACAGGTGCAGAAAAGTAGTCAAACTGCAATAGAATGAATCAATGTCAAAACATATAGTAGCCTAGGGCTGGACAATAAAACAATAACAATAATTATCGCAATATCATTTTTAATAAATAACAATATCACAAATGTTCAATAAATATTCAATAAATGTTTGATTTTATTCACTAGAATCATTCACGAATAAGGACTTAATCTTTTTATTAAGATGTTTATTTTTTTTGAGAAAAACACCGAAAACTTTACTTAATTTTAATCCTACATATTTGTTAACAAAGATTTTACCATAATTGTTTTTAATGTTCTACCTCAGATTTGTGAAGCGATCCACTGACCTCAAGTGTTGACCACAAAAAAGTTTAAACCACAATTAACCATCAGGTTTCATTTCTTTACTTACACTCAGGAGCAAAAATCAGCCTTTAAACTCGAAAGAAATAAAGATTTGATACTTTTTATCGTGATAACATATCGTCCAGCCCTATCATAGCTATGGCCGAAAAGACAGAGGCATATTTCGCCTACCCTTCTCACAATATAATATTACCATAATGTAAAATTGTACCACACATTTTAAAACCATCTGCAAGATATACCCCTTTTACTGAAATGCATTTTTTCCTACTAATCACTGACATTTTTGTTCTCAAAAACCATAAGAGAACCTTGACAGTTAGCATAAGCAGAGATAGCCACCGTGGCTGAATAGATGAAAAGTGTCCCTTTTTATAAAAACTGAGACTTCCCAAAAAGAAGGAAAGGTGTTACGGCTACCGAGGGCAGCCCTCTATTTATTTTACCGTTGCTGCTATTTTTCTCTGTATGTTAATGAGGCTGTGAGATTCATGGCTTGGGATTGGCTGGTTCTGAGGAAGTTCTGGCTGGTCCCACCTCCCACATCAGAGATCCCCGATTGGAGCGGCACAACAACCCTACTCCAACCCTGAGCTGCCTGCAAGACTGCCTTCAAGCTCCTCCGGTTCAAATAGCTGGTCTGCTGCGAGGCAGCTACCATTCCCCATGAAGTTTGCCTCTGTGCTGGTCATTGTATTCAATCCTGTATGCGTGTGTGTGTCTTTAGTGGCATACCAACAGCAATCACTTTAATTATAGTTTGAGTTGTAAGACTGGCCACAAGCACCTTCTTGTTAGTCGTGGCCTAGATTCCTGTGTGCCTCCAGTTAGTGTTACTGAGAGTCGGTAACACTTCTGTTTCGAAAAATTTTATGATTTGTGTTTTGTTTGGTCTGCAGAATTGCGCCAGGGATCAGCTTATTACTGATACCGTTTCCTCTTTTAGTCATTTATTGTATTAGACCCACTAGGTTTAGGGGTGCTGCACTCCCTGTGTTTCTGTTTAAAAGCAACGACTTAGAGAGGTTTTTAGTTCTTCTTTTTTTTTAATTATTAATCCCATATTTAAGAGGGATCTCTTTTGGTTATATTTCGTTCTTTGGTTTATGCAGCACCCATTTGCCCATTTCTGTTCTGACTTTTGTTTGTTCACCTCTGTTTAATAAATAACATTTCCACATCTGGTTTATGTTTGTCTCCCCTACCCCTAGCGAGCAGGGGTAGGGGAACACACTTTAATGCATAAATTAATCTGGGAGGTAGAGTTCATAAACATAGCATCATGACACAAATGCAAAAAGAAATAAAAATTATATATTACAACATAATTAGACTCTATGGGTGTCTCAAGATCCAAAGCCAAAAGCTTCCTTCTCCTCAAATCCAAAAGCAGCTTCAAACGTTGCCTTTCTGTGACATAATGGCATCTTAATGTGTCAAAAAATATTAACTTAACTGTCCCGGTCCACAGGAATAACATATGTGAACTGTGTGGTAATTTAAAAGCTGCCTTGCAAGCAGAAAGTCTACTCTTTATTTAGTCTAGGCAGACAGGATTAAGAGCCGGAACACTTGAGAGTAATAAATTGTTGCAATATATAAGCTTGGACATTTTCCAGGGAGCATTGCTCTTTCAAACAGTTAACACATCATCACTGCTTTTCAGCCTTGTAGTATATCTGCTGAGCCGTTTGTATGACTGCTGCGCTGCCTCATGTTGTCAGACAGATCAGTTACCACAGATTTGTAGTTAGTTACTTGTGTCAGATCAGCTCAGAATCATTTGACTTGACGTGGCTCAAACAGTTACACAGAATAAAAGCATACATGTAGCAAAAAAATATACACACAGCGTTAAAATGAATGAAAACATACTGTAAATATGCTTTATACAGCGAGATGAGAACTGTTAATGTGAGATGATGTCCTGTGTGGGTCAAAGAGAATCATTTGGTCCCCTTACACTTCAGAAAGTCTAACTGGAATATAAAGAAGAATAATGGGCATGCAACAGCAGCATAACATAATTGTGATTGGCCCTGGTGCTAATATTTGTCTTGTGCCAGTTCATGTACACACAGGTGTACAGACACACAACTCCACGCACACCTGCTGCAGCCTTTTGCTCAGCACCGTGTACAGCAGCCGAAGTGCATTACGCAAATCTTACGGCCTGCCCTCGACTCAAACCTGTACGTCAATAACTACAGAACAAATAGCAATCAAGAAAAGCACAGCAACTCTATGCCAACACAGTATGACTGAATGGATGATGGCATCTGATCACTATTCACATGGCAATTGTCGCTGTCCCTCGTGGGCACTTGTAATTAGCTGGGCCCCGTTGCAATACACTCTTTGACATGCAAACAAAGATGAAATGCAGGTGCAGCCGTGCACTAAAAGTGCCTTGTAGCTGCCATAAAGCTTCACAGCTGTCAGGTAAAGTATTACCTTGTAGATTCTATATTCATTGTTCAACTACTTTGAGAAATATTAAACGGGGGAAAGAAGGCGGATGAGCTATTTTGCAGGTGCACCAGGAGTTCAATTACTCAGTAAAGACAGAAGCACTAGCTTGAAAACTCACGGGGACAATTTATGTGTGCTTGTCTAGCATTCAAGTAATCCCCTCATTACTACTGAAAAAGCTTTCAACAGAAAGACGAGCAGGGGGGAAAGAACATTGGACATTGCTGTTCATGATGATGTGACAGATCGTTATATTTATAGCAACAGCTTATCGTTCCAACTAGCCGTAGTATAATGCAAACTCTGAGATTACACAAAATATGATTGTGTTTTTTAGCTTCAGTAATCTCTGAAAGTTAGGATAGCCTGCTTTTTCTACGTTCTATTTTTCATCATCTGTCTGTCAAGAATCCTCCAACTTTAAGAAAGTGCAATACAAAGTATTCCTTTAAGTACTTTTGAAATTGCTCTCTGTAGGGGTCGCCACTGCTGATCATCTGTTTCTTTCTCCCTGAGTAAGTCCTGCCCAACCCAGCATGGAAATCTGATGATCTGCATATTTTTTTTGTTTGTTTGTTTTTTTTTCCACTGGATGCCCTTCCTGAAGCAACCCTACCCCTTTATCTGAGCGTGGGACCAGCAATTTGGATTGCACTGGCTTGTTGCATCACCGGTGGCTGGGCAGCAACACACTTCAGTCCCTAGTATGGGTCAAGCTCCAAATACTCTGGATCCCACATTCCCCATAATGCAACATAATATCATCTTTCATCAGCCAATCTCTGGCTGGTAAACACCCACGTCTTTTCAAATGTACACCTCCAGTTTGTGACACAGGTTTTCAGTTTGAAGATTAAAGTCTCATGATGACACCACTTTTGCAAGCTTTAAAAAGCCCCCTCAATGCCATTCATGGAGCGTCAATTAACCAATGACCTTGCGCCTTTAATGACACTATGCACTCTCCTGAAAGAATACCAAAAATGCCTGCACTTCACTTCATACTGATTTTCATACATTATGGCTTCATTTGGCCATGATCCAAGCCGCAACAGTCTGGCCTGTTGAAGTGTTTGCACATTCAAATATTGTATGCATGCCAGATGACAACCTGCTTTGTGTTGTAGTGTAATGATTTGTCACCTGCACCCTCACAATGTATGTTTTAATCAGGATCCTGAGCTGGAACAAATAAAATCTCTTACACAGTGTGAGCAAATAAAGACATGCCCTTTTCATTTTAGATAATACCAAGCATGCCTGTTACCATCTTCTTGAAAGATCAGCTTGTGTGAGCTAATTTCAATTTTTAACTGTTATTTATGCAGAGTGCTCAGTCTACATGCTCTTTTGCAGTGATGCCCTATTTACAGTCACACTGGGAAAAAAAAAAAGGTGATTACTGTTTTAAAAAGAACAGACGAATAGGACAGAATAATAAACAATGGAGGCACAGTTACAGGGAAGTATTGGAAAATGGTCTTTCCAGAAGCAGACGTATGTGTTTACTTTTTTAAATTTCACCCATCTTTACCAAGGAATGAAAAGGGCAGGGTAAATTGTACAGAAAGTAGAGCTCAACTTGTGTAGTTTCCATGATCTTGACAGCAAGCAAAGTTATTAAGGTCTTGAACAGAAATGGAGCTGTGGTGTATTGTGGATGATTGTGCAAGGTCCAAAGGCAGGAAAAATAAAGGGTAGGGGGGTGTATGGGACATAGCTTTTAGGCATCCATTCATGCCCAGGGGCCCATTGTCTCATAATTCCTCCATGACCACACTGCAGCTCCAGTTTATCGCTCCATAGCTTGGAGAGGTCACTCATGGGTCATATGGCAGAGTCAGATTTTGCTTGTTCTTGTCCTTTGGGGAGACCCTTAAATAAGAGAAGCCAACACTTGTTTGGGGAGTATAAGATTTGTCCCAGAAGGAGATCAACTGGCTCAGAGCAATTGACATGGCCAAGAAATATCCACACACAGGCACCAACTGTTTTCCTCTGCATCCCAAAATGACACATGAAAATAGGCCAGTTAGACCCCACCACCTAGCACTACCACCACCCCCTCCCACCCGCTGTTTTCACAAAGCTGAAAGAGAGCGAGGGCACAAACTGCTGGGACGTGGCCAGCAGCTCCTCTGATGATAATCGAGGCTCGGTGTCTGAGAAAGTGTATGGGCTTTGCTTAATTGAGCTGGACACAAAGCTAAGCCAGGAATAAAAGCGCCCCTGTGAATAATATTAACACTCACAGCTCTACACATCAGGCCAAATTTGCTGGAGCACTCACTTCCACTTGTCTTGTATAAACGTTTTAACACAGCGTACAGTAAATGCAATAAATCAGGTCACCCCACAGACCAGATGACCAGACTCCCGCCGCAGCAAAACTAGGGGCTCATTTAAAGTATTAAGTGTGCTAATGGCTTGAACGTGACAGACATTCTGCAGTCTTGGGAGATTCAGCAAGTAGCCAGCCCATATGCAGGAATCATTCAGTTAATTTATCAGCCCACTCTGGCCAAAATACATTATACGCTGTGATGCTTATCGCTTGGATAGCTGATGAAAAGGAACAAAACTTTCAAAAATGTGAGATATGAGAGTCTGACAGTGTCATCAAGAAAAGAATCCTCCTGCTGCACAGGCTTTATAGGCTGCATAGAATTTACAATAGACAATGCCCATTAAGATTTTATAACTTCTAAAAGACCTTTCATGAATTCTTTGAGTTCATAACTCAACATCAATAGAGTAACTTTAGTCTTTTGACAAAATCACAGAAGCAGAGGACTTTGGTGTATAGCTTTGTTCACACATATATACTGACTGAACTGAACATAGGTATAACATACAGAATACGAATAGCTTTTGTTTGCTTCTTTGTTGTTTTATATTTATTAGCGACAAAGATCAAAGAAATCTTTTTTAACTTTTACCTCAAATTTGTCAGTCTGAAGTCTTTTATATTGTATAGTTATAGAATTGTGTTTTTTCCCATATCTGTGGGAGTTCACTCAGACTTTTCTCATGGGAGTTCAGAAATTATAATTAGATGGAAATAAAATCAAATTCTCTGACACACAAATGAGAAAAATACGGTGTCCGTGGCTGTTGCAGGACTGCAATAAGCACAGCCACTCTGCCTGCCTATCTGCCCATGCGCTCATAACGCAGTCATTACGTGGCTTTGGAGAGAGGCCTGAAGGGAGACGGTGGGATTTTTTTTTCCACTGGAAACCTTCAAAATCTAGATATCTAGATCTCTTGCTAGCTTCTCTAATGTTACCTAACCTAGCTTTAAGTGACCTGGTTACTCAGAGACACCAGTTATCGCAGGTGAACGTGTTTACATGCTTTTTGGCAACCTGGTTACTAGAAATCTGACTGATGCAGTGAGTCAGTAATCAAACCCAAATCAAAGTAACCTGACCTTATTTGAATTGTATTGATCGAAGATGCTTCCTGTGTGTCTGTGTGTGTGTGTGTGTGTGTGTGTGTGTGTGTGTGTCAGAGCAGACTGACAGCAGAGTAAGAGAAGAGGACAGACGGAATGGGGCACTTCCTCACAGGACAAACGTTTGTGAATTTTACAGCAGTCAAACTATCAGCGGTGGAAACTGACTCATGTAGACTTCTAGAGCCAAGTTTGTGCTAGTTTTTCCATTAACTTTGGATTGAAATACAAGGACACATCGGTCCATGTAATTATCTCTCCTTTTATCCAGCCATCTGCTGTTACTTTCCCTGTCTGAAGTCTCGCACATCTGCACTCGTAAAAAGCCGATTAGAAACATATCAACATACATATCAACAATCTGCGTTCTGCTGAAGAAATCTTCCAGGGGAAAATCTCCTTCACATGATGGTTAAGAAATCATCTTACTGTAGAAAGCCAACTGTAACCCTTAAGTACATGTACACAATATGAGTACCAAATATGTACTGCTGCCATTTTACACTGAAGTTTGATACTAGTTACTACTACAGAAAAAGCACAATAGAGCCGACACTTCGCATCCTGCGCTGAACTGTTTACCACTTTGTTTTATATCCACTTCTGCTGAAATCCACGCACAAATATATTTTTTCTTTGCCACTTGGAGTAAGCTCCACAAAATGATGCATGTTTATGCTGTTTCAAATCCAGAGCCCAAACCATGAAATAAAAACAACTAAAAAATACAGAAACAACATATGAGCAATTAACAGCCATTAATGACATTTCTAAGACCTGGTAGCAAGTTATAAGCTACAAATACACAATGATGAGTTTCCTGTACTTTTAAACCTAATACAAGTTTTATTTTACAATATATTTGTGGTGTACCCCACCTTTTCGGCCGATGTCAGCTGGGATTGGCTCCAGCATTTACACTTACAATTGCTAATTATGTCAGAGGTCGCATGCCTCTAGAGCAACTAAGGGTTAAGTGTCTTGCTCAGGGACACAATGGTAGATGTGTCGCAGTGGGGTATTGAACCCGGGTCTCTTACGCCAAAGAAGGAAGGCTTATCCACTTCGCCATCACCACCCCACTATCCAGCACCCCCAGGTTGACGATGGAATATTTGTGCTTCATTGCTATCTGAATATAGCTGAAGCCATGATTCATTTATCATTTCTCTTCTATAATGGACCATTTGTTAGCCATTAGAGCTATGTACCATATCATATTGACACTAATCAAACAGGGGGTATACAGTGTGTTATGCTGGAGGATAAGTTCACACAACCAGTGTATGGTGACAGTTTTATTGCTTTGAGATATATTCTTTCCGTACTAAAACCATTCACAGCAGAAGAATATTTGCTTTAGTATAATCGCTTGCAATAAAATCTTGTCTGTCTCTTTTCCTACTTGGACAAATGTAAGAAATCAGTTACTACCAGCCACACATGCATATTTAATGTCATTTGGTTTTATTCATTAAACATCTTGAAATTACTCAAAACAAACTGACCTGAAAACTGTAAATAACTGAATAAAATAGAATTTGAAGTAAATTTCACTTCACCAGAGGAAAACCAGTGTCAGATTAATGTTTCAGCTCCAACTCATCATTAGACAGCTGCACAGACAATGTACAAATGAAGGTGCCTTTTGCAAAAAAATACCCACCGGCCTTTCATCAACTTATTAAGTCAGAGTTCAAGGAGGGTTGCGGTGCTGAAACAAAATGAAACATAGAGCAGCTTACTTGTCATGCTGGGGCATTTTAGACCTTCAGACTTTCCTCGTGGCCTGGGTCATCCGTCAAGCGCACATGCCAAATATCATTCAGCTCAACTGTGACTGCTGATGACTATATAGTTTTGTCCTCAGCTATATGTGCGTTTACCAAAAGTTCTGAAAAACATGGACAAATAAAATCTAATTTTTTAAAATTATTTTTCCATACTTCTGTACCTTCCAGACCTGCATAAAAACAGTACACTTCTACAGCAAAGTGGATAAGCCAGCCTTCTTTGGCGTAAGAGACCCGGGTTCAATTCCCCACTGCGACACATCTACCATTGTGTCCCTGAGCAAGACACTTAACCCTTAGTTGCTCTAGAGGCGTGTGACCTCTGACATAATTAGCAATTGTAAGTTGCTTTGGATAAAGGCGTCAGGTAAATGTAAATGCTGGAGCCAATCCCAGCTGACATCGGCCGAAAAGGTGGGGTACACCACAAATATATTGTAAAATAAAACAGCACACTAATGTACGAATTGTATATACATAATTCAGTATGAAATAATATCTACATAAGAATGCTGTTTGTGGATTTCAGCTCAGCATTCAACACAATCTCCCCATGAAACTGATCAGCAAACTCTGGGCTTGAGTACAACACTCTGCAAGTGGGTATTGGACTTCCTCACAAACAGACCCCAGACAGTTAGAATTGGTGCTGACACCTCCTCCACTCTAGTGCTCAACACCGGAGCCCCCCAGGGCTGTGTGCTCAGCCTGCTCCCGTTCACGCTGTAAACCCATGACTGCATCCCATGACATATTGTGAACTCTGTTGTTCAGTTTGCGGACGACATCACCATCATCGGCTGTATTTTGCAGAGCGGTGCACAAAGAACAACCTACTGCTCAACCCATGTTCCAAGCATCAGTTATATCGGTGAGGTCAGGCAGAGCCCAAAGCATACTAACAGACAGTACCCACCCCAGCCACAGCCTGTTCACCCTGCTGCCATTTGGCAAGATATACAGAAGTATCTGCTGCCGTACCACAAGACTAAAGAGCAGCTTCATTCCCCAGGCTGTGAGAATCCTCTGCACTCCACCATGAATAATAGTTTGTTGTTTTGTATTCGGCAGGTTTTTTTGTGTGTAACAGTAAGGGACACAGGAAAAGGCAAGGGGCCTACGCACAACTGAACTGTCAATGTTTCTGTTGCTAATAATGTTGAAGGGTTAATATTAACTCTAGAGAAGCAGTTCCATATCAGAAAAATGAAGAAAAAAACAAAAAGAATATTGAGCCTTTTTCTCTAGATTCTATTTTGTGTCAGAAGGGTCCCGTTTTTTGTACGTTTCAGAACAGGAAGGTGGTAGACAAAGGTGTTTTGCAGCATAGCCTTTCTCTTTCTTCCATGTGACAGTTGCACTCCAAGAGGGGGTGTTTGTTGAAGAAAACAATGCATAAGTCACTGTGCTGCCCAAAGACAACTTTTAAAGTGACAGTAAATGATGCTGCAGGATTGTTTCAACTCAGTGCTCCCTCAGAAGCTCTGCATCCCAAATTTAAAATCTCTAAGATGTCTCCACCCTGGTCATATAACTTTCTTTTCTGTTTATAAGCTTCAGGCATTTTCCTCTTGGCTGTTTCTGTGCCATCTCTTCTTCTTCACAGTGCCTGGAGACCTGCCCCCCTCCCTCCATCACTCCTGTGCACGAGCACTAACGCCACGTGTTGCTGATTGGCTGGAACAATTTTGTGGACATGGTCCACACCACTTTCTTTGTTTTCCATTTACAGAGCCTGGGCTGTATAGGAAAACTGGATTTTTTTTATCACAACACAAAGTAGTACAACACACAAAGAACAACTTATGGCGAGACACAGCTGGCAAATAAATGTTTTTTCATGCACTGGTCAAACGAGTCAAAGAGTTTTTGGGCTACTTTGCTTCCTTAACATGTCTTCTTTCAGACTAGTGGGGAAAAAGTCCAAAAGATACATTTAGTAGCTTATTTTGTTACAGTTTGTGCATCTGTAGATTTCACCTAAAAGTTAGTATTCTAACACAACATCTCTGCCGCTGTCTCTGTCTGCACAATATGATCCCTGATACAGTTGGATCGCTCTCTCTCTGCTGCGCAATGCTGTCAGATCCAAAAATTTCCTTTGAACCCGCAACCAATCCTGAAAGTACAGAGGTGGATTTAAGCTAAGCGTGAAATCTAATTGGCTAGCGTCGATTTCTAACAATGTGATTGGTTTAGATGCGTCACGTGACACTTCTGACGGCGGCCGTGTGTTTTGTGTGTGTAATTGTGTCTGTTCAGACATACTGTTCCCCATTTATCAGTTTTGATGTGTTTGAGATGTTATATTGTGTTGTTATTAAGGATCCGATTTGATACTGGCTCTGTAAAATTGGCTCTGAATTTTACTATACTTCTCTATACAGGGAGTTTCCTCATACTGCATAAAATCTCCACTTCAGTAGCACTTACATACACCAAACTTTCCAGTCATATTCCTGAATATTTTCTGAAGGTTTTTACAGAGGGGTTTGTTCATCATTCATAGCCTGAATTATAGAACGTTTTATTCCCTAAAACAGGTCAAAAATTGTTTTTTATGCCTGTTGACAGTACTTTTTGGTTTCTGAAAAAATAAAAAGAGAAATCCAAAATCCCCTCTGTGAAAACATTAGTATAACGTGTCAACAAAATAAAACAATAACTTTGAACCTGAGTTCATCCAGTGTTCAGATTTCAGTTCTTGAAATAAATGCTAATTGACACATATTTCATCACCCATCTTGGAGTATGTTTCTTTTGTTTGCTGGATTATTACCTTTGGTCAGACCCTTGCCAGCCAATATTTTTTATGTAAGCCCTGAGGTATTTAGTGCTTAAATAAAGAATACAAACTGTATCAGCAACTCTAGTGTCTGCATCTGGGCCCACATCTGTTTTACCTATTAGGCACTTGTGAAACTCTTGCATGACATACACTAAAGTGATGAGAGGATCTTCAAACTCTTAAAAAATATAGATAAATTTTAGCTGCATTATGCAAACTGCAAATATTATATTATATAAAATCCCCAATAGAAATACACAGATTAGTGTATTGTGGCCATCAGCGCTCCCGCCTGCGTCAAACAAAACAGACACACACAGCAGTCAGCTCAGGGAATATCTATGGAGGCGTTTCAAACCAAAATCACCAGTTGAAGAGGCCCAGTCCATCCTGAGTGACAGCCGATAAGCTTGCCAGCAGCACCGGCCAGACTAGGGGAGGTAATAGACACTTAACGTCTATTAGATGCGAGAGGCGTCAATTGGTTTTATTTTTGTAGGCCAAATTTTGTATTTTTGTTTGCTTGCTGAGATCTAGATGAGGAGGTTTTGTTGAGCTGTTGTACTGAGCACTGGATGTCTGTGTATGGTGAACTTTGTGTACCTGTTAAGTGGGTGATTTATGTACATAAAATCATGGGTCCTTTTACATGCAAACAGGCATGTAAAGTATATAATAAACACAGAGTGACATTATTTATACTAAATTATGCCTAAATTAGCTAAATGTTATGATAAATTTGGCAGGTAAAAACAAATACTTGCACAGAAAGGGAAAAAAGTTAATTTCAGACCCTGGCTACACCTATGGTCACATGAACTAGAAGCTTTATTGGCCAGTTTTGGTCACCTCTCTCCCCACATCATCAGTGCTACACCGATGCAGAAGAAAATCAAACCAAACCTTAATTGAGTGTGTGACTTCATGTTGCACTTAATAATGCACTCAATAGACAAATTCATTCTCTCTGGTGGTCTGAGTAGTAAAGATCTAACAAAGAAATAGCTGGCTATGAGTTGTAGTTGAGACTGCAGCTTGGATCCAGTCGTTATTAAAAGATGCATTTGCTTACAGCAAATTAATGTCTGTTTTGTGTCAGTGGTTACATGGGAGATTATGACCACCTTTATAGTGCTGATAGGAGTTGATTACTGTGTGGAGTTGATAACTGTCATGTAGAGATTAAGCGCTGACACAGGAAAACAATGGGTCGAACCCAATCACAGACATCCGAGTGAAAACGCAGGTATAGTTCAAATATTTGATAACTAAAATGAACATGGGAACTAAAAGGCTTACAACAAGGTGAGACAAGCAAGGGTCATACCGGATAAGCAATCCAACCAAGGCAAACAAATCCAAAATCCATAATCCAGAGACAAAAAGTCCACAGAAACATGGATGATCACACCAAACACTGGAGTACTGACATTTACAAACTCACAACTGAAAAGTAGGAACACACTCACTTATGTGCCAAAAGGGAAGTGACTGATCACTGATAATCACAAATTTTATGGTCATTTTACAATGTGAATCACTGAAAAGTGGGTGATTCAGATAGTACTGTGGAGCAGCAGAGAAAGATAAAGCATTAAACTATGGACAGGATCAGAGCAGCTGGAAGTTTAGTTGTAACATTAGAGTTATCTTTTCACGCGGTGGTCTGCTTGATTAACGTCACTCTGCACTCTGATGTGGAGATGGAGCCTCTTGCATGTTGTTTTGAAGACTTTCGAATTAACAGCTTTGAGAGGAGCCGGGGGAGTCCAATATGGAGGAAGCGATCATAGCTCATTATCTGTGTGTCACCATCCGGTTATATTTCACCCTCCTGTATCAGAGTATAAACAGCTCCACATTTGCCTGTGAACTTGTTGTATGGTTAGCGACAGAGCTAAGCTATGTTCACAGTGAGCTTTATTTTTACAGTTAGTAACTCTTGTTTGAATGAAACAATGTACGGTAAGCAAAATGCCACTGGGGAGTAAATGGCACAAACTACTCAAAAGTATGTAAGAGTACAGCTGAAACTATTGATTAATCAATTAAGTCTATTGAAAATTAACTATTTTAATAATCATTTCCTGCAAAAACATTTAATGGTTCCAGCTTTATAAATGTGTTTATTTGGTGCTTTTCCTTTATAATAATTTTAATTTAATCTTAACAATTTAGAATTGTGGATTATTGGCTGGACAAAACAAGCATTGTGAAGGAGTCGCTTTGGGCTCTGGATAATTGTGATTTCTCACTATTCTATATTCAGATTTTTTATATAACAAGGAAACAAGTTACCAATGCTGACTGATGCTGCTGGAAGCACATGGGCCTGAGCTAAAGATGCACCCGCTAAAGCACAACTGTTGAATACAGGAAGTGGCCAATTGGTACAGAACGTACCAAGTTTCTGTATTAGGAGATCAGTCATAAAGGCCTGTGGCAATGTCCTAATGAAGGTCACCATGACAATACATCTGTGTGCATGTCCATTTCTTTAACAAATGACTCTATAAATGGGTATATTTAATTTGTATTGTAGTTAGTATTCTATTGTTAGAGTAGTAACAACAATAATGTACTGCAGGGGTCTTCAATTAAAATTAAAATTTCCAGTTAGAGAATATTTCACGTAGCAAAGGTCCAGAACATCAACTTGCGTTATCATTCAGTAGCCTACCATAACGTATAGCCTAGTTGTATCAACATATGTTTTTAGTCAACAAATGACTGTCAAATCAGACACTATTTCAACAATATTTAGTCAGTTTTCACATAAAACTGAAGGGATAATAAATAATAACTACTCTAATAATAAATTCTGAATTTAAGTAATCTAAAGGCTGCATTTAAAAAACGTTTTTGTAAATGTGCATCTTAAAAATAAATTGAATTTGTTACTCAATTTCAGAAAAAATCAAATAAAAACTGTAGCTTTTAGTGACTGACATTCAGTCTCAACCAGTTTTATAATTAACACTCAACACATCTTAACAAATGAACAGCTGTAATGCCTCCTCTTATCTTTCATTCCCTCTTACATAGCTACCACTTCCCTACTTGCTCTTGTTTAGAGAGAAATGTGAGCTCTAGCTAGGATTGGAGATATGACATATTCCGGTTTTGAACTGCCTGTGGGAAGAATGTACATGTGAGAATCTGTACATTCTTGGTTAAAAGTCATGTGAAGTATCTTTTTTCTTTCTTCTCCTCCCTTCCTCTGTGTATCTCACTCACGGACTCGACTCGCAATGCTCAGCCTATTAGTGACCTCTGCTGTACTGTATTCAACTTTTTTCTGCTTACTTGAGTCCACATTCCATCTTAGTTTTGCAAGCTCTTATGTGACTGCTTCGATAAACTTTTTTTTGCGAAGAATTTAATTATTTACCACCATAGTCAACATGTGTGCAACAGTTTTGCTGTATGGGAAATGTTAGTTCTACACATCACTGAGTGTGGTTTATAAATGATGTGCTATTGCCCGCTTCGAAATGCAGGCGGATTTGCTGTGTCATAGGCACTGGAGCTGAGAGTAAATTTTGTGTGGCTAGAGATAAATGAAAAGAATGATTCCTACAATATGTGCTGGCTAGCCTTCCTCAATCTCCAATTCTCTCTAGTCTGGCACACAGACACAGTCAGTGGCAAAGGCTAAGTGGATAGTTGGGTCTAATGGCCTGGTGATCCTATAAATAATAGCTACACAGTTTCCTCCCCATTGATCACACAGCCTTGGCGGACTGATACTGGGGGTTGGTGTATGTTGGCTAGAGCTGACCTAGGAGCATGCTTGGCTGCCTTTTCCTCCACATGCTTCTGGTGCATGATCTATCAAACGGGGGCCCGTACACCTCGAGAAATGACACACACAGCCTAATTGGCTGCTATGAGAGGCCCATCACTGAAGGCTAACGTGAAAGAGGGGGAAAGGACTGACTCTGGACAAGGTTTAGTAACTCCACTGCCAAATCTCTGGCCTTCAAAAGTTTTTTAGCTTCAAAAAAAGACAAAAACGTGTGGAAAAGTGTAATTTAGAGTCAAGCTATAAGAAGTTCAGGCCTGATTCATTTCAAGCACCAAAAAAAAAAAGAAAAGTAAAAACCCTTCAGATCATTACTGACTGACTTTCATTAAACTGGTTAGAAGAGTCGTTCATCAAAAGTAGCATTAGTTATTCGCAGATCTGACATCTTAATTTGCTCACACAGGTCAGGTGTCCGGGTCAGAGGCCCCAGCACAAATCTATCTGAGGTCTGCTAATTTCCATTTAGAAATCACCGGGGTTGAGGAGACAGAAGGGTAAAGGCCGCATACTCATCTTAAGTACCACAGTGTGTGTCCTTCACAGTGGGGAGAACGCAGCAGGGCATGACTGCGGGGAAGATTTCACACTGAAAGAAAGTGGAATATTAATATGATTTATCTGCTTATCTGTGTCACACATCACTGAGGAAGGACACATTAGACTTTAAAATATTAAATATTGTTACAGCCAACAAGATTCCTGTAATAAAAAACACTTAGAGGTTTAGAATGTATTTCTTGAAGTGGGGTTGTATGAGGTACTTATCAATATTCAGCATATTACCTACAGTAGATGGCAGTCGGTACACCCCCCATTTGGAGAAGCCGACAGTGTACCAGCATGGAAGTTTAGCAATATACAGGCTGGATCAGGATACATCGACACAAAAACAATCTCTGTCCACACCAGCGTTTTAGCTGTGTATCAGAATTGATCTCTGTCTATATTAAAACAGCTAAAAATGCACATCTAGTGGCCATTCAGGTACACTGGGCATGCGCCTGCTAGTATAAACCAGATTGTCTACTTCACAGTTGCAGAAGATTTGGTGAAAGAAGACAGTAGCGTATTACTACAGACGAATGAAGCATGGCAATGGTGAATAACCATTTCCTTGCATGGACTGACAATGAGGTGGAACTGTTATTGATAGTAACACCAGAGTACAAAGCAACTATGGCGGCGGAAAACAGACTGGGAGTCGCCACAAAGTAAATACGGCGACATGCACAGTACAAGTGTAAAAGTGTTCAAAATATTTACATTTTTTTAATTTAATTTTACAACAACTCTGTCAGCAGCATTGTGTTTCTGCTTTGCATTACTTATAAGACTCAATCAGGAAAATGTGAGTGTCTGCATCATCGTTTTCAAAGTCCTTCAAAATCATCGCCCATAGTTTTAAAACAAAACGGGATCAGCAGTGTTTTCTGTTTTAGTCTAGATGGCAGGCATAAGCGTAGCAAAAGGTCTACGTTTTAAAACAAAAACCTACTAGTGGGGATGGAGCCTAAAGCTGCCGGAGCTGATCACGGCCATTCCAGACAATGCTTGTGATTCTCACTTTTTGGCTTCCTGATTCTGATTGAGCGTCCCCGAAGCAACTCTCTGCTCTGCTCCACAGAGAATATGCGCCAAGTCTATCTTTGACGGAAGCCACGTCAAACTGCACAGAGCAGATGAACTGGCCAGGAAGTCAGGCAGAAAAGGCATACAGCATCTGTTCAGTTTTCAAAATAAAACAGCCTGTGCAGACTCCTGATCAACAATAAACACAATAAAAACAAAAAAAAGAAACTACTTTACAATGGTAGAAACATAAAAATCAAAGGATCAGTTGCCAAATCAACAAAGTCTGAAAAAGACAGCATAATCATGCAGACAAAATGCTTTGCTCCTGAAATACTCCCTGTGGGGTATGAAGCCATGCAGATGATGGAAAAAAACCTGGTTGTACAAAGCCGTACCTGGTAGCAGAAGCACAAAAAATTTACAACAAGTCAACAACGTCGGGGAAAATGCTCTGCTCCTGAAAAGCTTCCCGGGGGATATGAAGCTGTGCAGAAGACAGAGCAAAACCACAATGCAGCTGTGCCCCGTGGAATCCAGCTGTAGTATTGCTGTGGACAAGGGACAGCAGCTAAATCTCAGAAACACCTGAAATCTTAACATTGCGTTTACAGTTTAAAAAATGCTATCGTAAATATACCGGTTGCACAGACCTTGCTACTCACCTAAGAAGACTACATAAGTGCTGAAAGTAAAGTTCCTGGCAAGTTGAAGCTCACAGCTAAATCTCTATATCCCCCCAAACACCCAAATGATGGGAACTGTAGAAGTCAAACGATAGGAGTTAAAATCTGTTAACATTAACTTTTTCATGTTGCAGTCAATTTCCTTTACATTATTGAGACCCAGAATGTCCCATCACCATACAGACTTTGAAAGTCCTTGCACAGAGAGGGATACACACTACACACCTCGGGTGTTCAGAGTATTTTCATGTCCATAAAAAACAAAAAAACAGTGCTCGTTTCCTGCTGATTTAACAGTGATATGCGTAGGCTTTGCTTTCACCTACAGTACATCTGTTTATAAGGGAGGCAGTCTGAAAATAAAATGTTCCACTCAATATGCAATCACTGTTACATTGTTTTCTTAAGAGTGGTACATCTCAGTTATGTAGCTCACACAGTAAATGAGGCTGAAAGCCACATTTTGTTAAAAACTTGCTAACCCTAACCCTTTATTAGCTTCCCATTCCAAGCCATTTTTTTATAATTTAACCTACTGCTTGTGTAACAGTTAGTCATGGAAGGAGGTGAACAGTCTGTGCTGATGCCCGAAAAAAAAAAAGTTCACTGGAGTCAAGAGCATGGTTCGAGTTAGAAAAGGAAGACAAAGACACTTTTTATGTGCATTTAAATAAAGCTTCTTTCTGATTACTGTGCTTTCATTTTTGCACATTAAAAGCAGCATATTAACATTAAAATCCAATATTGAGAAAGACTGTAGTATTGCATTCACGTCATGGTCAGGAGCCAAGTTCCTAGTCCACATTTTTTCATTTGCAAACAGTGACTATAAGACCAATCCTGCAACTATCAATTAATGGCATGACATTTCTCCTTTTTTCATTTTGACTAATAAGCTACTTATTAAGTTTGTTGGCAGATCTTCATTGTAACATAAACAGATTCAAATGTAGACGTTCTGGCATATACTCGCTCTCAGCAATGTCCCCTTTCTTATTACTAAACTAATACGTGGAAATCCCAACGTTTCCATGTGGGGGAAATGCATATAATGTGATGCACACAACAGCTAGAATACTTCCATGTGAAAGATCCAAACTTTCTTTGGTTTGATTTTTAAATTCTGAACAGTGTATGGGATACTGTCAGAGAGGGTGGAAAAAGATTAATGTAACACCCTTAAGCATACTTAAGGGGAAATCACAAGGGAAACCTGGATGTCCAGGCGCTAATCTCACAGCTACAGCCAGAGATATAATCTTAGAAAAGTTAATTAATATTGCAAATGGAAAAACAGATGCTGGAGCACACTGATTGATTTGCAGCCTTTAAATGTGCAAACAGACCAACACTACTTTGTCTTCATCAGAGTCTAAATGGACAAAGACATGAGGCAAACAACATATACCAACCTAGAACAGGTGTACAGTTGTCAACGGGTAATTGGTTGAACAGGATTTCAAATCTCATTGTCCAAGTGCCATACCCCATGCATTAACACCACATCAGAGGCAAAAGAACACATGTGTCTTATATGTCTTAGAGCGACAGAGATGAAAATTACAGATCGTACAGTTGCTGCATCCATCAAGTGCAATAAAGTAAAGATGAAAAATTAGTTATTCTCAAAAATACACTCCAGAATATGAGCTCTCTGCTACACATTAAATATATTTACTTTGTATCTACTGTTGTTCAAAGAGGAAACAGACAGAGAGCAGCAGGCTGATATTTGGTTGCTGAATATAAGATATTGACTGACATGTAATCCACATTCAGATGTCCTCTAAAATGTGGAGTGAAAGAACTGGGACTTAACAAGCACAGTGTATGAAATGCTGTTGCTGTTCTGACTAAGCAAATGTATCTGTACAAAGAATAAAAAGGTGATGCAGCATTAAAAGCTGATAACCTTGCAGCCAGTATGATAACCTTAGCTTCCTGAATTATATGTGCTTTGGCTGTCTGCAAATTAAACAAGGGTACAGCGCAAGTGACATACAGTTATACATGGAGTACTGAGATCTGAAGCATTCATACAATCAATTATCTCAGAAGAAATATCCAACAGCTTGCAGTTGATGAACGCACACTTCTCATAATGATGGTTTAAGGAAGTTACAAGAACTTGAAAAATGAGTAGAATAGAAGGTACTGATACAGTAGGGCTTGATTATAGGATGCATCTCCTAAGAAATCATTATCATTCATTTATCATTTCTGTGACCTTGTAATAATTTATTTTCACCTTTCCAACTTTAAATCAGACAAAAGACTTGGCAGAATAAAAAAAAAGATGAGAAATAGCACAAAGATAGCACAATAGGGCAATGTATAAGTGGTAGTGGAACTCTGAAAGAGGATTATGAGCAATGTAGACCCTTTGGATGTGAAATTACAGGCTTATTCAGTTTGATAATTGCCATCAAGCATTCTGCTCTGACTAACATCTCATATTTCAAGGATCAAGGTAGTTTATTTATCATTATACAAGACAAGGCTGTATAACAAAATGAAAGTTTGTAATCCCTTCATGCCACACACAGAAATGAACACATAATTAAGTATAGAATAAAATCAGTAAAATAAAACTAAATATACTGTTGATTACAGTCTACCCAGAACATTCCACAGTGCATTTTTTTGTATTTGTGTCTGGGGCGAATGTACACCCCAGGAACGAGATGTGACCATACTATGGTTTTCATCATCACATAAAAAAGTCTGACATTTGGGAAACATTTACATTGACTCATTTGACAGAAGCTTTTATCCAAAGTGACTTACAATCGAGGAACAACATAAAAGCATTAAAGTAGAAAGAGCCATTAGCATCAATGGGATGAAAACATGTTTCAGCAACAAATAGTGCAATCAATACAAGAGAATTGTAAGGATATGACGAAAAGCACAGGGAGTGCATGTTAGAGGTGAGAGGTAAGAGGCGTCATAAGAGGTGGTGTTCTCAGAAGAGATGAGTTTTCAAGAGCTTCTTAAAGTAATAGAGGGACGCCCCTGCTCTGATGGCATGTGGTAGCTCGTCCCATGTGGTGTCAAAGATGAGAACAGGGACTGAGGTTGCTTTATGTGTAGGGATGGCAGAGCCAGAGCCGTTTGTTGGAGGAGCGCAGTGGCTGAGAAGAAACGTAAGCTTGAATTATGGAGTTTGTGTAGATGGGTGACTTTGTGAATTTTATTCAGGAGGCTATGGGTAGCCACTGGAGGTCCCTGAGTAGTGGGGTGACTTGAGTCCTTTTGGGTTGAAAACCAGCTGGAAGACCCGATAGTAGTGCATTCCAATAGTCAAGGCAAGAGATAACCATGGCCTATGCCAGAATCTGGGTGGCATACCGAGTAAAGCAGGGCCTGATTTTTCTTATGTTGTATAGAGCAAAGCGGCACAACTAAACATGACAACCAAGTTTCTCACCATGGTTGGAGTGATGGTTGAGGAGTCAATTTTTAGTTTTGTGTTATGCTGGACAGACTGCTTGTCTGGAATGACCAAGAGTTCAGTCTTAGAGGTTTACTTGAAGGTAGCAAGTCCATGTCCATGAGACAATCCGTGATCCACACAGAGATGGACAGGTCGTCTGGCGGGAACGGCAGTGTACATTTTGACTGTGTTGGAGCATTAACCATCATCGATGTAAAACCCAGTCCATCTCCACTTGCTGGAGTCTTGCCCTCTGACAGCTCCAAACACAGTCCGCCCGGTAAGTGGTGATCAGAGATGTTGATGTAGCAGGTCTCTGTAAAGATGGGGGCACAACAGTCTCTGATTTCCGTTGCTTCGCCGACATGAGCCTTTTTGTCCAGACCGGACCTTTAGGAGCAGCCTTAAGTCCAAGCTGGACCAATATGGCTCCTATCCTGGCTTTCTTTCCTCTCCTCTGAGCGATCACTGCACCCACAGCGGCGACTAGTCCAGTTGATCCCGCTAGGTGGATTCTCTCAAGGTCCGCTGCTCTTTAATCAAAAACCCCGGGTTCCTTTCCATTGACTATATTTCTGTCATAGGTAACACGTGTTTCAGCAATAGAGCCAGAAACAAAGAAACAGATCAAAAACAAAAATGTAATAAAGTTTGAAGGAGCTACCAGCTACTGCATCAAGCACTGTGTATTGTGTATTTAGGAAATGAACTGGAGTTCTACAGTCAACCTCAAATCTACATGCCAGTGGTGTTTTTCTATCTCAAATCTCTCACTGGGCCGGCCCAATCACATTTCTTACTAGACCCCACCGCCTCTGCTCTCTGTTTCTTGCGTTACATCTCATGGGCTAAGTGTTTCGTCACACCCCTAATCTGAGCCTTTAAATGGAAGGATGGTGTATTAGTGAGGTGTGTCCGACCGATTTTGATGGGCCACCTGGGCCAAAAATGCCAGGGCTGATTTTTTGTCCCAGTCCAGCCCTGCATGACAGGAAACATGAAATGTATCCTCTTCTGTCAAACTAACTTAAATAATTTCTTCATGTAAACCATCAATCTGTCTCTTAGACCCCATCTCGACTAGGCTGATTAAAGAAGTTTTACTCTTAGTCAGGCTATGTACCACAGTACTTTAAAGTAGCTGTAATTAAACCTGATCTTAAAAAGTCCACCCTTGATCCAGGGGTTTTAGCAAACTATAGACCTACATCTAACTTTCCATTTCTCTCTAAGGTCCTTGAGAAAGCAGTAGCCAAACAGCTGTGTGACTTTCTACATAGCAATAGTTTAGCACAGAGACAACTCTGGTGAAAATTACTAGTGACCTACTTGCATCAAACAAACTTGCATCTGTACTGGTTTTATTAAATCTTAGCTCTGCATATGATACCATTGACCATCATAATCTATTACAGAGACTGCGACTTTAATTGGCATTAAAGGAACCACTCTAAGCTGGTTTAAGTCCTATTTATCAGATTGATCTCAGTTTGCGCATGTTAACGCTGAATCTTCCATGCACACCAAAGTTAGTCAATGAGTTCCACAAGGATCTGTGCTGGGACCAATCCTGTTCACTTTATATATGCTTCCTTTAGGCAATATTATCAGGAAACACTCCATAAACTTTTATTCTTATGCAGATGATACTCAGTTATATCTATCGATCAAGCCAGATGAAACTCATCAGTTAGCTAAACTTCAAATGTGCCTTCAGGATGTTAAAACCTGGGTGACCCTTTTCTAATGTTAAACTCAGATAAAACTGAAGTTATTGTTCTGGGGCCCAAGCACCTCTGTGACGCATTATCTAAAGATATAGTTACTCTAGATGGCATTGCCCTGGCCTCCAACACCACTGTGAGGAATCTCGGAGTTATCTTTGATCAGGACATGTCCTTTAACTCTCAACTTAAGCAAATTATAACGACCGCCTTTTATCACCTACGTAATATTGCAAAAATCAGGAACATCCTGTCTAAAAATGATGCAGAAATAACTAGTCCATGCATTTGTTACTTCTAGGCTGGATTACTGCAATTCCTTATTATCAGGCTGCTCGAAAACTCCATTAAGACTCTTCAGCTGATCCAGAATGCTGCAGCACGTGTTCTGACAGGAACCAGGAAAAGAGATCACATTTCTCCTGTTTTAGCTTCTCTGAATTCGCTTCCTGTAAAATCCAGAATATAATTGAAAATCCTTCTGCTCACCTACAAAGTTCCAGTTTGGGTTCAGCAGGCAGACACCATCTCCACATTTAGGCTTAAGACTTTACTCTTTGATAAAGCTGAACCATCCCTTAGTTATGCTGCTATAGGCCTGGACTGCCGGGGGACTTCCCATTATGCACTGAGCTCCTCTCTCCTCCTCCTTCTCACCCTCTGTATGCAACCTCATCCCATTAATTCATTATACTAACATGACTTCTTCCCTTTCCCGTAGTCTTGTGCTTTCTCGTCCCTCTCTCTCCTCCTATCACTTCCTGCAGGTGTTTCTGGCTCTGGAGCTGTGGAGTCTGGATCTGTGGTTGCAAGTCACTGGCTACCCCGTGTTCGTGCTTGACACCCTCTGCTACAATTATTATTACTATTCCCATTGTTATTATTATTATTATTAACATTATGATTATTATTATTATAAACATAACTATAAATATCTGTACCATTATTCATTCAGTCTGTATTAACATCACCTTTACTGTCTGTACTTCTGTGTGTATATTGTGTAGGCTGCTTCCCCCCTACCCCTCCATCCCTCTCTCCCTCTTCATGGCTATCTCTCTCTCTCGCCCTTTCTCACTCTCTCTCCCTCGCCCCCAACCGGTCGAGGCAGATGGCCGCCCACCCTGAGCCATTGTTCTGCTCGAGGTTTCTGTCTCTTAAAAGGAAGTTATTCCTTGCCTGTGTTGCCTAGTGCTTGCTCTTGGTGGGAATTGTTGGATTTCTTATTTATATCAGCGTACGGTCTAGACCTGCTCTTTTATGAAAAGCGCTATGAGATAACTGTTGTTGTGATTTGGCACTATATAAATAAAATTTATTTGAATTGAACCCAGTTTGCTGTTTTGAGTACCAACAAAAATAAATCTAGAATTTAAAAAAGAGTAGAAAAACAAATCTCAAAAACTTTTCCAATATCGACAATCTCACTATCAAGAGAAGCCCGAGCATGACTGCACAGACAAAAAATAAACAAATTCACTGGTCTACATTCATCCTTATGTTTTACATCATGACCTCATTACCCAGCAGTCCATTATAGAGGAAGAGTTCAAACAAACAAGCAAGCGAGCAAACAAAAGGGCTGCTGGCAAATCGAATCGTCAGGGATTCTACAACTCTCTGTTGCAATTACCCAGCATTCAGCTGCCTCTCACACACTGCTCCGCATATCCACGGCCCCGACAAATGCTTACTGAATAGTAATACAGAATCTGGGTCAGTACCAGTTATTGATAATGCCATATGCAGTTTAAATTAGTCTGGGTGGATGCTAATCAATAGTGCACAATTGTCAGGCTATTACAGTCACCCCTGGCCCCTGCTGATTAACATCGATACAGACTTAAGTGGACCTAAAAGCAGAGGGAGAAGAGCAATGATATCTGGGGCGGGTAAACAAAACTCCCAGAGAACAAACATGGCAGGATGAGGAAGAGTCCATGTATTTATCTGTTTTACACCAGTGTTGTGCCGTTATTACAAGAATCAAGAGAGCAGACAGCTGCAGGGATGATCAGCAGGCAGCTTTCTAGGCCACGGCAGACACACAAAAGAAGTGGTGGGCTTTGTTTAGTGTTTTTATAATTTCTGTTTATTTGTTACCTTATCTGGCAAATATGGATACAAATGTAGTGACAATTGGTGCATGTCAGTGGTCAAAGCCAAAATGAAATGAGTGACACATAAAGGGAACGAGCAAAGCTTATCATGCCTGTAGCCAGTGAGTAGACAGTCAGTTATACCATCACAGAGCTAAGGGCTGTCCATGTGCCACTGAACATTTCTACAATGAATTTCACATTTATGAAAAGACAGCCAGAAGCTACTACCAACAATTTGCTGTCTCTCATTTTGGGCCATTTAAATTAAAGATTGGTTTATCCACATCACACAAAAACAGTGACTAATTTCTGGTATATATTTAGCCATGCAAATAGTTTGTCTTATTTGAGGTGCCTCCATCTCAATACAATTGAGGTGGTGATCACAACAGTGAAAAATCACATTTAAATTTCAACAGCAACATTTTCTAGAAGCGGTGTCCCTTTATAATCACCGGATATTTCTGTGATATGTTTTCACTGAAACTACTTTCAAAGGAAGAAATAGTTCCTGTGAAAATTGTTTAGTTGATTCTGTGGATTATCAAGACAGCTGCTGCTGGAAAGAGCTGTTGCTGTTAGATTTTTCAAATGTAATTTTCCAATGCTGTGAGCACCACTAATGGATTACATCCATTTTTATCACAGTGGAGGCAGACATCCAAGATAGAAGTGAAAATACCTACATGACTAGCGCAGTGCCCTATTATATGGGCTCAGGTACCACTTCCATAGATGGAATGGCATGTTCACAGAACTATATAGTTTCAAAGAAAACCACAGTAACTGGGGTGGGACATGTAAATCTGTGAAAGACAGTGATCCTAGAATTGTCCATGTTTATTCTAATGGTATATTTCTTTTTTCAGTAAGTCAGTCACGTTTAACTACCACATCTTCCACTGCACTCCCCTCAGTATGTGAAACATGGACATTTCCCCCCGTAATATGAGTAATAACCAGTCATCAAATGCCTCCAACACCTAAACGATCTTCAATATTCAGCGTGAAACCGACTCCAAAACATCCGCAGTGAACTCCTCCTGCTTCATGCTGGTGTCAACCAACAACAATGAACACAACAGCTGTGCATGCGGCTGGCATGTGTGTGCTAAACGTTTTGGCCGTCCTGTATCATCCACGTGCCACGCACAGTTGATCACTCTGAGGTCTACTACACAGGTAAAACACAGTCTGTTTAAATTGCAGCATCACAGATGCACGTGTTAAATATAAACAGCGTGTTCCTGCTGTTGATGATGAACACATCTGTTCGGGTGTGTTTTAGTGTAACAGACTGAAGGGTGATCCAAGTTTCACTCGTCTTTCACTTGTCTTTTGAAACTTATGTCACTAAACTTTTGTTGTTTTTGGTTCAAATGCATTCAGTATACTGTTTACACACCAGTATGTATTTTAATTGCTTTGTGTAGCATATCAACATCATCATCAACACCCATCTCACTGTGCAGTATGAAATGTATGGAGCCGGTGTTGATCTGCTTCTGAACTGGCATATTGGTACAATACTCCAGGAAAAAAAGGTAGCATGAAAGCGGCTACAGACAGACAGGGAGAGCGTCACACAACATCCTAGAAACTCAGGTAAACTCCCACTGCAACGTTATAGTAACATTTTTATCAACTTGAGGTTGAACTATTGCATGCTCGTTACACGATAACGTTACATTTACTGCATTTAGCCGACGTGCTAAATCAGCGTTAGCTCCCATGTCTGCTTTTCAGAAATGCTAGTAGGAGAATTTGTGTACCTGAGTATCGGTAAAATAACAATAAATCTAAATTGAACGTTACGAAGCAAAGAGTGGTAGATCCATGCTAATGTAACATTAGCTGACTGCCCTGCCTGCATCACTATGTTAGTATAAAGAAATCGCTCCACATTTGCTTTTAATGTTACATCCTTTCTTGTAGGCTAAAATCAACACTTTGACATAATACTGGTAGCACACAAGACAGTAATATAGGTCGTGTTAGTAGGTGAAGTAATGTGGAAAGTGATACAACTTTAGCAACTGCTCGGTGTTAGCCGGCGAGCTAATGTGACTCTCTCCGTGACTCCAGCCTTTCTGATGTTCACTGTTTTCACCGACATGTTGGAGTCTGTGTTGTGCTGGGAGCAGGTTGTTTTATGTTGTTGTCGCTGTAGTTGGAGAGAGGCTTGGGAGCGCCGTGACAACCTGCAATTATCACCAGGTTTCGCCCCCAGTGAAAACCCCGGAAACGCCCATTTTGATTCAGCACACACTGATTCGTTACTGGGTGACACGACAATTAAAATGTCAGTGTGTCGGACGGTCATTCACTGGGAGGGTGTACATTCTTTTAAGATGTGCATCCTTTGTGACATTTGATTTAAAAACCGTTGACAACCAGTAACCTATATCTTACTGCCAGGAGAGAGACCTGGCTGGCACCCCGAACAATAACAATTTAAACTGTGCAACCCAAACTGTCACAGCGCGAACAGGGCTACGTCCTGACCCGATAACTTCACATTAAAAGCAGAATAGTGGCTTTGGCAAGCAACAGAGAAAACAGGCGTGTGCTTAAATTCTAAGTGAGGCTGCAGCCCATTGACAATAAGAAAACAAAAATTTGTTTGAATAATGATGTAATTGAAAAACTACATATAGGCCCTTAAATACAACACACCTGGACACTGAAGTGTTCTACAATTTGATGCAGGCACCACGGCACTGCTTAGTAAATACCTGATTGCTAGCTGCTGGTGTTACTCATTTAACCAGTGCAAAAGAGAAACAGCTGTTCCGTCATGAATCACTTTGGCAAGCAGAAGCTTGACAATTGGCAGTGCCATTTATATTGTAAACATGACTAATTTCTTGATCTGTTTTCAATATTCCAAAGCTCTGCCCTTTGAGAGGTGAGCAATTTGTCATTGAGTTTTAAAAGCCAGCATTTATCTGAACTCCATATCCCAGATGACCTGGGGCACCACTATCACTGTGCAGGATTGATTATGATATGGCATCAAGTTCTACTCAGTGCCTCAGGGTTGCTGGATCCACCCATGAAGAGAAAGCTTTTGTTCTGGCCATTGAGATTGGAGACAGGGACGGTCTAGAGGGCCAAAGTGTGCAGACAGCTGATAGTGTGCACCCGAGTAAGGAGAGGAAAAAACAAAATAGCTAAAGTCATCAATAGACTAAATCTTCTGCAAAGTCCAGAGCTGATTCTACATGTTGCGTTTTTAACAATACAGTATATGAGTTTGTTTTAAACAAATGCTGACTTGACAAATGTAGTAGCTTGTACCCAACTATTATAAATAATTCTTCTCAAAAACAAATCTACATTTCCTATAAACCTGGATCATTATCGCCATAAACATCTACAGTGCAGCAAAGCTTTGTCATCTGTATCTCTGTGCTAAAGGAACAACTCCCTGCTTTTGTATCTGTGCTGCAAACCAATCCAGCTGATGTCCTGCCAAATCTGACCGCATGGCTCACAATTTAGAATTGACATGAAGTCTGCCAATCCTCAGAGTGATGCTGTTGTTTGATTATGGTAAGAAGGTCCTCTCTCAAACATATATGACAATAATTTATTACCCTCTAAAACCTCCTCATAGTACTTTTACTGTCCCTGTATGTTCTTTCCTGTCATATTTTGAAGTTGTGAGTCTTGTGTCTGTAACTTTGCTTCCTGTCTGTGTGCTCCTCTTGATTGTCTGGTCTGACTAATGTGTTTCACCTGTGTCTGGACAGTCACCTCCCTCTTATATTTAAGTCACTCTGTATCCTCTTGTCTTTCGTCTTCCATCTATGCCAAGCTTTTTAGCGCTGTTCCTTGTTTTTCTACATTTCACTGATTATGGATTTCAATTTGTTTTGCACCAGCTTCACCACTGGTGTAAGTTTGTTCACTTAATGTTTGAGTTTAAAGAGAATAAATTACGTGTATAGGAGACTGTTCGGCCTGGAAGTGTAACTGTAAAAAACAAACAAATGTGGGAACTCTTTTTGGTTCTTGACATGCAGCATTTGTTTTGTGACGAGCTGTAGCTCACACACATTCACTGCTCACTGTTGATGGCTTACTGCTAACCTGCCTCTGCTCTGATGGCCAGCACACCTGCATCACCTGAGGGTGCTGGCCATGTGCTCCTGCACATTCGCCACACACACATGCAGAGTGGCTGAGCTACTCTTACAACAGTGCCCCATGTTCGTATAGTATGTTCATTTAGCTTAATTTTGTTCTGTGTTTACTGCTGCCAAGGTGTGTGTTTTCCAACTTGTATTCATCTGAAACTAAATCTTCTTTTACCATAGATGCAGACTGGGCCCTCAAGGTTAAATACAGTATCTTGCCAAAATTAAGGATGCAGACTTTAATTTCTATTTGAAATGAAGCCACATAATGCTGACTGACAGCAGCTGGTAGATTGTATTTATCATGAGGGGTGATTCATTTTGTTTTTTGAGATACATTAAAACAGGCAGTTGCATAACTAAAACCAATTTTAGGTCAGTTGGTGTCAGTTTCAGTAAATATTAGATTATTTTGCCCAGCCCTGGTCTGTACAAACACATGCATGCTTCAAAATCATCAACATTAGCCATGTTAGAGAGCATATTAAGATCAGTAACTCAGACACCCTCATCATACCTCTGCTCATCCTAAATGTCTACTTCAGAATTGTTTTCGCATCATTAGTTACATCCTACGGCATCTAATGAAGTACACCTGACTTTGTGCTGTTCCATTTTCAGATGGAATGACGGCTGACCGCGGAGCAGCTGACAAGAAGCACTTTAAAGTTTGGCTTCATGTGACAGCTAACTTTGCTAAATGCAAAAAATGTCAAAAAAGGATTTCCTGAAAGGCAGACAACACCTCAGAAATGGCAAAGCGTTTCTTTTAGTGGAGGAGGATGCTGTGCTTTTCACACATTGCAGTCACTCACGTTCAGAAGCACACCAGAGTGTGTCTTAGTCCCACGTAAACCCTTCAGAATTTCACATTACTGATCTGTTTGTGCTGTAATGTGGCATTACTTCGAAGTAAATCTCTACTATTACATAAATTCCACAGGGACATGTTTTTGCTTGTTTGTTTGTTTTAGCTGCTACTTTGAGCTATAGCTTCCCTTTTTGATAGATAGACAGCTAGAGGTGTGTGCAGGGATGGGCAAAGTAGTTAAAGCAGCCATGCCATGTATCAAAATAAACTACTATATTTCTATATTTCAAAAATACAAAAATTACTTTTCCAACATTCCATGAAATCACTTTAAAAACCTTCTGTCGCTCCATCTGATCTACCCCTTCAGTCCACTGACTCCGTTGATTAAGCAGTTCATATATCCCTGCGATCAGATGAGGTTCGTTATAAAGGCAGGTAGCTGCAAGGGATCAATTATATTTTTCAGTGATGCTACCATGAAAACTGTGCTACAAACGATTGTTTCAGGAGTGCGGCATAGGTTACAAGCTTACACCAGCACGACTCCCACTCATCTCTTCGCTGTCTGCCTTTCTCTCACTCACGTCTCTCCTCATAGGCTACCGCCTCTCCATGCTCCCATCTCTGCCTCCAATCTAGTTCTGACTAGCAAAAGAGGGAAAAAGACTCGGAGAACTGTTAAGAATTATAGCAATTGATGCAAAAGAAAATTGATGGAAAACGTTATCACATAGACTTCTTACAGTATTTTTAAACTATAAAATACAAAACATAAAAGTACCTATATTATTATATTTTTATCAACCCTATAAAATGCAAATAAATACAAAGACGTGTGTGTGTGTGTGAAATATTCAACCCTTTAGTGCCAATGAATCATTTATTTCAAGACAGAAGCTTACTGATCCTTTTCATCATTAGTCATTGAGGGTAATTTGGTGTAGATCTTTAAAGACTTACACTTTTATGCATAGAACATTTGAAATTCAACTGACACCATTAGGAATATCTTTTCACCCACTGAGAAGCCATGGAATAGGCAGATCTTGTCCCGTGGAACCAAATAACAGCTCAGATTTACACTGTTGTTACCATGTTTCGATTTATTAACTGACATAAACATAATTATGTCAGATGTGATAACCTCCGCAGGAGTCCGCTGGCAAGGTGTTAAAGCAGCTGGATCCATCGGAATGAATGGCTGTTCAAACAACCACAAACTAAAATGAAGGTCAAAACACATGGAGTGATGCCGTGTTTTATTTATATGATTTTAAATCAATCCATATCAGACTGATCAAAGTTTTTATGCCGTCTGAAGGAGGCTCTTTAAAGACTCCTGAATGTCAACATAATACATAATACACAACTGCTCCTGTCACTGAAATGACTGTTATTAAATCCTCTCAGGCAAGGGTAAACTCCACCAACAAATTTACATTCACTGCTGCTGGATGGATTCCTTCTATCTCCACAGATGGCAGTTTTTCAAGAAGAAGCAAAAAGCAGCCTTGACAGCTTGACAACCATGAATTTTTCAATCAATCCACGGGGTTTTGAAGGTTTTCATAAGCTCAAGAGGTCGGAGAACTTCCTGAACCCACAGGGGGCCTGCAATCCTAGAAGCTTGAGTGAGTTTCCTGCTATCAGCATCAATGAAGTATTCTTTAACTTTACTGTATATATAGCAAGCCGTAGTTAAGTTGTTACAAGCATATGCATATCAAAGAAGTTGTCATTGAACAAAGTTATTTTTTTAGGAGAGAGCGGCAAATTTTACAAAGTGCAAACTATAATAAATATGAAGACGTTAAACACATAATCCAGGCTATAAGAAACACAGCTGCATAGATTTGCCACATGCAGGTAGACAGAACATCTCCAATTGTATGAATGTGTGATTCTGCAGAAAGATTGTTGATATTGCTCCCTCAGAAGTTTCTCCAGTGTTGAAACGCCTTAGCCCTTGCCTGGTCATATAACTTCATTCTCTGTTTATTCTCTTCAGACCTTTTCCTCATTTGGCTCATTCTTGGCCATCTCACCTTCTTCACAGTGCCTGGATCCAGCACGTTCCAATGTGCTGGTATATAGAATTTGCTCTGCCACTGCCTCTGTGCACGAGCACTAACGCCATCTGTTACTGACTGGCTGGAACAATGTTGTGGGGAAGGTCCACACTGTCTTTGTTTTCCACTTGCCACACAAAATGGCATTAAAAGCCACAGGCACTGATTATGTGGTCGTTCAACTCACTTTAGGAACATCTCATCAAGTAAGTACAAGGGTTTGGTGCTTTAGTCAGTCTTGTTTTAGGATGATATCGATATTCTAAGGTGCCAACTGCTCATTATGGAAATGGAAATAATATTCACCCGCATTCACACACCATTGGAACAGCCGTTGGGAGTAGTTCAGACTTCAGCATCTTGCCCAAGGATACCTTGACTTTGGGGAGCTGGCAATCGAACCACCATAATTTTGATAACTGGATGACCGCTCTACTCTATGGTTAAGTTATGGGGTAGTGCTGGCAGGCCATATTACCGCCTCAAAAATGTAGATGTCTTCCCAACGTTGAAAAAATGTATAATGTGCTGTGTGATCAGGACCATGACTTTTGACTTGTATTTACTATAGTCAGCAATAGTAACCGGAAATTAAGGGACAAAACTGGAAATGGAAACAGGAAAAGAGGCGAGCCACGTAAGGTAAACAGCCGACAATAACGACCAGACATTAAGAGACAAAAGAGTATGTGGAATAAGCAAGAAAATGGGCAGTTCACATAAGGTCTATATAAGTTTTATTTACATCTATTAAGTTTGAACACTTTTTGGACTCATTGTATCACAGCAAACATATGTTGGAGAAAATTGTGACAAAATTATAGAAGTTATACAATATGTTCAACTGTACATGTTCTCATAGGCTCAGTTAGATTTCTTTAAAAAATATGAGGCTTGAAATAGTTATCTGATATAGTGGGTTGTCAGGTAAACTGCTGCTGTCTTACTGTAGAGAAAATAGATTTTTTTATGAGGTGGTTGTGTAAGTACAGCATGCCAACTGACAGCAGCTGTAAAATAGGAAAGACAGGGAGAGGGGAACTTGTGGGTAGAGAGAGCAAAAGAGAGACATTTTACAACCTTCACTTAAAGTATTGCATTACTGATGCCCTTATTGATATGCAATACTGAGCCTCCAACATTCTCCCATCGAGACGTTTTGGTGCTGTGTGCTGTAATGGCACAGAGTGTGTTAACTCTTCCTCTCTTTGACTTAGCACTGCCAGCCACGTATTTATCTCTTGGAACCATCACCACACTCCCCACTAGGACGGCACAAATTTACTAAATATTAATATCGGCCCCTGTTACTCAGAGCATGTAGCCATGTACCATTGGATTTGGGGGAAAGTAAGATGCTAAACAAAACAGTTGTCAAACATTGATGCATGAGCTGTGTAAGGTTTTTTGTTTCCCTGCCAGTGCTAAAGATTAGGGAAGATAGAACTGATGCTTGTAAATTGTTGTTGTGTTTATGAGCTCCTGAATGGCTTTTATCATTCAGAGGCTCCCCCATGGTCATAATTGAATTGTTACCCTTTTGTCATGTGCACGGTTTATCTTGCCTGATATCAGACAGAACTGTCAACTCATTTCATTCCATTTCCATCTTCAGTCTGACATTGACTATACCCTAACTGATTTCTGTGGGGGAGGGGGGATTTGATTTTCCCTAACCAATTACTAGAGACCAACATCCTGTGCATCTATGAATCTAACGTCATTTTAAGGTGACACTGATGCGTAGCCATGCCAACATACTGACTCTGCTATCGAACAGCCTTGAAAGCAGCGTCTATAGTGCACCATTGTTGTTGTTGTTTGTCCCGCCCATGCTGCTGATTGGCTAATCGTTAGTCCCTCAATTTTTCAACTGAGAGTCATGATGTCAGACCAGAATCAGTCCACTCGGTAGAGTGGGCGGATTCATGTAGAAGTGGGAGAGCGAGGTCAGTTGGGTGGCTCGTTACGTGATAATCCAAAATGGCATGGGGTTTTGTCTCTTTGTTCAAGGCTTTGTGTTTTACATGTAGGCTGCTTTGTTAAGGGTTTACTTGCAGGCTGTAGAACCTCCACCCATTTGTGTTTGTGAGTGCAGTTCACAGCTTGTGGTTTATGTACTACAGTGCAAACGGAGATGACACTGCTGTTGTATCTCTTTCTTCTGCCCTATCCCACAGTACAGTGTTCTCTGTCCCAGCAGTTCCAGTTCAGTTAACAACCACGAAAGCATTCATGATGCTTAATGTCTGACTGTTAAACTGAACACACATAAGCACTTACACTTCACTTACAGTCACAAAGTTTCATCACTTTCACACCCCCTTATCACTGATGTTATCCCCCCCCCCCCCCCAACCAAGTCGGTGGCTGACTTCAAATGATGTACTGGAAATATGCCATCACAATATTGACATTTTGATTCAGAGAACATGATTTGACTCTGCTTAAAATCATGTCATACACCCACAGCAGACAAATCCTCTGCAGCAATCAAAAGCACATGCTGCCTGACAAATTAAAGCTTCTTGAGACGTCCTGAATAGCGCTTTGATTTCGTCTCCAAACCCACACAAGCAATTTAGCATGTGTACTGTGGGCTGAAGATCCATTCAAGTGACAGCAAAAGTAGAGGACAGCACCCCATATACAAGACAATACTAACCGATATTAACACTGTTCTGATTAGGAAATATTTAGTAGACATTTTTAAGCTGTGTTCCAGTGGCATGTATGAGTATGTAACGTCTTCATTTTGTAAAAAAAAAAGTTCATCCTGCATGATAATACCACTAGGTTGTGGAGTCAATAGACATGGTTGCCCTATAATGCCACACACAACAAAAGCGAAGGGAGTAATAAAAAATATATTCAAATGAATTGTAGATGGTGTTACAACAGCATTTCTCTGTGCTCACCTGAAAGCGCAGTTTAACACATAAACGGATGTGACACAACAACTGGTGTGAAACCTGAAGCCTCCAGTACACATACGCTGAGAATGGATCTTTTCCAATGAACAATATTTGTATGTTCTCTGAGTCTGGGGTTTTCAATGAGGGGGAGAGAGAGGAGAGGTAATATTAAAAAATTGTTAAAAAGTTATGTTAAAGTTTTTTTCCCCCACAAAAGTAATTCTATTCTTATGTACTTCTATCTGTGTGGTGCATCCAATGATGCAAAGTTATGCGATGTGTGTCACCATACTTGCCTACCCTCACAACTTTCCAGGGAGACTCCTGTTTTTCATACCCTTCTCCCGGTTTCCTGGAGTAATTACACTACACAGCGTTTGGCATTTCGGCTGCTTTCCATGGTTCTGATCAAAAGCTGCAGAGCGGTGTCTATACCTGAGGTCTGTCCGCCTGTGTGAACACGAACTTGCTTTTTGGGGCGAGGCGCACAAGAAAAATATTTGCACCGGGGCCAATCACAATTACGTTACGCTGCTGGACTGCAGGTATGGGATGTTAGGCAAAGAGAGAACATAAAGACAGAACCTGTGTCAGGGTGAGCCGTCATGCATTATTAACAGCAACCATGTTTTCTCACTAAAGTTCAAGGCTTTCTGTAATGCCCCGGCATGCTTGATCTTAGGATCCCTTTTCCATTTGTGTATGTAGATAGTGTTATTGATGCGGCTGCCTAAGCCCTTAAACACACTTTAAATCTGCAATGCAAGGGCCATAACCAATAGGAGTTTGATGTTCTGCTTCCTTAACATCATCACTATGGGATAGCAGTCACAGTGAGCTGATGAGTGCAGGCTGTCAGCTTTTATTTGATGATCTTTACAAAGCATGAACAGAACTACAGAGCCTTTTAGTCAGTGTCCCTCAGGGATTCTCCAGAGTGTTTCAGAAGGTTAATATCATATTCAATGAAGTAGTCATTTCTAATATGTAGCTGAAAAGTAACATATAATTCACTGCCCAAACTCATACAACTCACCTGGGGTGATATCCCCTTGTCATAATTAAGGGGTCAAGATTATCTTATGCTGAAAAATTAAAGAATTATAATTCTTTAATAATTAAAGAAAGATACAGTTAACATGCTTCCACCAAACTCTGTATAGAGCTTATTATACTGTAAGTCATGAGCTTCAGAATAAACTCATTATATAAACAACACAAGTCCCATTGTCACAGATCACAGCTTTCCTATTTCTATGCACTGTGCTATATTAAAATACCTGCTTCTTAAAGGTGTTATTACTGTAATTGTTATTTTGGCTGCCAATAAAAAATTTCCTCACACCTTCTGATTAGAAATTGACAAGCTGATATAGATATTGGAACTATCTGACTCATTGTATTTGGCATAGACCCTATTTTAATTAATACAGATGACATTTCCAACTCAGCTAATGTTTGTTATTTAATAGCAACATATTAAATGTGCAAGGATGACTGATGTTATCAATTCATAATCTAATATAAAAAAGATCAAAACATTAAGGGATGTGTTTGGATACAGAAAAGCAAAGGCTATTAATATGCAGCATGTACTCGCCTAAATGATGAAGCTCAGTATATACTTTCGGAATTTGACACTTCTATGGGATTATTATTATTTAATAACTAACTTACTAACTTCAAATCAATAATTTCTAGGAACAGACTGCATTTATGCTATTATGCCAGTGAAGGCACACTGTGTCAACATCAAACCAGACCAATGTCATTATCAACATCTATGTGTATTCCACAAAGGCAATTCAATTAAGCATTACTTGTAGTATTTTTATTTTAAATGTCAACTAGACTTTTCAACTTTTTGGCTTTCTGGACCAATGGTAGTTAACTGAAGATGAAGAAACCTGTAGTTATTCTTAAGGGATGAATGGAGCAAGCTTTCCCGTTTGGCAGTTAATATCTACCGCTGCTTTTATATTCTAATGCATGGATTGTGACGCACGTTCAAGAGGTAGCATTGTATAAGCAGGAGCATTAAAGAGGTCATATCATGCTCATTTTGAGGTCCTATACCAACCAAGGGCTTTACCACCCCCTTTACATACTATGATGTCATGATGGGGTCTAATCGTCAAAGAATATTCACATTTTCCATGATTGTGCACATGCCAATAAATTATTGGTTGATTGAAATAATGTCAGTTTTGGCACCAATACAGATCCAAGAGATTGGACCGGTGCATCCCTAGTCATTCCGCTTTTGTTTGTCTTATCCACAGCAGTCTGATCACAGCACCTCCAACATGCCAAGAATGAGGAGCTGCAGAAAATAAAATCATATGTGTCTGGTGTCATCTGAGACTCCTGATGACTTTTGGGGCTTCTAATAGGTACTTTATTTGAAAGACGTTTGGCATCATTGTATTTATGTCATATACTGTAATGCATATTCAGCAGTGCGTGATGCTCACAATGTCAGACTTTTTGAACGTGGAATAAGTAGTTAGTAGAGATGCAACGATTCGCAATTATCTTGGCCAATTTCTGATTTTTGAAAGGTCCTACCTGTCGATTCCGATTTTCTTTCATTCTACTAACCATAATTCAGAGCATACACAAACATTTTTCTAACTTTTCTTTAATGGAATAGTTTTTCTTTCTTTTTTTCCTCCCCATTAGCACCAGCACAAGCATTGTCTGTTCTTCCTGAGGTCCATTCAATTGTCAGTGTTTTATTATGAACACACTATTAAATAACTTTTACGTTTACCTTTTATTTAAAAACAACCTTGTACCTTGTAACTTGTTTTCTCCAAAACTACAAATTGCGAGCGTTGTCTCTTCTTCAATTATGGTGAAGAACCTCCACGCTAACAACATGGTTTGTGAGTGTGGCTGTCAGTTACTGTCTGTGTTGCGTGCATGTAAATCTGACTGGAACAGGATCAGATACGTGACAATGATCGTCTCCGGTCAACCGTCCTTGCTTATTATGCTGAAAACCAGTCCCCAGCCATCGATCGTGGCATATCTTGTTGCTGCCATCATCTATGCACTCTGCACCAGGACCAGACCTTTTCAGTGATGGAGAAAGTAATGCATATGTGGTGGCACGTGTGATGGCCCAAGCCACACTAACGGTTTGGTCCCTGACAGCATGCTGTATCAAATTATCACTTTAATTTGGTCCATGATGATCCTTTGCCCAATGTCTGAGAAGAGCCAGACAGAAGCAATAGTTTGACTACAAGAGGAGGGCATCCAGCATCCAGTCCATCTACAAACTTTCTGTGTACTGCACCTCATACTGAAAGTAACCAAGAAAACTAGTCTGACACGTGTTAAAGTAAGAATAAAAAATCTTGTAATTTATCTTGTTTTAGGAAATCATAGTAGAGATTAATTGGACAACGTATCAGGACAGCAAGCTTTTGAATATGATCATATCATGGACACATCACATAATGAGTCACTGGAGCACAGTAAAATCTGAGAGTCGTTAAAGCATTTAACATGCACAAGAATAATAAAGACTGTGTGCCTCCAGGTTTGGCACAGGCCATCACCAAAGCAGAGCCCATACACTAAAGCACAGCTCTTCTTGAAGCATTTTGCCAAGTGCATTAGCAAGCACAGCTGGTAGTGTGATGGTTGTGAGCTTGGAAGAGGAATAGATTTTCAAAATTATACAAATTACTTTATTTAGAAATATTATATGGTAGATTTAGTGCTCACATTGCCCCTGTGACTCTTTTGAGAATCATCAGCTAGCCTAAATAAAACGATTTTTCACAATTACACATGAGAATTGATGGCTTGTCTAATTTTGCAATGATTACAAGGTGTTCAGAAGTGAGTGATGGGTTAATTAAGGCTCTGGGGAAACAGGTAAACACAGTGAATCTGCTTGACACATTGCACGTTCGAAGGTAACTTCAGCTGCCCTCATCTGCAGTAATTTCACAGAGGATTGTCTCCACATGCTAATTCTACCCTTTAATACTTTTCCTTCAGTTTCATCACTCTTTTTTTAATAAGCTTGAAATTAAAACAGCACCACATGTTGGCCCATTTTACAGGAGAAATGATAAGGCCCAACAATGCAAAGAAAAACCAGTCAGGGGGTTACATCAAACAACAGCCGTATCAAAGCAGACGGTATAAAAGGCACATACTGTGGGTGTGAGGACCGAACCAGAGGTTAACAAGATGCTGATTCCATCACTCCCTGTTCCAAATAATTGTTTCATTACATTTATGTTTCCCTCTGGCTACGGAATCTTTACTTGGAGAGTATACCACCACACTCCCCAGTGAACCCCAGCACAATTTAGATACATACAAACTACAGAGACATGTCTGAACACAGGCGCCAGCCAGTGGCTTTAACTAAGATGTAAAGTAAAAGGCTGCAGAAGGCACCACCCTAAAATGATGAAACAATGGGAATCATGAGTGATCTGCTGAGGAGCCATCCCTCACACAAGGGAGGCTGTCCTTGTTTGTATTTCTAATGCTATCATTAATTGATGCCTATCATTAGAGAAACAGAAGCAGAAACTCTTTCCCGCTCTTTTAAGAAATAAAGCTTTTAAATAATTAGGTCTAATATCCAACACGAGACATTGCAGTAATTTGAGCTCCTACTTCAGCTGCTTTCAGCTTCTTCCTGTTTACATCTATATGGGATTAATATCCTGCCAGGAATCAAAACTGAAAATAAAGTTCTGAAAGGTTGAAACTAAGTGTTTGAAAACCCAAAATCCTACCAAAAAACGTTTAGCAAGATCCAAAACTAATATTTGCGGCATGCAAAATGTTAAAAAAATATATGTATATCTCTGCTAACATTATGTTGTTTTTGAGTTTTCCTTTTCAGAAAATTTTTTCAGAGTTTCAAATTTGTCAGATTTCTCCCAGTGTATTGCAAACTTTTTTTTCAGAGCTGAGTTTACAACACCCGGGCAGCGCGGTGGTGCAGTGGTTAACACTGTCGCCTCACAGCAAGAAGGTTGTGGGTTTGAACCCCAGTTGCCCCGGCCTTTCTGTGTGGAGTTTGCATGTTCTCCCCGTGTCCGCGTGGGTTCTCTCCGGGTGCTCCGGCTTCCTCCCACCATCCAAAGACATGCAGGCTAGGTTAATTGGTGTCTCTAAAATTGTCCTTAGGTGTGGATGTAAGTGGTTGTTTGTCTATGTGTGGCCCTGCAATGGACTGGCGACCTGTCCAGGATACCCAATGTAAGCTGGGATTGGCTCCAGCCCCCCTGTATGCAGGATAAGCGGTTGATGATGGATGGATGTAGTTTACAACACCCACATGGTTTGTGGCAGCGTTGTCACGCAGCTCTGCTCTGAAGTGAAAATGAAGCCTCGCAACTTAAAAAAAAGCCTGGAGGCAGGGCCTTCTGCTTTTGGCCCTGCTGAAGTACAATCCAATCACAAGTCATATTTACTGGATAGAGGGATTGACAGACTGCTCCGCCAATGACAGACGCTGACAGGATACGTGTTCAGGAAGCACGGCTCCCTGGACGGGCTGGCTGTCTCCGTCCAAGCCGTGCATGGATGTGTAAAAGAAATCTGGAACGGGTAGTAGCTCAGGGCGGTTTGTTCATCAGCGCGATGTCACCTGTGGTGTTGTGTCGGGAGATGCAGTAACTGAACCAGCGGTGAGTAAGAAATAGTATAAATAACATGTAGTTTGTTAAGCTACGAGGAGAGGAAAAGTCCGCTAGGCGCTAGGCTAATTTATGCTGTGGAACCATTTTATATACAGTCTGGGTGTAACGTGCCATATAGGCTATCAATGGAGACTATCAACCAGGCAAATCTCGACAGTAAATGTATGCTTTTGTTAAATGTGATTATTCAATTAAACCGTGTTTTATGTGTGGTAGTGGAGTCATTTTAACAGTAACAGTAACAACTGTGTTGTTGTTGTTTTTCTTTTATGGCCTAAAGCACAGAAGAAGAGGCAGCATATATATACTATTTCTTATTTTATTTTGTTTTTAATTTTGCAAGCCTGAAAATCTTAGTTTTCGATCTTGCAAAACTTTTTTTGTGTAAGTTTGTGTAAGTTTTCAGACACTTCAACCTTTCAGAACTTTAATTTCAGTTTTGATTCATGTCAGGATATTTTTTCCCATACATCTAGCCGTAGCAGGGCAGCCTCATAGGACAAAGGCATATCTACAATATTAGCCATAACCAGCTCCACTGATGGCTCAGTCCAGATGGCGACAATGCAACAAAAAACAATAACAACATGGCATAGTAGGCGGAACTGTAGGTTGTTACCACTTTTTATTTGCACTACTGAATATTTGCATTCTAACTCTCACAGACGCAGCAGGTCTTTAAGCATAAAATCAGAAAAGCAGAATATGAAAACAAAGTCTGGACAATACTTTCTGTTAACAGAAATCAGGAATGAATGTGTACTTGGTATTTATGTATAATTTAAATGGTCACATTTAAATTAAAGTCCAAGGTTTTTTCCAGAGGGTCTTTGTGCTTGTTGAAAAAAAGAGCTAGTTGGAGTCATAGCCTGATGCACCAAGCAAATGATTTATAAGCAGGTTAACAATTTTCTACAGAGAGATGGACATTAATGTGGAAAAACTTTAATACTGTAAGGATTCTGGATGTTAATTGTCCCACTTCACATTAAACATTACTAATTCTTTGCATAGTCATAAGCAGGAAAGTTTTCTTTATTCTTATCATTTATAGTAAAATGTAATTTGTTTCCCATTATATTTATCATTTTCTGTAGCTTGACATTTTAAAAACGCAATCGTTCTGTTCCAGATAATTCTGTCTGACTTGAGCATAAACGGCGATAATGCTCAACAGCAATTTGATGGTCTTGTTTTCTGAGGCTATTTTGACTTTGTGCTGTGCTCAGATTTATTTGAAGTTTTATTAACTCCTTTTTTCAACTTGAGACTGTGGCCATGTTGATAATGAGTTGAAGGCTGCTGGGAAAAAATGTGTTTGACCACAGAACTCTGCAAGTTATGAAAACAGTGATAAAACTATTTCATACCATTATAAAGCTGTTTTCACTCTCGCTTCACTTTTCATGTGCAGTCCACTGTCCACAGGCTATCAGGGTTTGTGTGGACACTTATCAGAATGTTGTCATCCAGTGAACTGGTGAAAACAGGATAATGATCTAATTATAATGATCATAATTACCATGAAAAAAGATGACAATGGATACTGTTGCATGGCTACTGTTATTCAGTGGATATCAATGTGCCAGGTGTGTTGTGAAAAGAGCCCAGGCAGATGATAACATATCAACACCACCAAAAGACATATTAGCTTTGGTGACCTTAAGTGACACTTTAATCCATAGTTTCCTGCACAGTATATTAACATGAACAATCTATTTTATTCTGGTGTGACATTTATGTGTTCTGTAACATCAAGATACCAGAAATTGAGCCAGCTAGACAACTGTCATTTCTGAATTGCAGCAAACTAAAGATTTGGCCTCCAGCTTACCATGAAAGCTGTGTTGCAGGAAAATTACTAAGGGATAAAAAAAAAAAAAAAGCAAACACAGAGTGACAAGCAGTATTTGAGGCTGCTAAAAATATATGTAGTGGGTGGGTGTGCATTACATGCATGGTACCTAGGTAAGTATAAAGCAGCACCGTGGTGTGTATTTATTAAGCACCAAAACAATGGCCAGGGTGTGACAATTAGCAGAGGTGCTCCAGCAGTGTAATACACAGCAGCTGAAACCACGATTTGCTAGTCCTAGTAAAAACCTGTGGAAGACGGCTATCAGGGATAATTTTTGTAATTTTGTGTGACCGCTCCAAAGTTTCTTTTCTATGTAAGACAGACAGGAGGTTAATGAAAAAGTCCTAATCTTTTCCCTGTATAATTGAAAGAGCGGAAGGTATCACTTCTAATAAAGTATGATAATGGAGCCCCGGACATGCAGCTGAGTCCCAGATGACCCTCTCACCACTCTGTTTTTATCATCCTCACTGTGGTTAAGGTTACAACATTTATGCACCAGAAAGAGCAGCTCAACTCTGCACTGTTATTGGCCTTTCAGCAGAGCCTGTCAGCAGCACACTGTCACTGCCTGAGAAATAAGTGACCCACCCCGACTGCACTGTGTATTACTGTCATGAACTCCCAATAAATTAAAATGTTAATACTCTTCATATGTCATCCTTCATACTTTACTTCTCTGCCTCCACCTCTTGAAATGGAGGCACCAGACTTACAATAATCAGACTTCACAAGGGTCACAAGGACACAAAGCCAAAGCCATTTTGATGAGACAAGTCAGACAGCAATGCTTGTTTTAAAGATGATTAAAGTTGATTTGTTACCTACTCTAAGTGGCAAGGCCCTGAAGATCATTGCAGATGTATATATAGTCATCAGCCTTCTAACTTTGGCAAATATAGTCCCTAAACTTGAACCCTAAACTCAGTTTACCATGTAATTGTATCATTCTCATTTTATTGTCATTGTCACCACTGAGACATCATTTTCCAGCTTGGTATGTTAACTAGATTGAGTACTGACTGACAGTTAACAGTAACAGATAGCATACAGTTATACCTTTAAGTACATCCCATTAATGTGCTAGTCATCTGCAGTAAGCGGCAAGACTGAATTTAGATGGTATCTGATATATTAAGCCTCAACTGGCGGGCGTAACTAACCAGAATAGATAACTAGATAAATTGATAACTACACTTACCAGTCACCACAAAATATGATGCCATCTGAATGTCATGATTAGAATGAAAAAAACTTCCATTTTTCCATTGGTAGGGACAATAGGATACTTGCACCACAATATGGAAAATTAAAACATATAGATATAACATGTAAATGTACATGTTATTTATTTAGCACGGTAAACTGTTCCAGTTTTCAGTGATGAATTGTCAAGTTCTTTTTCAGTTCACTTCAATCAAAATACTGCTTAAAATATGATCTAATGTCTTGATCACCCTATTTTTCATCCAAAAACATTGTTATTTGAAACTAGATTAGTTATGTATAATTCCTTTATATTATAATTCCCATAATATACTATTATAATTCCCATATTGTAATATGTCTAATATCAAATGTCATAATAATATTATGTAATTTTAATATTATATTGTAGCACTCAAAGGGTGTTGTGTTTTCACAGTTTTTTGTCCTCCTTGGATGGACAGAGACATTTTTCTGTCGAGATTCAGATTTTTTTTTCTGACTATTCCCAGCCTAACCCGGCTTCATAATGTTATTTATTTATTTATCTACAATGGCCCTTATGAAACTTCATAGTTTGTCCTACTGTACTGACCTCATGTTTATCTCCACTGTTTTCACTTGTGAGCCATCATGAATTTTGCAGGGAGAGTGCATATTCATAGTTTGACATTTAAGTTCTTAAACTGAGGCTACATTCACTCCCTTTTTTACGTTATTATGGCATACTCACAACATGCTTCAGGCATGACATATTGTTTTAAGGACATGTTGTGAGACTCAGAAATGTCTATAGATGTTCCAAGATGATTTTTATTATGAAGAAAAGTACTTCGATGTAATCTGCATTGAGGTTAAATAAACACTCTGCCTCAGTTAAATACTATATTAATTATTGTGTTTGTAGAGCAGTTATGACTTGCAGCATCTCATTTGTTCTTGTCAACCATGTACAGATCCTCAGTTGGCATATATATATATATATATATATATATATATATATATATATAGTCTGTCCACAGTGTTTTTTTCTGTTACAGTGGTAAATGTCAAATGCGGACACACTTTTTTTTGTGCCCACACAATAACAGTCTGAATAATAATCAAAATAGTGCCTCATGTCTGTGCAGGAAATTAAATCTTAAACTCATGTACCGTTCCTAGCATTATCAAAGCTAAATATACATGAAACAACCTGTAGCCTTGGATAGAATGTAATCTACATTTGTCATGGAAAAATTAGGCAGTGCATTTTTCAAACGGAAGCATAACGAAGCATAACGTTTCTCATTTATAATTATTTGATTATCTCTCTGGCTGCTTCATCACTGTTATGCACCGCTGGGCTTTTACACAGCTGCTATGGCAGAAATGCTGGAATTATGATAGGTGGTAGAAAACTAATATGCAATTATTAATAGTGCTCTAAAAATATTGTGATTCAAGAGTCCTTCAGACTTAACCAAACACCAAAGTTTGATAACAATATCAATAGCAAATTATTTCAACTGTTGTGTGGCTGATATAATATACTTTCAGTATGTATTACAGTAGTACATTTCAAATGCATTCAGACTCCTCGTGAAGAAGAAAAAGTGTGTAAAAGTATGTGAGCATTTAACCTGGGAGTTAACCTGTCCAGTGGGTACAACAGTGCTGCTATCTAAAATGCCTGTTGCCTATCTCTTTCAATAAGCACTTTAGTTAACTTTTAGTTCTTTAAATGTTGACTCAGGAAACAGAAATGTATAATTCATGTACTTTTGGTTGGAGAGCATAGAAGGATATCCCTCTATAGAGGGACAGACAGTTGACTACGTACGGAGGTGCTAAACCATTGAGATCCGTATACAGGTGAAACTCGAAAAATTAGCATATCATGCAAAAGTTCATTTATTTCAGTAATTCAACTTAAAAGGTGAAACTAATATATTATAGACTCATTACATGCAAAGTGAGATATTTTATATATGATATAATTTCGATGATTATTGCGCACAGCTTGTGAAAACATAGCAGAGGCATGTTTTGGCGGCTTTCCACCACCATCCACCTGAAAAACAACTGCTCCAGAAGGAAAGTGAAAACTCTCAAATTTAAGCTACAGTACTTTTCTGTCTTTTGTTGAGTTGGCACGGTGGATGCATTTTGGTCGCAGGTTGGATATTAACAACACAGAAATTCCGAGTTACAAATGAATGTACCAATGAAATTTGCTGCTTCAATTGTGCAGAGGAAACGGACAACAAGACTAGTTGTAAGCTAAGCTGCACACGATTTGTAGCCACGTTTGTCAGACTATTAGGAGACCATAAGTTATTTAACTTTACTGCTGGTTTCTGTTTTAAACTTGGAGAACACATGTTGAAGGTTGGAAGGTAACACAACAGTAAGTTAACTTTAACGTTAATTAGAATTTTAACACTTCTACAACAAAGAGGGGACTACAGTGCCACACCACCACTTAGCTTGCTTTTGCTCTACCTTGCAACTGTCACTGAAATTAGTGTGAAAATTTGTATTAGCAAGTCCGCTGTCTGTTGCAGAGTGCCAGACACCTTGAACATGAAACACAGATCAGTGCATAGTAGCTGTGTCTTTTTGTCATGTTTCTTGTGAGTTGTTTTAACGTTAAACACCTTAAGGTGCATGTTTGTATAACATGACGATTAATAATTTCCCTGTTGTAATGGGATTTTACTTTGGTTGTATAAAGGATTCTGACAGTGATGAGGCCTGGGCACAGATATCTGTTGGACTGCTAACAGTCATCACTGAAGATGCGCCTCTCTCCAAATCATCTCCGTCCTGACGCAGTGTCTATTGACACCTTTCTTGAAGGAGGTATTGTAATGGACAATCTCCAGAACCTACCTCAAACACTTTGCCTCTTGTTTGGGCTGTCCTATGCGCTACACTTGGACTACCCTTAAAAGAATGAAAACACATTCAACGACTGATCCTTGGCCTGGGAGAGAACAAACTCCCCACTAAACTTTTAAACTTTTTTTTTTAAACTTAATAATCAAGAGTGACATTTGGCATAAGATCTCATTTGTTTATGAAAATGGTTCCAGTTGCTATAGCTATTTTTTATTACAAAAGTAAAGCAGTTGTTGAGGATTATATGTTAAATTAAAAGTCAGGGTTGAATTTTTTCCCCACGACAAATGATATTTGTTGTCTTTCTATAAAGCAAAGGCTGGCAAATGGTACAAGAAGATTATTAAAGAACAAACGTATGCAGGCAGGCAGGCAAAAATAAGACAGTCCAACAGACTCCATTGTTCATACCCCTGGGTGTTGCTTTCACTTTTGTAGAATGTTTTTATTTTTTATGGCTGTGTAATTTAGCTACCTAAGCGTGAATGTATTGTCGTTCTGTGACAAGATATTCTGGGGTTGACGCTAATACCTTGACATTGATCATTTTAGTCTGAATATTTTGTGCGGTACAACACTAAAAGTAATGACTCACATTTTAATCACCCCTTCTCAAAACAATGACAAATGTCAAGGTAATGCATACATTTTTACCAGATTCAAAATGTTTAAAAATACACAAATTTTAAAGCTTTGATTTCAGATTTGGAAATGAAATGCTAATGGTTGAGGTTTAACCAAGGAATAAACCTGTTCCAACTACATTTGTGACTAATGTATAGTGAGTTGGCAATGCAGAGTTACCATATAGTTGAGCATTGAGGGGTGTTTGGAAATATCTGACTGATTAACAAATTCAAAGTTTTAATGAATGTTTTTATTTGAACCTAAAAACCTGTTTACCTTACCTTACCTTGATGTTTAATGACTTACTGTTGTTACTCTGAATGGGACACAGTATAAAGGATGTTTGAAGTACTTAATTTACACAAGTAACACTTACTTGGTGTTTTTAAGGCAATCGGCTTGCATGGTTTTAACAAGTAATTCAGATTGTTCTTCAAAAAACTAAAAATGAGAAATTCTAACTTGCAGGAAATGTGACCTTAGTAAGCCCAACTTTAATAATTGTGTTTGGATCACACACAAAGTAAAGTTCACATGACATGACAAGTTAGTTGTTTGAAATAGTTTAGACTACTCAGAATTACTAAATCCAGAGTACATCTAAAGCAAATTGTCAAGCACACTGCACAGTTTTTTTTAGCTACTTAAACTTAAGAGTAAGTATACTATACTAAACAGGCATTTGTTAATACAACACATATTACCTATTCCACTGTACTTGCAATCGGTCTGCATGCTTTTTTAAGTAAGTTTAACTAATAGGATTTTACAGTGTACCTCAATCCTGAATGAGTTGACTAGACGATTGAGTGGAGATTATATTAGCTTGCTGGAGGACCTAATGTTTCCCACAGTTGACCGTAGTCATGCATGAGGTCATCATGAGTAATTCAGGAACTAGGAATGTCGAGACAGATCAACAGCTCCACACGGAGCTGTGAACCAGTCTTAACTTTATTCTTCATAAATCCTTTAGTAGCTCAACAGGTGGATGAGACGGGAGGTGGTGGTTCAGAAATGGCAAGTGAATGACACTGGCTCATTTGTTGAAGTTAGTACTTAGACCAATGAAAAAGATACAGTGTTGCCTGTGATCAAATATAGTACATACAATTTGTGTGAGCGTGTGTTTATGGGCTTGTTTTACTATATTCGTGGGGTCTAAAAACCAGGATTCCAGAGTACTCGTGGGGTCTGACAGCTTGGTGGTGACCGGAATGCTGGATTCCCCAAGTTTAAAGGGGCTTGAGGGTCAAGACTCGGTTTTAGAGTTCAGGGTGGAGTTAGTTTAGGGGTAGGGTAGGGGTTAATATTAGGCATGTAGTTGTGATGGTCAGGGTCAGGGCTAGGGAATGCATTATGTCAATGACAGGTCCCCACAAAGATAGTGGGATAAGGCTGTGTGTGTGTGTGTGTGTGTGTGTGTGTGTGTGTGTGTGGCAGCACATAATATATTCAACAATCAGATAAAATGAGGAAAAGGGATGCAGGCAATCACAAATTAATGAACACCTTCAGATTTTTTTGTAAACTAGGACACACTTTGATCCCGGGTGTCAGAAAAACTATAATCATGCTCACATACTTGATGCAAATTCACATTAAAAATCTATTATTGCCATAAAGCATTCCTGCTCATTGATTTGCAGCACTGACTAAAATGACTTAATACAACCAGTTTGTTATACACATGGTAGACACAGCATGTGAAAATCCTACAGATGCACATTTCAAACAATATCATTAATTATTGGTTATTGGATTTGTTAACAATCAATAGCAAATTGATAATTGCAAAAATCACACAACAGAAAGCACACAATCTTTCAGATTCACTTTCAGCAGTGAACACAAGAAGGGGGAACATTGCTCAAAAAGGTCATGACTTCAGCTCCCCGGTTTGCACTAACTGAGCAGCTTGTTCTGAAGAAGATGGTAGTTTGGCATTAACATGACCGGCTGACTAAACAGCCACCAGAAAACAGCTGGGTGTGATTTTCTAAGTGTTGCTTTATGTTGCAGGAATCATCAACACAAAACAACTGGCTAATCGGACAGGAGAGTCAGCTGCACTCAGTACTGTCAAGGTGAGGTGTAGGGATGGGGATCGATACCTTTAAAAGGACCCGGTACCGAAATTTCTCAAAACCCAAAAATCAAGAAAGTCCAAGCTTATCGATATTGCTATCGAGACTAGTGGGTCCTATAATAAAACGTTACGTCTCGAGCATCTAATTTAAGTTGAAACGCTGGACGATGGATAAGAAAACAAATGTTTTTATTGATGGCACCGAAACGCGGTATTCAGGCTGCAGCCTCTGCGGCTCTCTGTCGGCTACATACAGACACACAGCGGCCAGCAGAGACGCCGCTCGGTCGCCGTGGAGGCGGTGAAGTTAAGTTAGCTCCCAACTACTCGATTTGCCGACAGCTACGCTCATTACTGTAAGTACGTGCAAGTAAGAAGACAATACTTCATCAATACACCTGTGCGTAGGGTAAACATGTAGAAAGGGTTAATTTAATCAACTCTGTCCTCAGTCTGTCATTCTGTATGTTTTATACAAGCACAGCTAACGTTAGAATGTTAGAAACAAGCTAAAAGAAAGCTCTGTGTCTGCCCCATACACTGGTCTCTGTAGGCACACTGTTAAAAACTCAGCTGCTCCTTTGACCAGGTAACGTTACCTGCAGGCAGTGAATAACAGGAAGAGGAGGGACTGATACAGGCTGATGTCTGAGTTTTTCTTCTTTCTAAACAGACGATGTCAAATGTCAAACTTCGTCTAAACTCTGAAGCAGTACTGTATCGAGTGAATAAAGAAAAGCCCATAGCTTTCATAGACTCTTCCACAGTTCTTAGGCTGTCAGTGTGAAGCTTAAGAGTGAATTTCATAAGAGGCACAATCCCTAAGTTTTAACTCTTCCACTTCTATTTCTAGCCTACCCTAAAGAATCCACTGTTTCACCCACCTACAGACTTCAACCTCAGGCTGCATTACATTAATAAACACCTTAGAAGAAAATGTTTCTAATTATTTTATTTTTCAGCAGACCATTTCCTGTTTCATTCTAATTTTGACATTTCATAGAATTTCTTTTTTCTGTTAGAAGCAGGTCACTTACAAAGAGTTCTTTGAAAATGGAACAATCCATAGGGTAATTCTAGAGAAATGCTACAGCGGAGAAAAGTGGATGACAGGAAAATCCCTGAACCTGATGTCAGTTTATATTTGAATACACACATGCAGAGGCCCTAAATAACTTCAAAGAGAAGACAAACACATAACGGTGACAGAATAACAATAAGTTAATTCCTCATTTAGTCAGCATCTGCTCCAACTAACAAAGCCTCTCATGAGACATCCAGCACAATAAAGCATTATTTCAACATGTCACCTGAAATGACTTCCCAAACAAAAAGAAAAACTGAGTCAGAGCCTGAACTCTTAGACTTTTAGACTCAAAGAAAATAATCCATGAATGTGTCATACAAATAATTTTTTGTCACATCCATGCCACAAATTCACCTATGGTCTTATGAGTGTACAACATTCGACAATTTGACAAAAGATGTTTGGCAAACACAAACACGGTCCCACGGAGGGATTAAGATTTACAAGAAGATTTTCAAGAAAAGTAATTAATTTTAGCTTTACAAAAAAATATTGATCATTCCAATGGCTGTTTTCAGACACGATAGTGAGCTTTTCTCTTTCAGAAAAGTTTTGGCCTCAGTGGAATGTTAATGCTGTGTGGGCTGGCCATGCCATCCATTTCACCGGGAACTCAGTACTCAAGCCAGTGATGAGATTTCCATCAGCAACAAAAAGGTGTCAAGGCAGATAATAGAGAAACTGACACAAGATTGAATATGTAACAAAATAAATAAAAAAACATAGAATGTTATAAACACTCCGTCCAAAACTAAACTGAAGCTGCCTCCTGTTGAAAAATAGCAAATATAGACAGTCTAAGACGGAGAGATACATAGATAGATAGATAGATAGATAGATAGGTGGGTGACTGTTTTACCCTTGCACAAGCAGCGTGCCCCTCTGTGCAGCGGCTTCTAAAAGCCAGACATCTCAGTTCAGGTAAAATTATCACAGATTTACTGCTATTTACGAATAACCATACCAAACCCCTGCCGACACAGCAAGGCCATTATGAGCTCTGGGCAGTATAATTCTTACTTATTTCCCCACTCACCTCTAAAGCATAAATGATCTCTAAATCTTTATTTAACATAGTAAAATAAAGCTGAATTGGTATGTCAGCTGCAGCCACCACAGACACATTATCAGTGTCAGTAGTCATCTAAGAGGCATTACTTTCAGATGGGATCCATTCATTTGTGTGTTTAAAAAGTCCCCTGACACAGTGAGCAGCAACACCAACACACAGAAGGCAAAAAATAAATGCCTTTGAAGTCATTTTGCAACCAATAATCATCATCTACTGTCTGGTATCTTTACACGCCCAAGTCTGTGATTGCAGCCATGCCTATTTGTAGAATAATCTTCAGCAGAGACTTATACTCAACAAGTATGCAGGTATTTTGTCTGGTTTTACTGAATACTAGTTGCTCCAGGCTACTCCAGCACTAGATAAAGATGTGCTCATCAGTAAAAACAGTTAGTTCACAGTTGCAAATGCACTTTTTCTGCCGTCTTTTGTACAGCTACCAGGTATCAAACCATATTGTATCCTTAGGTTAAATGTCAGGTTAGACGATACATTAGATTTAAGGCTAGGTTCACATTTTCTTTAATCGTATATACACAATACTCAATTCAATTGCAGATCAATTGCAGTATTAAACAAAGCAAAGCAGGTTCTGGATCAAAAATCACTCCACATGTTGTACTGTTCACTAGTTTTACCATATTGTATTTACTGTGCTGAGATTTGGGGACACAACTACAAAAGTTCATTACATTCACTATCTGTTCTCCAAAAAAGAGCAATAAGAATTATTCGCAACGCTGGGTATAGGGATCACACTCACTCACTATTCTTACACTCAAAATTATTAAAATTCACAGATCTTGTGAAGTATCAATCAGCCCATATACTGTTTAAAGCCAAAAATAAACTATTGCCGAGAAGTATTCAAATATTATTTAGGGAGAGAGAGGGAGGTTATAATTTAAGGGGGCACACAACTTCAAAACAAACAGGATGCGGACAACAAGGAAAAGTTTTTGCATTTCAAGCTCTGGAGTAAAGTTATAGCACAGTCTTAATGAGGATCTAAAGCAATGTCCAAAGATAAATCAGTTTAAAACCAGGTATAAAGATATGGTTTTCAATTGTTACAGGGATGAAGAATGGGGCGAAAAGAGTGTTTTTGGGGCTAGTACTTATCTTCAGTTTCATTGTGTTGTTATTATTACTTCATTTTTTTCAGAGTTGCTGAAATTTATAATTTATTCTTTACTATTGTTTTTTATTTTTATTTTTTCCTTGATTAAATAATTGATGTACATTTTGAATTGCTTTGGGGTATAACAAAGTAGATGTGTAAATATTTGGAACGCGGGTCGATTATTTGTAAGCTTTTGATTTGTGGATAGGGGGTGGGATTAAATAAGTGTTTTTATTCTTCTTCCCACTCCTTTTCGAATATGTAATGGACATTGACAAGAGTTAAAAGAGTTTTTTTTTTATTGTGTTATTCTAATCACTGTGATTTGTCTACTTGATTTCATTTTCTTGAATGTTCTTTTTACATCAATTCGAAATAAACATAAGAAAGAAAAAAAATACTTATATGCCAATACATACATTGAAACAGGTTTAGCTTGCTGTATCATTCCTCCTGTTAATACTGGCTGTTATAGATATGCCATCCTAACATGCTTGGGGACAAGGAACAAAATCCACATTCATTCTGTGTAAAAATGTATTCCAAAGTTTATCTGAAACTAATATGAGGCTTCAGCAGTCTGAGTCAATCAAATCAAGAGAATATCTTCCAAAGCTAAAGCCTTTTTGTTACCCAAACAGCTTGCTGGACTGTGGTGGAGGAATAGTAATACAAAGAGGAAATTCTGTACTAAAAAGACTGACTCTGCTGCCCTTTGTCTTTGCATTGCCTTATTTTTACATGAAAACATGGACACCCATATTAGCCATTGCACTCATGCATTTTCTTATCCATCTTCCACACCTCACAACCACTATTATTGCTAAATACATTTTAGTTTCATATTGTTAAGTTTGGGCTGCATCGCCCTTCTTTGTTGCAGCCTATGCAATGGAACTCGAGTTATTACAATGTGTACAACAAAAACTTCAAGGTCAAACAACAAGGTCAACAACAGCTGCTACATTAGCTGTCTAAGAGTCACGAAAGCTGTGTAAACTGGGACGTGAACAGTGGCACTACATGAACCAGTGTCACAGTTTACAGGACTGACATGACTGCATCAAGCAAAATCCACCTGCTTCGCGTTACACCTGCTCTGTGGCTGCCGGAGCTGATCGTGGCCATTGTAGTCAATGCGACCCAAAAGTGCCCAAGAAGCGCCTCCCTGCTCCGCAGAGAATAAACAGCAGGTCTATTTTTGACGGAAGTCGCGTCAGGCTTACAGCTCCCTCTTCATTGTGCTTTCTTTGTCTGCAACATGTGCGTTCACACCCGAACAGACGGTGCAGATCACAGAAAGAAACGCACATTCTTTCAGGCGTGCACCTGACACACACACACTCACACACACACATTCACAAAAACATATTCTCTTTATCACACACACACATCTCTCTGTCTCTTTGTTTAATAAATTTAACTTAGATTTCATCTTATGTGTTATGCTTTTATTTATCTTAAATAAAGGCTTGCAGATATACTGTACATGCTGGTTACTTTAATGTTGCATTACAGTGAATATATTGCCAACCTCTTCTATATGGAACGCCAAATCCTTCAACTTACTAGCTATTGATGGTAGTTTGGTTAAAGTTAGGGGTAGGGTTAGGGTTAATTATTAATCAGTTCTAAATTGATAGTTTAGTATATTTTATGAGACTGGAAAGGTAATTGGCTAACCATTTTCTTTGTGTGTGTTGCCTGAAGGTAGATTTTAACACGAGTTAAATTATATTATTAATTATTAAATAACAGCAGTAGTAATAATAAGAATAATAATTATTATATTATTCAATGCAACTATTGAGGCAATTTAAATCCTTATTCCCAGCCCTAGCAAGCCGTTTGCAGAGATCTTCTTATCAAGAAACTCAAACAGCAGGAGCAGATAAATTGGTGTACAGACCTTTCTGCTCTATCTATGCTGAAACTGCCCGTGCTCTATTTAGTTCAGTTTAGCATCTGGCACTCCATAGCTGTATGTAATGACTTGTATTTTTGAAAATGCATAATAATGACACCATTGCAGATGGTGCAGGTAGTTTATTATTCTTGCTCAGAACATGTTTCAATCTTAAATTAGTATTCCTGCATATTGCAGGAAAAGAAAATGATTAAAATTGTGAATCGACCTCAAAATATAACACACTATAGAAACCTGAGCCAATGTACAGTTACACAGCAGCAGTGTAAATATTTTAAGTACAGAATATACAAGACGACAGCAATATTAATAATCTGAGTAGCACATATATCTATATGCATGGTAGCACAAGAAATGTTTTTGTAATATTATTACAGAGCAGTATAGCAATGATGGGGAAGTGAGTATGTGTGGATATTACATGTGAAAAAATGTGTAAATGTGTGTGATGAGCATGTGTCAGTGTGTGTAGACAGGATGATGTTGGATGTTAGCTCTGAAAGATGCAGGTGAGGAGCACCAATGCACATTTAGCTCACGCTGTAGCATTAATACAACTTAATAAAGGCAGCACCAAAAATATGTAACAATGATGAATACGCTTCAAAGGGACCCACCAAAAACACCTTCATTAATTTGAAAGATTAACTTGATTGATTGCACTCAACTTCGGCTATCTGAAATGATCAGTGTTTATACTAAATAACAGAAGTTAACACATGAAATTCACGTAGGCTTCTTCACGGCACCACCCTTAAAAAGGGAAAACAATAGCCGATTCATTATTCAGTCTCAATTCTGGAGGTTGACACTAATACTCTTGGACAGTGACTGTAATACTTCAGGGTCTTTATCAATGAAAGTCTCGTAAAACAACTACCTGCTAAATATGCACATCAGTGAATAACTGTGACAAATGCAGTGATGAACACTTAAATGAATAAGGACTGCTGTAAACCGGAAAAATCAGTGAATGAGGTTTTGGCAAGATGTATTCATTTGTGGAAAGAGGACATGTGTACCCAGTTTCTGTTAGTCCAGCGGCTATTGTCCCTGTATTAAATGTTAACTCAAAACATCACATTCTTTTTACAGTACGTGGTTAATTAAATATAACATATCAGTGAATGTACATTTCATTTCTGCATTACAAAAAGCTCCTTGTGTGAGCCCTTGATGAAGTCCAGACCATTCTGAGGAGTGCAGGTATCGACCTTTAAAAGGGTCGTTCCAAGGTTGGTGCCATGCTCAAACTGTCGTCAAGTGGTCACTTGTTACTTAGCTTTCCATGAGTGTCCTCCCTGAGTGCTGGCAGGGCCTTTTTTCGTGACCCAGAGTTCAGGTGAACAGCGAAATCAGGAAAGGTTCATTCATTTCTCAGTGAAAGACGTAAAATTGTTCATCATCATCACCATGCTGCAATGCACGTTCATACAAGAGTGGATTTGAAGGGTTTTTCCTACTGAATTCTACAGAAGTCAATATATATTGAGAGACTGACTAAAACACTTGTTTCTGGTCTTTTCATGTAATCTGTTGACAGTAAGTAAGTAAATAAGTAATAACACCAGCCTTAAACCTTTAAACTCTGCTAAGGTTCATATCACCAAGCTGTCATATCAAGAGCTGTTAACTGAAGTGTTAAACAAGCAGAAACTAAAGGCTGTCCCTACATTTACTTCTTCCTGCCAAGTGACTTTATGCAGTATATATAATAACTGTCCACTCTTAGAAGAAAATGCAGAAGTAGCATGACTATGTACCCCTCAAACTTCTTAAGGATGAGGAAGGTGGTTTGCACGATAAAGCCTTTGTACAGCAAACATAAAGTCGGTGGCAAAAGATTTATAGAGAACCGCTGGACTGTTGTGACAGTGATAGCTCAGCTTGATCCCACGATGGAGAGTTTGCAGGCTCAAAATGTCACAATGAGCGCGTCTACGTTCATTTTCGCAGCCTTAAGAAATGGCAACTGTTTCATTGATTTTCCCAGCTTCACTAAATTGTTCTTAACTACTGGTGGGTGGTCTTTTTATGAATCTGACATCTGGAAACAGCAGTTACAAGTTTCTGAACAGCACAGATGCTAGTCAAAGCCATAGAGACATAGAGATGAATGGATTCGTCTTGGAGAGGCACTGAGAGGAGAAACATTTGCTATGTCAGACCAGCTTCAAGAGTAAAGACACCTTTAGTCATTGTAAATATTTGAGTCTAAATTATCATAGGTACATGCATTCCTCAGGGTTAGGTCTACTACACTGGAGTCTGCTGCAGCTAGATGTCCTGTACTGTTGCATTTAAGATGTCACTAATCAAATTATAGAACGTGCTGGCAATTTGTATTACTAAGGCTTATTAGCTTTACTCTATGATGCAAACTCACAGTTAAAAATGCACGTAAAATAACAATAATAATAATATGAATTTAATATATTTAGGTCCCTCAGAAGCCAAAGGCAAACGGGTTGTTCACAATAAATATAGTGAAGTCATTTGTGCGGTGGCTTGTTTTTGATTTTTGATTGCTAAATCCTGCGACCTACCAATGAATAATGAATGTACTGTACATTGCTCGGCAATCTTGTGTAACTTTGACTAGCACTAAGCAGCTAGCTTGCTCGGACCATAAACCTGCTGTTTGCAGCTCGCTCTGCAGTGAGGTGAAATCCACAGAGAGCATTTACTATGCTATATGGCCCCAAATTACTACACTTCTCAAAACTGGCAATAATACAGCATACCACACTGTTGAGCCACAACAAATTACCATGGGAGAAATTACACCGCGACAGCCCTAATTACATGTTAGATCATTTATGAACAGACGTATAAAACTCCAACAACAGAAATCCTAATAGACTCATTTGGAACCCGGCTGGGGCAGCGCTGCGTAAAAAATACTATCACCAATCACAGATATATTGTATGGAGAGTCATTGTATTTAACCATGTTTTACAGTTGAGGTCTCTGAGCAGGAATACTGTTTGTATCTGAGTAGCAGACTACTGAAATATGTCATCAGTTCAAATTCATGCTTATAAATAATTCTCATAAAATTAGGAAGCACTTACCATCTCAGCTAACCAATTTCATCAGGGAAAACCCTGTAGCTCTTTATTTTCTTAGCTTCAACCAATGCGAAACTATTTACAATCAAAGGGCTATGTGTTTTAGTCTAGTACAAAGTTTAACTAGAGATTACATTTTTAATCCAAAAACAGCTGATAATGATGAATTAAAATAACACTGAGGTAAGCACCTTTGTCTAACATATATGCTACAATCCGCCAAACACAGTCCTGCTGACGATAAATAATTCTCACTCGGGGTTCCAGATGTACACTTGGAGCTCACCTGCCTGAATTACACTTTCCAACTGATAAATGATTCCAATATCAAGAACTGCAAACTGCACCGTGGTGAAGCAAAAAAAGATTCTCTACAAAGACAGATGCCTCATACATATTCAGATCCAGGTAGAACGAGGCGAACAAGAGGTGAGATCTAAGCCTCTGGTGGATCCCAAAATATACCAACTAATAAAAGGCACTTTTGCTTAGAAAACATTTAGATCATGCATTAGAGTAGCAACGGAGCCGATGGCTGGCCTTCCTCGAAAGAATGCAAAGACACTTATTACATATCCCGAATAGTCTGTTAACATGATTTCTTTTTGTTTTTTTACACTTTCATTACAACAATCCAACTATTTATTCTGAGATTTATTCTCAAACCAAAAACATATAAGTCACTATAGAGAGATATGTTCATTACATTTTATCTTCCAAGCTTCCTCTGAATGGCATGGCCCGCTCAGTAGTCCAGCCATCAAAGCCTATATAGTTCGATTTTTGTTGACACTGTCATAGATAGTGTTAATATTTTATTCCTAAGAAAGTGTTTTTGGAGTGGCCTCATCAAAATCCTGTTCCTAGTTGAAATGATAAAGTGGTTCATGCTCAAAAACCTTCTAGTCTTAGGTTAGCTATGTTTTCAAGGATTTTTATTTGTCATTATTAGGGCTAGGACTGGTAGTCATTAGTTCAAGCCATTAGTTGACAAGTTATCACACGTTTATGATATTTGTTTAACTATTTAAATAGTTATTTTTGGGGCATCAGGAAATGATTTGAGCTCTCAGAAGGAATTTTATATGGAACTTTGTTAACACTGTGCTACATTACAGAGAAATACAAAGCTGTAGTAATGAGCTTTTAAAGTATGCAATTTACAAGCAGCCTGTTAACGACAAGCGGTAATGATTGTGAATGTGTTGGAACAACCAGCAAGGAGACTGAACATGTTGTTCATTTATTTCATCACAGTAACTTACAACAACACAAACACATTGTTGCTCAAAACACAGGAATAAATAATTTCCAAACTCAATTAGTTTTTACTACTAACTGACCAATGAAAACTTGGTCGACTAAGACTCTTCTCATTGACTATTAGGGGGCAGCCCAAGCCATTCTACAATAGGAATGCACAATGATGCCAGTTTGTAATGTTTCCAGTTAGAATGCTTTGTAGTTCTTCTCTGTAAACGTAAATTTTCCACAGGAATTTTGCCTTATTAAGTTTCCTTGTCTGCACCTTTATTTTCACCAGTCACACGCCTTTCTCCTAACCCACAGCCATTCACTGGAACTGGCTGCAGTATCTGCCATGTTCCTCTCTGCCTGCTTCCGGCTCTGTTCTCTTATAACCAGTCCAGATAACAGGGACAAAACTGATCTGACTACAAGACCCCTACAGCCAACCTCCACTGAGGTCCTCTTCCTCAGCTGCCAACTCTGTATATCCAAGCTATTCCCATAGGCCAGTAGATGGCAATAGGCGGCCCGCAGGCCAAAGCTGGCCTGCCAGCAATAATATGAGGATTACTTTCTAAGATCTAAGATTACTTTAATAGCTGCAAAAAACAAAACAAAACAAAACAAAAAAAAAGCATTATAGCGGCTGGTGCTGAAACAGATCTCAGTCATGACAGCAAAAGTTACTCACATAATCACTTTCTCTTAAGTGATTGTGCCTATAAAATAAAAGTGCAAGAATGTCTTTGCAGCAGTACTTTATGTTGTGTTTAATTGAGAGCTTTCACTTTGAAAAGAGTCTCTGGCTTGCTTGACACACCTCTGAAAAAGCCGTCAGAAAACGTGAGATCGGATTCCCCTGAATGAGAAACGCAGGATTTTCCTCTGCCTGGAGATAGGCCTGCTGGGGAAATGAAAATTAGTGTCCATAGGTTGATGCGGACCAATCGCTAGGAGGCACACAATCCTGGACATGGTTAATTGTGGACATGTAAAATGATCTCTTCATAATCAATTTGTTGAAAAGGGATAAAAATAATACTAGTAATAAGTGGGGATTGAACACACAACCATTCAAGCGGGAGCCCTATTCACTACCAACTGAGCTAATCAAACACAAAGTAAGCTATGTGACAGTTCTAATGTCTTGAAAAAAAATTTGGCCTGATGCCAGACTTATTTGCTGACCCCTGCTATAGGCCATGTCAATTCTTTTTCTATCCTTCCATGTATTGTCAGCCCCAAAAAATACACAACACACCATGTTTTTGACCACAACACAAGACCTGCTCTAAAAACAGTGGTGGCTATAGCAGCTAATATTATGCTATTTAACTTCCTGAAGTTCCTTTAACAGCTCTTGTGTTTTCTGATTTCTTTGTGAATTTTTCCATAAAACATCTGTGATTTTAAACTCAAAACTGAAATCCCGCAAGGTCAGCAGTTTTCTTATTTTTGATGAATTTTCCCATAAGAGTTAGGTGGGTGGAAAAACTCAAGTAATGAACAGTTAATGCAAAAAACAAGAAAGAGTGCAGAGTTTGCAGAAGGGACATGTTCTAACAATGATGAGAGAACAAAGATGGCCTTTTATCACAAGGTAATAAGGTACAGGACGGACATAATGCTTCCCCAGTGAGGGCATTAATGATTAGAAGCATTCTGCTGGAGTATCTAGGCCGTCAGCATCATCTTCATCAGACACTCGGTGTTAAGTTTCTGTCTCAAGGGCTTCTGTGATGTGGAAATGCCTAGATTGATTTTCTTTTGCTTGTCAACTCTTTCTTGCCACTGCCACCTTCTTGAAAGTTGCCTGACTCAAAGAAAGACCCACATGGTACTTAGATCTGAGATCCTTATTTGCACAGTATCAATAAAGATGTCCTTAACAAATTGTGTCACTCTTCACAAACTTTACTGACTTTCATGAACTTAATGAAAGTCTAGTGTTTGAGATTTGATAACATCTTTACATAAAATTTTTCACATAACAATTTGACCATTTTTATCATTCCAGTGACCCAACTTCAGATCCATCACTAATCACAAAAGGCACGGATCTGTCTGGATATGCATTCATTCCAATTCATCTCGCAGTTAACTGGTTATGTTGCAATCAAATTCAGTATGTTGTAACTCTAAGCTGCCATGACAAAAAATATCCTTTCAAAATTATGTATATCTAAAATTACTATAATTATTTCCATTTTATGTACTATAAAAAAAATCTTGCTATTGAATAGTCTAGGGTAATTGCACCTAACATTTTCTTAAGTGCAAATAACAAACATGCTTTGGAAAAAAAATATTTTCCTGGCATCTGAAACTGATTATAATAGCAGTCACAAATGGCATTCAAGAGGAGCACGGACAAAAACCACAAGACACAACATTTCAAAGCTTTTCTCAGGCTCTCTCTATCTCTGGTACACACACACGCACACACACCCTCACACACACACACACACACACTGACCGACAGGTACAGCCATCAGAGACATGCTTCTACTCCATTGACATTGACAGCTTGTCAAACTGTGAACTGGGTCTGAGAGGACACACCTTGCAATCAGCCCAGCATGCTAAAGTGTGAATCGGAATGCATTATGGGAGACAGCACTGACAGAGACACTGAGCGGGTCCCTGATCTACCCTGCAGACAATATCAATTATTAATATATCAATTTTGAATATAAAGAGCTGCATGCCACAGTGCTTCTATGAACATGTATTAGCCTGCACTTTGCATTTTACATCTGTTTCTTGTATGAAGCTCTGAATCACAGTCGCCTTTTGTGTACTGATTTAAAATATGTTTTGTTGAATATATCAAAGCTACGGAGCTGAGCAGGAATCAAGAGTGCATTTTTGGATAATTTGTGAGCAGAAACCAGTAATTTTAACCCTCAAATCTACAGCCTGTGCCGTCTAATTACAGTCAAGTTATTGAAGCATTTACAACTGAAGACACAGGTTGCCGTGGCAATCACAACATCCTGTGAGTAGCCACTAGACAACATCTGTACAACTTTGTGTGCAGTGCAGAATGAAGCTTGACTGATGTTCCACAGGTATTATTTTTACCTCTTGATCAGATGTTAAAAGGTAAATAATATTTACCATTGCTCCGGCCTTTCTGTGTGGAGTGTGCATGTTCTCCCCGTGTCTGCGTGGGTTCTCTCCGGGTGCTCCGGCTTCCTCCCACCGACATGCGGACTAGGTTAATTTGTGACCCTAAATTGTCCTTAGCTGTGAGTGTGAGTGGTTGTTTGTCTATGTGTGACCCTGCGATGGACTGGTGACCTGTCCAGGGTGTACCCCGCCTTTCGACCGATGTCAGCTGGGATTGCCCACGGACAGTCCATCAGGGAGCTCGGGATCAAACTGCCAAGCTTGCTATAAGTGGACGACACGCTCAACCTCCTGAACCACAGAGAGTGACACCTGGCACCTTGGACTTTACAATCGACAGAAAACTGATGACCTAAAGTTAGGGACCATCTCAAAAGTCTCAAAAGTACATGGAAAATGGCTGAGAGAGCTTTCAGATCTTTGGCCATAGCTTTATCATCTTTTTTTCACTTCACATCAAATCAACTTTATTTTCACCTGAACCTCCTCCCAATGCATCCAACCTCAAATGTATTAATGTATTCATTAATTTATGAACCAATTAGCTATCATGGCCAACTGATTTAACACTTCAGACCAGCTTTACTATATTCACTATTGCAACCGAGACAATAATCAGGTTAATCAATAATGAAAATAATCATTAGAGGCAGCCCTAATCCAAATCGATGCAGTTATGATGCGACAGGGTTTGAGGGCTTTGTTTACTCTTTGCAGATCAGCTTTGGCAGTTGGGTGCACTCAAACAGCTGAGCACTGCAGTTCAAAATAGTATGTCCCTTAACTCAGAAATATCAGACTGCTGTTTTTATTTTGCTTCATAGATGCCGGCTGCGCTCCATTCTGCTGCAAGAATTAGTTGATTAATGGCTAATTAATAAGTTGCTATTATGACAAGCGAGTTATTGTTTAATAACTAAGTAATTTAATAGGCAAAACTGTTCATAGTAAAGTGTTTTTCCTGTTTTTTCTTGTAAAAAGTATATCTTTCACTTTTGGATCATTAGTCAAATAAAATAAAACATTTGATGATGTCGGGGTTTGTGGAAATGTGATGGACATTCTTAATTATTTTCTGACATTTTATAAATTGTTAGTTGCCGCCTTAGATGTGGCTTACCACGGTGTGCCCTTCAGAGAATTCAGTTCAGCAAGCGGGCTGAACCTCCACATTCTCTGCAAATGGGACAGTCTACAGAGGAATCATCAACCCATCCTTGTGAACTGCCACACTTATTTGTTCTAAAATATAAAACAGGGGGAAACAGCTGTATCCTGGACACAATGGAAAGCAGCCGCCATGCCTTTACTTGTGAAACTATGTGAAACTTGAATTTTATCTTGTCTTCATTTGGAGCCAGCAATGTTTGAGATTTGTAGAAAAAGAATCAATGTTATTTTATGCTGTGCCTCACAAAAACTACAGCAGTATACCACCATTATTTTGTTTAGCAATCAGAGGACTCGCTGCATTCTGTGTCATGCTGTGGTAACCTGTTCATTGCTGTCATATTTTGACTTCAGCTGTTTTCCAACAGAAAAATGAAGATAGATATTTTTTCTGTGAAGCAGGCTGAATTAAATGCTGCACTCTAGGACTTTCTGGATTTCATTTCATACTGTATAAAAGGTATAATATGTAATTCCTGGCCACGTGCTCCAAACAAATTGAAGCAGCATTTCATCTCCTCCTCCCCATCAGCCAGGCAGCTCTCTAAGCGATTCTGCTCCTCTGCTCTTTTCTAATCACATGTAGAGCTTATCTTTACCCCATGAATTAAGCTTTTTATGGTAGTTGCAGGCATAGCTTCTTTGGCAACAATGACATTAAAAGGACCATCGTCTTGTGTGATGATGGGGGAGGGGCTTCTTCCTGTCACTCTGTTTAGACACAACTTTCAACTAAGTGGAGTAAGTCCATCTTTTAAAAAGAGATCATATTTCTGATAGTTATAGTGGATGGGCAGATTTTGATATTTCATCATCTGGGGGGAAGATCAAGTGGTAGCAGAAGACAAAAAGTAGAGGTAAGGTTGGAATGAGAGGTCGAAGAGTGAGAGACAAGCCCTCGGGGGAGCTCTACTTCTTTGTTCTCTCATGTTGGACTGAGAGCATACTGGATACTATGGTTACTCACTCCTGAGGTACAAGTGGTATTACAACACAGGACGGGCTGGAGCTAATTGGTTAGCATGCTAACTTCAGTAGATATCTCTGCAACAGACTACATGTCATTGATATGACGTCAGAATTGATACTTCTTCACATGCTAAAATTCTGGCCAAATCTTACACACTGTACCTTTAAAGGGATGGGTGGAATCACCAGGAGTGAATCCCTCTCTGAATGGAGAGCTGCTGCATCTCTGTACCTGCACCATTATATTGTGTTACACGGTAATACAGAAACTCTCAGACATGAGGGAAGAGTCTCAGAAGAAAAATAGTGGTGAGCAGGAACATCCCTGCCTTACCTCCTCCCTAAAGCTCCCTGGTGCATTAACGATGAAGAATTCCCTAATCTCTAGTACAGTAGATGTCTGCTCCCACTATAGAATCAGACATCTGAGCGCTTTAGGTAAGTGAGGTGAACCGCTGCTTCGGGGAAGATAATCTGCTTTGAATACTACCTGATTTCACTTTATCCTCAGGAAGATACCTAGCATTGCCTCTCTATTTGGTTAATAGAGCACGGGTGCCCAGGAGGAAAGAACACATTCTTGTTGTAGACTGACTTGCAGAGTAGAAACAAATCATCGACTTGAACTGCCCTAAATATAATAAGGCCCCCAGGGCATTGTATATAAATGGTATGTGTGCATGTAGTTCCACATGCTTGGCATTTGGGAACAATCAATTCAAGAAAAAAAGTACTTTATATACTCCCAGAACAGGGAGTATTACAACAGATATGAGGGAAGCAAACTGTTATTTTCACGAAAAAAAGACAAACTATTTTTTAATTATTTCGGAACAATTCATTTCAATTATTGAACAATTTTTTAAGTAAAAGCTTCAAATCAAAATATGTGGTAAGGTTTGTGAGACTGTCTGATTCCAGTAACTTATTTAGAATACTGTGTCTAATTATAGACAGAATACATTTCTTAGCATTGAGTCTTATAAATGTAATAGCGCCTGTCTAGTCTTTTCAACCACTCAAAGCACTTTTACAGCCTGGACAAGCCGGGGATTGAACGCCCAACCTTACGATTAACAGGTAAACCACTCTACCTCCTTAGCCACAGCCACCCCAATGTTCTGTGCAATGTTTATTAAACCACAACTACTGTGTTGAATGAAAACATGGTAGCATTATAGCCATAATGTACATCTTGTCCTCAGGTTGACGCTAGAGGGAAGGCCATTGGGGTCATAAAAATCAAAAGTTTGTATTTTGACCTGAGTGCCATGAAAGAAGAAAGTATGTGGAGTGTCCAGTATTCATATGGTTCTGGGGAGTCTCCATGTCCTCGCTAAATGTCATGACAATCTACTTACTAAATTTGGAGATGTTGTTTTGGCCTGGTGATGGCAGAGGAAAGGTCAGAGGTCACCTAAACATTCGGATACTTTGGGTGACCAGAAGCCTTAATAAGAAATAATAATAACAGTAATAGGAATTATTATCAATTATCGTTTACTGGACCAACACACACCTTTATAGGAGATCTTTTGATTGGAAGGTACAGATGATCTGGTTGCTTTAAAGCTACGACCTCACCGCTTTAGATGTTTTTGTTTTTGTTCTTTGTTGATTCTCTATCTAATTTATCTTATTAACATGGAAATGGTAAAAGGAGACAGGGGAACACAAACAACTTTCATCATTCATCAGAAATATATTTTTACAGTATGTCATGCCCCCTTTCGACCTGCATCACACTGAAAAAAGGGGAAAATGGGGGTTGTTCACTTTACAAATAAACAGTTTGCATACTTGACACAACTGATTTATGTTCTTTCTCTGAAAATATGTCAATCATGTAGAATTATTCTAATCTTGAGGGATGTTTAATTTGTAAGTCTCAGTCATGTTAAGAGCAAAGAAAGTTGTTATGTTTTGTCTGGAAACTCTGCCCACTGGGAGCAGCTCTTTGAATGAAAACTTCACCGAGGGCGCCATCTTTTCGATTCGGTCGGTTGAATTCATCAGTCTGGACAGCTCTTCACACAGTAAAGGTAATACAATTTTGTCATATGTTGTCAGAAACAGATGTAGTCATGTTAGGTGCATCATTTTGACTGTGTTGAGGTTTTTATCTGCCAGTAACATCGAGCAACACAAATTAGTCAATGTCAAAGTCAAAGTTAGCTAACGTTATCACTCGTTAGAGTTAGCTTTGCTTTACAAGGTAAAGGTAATTAAATCTTGTCAAATGTCTGTCTGCATTATAGATATTCCTGTTAGACGCATTATGTTCACTGAGCCGAGGTTTTTAAGGACTAAGTTAGCAAAAACGAGGAACATGAATAGTTAATGGTAATGCTAAGGTTAGCTAACGTTGCTACTTGTAATAATTCTTTACATTTTCTGTTGGAATTAAAGCTTGGATGTGCTGCCTGAGATTAAAATTGGCAAGAAAATTATCTCAAATCAAGTTTATTGATTTAAAATGTTTTATTTTGTTAAATATTGTGATGGATAAAGGATGAATGCTGAGTGTTATTCAAATACCTTTATCATTTTAATATTAAACTTGGATATGCTGTGTCACAAACAGGATGCTTCACCAGCTAGTAGAAATAATATGTATATATCTTTTTCTGGATAGGTATTTGGTGTTCCTCCAGTTGAGATCTCCGCTTCGTACCTTAGGCAATGCAGTAAATGGTGAGTAATATACAAATGTTTTTGTTTTATTTGACATCAGTGTTTCCCATACGTTCATTTATTTGTAGCGGCCCTCCACAATGTCAATGCTTCGATTTTTTTTTCTAGGCCTATTTAAAATTGTATTTGATTGCAGAGCGCCATAGCGCATTTGCACAGCACATCCTCTTGCTCATCCCTCTCTCTCACTCACCTGTCCCTCTCTTTCTGGCTCTCTCTCCCTCTCCCTCATGAACACAGCTGCACAAATCTGTCCAACACAACGCTGTCAATGTTGGAGACCCAGCTTTAAAAAAAAGTTATTAGCAAGCATGTAAAGAGCCTAGCTAATAAGGAGAGCTATGTTTATGTTAGAATGCAGCTGGATTTTCGAGGCTAGCACCCTGTATATAGCTGATAGTGAACATCGACTGCACTCACTGCAGTCATTCTGTGGGAAACACTGGACATGAAGATCCTTGGTATTTTCTTGCTGCAATCTTAGGTAAAATCTAATGCAGTCTAATACAGTCCTGTAATAAATCCTGCTGCCATGAAGGTTATAAGGTGCAGTATTTGTTGTCACAGACCACAAAATCTACTGAGTCTGCCTGTAGGTTTGTTTTGCATTTATGCAGCATTTTGGTTATGTTTGGTAATGAAGGTACTAAAGAAATGTTGTATATGATGAAATCTTTAAGGACTCTCAACTCCATGACTTGTTCTGCTTATTCAACAACTCTGTGTTTCTCTTCAAAATGTTAAAATGTGTCACCAAATATACCCAAGTAAGGTCTGAGAAATATTAGACTAACTGATAATGACAGAATTGTTAGTTGCTGACCTCTTGATAGACACAGTATAATTCAAATTCATAAACATTCACAGACAGATCCCGTGTAGTTACATAAAATACATTGACCTTTTTATACAAAACATTAGAGTATTGCTTTGGTACTGGCTACATTTCCTAATGCCAAGCTGTTTACATGTCAAAGTTCATGAATGCTAATATAGACTAGGTATATTGTGCAACTGCATTTTTAGGGAAAATCTTAAATGGCTAAAAGTGATTTAAAAAACAACAACAACACAGGACTTGAGTAACTGGAGACTCTTAATATATATTAAAAAAAAAAACTCCAAACAGGAGCAAAACTTATTATTATCCATATTATCATAAACTTATTATAGCAATCTGTTCACTTCACACAAGACCTGGTACCCTTTTGCTGCTAAGGTAAATAGAGGCCCAGGCCACAATTTGAAGAATCAGTTATCAGTTCACGCAGATACTTAGTATGATGGTTTCTGTGCATAATAGGCTTGAGGTTTTATTTTTTTATTTCCTCTCATATGGCTTCTTTTGACCTGAACCAAGGAGCCATTGAGGAGACCATGGTGGGAATATGTGAGATGCCACTGATGGACCAGAGGACATTGGGATTGTCCTGGAAGGCCAGGTGGTACTGCATGATCTGGACAGCGTTGCCTTAGCTGCTGCCATGTTGTTTGGACTAATGTATGCCTTGAACCTCAACTACCCTCCTGAACTTATGTACTCTTTCAAAGTGCTCCAGAAAGTTGTGACGGAGCTGGACAACAACACGCTGTCAAAGAATGTCCAGGGACTCAAAAACAAACTAGAAGTGAGCTGTTGCCATTTTAGGCAACCTGGATACAACAGTACCCTTTCTTCTTGGAACATGGACCATTGCTGCTTTTTTATTGGACTGGACTTTTGACACTTATGCAACTCACTTGCGCTGACTTTATGTATGTATTTGTTTACTGCAAGTGTAGTGTATTTGTTTCAGCAGATTATTTCTCTCAGGGCCATGTGTGGCAAAATGTATCTCTTTCATTTTATGTCAGCTTTGTCAGATGTGGGAGAGATCCCAGCTTTCCCTATTTTAAAATGTAGAGGTGATTTTGTTTTGTTTTTCGTAACTGAAATATAGAAGTGGTGGGAAAGCAATTACTCCTTAATTCTATTAATCTTTAATTCCAGAACTCTTGCAGTTAAAGGAGCACAATAACTTTCCAAGCACTGGATTTACATTTACCAGCGTGTAATGATTTCATTACATTTGTCTTTTTTGTTGTTAAGAGGTTGTAATTGTAGTGGATGTATTTTGTACTTATTTGCATAATTTTGCAAGACATTTCTGCATTAATCTGGCTGTAGTATAATTCCCTATTGATGCTGGTTTGATTTCATTCAGAAGGTTTTTAATGACCAAATGTGTTGCCTCAGGTTGTAGTAGAATGTTTACAATGCACTCTTGATAACTTGGCTACCAAGTGTCTATGTAAGGAAAAAGGTGCTTTGTTTTAATGTGAGAACAGTTTGTATATGTATCCCTTTATTTGTGAATACATTGCATTGAACCGATTGAAATACTGTTAGTAACTCTATTTTTTGACAATACAGTTTCAAAAGAAATGTTTCTGTGTATGCCTTATTTGTTCTAAAAATGTTACAGGAGTAAAACTTTAGGTAAGATTAAAAAGAAATCAGTGTACATAAATACTTTTAGCATGTAGAATTTATGCAGAATCTATATGAGACTAACTTTAGCAGGTTAGGTTGATTTAACAGAACAACATTGCATGTATTTTACATAAAAATCTCATGTTGCTTTAATAAGTGATAATTAAATACACTAAACATTAAAGGAAAAAGTTAAATTAACACAAACAAATGGTGTTGGGTATTTACAGAATAATTTAATATATTTAACATTAAAAAAAAACTTTGAATGAACATAATCAAATCATGTTGGTTTTACATGTAAGAATTCAGTATATTAAACTGAAATGAATCATTTGGAATAAATATTTATATAATATGTGCAACCGATATACATATTATTTTTATGTAAGTTCAACAGACACGATGCTGCTGACCGGGTTTTTGACATCATATTTTTATTAAAATATTCTGTACCATGCAAATAACACTCATCTACCTACACTTGTACTGTGCGTACAGCTCATTATTGATCCATGCAACAAAAAAAAACTGGTCTGATGCTTAGTCTATATTTATTTTTCTTTCGCCAAATCTTCTGTAACTACGGAATAGACCATCTGCTTCATGTTTACACTGGCACACGCATCCCCCAGTGCACCTGAATGGGTCCTAGCTGTTGTTTTGATGTAGATGTTTGGAGATCAACTCGAGTAGTGTGGATGGGGCCTAACAGAAAGACAGACATCTACATCTTTAGCTATTACCACTAGAAGTGTAAAACATTTCTCTGATAGGGGTAAATCCCCCACAACCATGTTTTCCAGCCGTCTTCCCACACCTGAATAAGTATGCTATAGTACACTGAGTGTATTACATGTCCATGCACCCATGGTTAAATTGCCTGTCAAATAAATCTTGCTGTTTTATGATGGTAAATAACCCTCGGTACCTGTTGTTGACCTCCCCCCCCACAACACACACACACGCCTATCCATTCTTCACACTACCCGTAACCCTCAGCAGAGTACAGTGAGTTCATCACATCCAATTTCTCCATTGACCTCTGTGGTAAAATTAAAAAGCAAGTCCTCACCCAGAAAGGACACTCACTTAAACCGTATGAAAGGACACCACACGGAGCTCTGAGAGAGTGAGTATGAAGGGGCACGCTTATGTTTTTCAAAATGATTCTTATCATACAGTATCATTTAACTTCACAATAGATTTTAAGGAAAATGTCGAGGTTAGCTACCAGTACACTATAATTTTGCCAAAATATCTAGTATAATTCAGTCACCAAATATAGTTATTGTAGATATTTCAACCCCACCCTGTAATAGTAACACTAAACCTGAGTCCTACCTCTAAAATAACTGTCACTGAACCGAATCTTAATCACAAACTTTAACTGAACACTTGGAGATGTGAGGACATGCAAAATGCTGTTACTCTGTTAGGTTTCCTCACGTATCTTTTTGAGGATATTTTTCTACACAACCACCAGGGTGTGAACTACGGGGGAGCCAAGGGGAGCTTAGCTCCACTTAATAAGATATCAACTCCCCTAAAAGCATGATTTGTGATATTTTGGGGGTCTCTAAAATATTGACAGCATGCTTTACATTAATCTCAGTATTTCTCTATCATCATGGATCATGCAGACCGTCAGACTTCATCCAGCCAGAGGGAACTATCACCTGACCGTCTGCAGCGGGCCAGTCCCTCCACAATCTCCTGTCCCTGGTCTGCCTCACTCCTTCTCCGGTACAGATTGTGTCACTAGTACAGCTGACGTGCCGTGAATGGTTCGTGATTGTTCCCTCTGGCTGGATGAATATTACCCATGATCCATGCACTACCGCAGCGCCATGCAACTTTCTAAATTCTTCCCTCTCACGGAGAAAAAGAAAGGTCAGGTCGCCAACACAGCCGCAGATGTGTGAACTGTAATTGTAGCAAAATGGCTACAAATGATAATAAAAATTATTATAATTGTAATAATAATAAGACAAAGATGCCTGATACTTTCACAGTCGGCCCCAGGCCTACATGCTTGCGGCTATTATTGATTCAGCAGTAAGAATCACTGTCCCCCCGCCCCCCGTCCAGGGAAAAATGAACTGACTCCCCCAAAAGCTATGGTACAGTTCGCACACTGACAAGCACAGAGATATAACCCCCCCCACCACCACCATACACATACACACACACACACACAAATCACACACACACAGAGACAGGCAGTTTGTGATCAGCCATGAAGGGTGTGTTGGAGCTTTAGCCCAGAGCCCTGCCTGTTCTAACTCCACTCTGCCGGTCTCTCCACTTTGAAGTGTAAAGCCAGTAAAAACTTATTTTAGCCAGAGGAGAGGATTCTTGGGCACAATTATGACTGAAAACTAAATAACGCTGTTTGTTTTCCTTTTAAATACCAGCTGCCGTTTGAGTGAAAGCGGAGGTACGGTATTCACTTAATGAATTGGATGTGCTCATTCGTTCATTATTTGTCACCGATCGTTCATGGAAAGGAGATGCCAGATGCTGCAGCTAGAGTGTATGTTTACTACTAATACTACCGTTTATCTTTCATCATTTTGGCATCAAACCCTGGCTTATGCAAGAGAAGTGAAGTTTTTAACACACTTGAACACTTTATTAGGTACACCTGTACAATTGCTTGTTAACACAAATAGCTAATCAGCCAATCACATGGCAGCAACTCAATGCATTTAGGCATGTAGACGTGGTCAAGACAACTTTCTGAAGTTCAAACCGAGCATCAGAATGGGGAAGAAAGGGGACCACACTGAGTGCCACTCCTGTCAGCTAAGAACAGGAAACTGAGGCTACAATTCACACAGGCTCACCAAACCAAAAAGATTGGAAAAACGTGGCCTGGTCTGATGACTCTTGATTTCAGCTGTGACATTCAGATGGTAGGGTCAGAATTTGGTGTAAACAGCATGAAAGCATGGATCCATCCTGCCTTGTATCAACGGTGGTGCTGTAATGGTGTGGGGGAAATTTTCTTGACACACTTTGGGCCCCACTGAGCATCGAGCATAAACACAACAGCCTACCTGAGTATTGTTGCTGACCATGTCCATCCCTTTATGACCACAGTCACTCACTCTTCACAGTAACACACTCTTCTGATGGCTTCTTCCAGCAGGATAATGCACCATGTCACAAAGCTCAAATCATCTCAACCTGGTTTCTTTAACATGACAATGAGTTCACTGTACTCCAAAGGCCTCCACAGTCACCAGATCTCAATCCAATAAAGCCCCTGTGGGATGTGGTGGAACTGATGATTCTCATCATGGATCTGCAGCTGACAAATCTGCAGCAACTACGTGATGTTATCATGTCAATATGGACCAAAGTCTCTGAGGAATGTTTCCAACACCTTGTTGAAAGTATGCCACAAAGAATTAAGGCAGTTCTGAAGGCAAAAGGGGGTCCAACCCGGTACTAGCAAGGTGTACCTAATAAAGTGGCAGTGAGTGTAGTATAATTGCAGCATAAGGTGGCCCTATATGTAGGCCCTAACATGTAGGCCCTAACATGTAGTGAATACATATTGAAGCAGCAGCAATTTAATTAACATTCTCCACAATTAACATAAAGTCCCCTCAGTAAGGCAAACTCCTCTTTAACAGGATATGCAGTCTTTATAGGTTTGAACCAAGGATGAAAACTTAGACTAGTCATGCAGAGCTATTTAATGTTTGGAAAATCAACCTAAAAGGCAACACCTGGGCAACAAGAAACATCTGTCAATCACATGTTCCAATAGTTTTGCTCACTTGAAAAATGGGTGGGTTCAAACAAAGGGTGGTAGGTCCTGAGTTGTTTAACACATCTAGATGTGAACCACCAGGAAATGAGAGCTCAAATTCTGAACTCTTGTCTCATACTCATCTTTTGATCTTAAACCCAAATGTGAACGACAAAAACAAGGAATTTGCCTTACCGTTCCAATATTTTTGGAGGGGACTGTATAGTTAAATTTAGCTCAGTTTTACACTAAGCCATGTTTCTTGTTTACTGCATGCTTGGATGCATTCAGTTCCATATGCATTTCAGCCAGCTGTTTTCTCCCGTGGAGCTTGTGCTTCTTCAGCCATGGACGTTCCCGCATGGAGACTCGGGATGAGTCAGTTGTTTCTCAAAGAGTTCTTTACATCTCGGACACCCACTTGGCTGGGCGTGCTGGAACAGTGTCGGTTACTTGGTAGTTTGGTAAACTCAAAGTTTGTTACAGTTTATGACAGTCAGACTGAGCTCCGGACCAAGGTCCCAAAGGCGGTTGGCAGAGCTTTTTGTAAAAAATAAAATCCTACTGAAAATGGATTTCAGTATAACACAGTTCAGTGTTTCCCACAAAATGACAGTGTAACTGCAGCAGCGGGCACAGAGGTATATTTTATTTGAAAATATTTGAGAGAATACATAACTTGTTCCTATTTCTGTCACACAACTACACCTGTTCCTCACTGCACACTGGCTTAGCAAGTCTGTGTGGAAAAAACAGCTTATTTTGGCCTTACAGGTATTACAAATTTTGAGCTTTATCTCTTCTCCAGTCACGTTGAAGAACTTCTTTGCAGATGACATGTTTTAGAGTGTGCGTGGGTGAGTGTGTGTGACAATAGTCAGTTATTGTCTGTGCCGCTGTGCGCATGACATGAACCATCGTGTGGCACATCATGCCTGTAAATGTGACCGGCACAGGATCAGATATGTGAGACGGATAGGCCTCTTATCTCGGTCTCTCTCCTCCTCTCCTTCTCCTTGCCTGTGTGTCCAAGTGCTTGCTTATGGTGGGAATTGTTGGTAAATCTTATTACAAAAAGTACGGTCTAGACCTGCTCTGTATGAAAAGTGCAATGAGATAACTTGTGTTACGAATTGGCACTATATAAATATAGTTGAATTGAACTTGGATATTGCTAAAATCAAACCCAAAGTGACTAATGTGTTTGATAAAATTAACTCAACCTGTATCTCAATTCAGCACAATCCACACAGCTGTAATAAATCCCTGCACATGTTTATGTTCATTACCTTCTTTTAATTTTTGGCCACGCTAGCAGCATGGCTCGAGGGGTGGCAATGTTTGTGTGTCGGCCAACCAGTCCTCTTTGGTCCAGAATAAAATATCTTTATAACTGGACTCTGACATTGGTGGTCCAATCAAAATTGGGTTTGCAGTTGTAGTCACATGTGAAATGTCTCGACAACTATTGGATAGATTGCTCTGAAATTTTGTTTCACCATCCATGCCCTTCTCAGGATGAATTATAATAACTTGGTGGTTTTGTTAGCATGCTAACAAATTAAACTAAGATGGTGAGCATGGTAAACATATACCTGATAGCACTGGCATGTCAATATACAGTATATGCACACTGACACCTGAGTTTCAGTACTGATACAAAATCCTCCAAACTTCTCAAATGTGCCAGTTTAATCTTTCAGCTTTCAATACCCAATGCTATTGACACGCTTCAGATGACATTGAAAATATATTTAGGTTTGATATCCAGCCCTATTTCTGAAATGTATATCAAATTTAAAATATCAGTGGGGGATAATGGATTTAAATTGATTTCACCTCATCCCTGATGAAGTCATATGTTCAGTGTAGTACTTTATCTGTAGTGGTATCAAAGCACAACCTGCAGCCAGTTTGTGTTCTAAAACCTTAGTTTTCAAAGTGTATTAGGACAGCAACTGAGGATTATATGGTCCAAAGAATCTCCCTAAAAGGAAAAGGTTAGGTCTTGAAAGCTTAGTTTGTCCCACCAACAGTATAAAAGCCAAATATATTCAATTTACTATCCCATAAGACAAAGAAAAGCCAAAAAACATCTTTATTGACAAGCTGAAACAAAGGAATGTTTGGTATTTTTGCAAAATATTATTTGATTATTATAATAGATGACGAATCATTTTCTGTCAATGAAGCAGCGTTTCATCTATAAACCTCTGAACTGTATATTCAGTTTCTTTGTTTAATTCCATGTTTTTTAAGACCTAATTGTCCTACATGTTTAAAGTATTACTTTTCTTTGTTTCTTTGGTTTAATTAAAATGGATTGTGTTCCAGTGTTTTCAGACTATTGCTCAAAGTCTATTCTACCTTGCCAAAACTTTTTGTTTGCCCGTACTTCATGATTCATACCTTTGCACATTTTATAACCTCTGTCGGAGCTCTATATTTTGCACTGTGCCTGTGTCTGGTCTGCCAAAGCAATGGTGAGCTATATCCATAACTAATCCTTGTCTTGGTAAACAGCGCATGTGTGTGCGTCTGTGTGTGTACGCATGAGCATGGTGCCCTGCAGTATTCATATCTTGGCGCTAAAGGGGAGGTGGAGCTGAGAATCTTTTAAGCACATAATCCTGAGCTCTCCACCTCTCTCCCACCATCTCCTCTACCCAGACAGGACTGAAGCCCTCCTTAAGTCGACGAGACGCTGCAGCAAAGCTCTGCTCGTGTTCCCCATGGGTCTCTTTATTGTAATCAAAATGAGTATTACTTTAACTATGCTGGTGGCACAGTCATAGGTGTTGCAAGCAAAATGCTTGATTTCAAATAATAAATACAACACTTGGACCTAAATACTGATATGAATACAAAAACTCAAAAATATAAAAATATTTTATTAATGTTATTATTGTTTAGTTAACTTACTGTATGTTTTAGAAATACTTCTCAGCTGAGTGACATTGGGATCCCTCTCCCAAGACGGATAGAAGAATAATAATGAGTTCAGTTTTAATAATTTGTCCAATTATTTCAAAGTTAACTGGTTTATTTTTACTATCTCTTAATGTACTTCAAATTGAAAACTTTTAGGCTCCATACAGGGGCATACTTTGTTTCACAATGGCTGAAATAACTTGAACATGACAACAGTAACTATCTTTTATGTGGAACCGTTTATTTGCAGGACAATTGAAATTTTGAGCGTGAATTGACTAAAACATCAGCTTCAGCTTGGTTATTTGGGCAACAGCCGTATCAGGAGATTATTAACTTTACAGAATTGGTACCAAAAAGCTTCAAATTGCTGGGGTTAGGGCTATAAAAATCCATTTGCGCAATCCAACCTGCCCAGTACTCATTTCAAAATTCCTGGATAGCCGAAAAATGAATGTTCACACAAGGGCACTTGTCCAATCAGCCACACTTCATCACAGTGGCTTTGTAATTTCCTGGACAGCATTCAAGGCGGAATTAAATCACTTCAAAGCAAGACAAGTGTGAGAGGGGAGACAGAGAGAGGAAAAAAGATATCTTCCAGGAATTACTGACGATGAACCGCCACTATTCTACAGTTCAGCAAGTCCTCACTCTGTAATCCACTGGAGATATGAGATTCATCTCATCAACGATACAGAGAGCCTATAAATGTAGGCCAAGCTCTTTCCCAGAGCATCTTCATGAATTACTGTTGTGAAATACAACACCAGACACTAAAACACTCTTCTGTCTTTTTCAATTAAGTTTTGTTGATGAAATGTGTGATTGCAATACCTGACATGACCTAACAGTTTTCAGCCTGCTGCCTTTTAGCTGTTGGATGCCTAATTATACCCTACATGTCTGATTTGGTACTTCAAATCATGCTGAAATTAATGACCTTTTCAACTTAAATTGCTTTAACTTTGCTTAACTTTGATTTAACTGTATCTTTAATGATGGCAAATAAGTATACAATCAAACATCTTGGAACAGTCTTGCCCTAACCCTCACCAGATAAACTTTTTTTTTTCTCTGATAACTGTTTTGTTGGTTTCAAATGAATGATGTGTTACCATCAAAGTCCTGTTTCCACCTGAAATTTGTCACATTACTGAACTAAGATGATATCAAAATGCCACTTAATTAGAAAGACAGAAAATAATTAGGGCCCAAGCACGACCGTGTGAGGTCCCTATTGAATTTGCTAAGATTATATGATTCGTGGATGATTCGCTATGAAACAGGAAGTTGTTGTAACTTCAGTGTACATGCTCACATCTGCACCAAACTGTACATCTAGGATGAGAGTCCCGCCCTGAACACATGTACATGCCGATATTCACCCACAGTCATAGCGCCACCTGCTGGCAACAGGAAGTGACTTTTAACGAAGCAGCCCCCGCCGCACGTTTCACCTACGTGCACAAATTTTCTGTGGTACGTGTATCTTGTCCAGACGCACAAAAAAGTCTCTTGGAGCCATAGCCTAAACCCAACAGGAAGTCGGCCATTTTGAATTTTACGTCAAATTTTGGATGATTTACACACTTCGTACTTTAACGAACTCCTCCTAGGGATTTAGTCCGACCGACTTCAAATTTCTGCTGTGCCTTCTAAAGGCATTGAAGATGAAAAGTTGTGCTATTTGCACAACTTTGCACAACTGACACAGGAAGTTGTTGTAACTTCAGTGTACATGCTCACATCTGAACCAAACTTTACGTGCTTGATAACTCTCCCACCCCGCTATGGAGGACCGATCCTGACACAGTCAGAAATAAATACAGAAATAAATAAATGCTCAATAAATAAATAAGCATCCAATTAAATACACAAAAAAAAAAAAGTTAATAAATAAATGTTGGTATTAATTAAATTATACAAGGAGACATAAATGTATATATTTTAATTAGTGCCTTTACTTATTCACCTTTGTTATAATTACCTTATTTATTTATTCTCCGTTATAATCTTCAATTTTATTTATTAGTAATTTTTTTAATGTATTTATTTATGTGTGTGTTTTAATATTTTTGTCTGTTTTATTCTTCCTTTGTATTTATTTACCTTATTTATTTTCTTTCTCTTTTATTTCTTCCTGTCCTTTTTAAATTTCTGTATGCATTTCTGCCTCATTATGCAAATGAGGAGGGGCTGTGTCTCAAGGGGTCATTTTCTCTGCTATTGGTGGACCAGTCAGACAGGAGAGCTCCTACTCTGCCTGCAGACATCAACGATCTTGCCCCTCACACAGTCAGATGGCTTCCTTCAGTGCGCTAAGGTGTTTAACAACTCTGAAGACAATACTACCAGCAATGTCTTCCTTCTCTTTTCACGTAGACGCTCCGACAGACAGTGCTTTCAGTTTGCTGCATGCATGGACACAGAACTGCGGTAAAGGGAGAAGCACACGGTCAGCTAGCTGCAGCTAAATCTGGAGTGCACTCGTATTCAATTCTGTATGGTAAATTCAGTTTTAACGGAGCAGAGCGAGCTGACAGGCAGAGTTAGAGACTTTTTCTGTCTGTTTCTCTCTTTACAAAGACGCATGTTGCAGTCAGAGTCTTCTCTGAGATGCGAGCACGACATACAACACAATTTATCAAATTACACAACGGATATACAGTATGAAAATAAGATTGATTGGATTATACTCACAGGAAGTATAAAACCTGTTACATGGGTCTATTAAAAGTAAAGTAACACAAAAATGTCAGGGAAATTACTTTACTTAGATTTAAGGACTGCAGTTGTACATTTGAAATACCTTCCTACCTTTCTGAAAGGAAGCCTTCTTGAGGTGGTATAAAACATTTCTTCTTATATTCTGATTTGAGTTGTGGACAACTATGACCACATGAATTAAAAAAACATTTCACTGCCCAAGTCAGCTATAACACAAGTCATGTCCATTAGACTACATGCTGTACAGTATTTTTGGACAGATTTTGTCCCAGGATTTATTATGCATTTCTTCTTCTTTGTTGCATGATTTAGAATAATAAGGTGAGAAATGGGTCTATTCTGAGTTCATCCTGCACTGCAGCAGCTAATAAAGTCCATTTAATCCCAAAAACGCTTTTCTTTTAGGCAGGCTGGAGCAGAAAACAACTCACCTTTCTCAAGTTGTACAGTAATGTCACATGTGTATGAAGGTGGATCAAACAAGCTAATCTTAAATGTCAAAGTAGAGAGGAGCCTAGTAGGCCTATTTATTTTCATTCATTACACAATATGAATAAGCTATGCAGACAGTTGTAAAGAAAGAACATCTTTTTCTTCTGTTCTCTACTTGTTATAGTTACACAGTATTAGGGGTGTGGGCTGTATTAAAAGTATCCACTGTTCTCCCATGCTCTAACACACAGTAACGATGAAATGTGTGCTGTTCTCACATTCTTCCTCTGTATGTACACATAAACAACAAGGCAGGGAAATATAAAAGGAATTTATTTTATTGTTTGGGTACATTATTGTTCAGTGTACATGCTCACATCTGAAACAAACTTTACGTGCTTGATAACTCTCCCACCCCGCAGACATCTACACGTCAATACCGACTTATATTCATAGCGGCAAGTGCTATGTAGCTCCACATAGGGGACACAGGAAGTGACATATAGCACCTTCATGCGGCGTCTGAACCGCGTAGCAAATTCACAGCCGCACCGGCAGAGCTCCAGAATTTGCAACTTGGCCGGCTCACACGCAGACGCGCTTACAAGTGCGAGGGCCCGCCCAACGCTGCTTGCAGCTTTAATTCTATATATGGCTTTCTTCCCAATTAATTGGAAACTAGAGGTCAGACTTTCATCTCCCCACCATTTTCCACATGACTGTTTACAAATCAAGTCCAAAGATGTTTGATAATCAAACAAGGATCAATATTACCCCCCCTTCTATTTACTCTATACATAGTGGTGGAGCATTTAGCAGCTAAAGAGCCAGATGCTTCCCCCAGGACTAACAGAGCTAAACGGAGGCTGATAGAGACCAATCCAGGGCTAAAAGAGGGGGAATTTTGGACCTACATTTAACAGGTGGACACAAACACAGCTCCAAATGAATAACAGTGTTGCTCTGGAACTGGTGGAAGTGTAAGCAAGGAACTGTTTTCTAACAAGTTCACCATATCAACTTTTAAGGTGATGATATGTCAGTGTTGTGTTCGCAACTTGTTCCTGCTGCCTCCAACTGGCCAAGAAATTCCATTTTGCAGGTTTAAGGTTTTACTTACTGATAGTTACAGTACGTATGAATGTTGTAATTAGTGTAATGACTGTGGTGTGTGACTGAATCATCTTGCTGCAGTGTTTTATAAGAGATATCAACCTCAATAAAACTTAGAGAATAAATAAGTTTACCTGTCACCCATCTGTATGTACATTTTTCATGTCAAAATAGATCTGTGCCATTTTAAGCAAGAAAAGAAATGAAAACTATCCAAATATCTCAGGAAGATCTCAAAACTTCACCACACCTAAATCATAGTGAAATCACGCATGCTTATGGTCATTTTACTGACGATGCACACCATCTTCAGTCTCTCTTTGCCACTTTGGCTAAGTGACGAACACTAAGAGAAAATATCAAACCATCCATCTACCACTGCTTAATTAAATGAGAAAAATGCTTTCAGCTGTATTACAACTCTATTAGAAAGGACTATAAAATCTTGTTAACTGATGAAATTGTAAAGTGATCCTATTCTGCTGCCATTCTGCTTTCAGAGTCTTTTTATTTTGATGGAGAAACCCCTTTCTGGCACAGTAACGTTACAGACAATAAGTGAAAACTTGGGACTGATGGATGGCAGCCTGGCTAGATGATGCAAGGTGAAAGAAAATGGAATTACAGCGAGAATCATTAGCATCCCTCTGAGAAGTGAAATTATCAGCTTTCCTATCTTGGCCCATGGCATATAAGGAATAAAATGAATGTCTCCCTAACTCCTAACATAGACTGGATAGGAAACTCTTCGTGGATGACAGCACTGATTCAGACACTGGTGGTTCCATTCATGACATCAAAGCACAAAACAAGCTGAAAGCCACATGTGAGAATACAAATTCATGCATGTGTCAAGCAAACATTTCTACATGCAAACTAAATATCAAGGCAATTAAAAGCTTCTCCTTTTCTGCAAAAGAGCCTCGTCCCTGAAACATTTAACCTGAATCCCAAATGCTTCCCTCAGGCATCTAGGAGAGAAAGGAATAAATGTTAACATGATGTGACTCTGAGACTAGCACAGTCTGTGCAGGTAGATAAGCGTCTCAGGAGATTGTCGGCAACTGTGGTGACGTTCATTAATTGCAGTCTCAGGAGGCAGCATGTCTCTTTCTTAGTCATTTTGAGTGGGCAGGGCCTAAGGAAATTAATGTGCTTCTTACATAGTCCAATTTTACTGTGTTTTATGTGCCAATACGCTAACATACACATTAACAAAAAAAAGCTAAGTTTGACTTTATATTGCTTAAAATTCAATGTCATATATTATGAATATATATGTGGCTCTCTCGCGCTTGGAAACAAAATTTTCTTTATACTACCTGTGCATTTAACTTCTGTCATTACATTCCACAAAGAGATTTAAAAGCCTATTGAGTCACGAAAGCCAACACTAATTAAGAATGATTTCATTCTATTCCATTTCTATCATATCATACAGCGTGTGTATATATATATTAGTGCTGGGCAACGATACATTTTTTTAATCGCGATTAATCACATTGTTATGCACAAAATTGAATAATGAATTCTAAAGTAGTGTATTGCACACTTTTAATTTAAATGTACTGGTATATACACAAAAGTGCAATAACATATGGTTTGCAAACACTTAAAAAACTAATAAAGTGCTTTTTACCAGCAGTATTACCTTTACACAGTAGCAATGAAATATTTCTTGTAAATCTCAACTCAAACATTAATGTAATCAAATCAATATAAAACCAAAGCTATTTGCCACTACCATTTATCTAGCTTGTTAAAACAAGTCAGAGTCCAGTTTTCTTGGGGTTTTTTCTGAACAGGTATCAGCAGAAAGATTTTTCTTTTAGCAGGGAGCAGCATAAGATTAATTTTACTCTATTATTATTTACACAAAGGTCCAGAACTCTGGTCTGAGCTGCATTTGAAGCAGCGACCCTCCAGTTCCCAGCCTAATCCTTACAGACTAGCTACTACCGCCACCATAAACAGTCTATGTTCAATCAGTAGCTTCCCTGTTAGAGTGAGGTGAAGTGGTCGAGCACAAGCGGGTGCGTTCCCCTGAAACTGTCGCGGTGGTGCTCGCCTCACACATATGTCCGCCCACTGCCGTTGAATTGTCTTGAACTTTTTGTTTGTGGTGTGCAGCACAAATTATTGGAAGAGAGACTGATCCTCTCTGTTTGTGAGTTTCCAGAATCTGTTACTGTTCACTAAATAGGACACCAACAACTAAAACGTGATGTAGGCCTATCAGGTATTAATTAATGCGTTAACAAAATAATAGCGCATTAACATGCCCTGCCCTAATATATACAAATGATTCCCGGTCAGGGCGGGGGTATCCCTTTAAGCTATAACATAGATTGCCATTTCAGCCAGGTTTTTGTTATACTTGTAGTTTACTGAAACTAAGACAATTTATTATGCAGGTTAGACTATGGAAATATGCAGTCGCCAATTGAAAAAAGCTGATCATTTGCTTTTGCTGTGGAGATTTGTCTTTGTGAAGCAAGCTCAGATCAGTCAATCAGACTGAAACACTTCTCTCATCTACTTCTTGGTGCAATCAAACTGCATCACAGTTTGGTAGAAAATCATCTTCTCCAGACTGTCTGGTTATACAGTAATCAACAAAAAAAAACTACTACAGTTTTTCAAGTTTTCTAAGAAAATGTAACAATATTTTTTTTTAACTTTTTTGTTTACAATATTAAAAATATCTAACATTGGCGTATAAGTATTGGTTTTGTGTATTTAGGTACGTGGCCATGTTATATGCTGCAATAGTGTTTGCTCCACTCTCTCCACAGGGTTTTTTAGCACCGGATCAGCTGAGGAGTCAGATCTCAGATCACATTGAGATAAACTGATAATTAGTTTAATTTAGACATCATCTCCACAAACCAGGCCACAGCACGAAAAACAACAACACAAACACAAAGGGAAATGGCAGCTCTGACTTTCTTTAATTTAAAATGTGATACCACCCTCAGTTTTGGCAGCGACCATGGGGAGCTTGTTAGCACAGAGCGCAGCAGGGATGGTGAGTCCCACATCTTAGCTGATGCAGGGTGCCATCCAAGCATCACTTATGCAACTGCTAATACTTCTCTTATTTCCCTGTTTTCTGTCTGTTTCTTTTTTTGCTGTTTTCCAACACCATTACCCTGTAACCTGGGGCAGCTGTGGCTCAAGAGATAGAGCGGGTTGCCCATTAATCGGAAGGGCGGCAGTTCAATCCCCAGCTCCTCCAAGCTGCATGTCAAAGTGTCCTTGGGCAAGATACTGAACCCTGAATTTCCCCTGTTGGCTGTTCCACCAGTGTATGAATGTGTATTAATGTTTCTGTTTGAGCACTTAGGTTCAGTGTGTGAATGCAATGTAGTGTAACAGCGCTTTTAGTGATCAAAAAGAGTAGAAAGGCACTATATGGAGCATTCACATTTTAAATACATCAATTCACTGTTTTGTCAGTTAAAGCATTAAACACAGCAGACTTAAAGTCATTGTGGTTGAATCTCAGGACGTCAGTTGTCTATATATTAAAAAAACTGTGAATTTTAAAGCAAAGCTTATTAAAAGGCTGTCCAGGGTGGGAACTGGAAAAGAACCCAGTCTTGACTGGCTGGCAGGCAGCCTGATCACACCAACTAGACTGTCCACTATCCCATGTACAAAACTGGCTTCAGCACATCTCATGGGTTTATGGAATAATACGTAAAAAAAAATAATTAAAAAAACGAAAAAAAAAAAAGAGGGGGAAAAAACGTCAATGGTATTATAGCTTAAAAAAGTTATATTCCCTGCAGTCAAAAAAAAGATCTGTACTATTATCAAAATGAGGGTTCAGGCATTGCTGCACAACTGCACCTCTTTTCCAATGTCCAGATCTCTTCCATCTTTAAAAATCAAAAGAACCTGACTTCATGGACAAATCATGAACTGTAGGAAATTGTATTTATTTTGATGCAGCCACTGTACACAGCAAGACAGCATTACAAGTTGAGCACCTAGCCTCATAACACCATGCGTTTTAGATTGAAATGCCTTTTCAACCCATGTGACTGTGTGAGTGGGCACTCACCAACAAGATGAAAGCAAAGTAGGGCCACAGAATTTGTGGATCAATTTCAGACTGATACAGCCATTACTGCTTCGCCTGGAGGACTGATGCACATCGTGGCAAGTTCAGGCTTGCCAGTTCCATTGACCTGTGCAGGGCTGAACAGTGGAGTAATAATGGCATCACATGCCAATTTCGAGAGGGCTAGGAGCAAAATTGCTATGTGTTTTCTATCTACAATACAAGCTCTATTGTGCAAGCTGGCTTACATATAGTAATATAAATCATCAGAAAAGATAATGAGCTTTGACAATGTAACATACAGGAGAAACATGGGATTGTTACTGATTTGTTATTTGACTGCTACCACTTACAGCAGCAGTGAAGGCTGAAAGTCAGGACCTCCCAGTGCTTCTATGGAACTGTCAAGTACTTCAAGCCACTATGGCTCCAATTGTGTTATACTTCAAAATGTGGTCATTTAACATTTCTGTTTACAATTATTTCATAATAAACATGTAAAGTCTCACTTACAATAGGTATTACAACAGATATTCATCCAAATTCAGCTTCCTTGTGCCATGTTCCTTCAACATTCTCCCACCCTCAATACTTCAGCTTTTGTTGGGTTTTAAGGCCACTTCAAAGTAGGGCTGTCGTGGTGAAGTAATTTCCACCGCGGCCATATGTTGCGATACTATCACATTTTTCATCAATTAAGTAATTTGGTGTCATATAGCAGAGTAAGAGTGTCTGTATCTGTCACCTCACTGCACAGCGAGCCGCTAACAGCAGCTTTATGGTCTGAGCAAGCTAGCTGCTGCGTGCTGCGTGTCAACAACATTGACAAGCAAACTCCTATTTGAGGTTTGACCGTGTCTTTCTCAGACATAGCTATATCATTACCTTCAGGGCATGTCTATCAAGTCAATTTACATATCGCAGCAACGCACGTGCACACACACACACACACACACACAAACGTTATAACTAAATATCCACAGAAAGCAACATGAAAATCATCTGCAGGCTTCCGACACACTACGCTCCTTAGTTAGTGGGATTCAAATGAGGCTTACTGTCACAGTTTCTCTGGACTGTCCCTCAGGATCACAGCGTTAGTCCAACATTGCCGAGTGTGCTAGCCACATTAGCCGCACAATATGCAAAGGCCAAGTTAGCTAACCTTTAAAATAAACAGTAAAACAACACAAAGCACGGTAACACTCACAGCTTCAGAGTTTGTAGACGGATCACGTACAGCCCATGGCGATCCATCCTTGAACCGTTACAGAGCTTGTTACGGTTTTGAAGCACTCATTTATTAATTTAACAAACCCTGAAGTGTACAGTATGAACATTGCAGTGATTGCCATCCTCCACAGTAGGCTTGACCAATAGCGCTGTATTTCAATTTTGCGGTTATCGTGACAGCCCTACTTCAAAGGACATGTATTTATCAGAACAGGTCTGTAAAGCCACCAGGTTATTTCTTAAACTCAGCTACGGCTGGGCGATATGACGGTATATACTATGCAATGGTAGAAATGTGTCCACCGGTAAGGGTTTAGCAATGCTGTTTCCACTGCGAGCTATCCTTTAGTGTCTCTATATTTGGGTTATACATCCATGGCAGGCTATGTAGCAAATCAGGACTGCATTCTGCATTTGAGGTGGTCTGTACTGTTGGAAACCTGAGCAGTCACCATGTCTCATTGCTTCACTGTGTGAGCTCAAAGTAAATGAAACGACAGCCAAGATGAGCTGCCCCTCACCTTACTAATGACCTGTTGCAACCTGAAGGACCCTGGGGATCCCTGGACACCAGTTTATAATCAGTGTGAGGTGGCAAAGGAATTCCAAATGTCACAGGTTCTAGATATGGCCTGTTGCATTATCAAAAACATTTGGTGAGGAATGATGTCAGATAAGACATAGGGTCAAGAGTAGCTTTTTAAAAATTCTTATTTGTTTTCTGCAGCACTGTGAAAGGGTTGTGTAAGTGATAGTAGTTAGTCAAAAATTACTGATTGTACTGATTACTGACTGAAAGATACTGTACAGAATACCGTTGTCATTAGGGGTGCATGATATTGGATTTTTGCTGATATTCAATATTCTGATATGATCAAACTCATTTTGGCCGATACGGATCCCGATATTTACACATCTTTTTTTATTTCACTGAAGAGAACACCAAGTATCTCCTGTACTAATTTTACCCTATTGTGCTCATTTGTTGTAGAAACAGATACTATTAAACAAGACAAATAACATTTGATTCTACCAAAAATGTATCATTTTACAAATGTAGACATAGACATTCACCCCTGAAAAATAAATAAATGATCTCACTTTGGGGAGGATATATCATCTGCCAGTGCCACATTTTATTTTTAAATAAAACTATAACAACTAAGCTCCATATATTTTCCAAGCTGCAAACAGCACTGTAACAGGGAGCTCTCTATTGCACAAAATAAAAGCAGGTGTATTCCAGACCTAACACCTCAGTCCTTAGGGACAAGGCTGGGGAGGGGATCAGGTCTGCTGCTGTGGCTGTAGCTGAACTAATATCTCTAGTCAGCTGTTCACACTGCTCTAGCAAACTCCTCAGCTTGTGTTTTAGACAAGAGAAGGCAAGTTGGGAGTGCTTAAAATGTCCTACAATCTTCCTCCCGATTAAAACAGTTATACTTAAGGATGGGGATCGAGACCTGGTTCTATCAAGATATAATCAGTAAGGTCTGAGTTCATAGATATTGCTATTGAGTCTAGTGGGACCTATAATGCTACGTAATGTCTCTCGAGAGAAGTCATGTCATTTTTAATCACATCGGATTTAACGTGAAACGCGATGACTTTTAAAAAAACAACTGTTATTTTGTGACGGGTACCAAAACGCAGTAGCCTATTAAACGGAACCGGGAATAAAGACCGTACTGTTTATTTACAGTCTGCTGTAGAGACGGTAAAGTGAAAGTAACGTTAGCTCCAATGTACTCGAGTTGACGACAGCACGCTCGTTACTGTCAGTAAGTTACATGGAATAAAACTTTGGCGAGTCTGTTCAACAAGCAGAAGCGTGTAAAAAAAAGCCTTATTTTAATCTGCTCTGTCGACAGTCTCTCATTCTCTATGTTTTAAATAAGAACAGCTAACGTTAGCTTGGCAAGTAGCCACTTACAACACAAACCAGCTAACTTAAATTGAAAGCCATCTGTAGTCTAACTCTTGAGCTTAGTTTGCCATGTAGCTTAACATTTAGCACATTATAGTGAATCACAGCAGAGAGTGAGGGGAGGAGGACAAGAGGAAGGACTGACGCCATGTTGCAATAGAGATGTCTTCTTCTGAAACCACGATAAAGATCCAAACCTGACAATATGTGTGTTTGGCTCTAGCTGCCTGCACCCGCATATGCGTCAATATCTGCAGATATTATATCGGATCGATAATTATCATTCATCCGTAGTTGTAATGTCACCTATTGGCCTCTATAAATGTGAAATATCATGAATGTCAGCTTTCAGGATACAAAAGCTTTTCAGGAAATCCAGTTTCATCAGATGAACAGTGTTGGGAAGTAGCCTAACTAGTTACAAGTTATTTAGTTAGGTAATTTAATTACAAAATACATGTAAATGTTGTTAGTTAAACTAATGTGTAATTAAATTACAGTTACTTTTTAAAATGTTCATGATTACATTGAGGGTTATATCTGAAATTTTTCTGTAAAAAGCTCGGCTACATGTTGAATACTAATATTCATGTATGTTTTTCATATGCACAATGTCTTCCTTTGCTATTTCCATCAACAAATGTTTAGTAAAGTTTAATGCTATTCCGAGGCTTTTAATTGGTTCTCATTGAATTTGCAGGGCCACCTGCCTGCCAGGTAAACTGCCTCTCAAGCTATCTTTTTAAAATGCTTAACATTCATTAGAAATTTAGAAAGGTAATCAAAGTTATGAATGATCATCAATTTGATTGATTTCTGAATTTCTGAAATCACTAGCAAGGATATGCTGTAAACTGAATGATATTAGTTATTGTAGGTTTTGATTTTTTTAAATGTTGTTTTTTTGAGATAGGACACAGTAACCACAGCCTATGTATCACTGGGGTATTTTTGCAGTTCATCAGACAGTCTTCAGTCTGACCTCAAGTCCATCAAGTGAAAATACTGAAAATTACTGTCAGCAAGAACAGAAAATGTCAATCATGGTGTCAAGACAGCCTCAAACACACTTCATTCTGTAGTTACATCTGTACAATGTGAATGCAGTGCAGCAGCACTTTAACCATTAGCTGTTCCCATGCCCTCCACCTCCCACACATCACATCTTGCCAACTCTGGTATCCTATCAAATGAAATCCCTTCCTTTGGCCTTTGTGATTGTCATTCATGTTACGCTGGACATTTCCGACAGCACTTGAAAGCCACATAAATCTTTCCATGTCCAGTAAGCCTCCCAGGGCGCAGAGGAGGGGAAAGGTCACCACAGACAATCTCCCATCTTGACGAATTGCTAGTCATCATTTCTCTGGCCGCAGTGTTTACTGGGTTTTCTTTTTTCACCTGCAACATCCTCCCTCAGCCCTCAGCAGAGACTTGACGGGTGTTTTTGCTCCCCCTGTCCCTCCTGAAACACACCTTTCCCTCCACATTTAGTTCTGCACCGTCACACAACAATTAAAACCGCTAAAGCTCTCGTTAACAGCTGCTAAAGATTACCAGAATATGGCTTCTGGATTGAATGTTTTCCAGAGACTAATCCTTGGAAATCCCCCGCCCCCCTTTTTTTCCTCTTGTATTATGTCATGTTTCTGTGTCTCCCCGCTAAATACCCGCTTCAGAAACGAACGCGTGCAGGCAGCGCTCAACTTTGGGAACAGAAATGTGAAGCAGCAGCTGGAGGAGGAAACGCTAAAAAAAAAAAAAGTGTGTTGACTCACCTGAGAAAGACAGTCTCTCCTTGTCGGACGGTGATATTGTCCATCACTTTGTTGTCGGATTGAGAATCCCCTTGGCTGCGGACTGGCAACCCTGCAGGCACAAGAAGCAAAATCCTCAGAGAGAGAAGAACTGTGCATTTGGAAAAAGCGACAAAGTATCTCCGGACAGACATCGTCTTCAGCCTTAAGATGTGTAGAAAAAAATCCCACAGCGAGACAACGATTCTGGTTTCGCCCCGTAAATGGTCCCGCGGAGATTATTTACCCCCAGTTCATTAGACTTAATCCAAATCTTCTCTCCAGGTAGCCGCGGTGTGCAGGGGAGGAGAGACACTCGACCCTATCTGACTGCACTGTAAAACATCCGATTTCTATTGTTTGTTTGTTTTTTAAAGGAAAAGAAAACCAGAATCCCTCCTCACTAAGGGTCCGGCGGCGGGTAGCTACTGTCCTTATTTCTTCACCAAGTTTTTTAACATAAAGTCATAAAGAATAAACAGTAGGCTATTTACAGTTAATATGCAGCGTAAATATTCCTAAATGCTATGCGAACAAGAAAAAAACATTAGTCATATTCAGTGGGAGAGAGAGACGCCAAGTTTGAGATTTGCATCGGTTGTCATTGAGTTGCTTCTCTCTCGGTGCTCCATAGGCTGTAATGAGCACTTTCCGACTGGCTACGTCAGAGACGGACAGTTGGGGTAGTGGTGAGAGCAAAATGGATTCACATTTGCATCAAATATACCCTCATGATTAAAAGAAAAACCTAATATTAATCATGTAGACAGTGAGTCAGTTGTGCACATGGAGTTTAGTGGATTATTTGAAGCTCTAGCTTTATAGTTATAGTTCACAATGGCATTTTTTTCTCTTATAAATAGATCCCTGTTTCATACACTTCCAGATGTTGTTGAACAATATTTATTTATCATAAATATATATATATATATATATATATATATATATATATATATATATATATATATATATATATATATATATCAGAAAACTATTTAGTTTTGTATCACTGACCAGGACAAAGACAAGCAGAAATTCTTGTCATATTTTAAGGAAGCATTCTTCCTTAAAATATGACAAATGATTAAAGAATGATTAATCTATTATCAAAGTAGTAGCTGATTACATTTTCCATTGATGAACTAAGAAAGTAATCGTTGTGGCTCTAATATAGCTCTACCTCTAAACCTTTAATAATACAGAACAGAAGAACCCAATAATGAAAAACAAACTCCACAAAAAACTTCTTCATTATGCAAACTGCTTCTCCAGATATGTGCACATTTGCATCTTTTTACTACAGACATTTTTTCTAATGGCCAATTTGCAGCCTGTGTGATATGAAAATCAGCACAGCCACAGTGACTTAAAGGGGAGCTACAAAACTTCTAAAAGACAAAATGAAAAATTATTTCACATTATTTCTTCTGGTGGCTAATAAAGCACAAGTCATACTTTCCACATCCACGTAGCTTCAAGGGTCTGCAGAAATTCTGTCTTGTGCTCGTCTCCATGCATTACCCAAATTCCATTTTTACGTACAAGCATGCAGACTGCTGTTGAGTCCATGGATGTCCGTGTACACAGTTACCCTATATAGTATACCGTACAGCTTGAGTTAGAATGGCCTTCTGTGTGATATATCATGAACTTAACTGACATTAACTGACTCTTTGTGCTGCTGTTTCACTACAATTGAGCATTTACCATTAACTCTATAACTGCCTCTGTTGGCCAGAGGTACTGCTGCTTCTGCAAATGTTACATAGTCTCACTATTAGGGGTGTTCTTTAAAAGCCCTTTGCCATAGTATAATAATTACAGTGTTGTGTATGTTATTCATACCAATGTGTCGGTTAGGGGTCAGCAGCCATTGCACCACCAAAAGGTTCGATTATACCTTATACAGTTTCACACTAAAACTGCTCTGTTCGGTTGCACTATATCTACTTAACTACAACTTAACAAAATAAACTGTAATCTGAACATTGTCACAGTGAGTTAAGTTTCTTCTGGTGCCTCATCTGGATAAAATAGGAGAGAAAAACATTACTGACTACACGGAAATTAAGCAGCCTGTAACAAAAAAGTAGTGTGAACTAAACATGTGATAACAATGTGTATTTGTCCATTACCTCTTTAATAATTACTTACGGTGAGGGTGGCTGTATCAGGCATAACTATGGTCATAAATAATTAAAATCCAAACAAACTGCTCTGGAAAACTTTGTGGTAAAAATATTCTGCTGAAGTCAACACCCAACGTTTCTTTTACAAGCAACGAGTGGCTCCAGCAACCATTCCCAACAAGTGAATGCAGCAGAAAATCCCACTTGTGCCCCTGTTAGTACTGTACAAAACCAAGTAAAACCAAATGTACAGGGATGTAGTCTAGTAGTAGTTCCACAATGACAGCAGTTACAAAGGAAGCACTTACACTTGAGTTTGTATTTTAATTGTATTTTGTAACTAACTTGTGTGGTGCAACCTATTTTTAGAGAGTGTAACTTCCTGACTATGTTTCAACTAAGCTGTGTTTTAACTTACACAACCTACTGATAAATAAGGATGGTTTAGTATTTAATATCAAACTGCAAATTGCACTGTGTAATAGTGTTGCACGGTATACCAATACTGGAAAGGTATCGCAATACCCTTGCTTGAAAACAATACAATACCGCCTTTATTGGTATCGATACTTTAAGAATGACAATGTCTTAATTGGAGCTTCCACAGCAGAGTAGTGAGTGTGCGCAGCGCTCCCTGCAGGCAGAGTGGGTGTGGCTTACGCTGCAGCTCCTGGAGAGACATGGCTTCAAGCTCTTCCACAACTTGTCAACAAAGCAGACACGGAGCGAACTGTGGAGTTATTTCGCTTATGTAGCCGCCAGTGAGAGCAAAACCATGGACACCACAAAGCCTGTCTGTAAAAGATGTTTCAAACTCACGGAGGCCAAGAGAGGCAACACGTTCAACTTAGCAAAGCATCTCACCAACAGACATGCAGACTGTTCAAAGAATTCAGAGAGTGACAGGTTAGCAAATGTTAAGACATAATTACATGCCCCCAATATAAATCAAACGAATGACAGCAAACTTTTTTAGCATCTGAGTTTGACGAGGAAATTAAGGGCAATGTTAATGGTTTAATTTAGCTTTAGTTTTTTAGCTTAGCAACTTAATGTGGCAAACATTTCTATAGAAACGCAACATTCGCACTGGTAAAATCAGGCAGTATGGAGATCAACAACAGCAGTTAGATACATTTATACTCAAATCAGTACTGGTAATGGTGATCATGACATTTACATTTGTATCAATTTTTTAAATTAATGGTTGCAGTCAGCAGAGCACCGACCTCTTCCAAGGAGGTGTATTGAGTCTGTTTAATAAGTGATATTTGGTTGCAAATATAAAGTTAATTATCAGAGAAATCACATGAAATCAAGTATAGGGGACACCCCTATATTTAAATTTATGTGATTTCTTTATCACATTTTTACTACATGGTATGCATTTTTACTTATTGTAAAAGCTTTAAAAACAATGACCTTGATCCAATTATTAATGTATTAATTCATTGTCAAAAACACATCTACATGTATGAAAAACAAACATACAAACACGTCATCAGAACTTTATTTAACATGAAAATAATAAACATAAATGACATTAAGTTTAAATCTGGCACTTGGCGGCCACGTTGATGAAGCTCAAACCCAGGATAGTTAGCCTGTTCACTACAGTAGTGTACTAAAGTAGACACACATGACTCAATACACCTCATCAGCGGAGGTCTGGGCTCTACTGAGTGCATTTTTTAGTTTTCTATTTAGTCAAATTAGATTTAAAAATGACTCTTAATGAGAACAGGCTGTGTTGTAAAGTTGTCTATAATCTACAGTAGATAGGATATTTTCAGTGTTTTTTAAATTAAATAAAAAAACTGAATTTTAAGTTCCATGTTCCGTCATTTATAATTCCATTACTTTTCCTGATATCGGTTCAGTATCGGTATCAAGATATTTAGGCGGGTATCGTATCAAAGTCATAATTTTGGTATTGTGACAACACTACTGTATAATAACAAATATGAATAAAGTAATTTTGCTTGTGTAAAAAAAAGGCCTTTGCCCCGCTTACATTAAAATGAATTGGCCTTTTTCATGGAAGACATTCTGACAGCAAGAAAAGCACAGGTGTAAATAATAAAATGAATGATGGTTGAATTCCATTTTCCATTACAGTTTATGATCATAGTATTGTTCATGTTGGAACACTTACCGTCACGAATGTTATTTGTAACACCTGTGCTTTTCCTACTATGACTAAATTGTCTGCCTGGAAAAAAGGCTTCACATGTGACATTGTTGATCCTTCGCAGGCAGATGAGTGGGACCATGCGACCAAACTCATTTCCTGAAGGCACAGCTCAGTTTTTGGGTTTTCATTTTTTTCTCATTGTTAGGTCAGTAAAAAATGACTAAAACATTGAAATGTCAATAGAATATATAAAAAAGTAATAAAGTTATGCAGTTGGAGTTGTATGTATTCCACCAATGAAAGACCACTTCCATGTGTTCCTTAGATAAAACATAACCCCGTCTTCCTCCGCTGTTTAGGAGGAATGATAGCTTCATCACTGGTCACATGGTTCACACACACCATGCATTTATTACGTTTTATAATTCACATTACTAATTTCAAATTCCTATAAAATACATTTTTCGTCTGATAACATGCTGCTTGTAATAGAAGCAGCTGCTAGCCTGAGATGAATATGTGCTAATGCTAGCTGAGTAATCAGCATTTGTAAGCCTGTGCTTAAAATATACAGATTGATGTTGCAATGTGTTTCCTTTTATATCTGTTAGGCGTTTGCTGTGTGCATGGTGCATCAGGCCCTCCCTGGCTCTCTCTGTGCAATCAGTGCTTGATTACTCTGATTTCATTAGAACAACCTCTGAGGATTTTGCTGGTACAAAAGGGGTTAAAAAAACTGAAAGCAGACAGAACCTTTTTCTTTAAACAACTGTATCATGGCAGTGTCCCATTTTGAGAATGTGGATGTCAAAGTGGTACACAGGACCCAAAAGACAACATTCTGGTATTAAATAGGCAACATGAAGAACAGAGGCTCACTCTCATGACCTCTGTTCATTCTATAATAACTCAAAATGTTTAACAACACAAATGTCTTGCCTCTTTTCAGGTTTACACAACACAGCAACATACCAACATCAGGTATAAACTTGCTCTGATATATCTAAAAAAAAGTGCCTGGATAAAAATACCAACATAAACAACATCCTATAAACAGGTATACGATGTTCAGTTTAGGTACCCTTCTCCATGGTAAATTATGTAAGTATGCGACACAGGACATGATCAAACCTAACAAAACTACTGCAATGTACTACTGTAAAGCATGCAGGTGAATTGAACTAAGCCAGTGAGTCATAGTCTCCATATACATTTGTTGTCTCATACCCGTATTTTGCCACAATGCCAGGTTAAAAAAAATCCAATAAATATTCTTAGAGTACATTGTAAAGATCCTGCAAACTTTGCATAACTAAATTTCAAGCATTTAACCCTCAAAAGCTAGGAACTTTAGCTTAAAAATAATGTAGCAATATAATGTCTGATTTAATAAAATGAGGAAGGGTCGAAAGGTTGCTTCTCTAATATTCACTCAAATGTATGCTTGCTTTATTTAGCCTAATTACTGTAGATTTTTGGCTTGTCAGCAGCCTCATAGCAGTCTCCGCTGTTATTCCCATTCATAGCATGACATACGACGACCCCGCTGAAAAAAAGTCAGCTTGCAATTATTCAGTCCTGTGCTCACAACTGCTAGTACTTTCACTCATTTAATCCCAGCATTCACCAGTGCTTTTCAATACCCAGTATTTTGCCTCTCAGCACTTTTACCTCCCCTCACCTTTGTCACTCTGTAAAGTGCAGGTAATGAAGTCATCCAAATGTGAATTACAAGAGCTGAAATTGAAAACATATTAGTTGTGAATATACTATTTGACTTTTTATGCTATATCGTCTTTATTATTTGCACATTTCCTATGTCATGTTATTAAAATCTTAAATAATCTACTTTAGGTTTCAGAATCTTTGGGTCGAGGAATCCACACAGCGGGGATGGTACTAAGTTTTAATTAGTTTGACTCCCAAGGTGCAAGTTAGTCATCTGTGCTTTAAAGGTCTGAAGAAACTCTGCCTGACCAATAAATATCAAAATCAATTATACATCTCAATATGACAACCTGCATTCATCACTAAATAGAATCTACAGCCTTTCTGACCTCAAAGCAGTTTTTAAAAACTTGTGTTCTCTCAACTGCAAACTCAAAATGTGAAAACATGTCACATTTAGTTTGGAGCGATATTATATGGATAGTATGGATACTATGCTGTATAAAATTCCTCCCTGCCAGCTCTAAGTGTTATGAGGCTAGAGGAAGTGGGTGTGCTTTAGGCTTGACAGCATAAAGCTATTTTATAGTCCAGGTCTTGAAAGCAAGAGAATGAGATGTCACCGTCACCATCCAGAACAACGAGCCTCCAGGCAGCACATTCTATTGAAGCTATACAGTCACGTCCATTGGCTTGCTCAGAGTGCTGCAGTTCATAATCAAGGTTCCACCTCCTCACAGACTATAAATGCCACTGCTCTGCACCCTCTCCATCTCACCTGAATGAAGTTGTCAAGAAAATGAATGAGTGAGGTGAAGCCTCTTGTGGTGACATCTGATGTTCTCCATCTGAAACACCTGTTTAGTTAATCACTCACTATGACATTTGGATCAACGCATGCAAAGTTTTTTAGTAGGAACCTAAATACAATACAAAATGGATGATTTGAAAGAAGAACTGCAAAAGAAATTGTTTATCTTATTAATAACCTTGTGTCTGGTGATATTAAAGCTGCACTAATCTATATCTCTATCAAATGACTATGGGTAAGGGCTCCCTTACACTGATGAACCCACAGAGAATAGTGCACGACTTTGTAGTTTCATCAGGTGGTGGGAAGCACTTCAAATGAATGCCGATTCAATTGTTCTGTGTCTAAATACTGTGATTCTCAAACTTGGGGACGGGCCCCCATGGTGAGGTATAGTGCCACTGCAGGGGGGGGCATGGATGTTGAACATTGAATTTTCCCTCGCTGGATTTATAAAGTCTTATTCTTCTTCTTGAGCAGAATTAAAGTTGCATATATGTGATTCATGTGGTGGCATAAACAAAAAAAGGGCTCTGATGCAAGCAAGGCTATTGTGCTAATCTGAATCTGTTGGTTTTTTCAATTGCCCATGTTGTTAATGATTGACAAAAATTAAATCCACTTGCTGAAGTCAGGGGGCTTGGACTTTTTCGGGTCCTAAAGGGAGGTGTGACAGAAAAACATTTGACAACGACTGGTCAAATGGAGGTTTAAATAGGCAAATGTTTACCAGCACATTCCCCTAATAACTTTATATTTGCATACATTGATATTTCAAAGTTGTGTTTTCAGCTATTTCTACCAAAAAAAAAATTGAAAGACTAATTGCAACCTGTGAATACTAACCTTGAATACAGTTGCAGCAAAGAAATCTTACACAAAACATCTTCTGAGGTATTGACTTTTTCATTAAATAAGCAAAACCATGACCTATACCTAACCTTAAACAACTGTTTCAATTTCCTGAAAGTAAAACACATGGGACACAGACTGCAAACCCCCAGTGTCAAGAATTCTTTGTTAAGAATCAACCCTAACTCCCCCACTATAACTTCTATGCAGTATAAAATTATGTTACACTGCCATGGATTTCACAGTAAAGAAAATGCTGCATGGATAATTTTCTTATCCATGCAGCATTTATATTTCCTCCAAATTGTGTTTGGTCAAAGCAAATTACTAATATTTAATCATATTTTTACAGGACAGGGGGCAAAACCTTTATTGTCCTCACTTTTTTGGGTTTTAAAGATGATGAGAAATACGTGTGTCCATGGTAGCTGTGCCCAAAAGTAATTAAGCACTAATTGTAAGTTAACCAAAGACCACAAGGAGGGAACAACAAGAGTTCATCAAATTGTTGTTGATGATGATGATGTTGATGATGTCTAACTAAACTACTGCTAATCATGCAGGCCTAATTGGGTGGTTTGAATCACAGGACCACAGGGAAAAGCTGGGTGAAGGCAGTTAAGTGACACTCCTGCTCAAACACTGTCAAGATGTCATTGAGCACAGTGCTTAACCTCCAACGACTCCACTGGAGCAGACTGGACAGCTGCCTGGCATGACCCAGCGTGAAGCAGTGCGTTGCTGTAAAAACACATTTACTCAGTCTTACTTCTCTACCTCGGGGTAAACTGACATTCTGTTGCTGGGTCTTTAGAAAACACGAGATTTCCAATGCACCTGAAGGCAACAAAGGACCTTTTACCTGTTGTTAATTGGTATTTGTGACAGAGTGAAAAAGACTGACATGAAGAATGTATGTGAGAAAGACTGGAAGATGAATGTCGTCGATGTTAAGCGTGTCATGAAGTCACTGCTCATCAGCTCTCTATAGGACTAATTTGCTAATCAGCATAATTAGTTTAATGACCACTATTACGCAATCCTCCACATGTGTCAATCACATTGTGATGCCTAAATAAAACTATAGTGGACTTTCAGCAGACAGGTAATGGGCTCAGTGTGACGCTACATAGCAATCAAACGCAGCTGGAGCTGGAAAACTGGTCAGAGTGACCACACTCGCAGGCCATTTACAGCATGTTTACAGTAGACATCACGTAGGCATAGGTATTTCTCATATTTCAAGAAACCAGCAAAATGGTTGCCAATCAATGCCAGTAAGAGAGAGAGACAGAAAGAGACAGATTCTGAAGTGTATACATCAGTGTATATGAGATTTAGGCCAGGTAACCCACTTCTGCCTGTATGCATGCTGGTGTGGGTCTACTACGACGCCGATGGTCTTCATGTGTGTTATGACCAGCCTTTCTCTTCACTTCATGATTACTGGAGTGAGTGCTATCAGGCAATACTCATTCAGGCATGACATTGTTGAGCTCTCTGGGAGGGGGATAATAGCAGCAGTCTTAAGGCATGACGCTGCCCTGCTACATGCCGCCGTCTTCAACTGAACTCCTGAAGTGCCATGTAAAGCCAAATTTGCATTGTGGCGCTCAAACATAGAGTACAACAGACAACAACACAATCACCTGACGTTTGCAGCTGAAATGCTCTACAAACTGCGTCAAAGCGTCCCATAAGAAAATGCTTAGCGTGCACCTTTGCCTTGCATACGTCATTGTTATGATGCAGCAATATGGCTATCCTATCACAGCCCACCCTAAAAGAAAGCATGCTGTGTGGGGGACAATTCATTCCTGAACTTGGATATAGTAGTTTGATCAAATAATCCTAGCTCAAGGTGCTTTCAAAAGCATCTCATAGACTTCATCAGCAGATGGAGTTTGTTCTGTTGTCACGGAGATGGTTTAGCCGTCATCATGTGATCACGTTCAAAGATGGTCTTTTGTGTCTGAACGCTTTGCAGATACATTCAGAATGTACATTTTGCAAATTGGCAGATGCAGTACATAAGATACGTTTCCTCATTAGTTGAAAGACTGGTGCGTCTCTATAAGACGCCAAGGGGTGATACAAAACGTCAGTATTTGACAACTTGGGAATGAAAACTGGCTGACAAAGTCTGCCGTTGTTTAAGGCAAACTGATAATAAAATACTGTCTGTCTTTTTATCTGACTCCAGTCTTCACATATAGTTCTCTTGAGAAAATAGTAGATATTTGTTGTAAATGCCGGCTTAATTAGATGATGCTGCAGACAGCAGGATGCTTTTATTTTTAATGTTCAAAACTATCAATTAGGATTTTATAGAGCCAATGTATTTTCACTGCCAGTCTGGCATCATAACAATGATTCATAGACATAGCGACTGTATTTATATAACAGGTGCTTTGCAATCATTTCAAACATCATATTATCACCTAGAACTAAATTAGCCGAACACCACGTAGATGATATTACCATTGGTTGTCTTCACAACAGATAAATGCAAAGTGGAATAAGTTGTTAGACCATCTAGAAAGAAAGCCACATGCACTTGGTGCAGGAACAAACTCAATAAAGCATCATGCAACAACAAACAGCAGCCCCTGATCAGCTGCGGTCTGCAATACCTTTCACAGTGTCATTTACACTTTAGTTGGGAGCCACAGGCCAGATGTGCATGAAATGGATCACGCTGGTGTTCTGGACAGCGACTTAAACGGTTATCTCCGCTGCTCTGCACTGTGATCCCTCTTGATGACTTCCAGATGGTCATCCTCCATCTTTAAGACTTTCTTTGACCACAAGGGAGGCTGGGGTAATGAGGTCTTTGTCATTGGCATTAATGAAATATCACCAAGCAGACTGGAGGGACCAACGTGGCGAAGAGTCTCTGCGAGGAAGTCAGCTGGATACCTCGTGGTGAAAAGCTGAGAATACCTCTGGAAAGTCTTGATTACTTAAAATGCATGGTAAATCGTTCACACATTAATCACACACATCTCTCCCAGTGTAGAATTAAGCGCACAGAATAATTGGATCTCAAGAGAGCCTGGTGAGAAAAAAAATGATAATGTGAATGTGTTTTCGCTAGATTTCCCCATTGTGTGCAAGTGATTGCATGTCTAAGTAATTGTCCTGGAGGACTTGCAGATGTGCGGACAGGAAGCACTTGACTTGGGGTTTGGGCTCCTGAAGAAAAACAATAATTAAGAGTGAACAAACAGCGGGGATAACAGCTGTGGGCGAGCCACTGTAGTTGAGTGGCTGGCTGGTTGTGGTCTGGGAGAGGTTTCCCATTGGCAGGCTCATGCTCTGCTCCACCCCTTATCCCCAACATTCACCAAGAGCAAGCATTTGCCAAGATCTTAATCACAGTGGGCTCAAGCAATCAATACCTAAGTGGCCCTTAGGTGTTAGACATCCCGAGAGGAAGTGACCATTACTTTCTAATAAAGAGATTGATGCCGGCAAAGTCGTCACCCCTTAGCATTGGCTCTCCCTGTGAGACGTGTGCACTATTGCATTGACCCCCCCTCTCCCTCCCAGAGATGGAAAAACACATTCCATTCAGCAGCGCCCTGCAACAGAGGCTGCAGCATTTTCACAAGCATCTCATTTTGTCCTTTGCCTCCATATGAGAGCTGCGTATGGAAGTGAAATGGATTTGAGGCCATTTATATCCATGTACAACTAGATGTGGTCACCCTGAGCAACATTAAAAAAATCTTGCTTCTGGCGATGGACTCACTAATTCACACAGGTCAAAGCAATATAAGACATAATTGCACAATATGAAGAAAGCACTTTATCTTTAGCTGTCTTAATAATCTGCAGAGCTGGGGAGCAGCTCAGTAATTATTAATGGCAAAGGTATGGGCCTGTTTGTTTATTCATCTCAGCAGTTTTTTTAAGGGGGAGAAACACACACTAATACAACAGCTGTTTTAACAGAGCTGAAACCCCTCCCCCCCCACACACACAATTTGTTTCCCTTGAGAAGAGGCACTTTAATAACCACAGTTTTGCTGCTCTATAGAGTTCTTTCAGTAAGGCTTTATAAAAGTGTCAGCTTAAGGCGGAAAGGTGCACACATCTAATTATTATGTGGTTATATTCTTTTTGTTGACAAAATCAAGCCTCTGCGAGCTCTCCTACAGGAATGGAAAAAGGAGCTTACTGTGACTAATAATACATTAACCAGAGAAATATGCAAAGCCTTGTGGCATCCCAAACTTTTTTAGGTTTAGTTTTCATGCATATTCAGAGGAAAATGCTATTGAAACATGTGAAAAGCGGGAGCTGTGGCTCAAAAATATTTCATGCTTTTGCTTATAACAATAATACCCCCCCCTCCATGTTTAATTCCATAATATATTTTTTTATTTATTCAATAAAACACAATGTAGAATCATCAGATCAGTTATCAGCCAACATGTAAATACTTTGTAAGCATACTAAATGATTATAATAACTAAATAACACAAACATTTAAAGACGCGCAGGACAAATGCTTAATTAGGGTTTGAATTATTCATAAAATCAATATTTATTTTTAATAAATATATTGTTGCTTACTATGATTTTATAGTATTTGTAATGTGATTATTTACATGTACAAACCTTTGTAGGTTAAGCTCAGGGTTAAAAAATTGTCGATATAAATGACAGTTAAAAGATATTATAACATTTTCACCGTTAAACTAGTAATGTGTCCAGCTAGTTTAAAACTGTTTAAATATGTGTTCAAAACTAATGAAGACATTATATATGATTGCATCAATACACAATACTGTGTTATCTATAATAATATACATGAACTGTTTATACACCAGTTGTTGACAAATACATTAACAAACTTAATGTGCTGTAAATCATTTGTTGTTTATATACTGCTCGTAAATGCTAATAGGGGGTTATAATACAATCTTATGAAGCGATATTTTCATTTTGAATGTCACTATTTTGCACCACTTTAAGCTGAGATTGATAAAATACTGCTGTAATGCCAGTGCAGTAGTTTTTGACCTTGACTACAGTTCAGATAACACAGTGTGTGCTATTAATGCCTTCCTTCCTCACTTGATATATTTGATTGTTTATCTTCTGCAGCAACTCTCCGAGGACCGGGTCAGCGTCCCTGAAACCTGCCTCCCAGTTGCAGGAGAAATTATGAACTCCAAATGCAATGTGCCATCAAAACAAAACAAGATAAATAGACCATAACTGCCTCTTGATCCAATACTGAGTGTGTAATACTTCACACAAACAGCTACCTTGTTTACTGTTAGATGATATAACATGAGCACAGGTAGTCTTATAAAGTCACCTTTGCTTAGTCAAGTACTGACAGTCAAATAGTATGTAAATGAAACATATGCAGAGACTGCATGGAGTCCTTTACATGTACAGTGAAACTGTGAAGAAAAAAGAAGAAAGGGAAAAGAGAGTACATATTGCAGTTGCACTACTTGGACGCAAATGTTTTTTTTTACAATTATCACATCATTTTATATCATATATTGAAACAATGCAACTGCAATTTCACATATATGCCATTTGTCACTTTACCTAATTGCTGCGGCACAATCTGCTTGATCAGTTTCAGTATAGGGCTAAAAAGAACGCAGCTCCGAGACCACACAAAGCTGAACAAATTTTAACTAAAATGTAAGCAAGGCAAGGCAAGTTTATTTGTATAGCACAGTAATAACAGTGCTGGAATAAATATATCGAAAGATTAATGTGACTGGTTACATGAAGTATGTGGATATGTACTGTATATACATGTATACTTGTCATAGACTATATACACTATATATAGTGTGCTTAGATCAATTAATCGATTAATTTGATTTTTCGATGAATCTAAAGATTTTTTTAACGCTCGATTAATATAACAATTAATTTATCCAAAATAAATATTAAAAACTTGTCTCATTAATATCTCAAAGTTAATCTAGTCAAGATCCTTAAAAAGAGACACATAAAGCACTTTAGAATAATGATTATAGTAGCATATTTTTATATTAGCCTCATTTCCTAGTTCCCTGCTGTGTTGTGATTTTAATAATAATCATAATTATTTTTCAAATTTAAAGGCCGGTCAGCTGCAGCGAACGCTGTCTGTGTCTATCAGGCTGGGCAAACTAAACTTTCAATATAGAGGGAGGATACGAGCGGCCCCTTCCAACTTGGACCGATCCTCGTTTTTGCTGAAATTTGATTGGCCCAACGGCGCCGATCAAAGCAGTGTACTTTCCAGTTGGGAGTCAATACATTTTGTTGGGGCTGAACCCAGCGCAGGGTTGTGTAACAAGTACAACAGAGCAGGTAAATATGTTGAAAAAAACAAAAGAAATGTGTGGTGCCGAAACAATAAGGATTTACAAGATGTTGGCACAAGAGCAGCTAAATGCGCCACATTAACCGACCTCTTCCTAGGTGGAAAGGTGCTGTGGTAGGCACAGATGAGACAGGACCCAGCACAGGCACTGATCAGTAATGCATTAATTATAACCTGAGATTATTTATATATGCATTTATGTATAGGCATATAGGATATATTATATATTAATATATATAAACAACAGTTGAAGGAAGAAGGAAGAGTAGGAGGAGAAGGACAATGGAACCAGAATGTAAATGCTCCATATTTGTATAGCATCTTTCTAGTCTTATCGACGACTCAAAGCGCTTTTACACTACATCTGCATTCACCATTCACTCACATTCATTCATTAAGCCTAAGTGCTCAAACAGAAACTAACATTCACACACATTCATACACTGGCGGAACAGCCACCAGGGGCAATTCAGGGCTCAGTATCTTGCCCAAGGACACTTGACACGCAGCCTGGAGGAGCCGGGATTGAACTGTTAACGGGGAACCCGCTCTACCTCCTGAGCCACAGCCGCAGAAACAGTGACAGGGGCAGTGTGCAGGACTGGGTAGGCAATCATCAATAGACAGAATTAGAGAACGGATTATTGTTAGTTTTATTATTTAGTTAGTTTAATAACATTATTACTGATGTTCTTCTCATGCATATGTAGTTGTATAATCAGTACAAGCAGAGTCAGGGTCCAGCACAGTGGAAGCTGAGCCAGAGATAGGCCAACTCACAGCTGAAGCTGAGGGATTTGATTTTTATGCACACACATACACACTGCTCTATTTTATGAGGCTGCATTGTAGTTTTTGATTATATTTAACTATTTTAACTTGCCTGACCTGGTGTTGATCAGTGCAGTGGTGCCTTGCTTGTCCAAACTTAAGAGGCAGGTTATAAAAAAAGTTTCTTGAAGGTCTTTAACATAATGAAATTGACTGTATACAAGTACAACTGTATATATTAAAATAACTGCAAAAAAAATCCTTCTCCACACCCCCCACAGGCGCTCGCATAAAAGACCTCTCCGTGTTACCATCCCTGGCTTTTTTCAGTCCCAGTACATCCTTGGTTACTACCAACGTTGCCGGCTCAGAGGCGGATCAAATGTGACGTCCTTTTCGGCTCTGTAACGTTACTATTCAGACAGCGCAGTGAGCTGGCATATTGGCACAATCCTCGTGGAAAATAAAGCAGTATGAAGCGGCTATAAACAGACTCATCGGGAGACAGCGTCACACACCATGCTGGAAACCAGTGTTGGGCAGTAGCGTCGTTACAAGTTTAACTACATTTCTCAGTAACTTGCTGGTAGGGTCGCTATTGTCTTTTTTTTTTTTTTTTTTTAAACCTGTCCTGCCCAGCAGCCTGGTATAGAGTATGATGAGCTGGATACCATATTGTGCCAGACAGAATTTACTTTAACATGAGAGTATTAATATACTCCTTTGTCTGTTTTATTATTTATTGAATTATGTCTTGATTTGTCACCGGGCCGGACAGGGGGGCAGACAGGGGGATGGGGGGGCACAAATATCGCACAAACAGACGGGAAAGGACAACACCTGCAAGAGAAGGGGGATGGAACAGGGAATAGCAGAGGGAAACACCAATTGCAGAAAGCAACGAAACCTGCAATAGAACAGAGAGGGGGGCTTGGGGAGGAGAAAAACAACAACAACAACAAAAACAATAGTAAAAGACAACCAGCCGAACAGCAGCAATAAACAGCTGACATAGTAAGACAACCTACCAGGGACAACCTATATTTGTGTGAGACTGTGTGTGTCTGTGTGCATGTTGGTGAATGTGTCTGTATGTGTGTGTACGCATAAGCCTGTTAAAGAATGTAGAATGTGTAATTTTTATGACTTCCAGATGCACCGCGATGCAAACGCGGAAGACCCCGACCTCAACCAATGCACAAACTAAACGCCCAGCAACCATCCAGAGACCCTGCACAGGGAAGGGAAAAATACCCTATATTGCATCAAGATGCATCGACAATCGCCCTACAATCCCACCGAAGCCCTCCAAACCGCAACCGGATCAACCCGCGCAGCGCCCAGAGACCCCCACCCCTAGTAGCCAGGGCACGCTGCGACCACCCCTGTATGTGCAGCCGGCAGAAGCGCTTCCGTGTGATAGTGACATCACGTACCGATCCTTGGGCTGATGTCTGCGACTTTGCTGCAGGAGAATAAAGACATGCTTGTTTCCATGAGATGAGATGAGAGATCTCTCTCTCTCTCTCTCTCTCTCTCTCTCTCTCTCTCTCTCTCATTGCCATGAATGTTTAGGCTGTTTAGGTTGCAATGTTTCCAGAGTACAAATTCACATATAAACAATAAAAATATATAATTAATTAATAATGTGTGATAATTAAGTAACTTTATACAAACAACAATGGTTCTCCGTTTCTTGCATGAGGAAATACATTTAGCTGCAATGATATGGCAGGAAGTAGGAGAGTTTCTGTGTCTGTTGTAGCTCACTTTTGCATATGCACACACACACACACACACACACACACACACAGATTTTTAGTCTTCAATTGCTACTGTGGAATGAAGTTAGTTGAATATAAACTAGGCCTATACTGTGAATGTGCACACACACACACACACACAGTTTACACATGGTAGCTCCGCTTTAATCTTGAGAAGCTGCAGAGCTGCAGTCTCTATTCATTCAACTTACACTGTAAATTTCCAGCTAAACTGAGGCTTTTTAAAGACCCTTTTCTTTCTCTCTCTCTCTATCTCTCTCTCTATATATATCTATATCTATATCTATATATATATATATATATATATATAAATATGACATAACTATAAAATAGTAGCTTAGATGTAACTAAACTTTTGCCATGTTGGTGTAGCATAGCTTGCTACATTTCACTGGGGGGTAGCTTCTGTGTAGTGAAGCTTCATTTAATGAAGAGTAGCTACTAAGCTAGTAGCTTAGCTCACTACATTTTCCAAGTAGCTTGCCCAACACTGCTGGAAACTCACGTAAACTCCCACTGTCTATGAAGATTCTCAGTCATCCAGGTCATAGTTACGAAGGTTAAAGTCAAGGGCAACTGGACTTGGTTGAAGATACTGGAAGACTTCTTCAGTTCCCACTGCAAAGTTACAGTAGGGTAATATTTTTATCAACTTGAGGTTGAACAAATTCATGCTCGTTACATTATTACGTTACAAATTAATGCGTTTAGCCGAAATAATACATTCAATAACTAACATATCTATTTGTGTATCTTTCACCGGAGGCTCAGCAGTTAGTGTTGTGTCGTCCTAATCATGTGTATGACTCGGGAGGAACGGGTTGTCTCAGTGAGTAATTCGTTCATTTTCACACATGTATGAAGGATCTTGGACTCTTACGCTCACTCGTCACACGGCAGCTGCCTGGGCTCTGTCAGCAGAGGAAACAGTATTGATTAGTTCACGACTCTCAACTGTGGGTCTCTGGGTTCGAGTCGTTCATTTGTCACGTGACAGCTACCGTGGAGCAGGAATGAACGACTCGTTCATCACTCACATGGGTCCTCCTCAGTCGTTCATTCGGCAGGCTGAGTGACTGCCAGCGCCGGAGAATGAGAGGCAGGTCGGGGAGTCACTGGACTGACATTATATAGCTATTTTGATAATTTTGTGACATTTAACAAAGCATAACGTAATTACCTCAGAGGTAGTCTCCTCTCCAAAACAAACAGACCCGGTCATTAAAACATTAAAACGCAGCCACGTAGCAACGTTAGTGTTATCTCTGTAAACAGCTAACAGCTGATCCGGGTCCGCAGAGAACGCAACGTAACTTTTCCTTTTTATATACCAACAGAGCTGTGCTGAGTTCTTCAGGAACTTGGTGGCTTGATCCAGATTATTATTAAATTGGTTGAATTTTGAGTGTGTTTATTCATATAGTGTATCAAGCTTATTACTTCTATATACGCAAATCTGATATTAATATTTCCCTCATGGATAGGGACGTTAGGCTGCTGTATGAATGAGCACTTTAGAGATAATGATAGTAATTATATACATAAGCCTTTACATGTCTGGTCTGGTTGTATACTCGGGAAAGATCGAAGGATTTAGCCGGAGTAGTGGTGATTACATATTGACAACATATTTCTGTGGTTTTTACATGGTTTGAATTTGGTTGTGGGTCCAGGGGGGTTTATATAATGATGATATACAGTAATCAAGAGGTGAATTTGTGCATTATACGTCAAATGAAGCAAGCCAGACAGCCTTCAGTGTTTGAGAACGGCGCTGTTTTTTAATCACCCACTAGAGGGCTCGCAATAACCAGCCTAGTTCAAATGAACGAAATGAACGAAATGACTCAAAAAAAGATCAGTTCATTTTATTGAACGAGATTTGAAGATTCGAGTCTGTCAAAAGAGTTGAACTTGCCATCACTATCAGCAGTGTGAGCACAGCTAAATGTCTTGGATGATAACAAAATGGTTAGTGAGCTAGACTGAATATTATACATTTGTTGCTGCACTTTATAACAGTTAGACCGCAGTAAGTAAGATTACTTTAGTGGATGGTTTTTCAAATGTGTTGTTGTCCTGCACCGTTTTGTTGCATTATTGTATATTATGTGGGTCACATATTATATAAGCGACTGAGACGGTGGAGAAGCTATGTACCTGAGTCTCGGTAAAATTACAATAAATGTAAATTGAGCGTTACAAAGCAAACAGTGGCGGATCCGTGTTTATGTTACATTAGTTGGCTGCTCCTGCCTTGCATCAAGGCTAGTATAAACAAATCGCTCCACATTTGCTTTGTACGGTTAAATAATTTCTTGCAGGCTAAAATCAACACATACTACCAGTGGTACACAGGATTGTAATGTGGATCTCGTTAGCTCGTGAAGACGTAACTGTTAAACTATAGTATTTTGTACTGAATAATGTTAGCAACTTTCTGATGTTCACTGTGTTTTCACCCGACATCATCTGATTCTGTTTGTCTGATTCTGTTCAGCACATAAAACTTTGATGTTGTTTTTTATCCTTACATGGAGTTTATGTTGGAGTTTGTGTTGTAGTCTGCGTTGTGCTGGGAGCCGGTCGTTTTGTGGTGTTAGTGGACTGCATTGTTTGTCTGGTATGATGACCTTGTTAACTGCTTGTAGTTCTGTGCAAAGCCATAAGATTCCCAACTTTCCCCAGGCTTACTATGTTGGAGATCCATGGTGATGCATTGACAGGCTCATTAATACTCTCTTTCTGGAGACACCTTGTCATGCAGAGAGAGGCGAATGCAGCCTAGTGGTTGTAAACCTACAGTAAAATACATTCATGTCATCGGCTAGTTGATTCCATCCCATAGGATAGTGATATCCTATGGGTCCCTTCACACTGAGTCATTGGCTGATTCAGCTTTTCAGTGTAGCTTATTTCTGCTACTCTGATCTCCTTTGAGATCGTGTTTCTGGCCTGGTTTTACAGGATTCTGTCCTCACTTCTTAAGTTAGGAGTGCATGTTTTTTGCACATCTGCACACTAATCTTGTGTATGAATGTAGAAACAGAAATGTAGAAATTCCGCCTCCCCTCATTTCCCCTAAAAGCTCAATCATGCAGTCTTCTCAGAGAAGTTGGAAGCCCGGAAAACCTAGTGTACTTTCCAAGTTGGGGTCACCAAGCCAGGTTTCTGAGAAGCACAGGGCAGCCCTGCAACTCACTTCCCCACCTGTGTCTCCTGCAAATCCCATTAAAAGCTGTTGTTCCTCCAATTAAATTCTCTGCAAATCAATGTAAATGTTTAAAAAAAAGACTAGCTCTGCACTCTGAACTGTTGTTTTCTACTCCAACTGTTACAAATATATTTTTGGGTAGACTAGTGACAACTGGACATAACACGGACATATGCACCTAAACAGCAGTTACAAACTCTACAAACCTCTGTGAACACTCAATGTAAAAAGGAAAAGAAGTGCCAAGTGAGAAACTGGGAATGAGATGATAGGAGGAGGATGGCAGCAATGCAGTCACGTGTGCATGCACAAAACCTGGACACTTCCAGGTTACCCATCAATTCTTCTCTCCTATCTAAAGATGATACAGCTGCTGTGTTACTTGCATCTTATGCCATGGCAGAGGGGTCATTGAGATTAAATGCCAACCTCAGACTTGCCTCTTAGTTGATGAAGCCTGTCAAGGCAGTGGGAGAGTGAGGGATTGTGCTGAAATAGAAGCACAAGTGTGTCAGATCCCCTCAGGCTGCCAACAAATCCTATGACTTTGTTAGGGCAGATGTTCCCCCAGTCCATTCGGCTTTTCAGCAGTGCTGGACATATGTGCTCAGTAGGATTATGTGGTTAATTAATTATGCGGAAGCATTTTGGTAAAGGGGCATTAAATCAAAAAGCATCTTTGTTTATGTATCTAATGCTTATGTTCAATTGATTGCACACTGATTGCATGCAAAATTAGCCCAGAATTACAGTGATACAGGCATTTGGTCTTTTTGTAAATTATTACAAATTTCCAGTGGGGTCATGCTGGTCTGAGGGACAGGTAAGGTATGCTGTAATGGACATGTTAGGTCGTTGCCGTTTTTGTGTGTTCAACAGTTTCAGATGAACAATTATGATATGAAATGATAAAAATAAAATAGCTTTGTTCAACAGCGACACAAGAGTGATTACATGTCAAATCTAGGGCACAGTTCCTTTATATATTGAGAGGGTCATGCTCTCTCCACAATATTTAAAGATTGTCATTCCTCCCCCATGTTTTGCTGTGTCAGCCAGCTGTCACTGTGTAACCCCCCCCTTCACCTACCCCTGAACACCCCCAGAAATAATCCTCTTGCTCAGTCAGGCAGTGAAGGGCACCCAGACACCACCTAGACAGTCAAGTTGGGATGCACATATGTAGTGCATTACTTTACTGTGTGTGTATGTGTGTGGTTGCCTTTGCCTTTGCCCTTCCCCTTCTCCAGTTAGCAGTGGGCTAACATCAGATGTTCACATTGTATTTAAACATTTAAAACATTTAATTTTGTCTAGAAAGCAAGGGAAACTGTCATTTTAGATATTATATAAGGTATATAAGGAAACCAGAAATAGCTTCGGGCACTGCCCTGATGAAGACAAGACAGCCAAAAATGTTTGGAGTTGTGGAATTTTGATTGACTTGCATTGAAGCGCACACTGCACCCCGCTGTGTGTACTCTCAAAGAAAGAAAATTATTTTAGAGGAGTCTACAGCCAAGCGCCTCTGAGAGGCTCTACTGGGACCTTCGATATCTGTAGCTAATTCCATGGCGATCCATCCAACAATTGTTGAGACATTTCACTCAAAACTGCAAATGTGAATCTCACGGTGGCACTAGAGGAAACCAAAGTATGGATTCCAATAAACAAAGGATTCATAGTCTTGGAACTACAATAACAGAATCATATTTTTGGCCAGAAATGTGCACAAATATGAGAAATTTAAACTCGGTGTAGTTACAGACAGTGTATTGCTATCCATAATACAATTAATTGCCTGATTTAGGTTTGTTGATTTGTTTACTACGCTTGCATTTGTATGAAGTCTGAACTTTGTTTTCTGAAAGGCATGCATGTATGGAAATAACATCCACTTTAATACTGTTATTTACGGTATAGACAGACTGATCATCAGATGCATATTTATAAATGATATTGCAAAGTAACTTACAGTATATTTTTCTTTTGGTCTTTTACCAGCATGCCCAAAAAGAAGACTGGTATGTCAATTTCAAACAATAACCTTCAAATTAAAACTTGACACACTATTTACACATTAATATATGACTCTCGAGCCTCCTTGACATTTAGATTCTAAAACTGAAAGTGCAGTTTTATTGCTACCAGATGTTATCAATGGAGCTAAAACAAGAGAAAGGGCAGTGCTCGGATCGGTGACATTTTCTTTCAAACTAGCCAAAGTTGATTAAAGAAAAGCCCAGTTCCTGCCGATAGCACTGTGGTTAAAAAATATGAGGGATGTGCTCTATGTAACTGAATTAGCACCCAGAAAACAAATCTGCTTATGATTTCCATCCCACATAAAGCTGTTTCTATTCTGCATACAAATGATTACAGTAGTAGATAATATTGTTAAACCTTTTGCTTCTTCCAATGTTTCGTGCAAATGAAAGGAATCTTTAACTACAGTTACTCACACATCACCATAGATACATCTCACACTGCAGAGGCTATTTTAAGATAGATAGATTTTAGGCTTTCAACGCTGCTTGTACCATGCTCCAGCAGAACAGCTTCAATTTCTAGATAAGCAATTCTATTACTAGTGAAAAGGTCAAGGGTGAGAGCCACACCACCCAGACAATACTCCTGTATCCCTCGGATGCTCAGATAAGTGTCAGGAACTAAATAAGAGCCAAGCAGAGATTTAGTATAAACAGCAGGTTTTTATTAGAAAGATAAACAAAACAAAAGGTTACAGTAATTGCCTGATTCACTGCCACTGCTGATTTGTTTCTCTACTTTGACACACTACAGTGGTTCATGGTTAGCTGTGGCAGCTAGCTTAATGCTTTCAGCCCCTTTAAATGCATTCTCTTTAGTCATCTTTAATGGGCTCTAAATTTATCTGTGCTGTGTGGTGTCCTTGGGTGTTCACGCGCCATCTGTGCAAATGTCATTTCAGTGGGGGGGGGAGAGAAATCAACACCAGTTTATCCAACTGTTACACTTCTACACCTTAACCTTCTACACAGCTTAAATTTATTTCCTTAACAAGACAACTGTAAACACGCCACACCCTGAAAATGATGCCACCCCCCTGGGCTAAGAGGTAACAAATGTTAACATTAAACAATAACTTTAGTGTCCCCTTCAGGTCATTCAGTGTAATATTGTGGAAATCTAGAAAGGTGATTTCTAGACTAACATTTAGTTCTTGTCATGTGAATAATCAATAAACTAATAAAGTAATGTTGTAATGTAAATGTGTTCCAAGACTATTTTTATAATTCTGAAAGTTTCACATATTGGTATCATTCTGCTGAAATTGAATTGAATCATTTGTGTGTTAAATATGTATTAAACAAAGGAATAAACATTTACATAAGAGCCCCGTCAATTTCATTGTAACTGCATAAACTAACCAGAATCCATCTATTGGCTCTTTTGGTGGATGGGTGTGAAGCACAACTAACATTGATGTAAAAGACCAATATTTACCCTAACCATATGGTGTTGACATTTGTGTAGAATAAAATAATGTTTAAAACATTGAAAGTGAATATAATCAATGTTGTCATAGAACATAAAGCAGGCCAACCTGTCCACAGTGAGATGTATGCGTTAATAACATTAAGGTTGTGGTAGTATGAGAATACTGCAGTTTCTGTAAACTGGACCTGAGTATGAATTGGGTATAACTTTCTTATGTGATTTGATCATACTTTATATAAGACTTTATTTATTAAAAGTCATTTTGCCACACTACAATCATAACAGAAATATTCAACTACATTTTTAATCTTATACAGGGTTTTACACTTAACACACATAATCTGGTATTAATTATGATGACATTTTCTGACATGGTTGTTGAGTAATTAGAATTTTACAGTATGTTTTACAGTATTAAGTGTGCAAGCAAAGTGAGAATCCAGGAACTAAACTGTACTGTATTTTTCTAACTTACATTAATAACAACCCTTGAAACTTTTATTTATGTGTCTTACGTCACAGCAATTTGGTTAAATTATCCATAACCATCACCTTGCAGTAACTTTCTGTGGATTTGAAGGCGACTTGGCGGCCTTAAATTATGTGGTAGGAAATGTTCTGAAGCAAAAGGCCACAGCAACGCCTCCTCTTTAGCACTCTCCCTAATCACTGAAACCCTCGACAGTGGAGCACAGAAATGTTCAGCTTTACAGAGCTCCAACTGTACAATTTGTAGCTTCCACTTAAAAAGACTTGTCATCAAAGATATTCTCCCAGACAATCTGGAAACAAAACATGTCTGAGCATTATCGCTCCCTAAACAAAATGTGACGACAGCATGTATTCTGTTTCATTTGCATCACCTCCCTTGCTTTCTTCTACCCTTCACAGATTGCTAATGACATGCAACCCCCTCTATCCACACACGCACAATCCCAAATAATTACAACAGAGGTTGGCAGGCTTGTTATAAAATTGCCATGCTGAAAGGAAAACACTGTAAAGCAGCCACTTTGATCATATTTCCACTGTACACATTATTGTGATCCATAATGTGTACAGTAAAATTGTGCCAGTTCCTTTTTGTCCTTCTCAATAACACACAACAGATTAGCAGGGAAATGCCAATCTTCCTTTTTATTTATTTTTTTAATATTGGTAAATTGTATATAAAAACAATGGGTTGAAGGGTAACTTTTATTTTTCAACCTGGACCTTATTTTCACATGTTTTTATGTTTATGTGACTAATGGGGACAACGGTTTTTGAAATTGGTCCAGTACAGCACAGTGCAGTCGGCAGCAGCAAAATAAGGCTACAGCGTAATCTTTGCGGGCAATTATGCCCTGTCGGAGTACATCTACCAAAGTGCTTGTTTTTGCCACTGACAGGCTCAGATTGTTATTACAAGTGTTTGACAACATTATGGAAAGGAGATCCATACAGAGATAGACCTTTTTTTAAAGAGTAAGATCATTTTTGTTGATCCAGAAACAGTTGCTATATAGTTCTCATCAAAGCCACTGGACTCCATTGATAAAAACAGCGTTTAGTGTTTAGTTTGTTTGTGGTCTTTGCTGTTTTTGTTTGTGTGTGTTATTGTGTGACTTTAAAGGGTTAAACACACCAAAGTCACACATTAACACAAACTAACTAAACAACCGAAGCATTGGTAGACCAGCAACTACCAGGTAGAGGTAAAATGTATGTGTTTGTCAAGGGAGTCTAGAAGACTTGATGTAGCGACTGTTTCTGGTTAAACAAAAAGGATCTTTTTTATATGATAACAATCTGAGCCTGTCAGTGGCAAAAACAAGCACTTTAGTGGACGTGCTTTGACAGGAAGAAATTGCCCGCAAGGATTACGTTGCAGGCCTGTTTCACTGCCTCCGACTGCAGCGTGCTCGCACAATACTGGACCAATTTTTAAAAAAATAATATCCTCGGTTGAAAAATACCGAAGTTACCCTTTAACCCATGATGGAACAGTATAATGAATCCATCCTGTGATTGGTAGTCAGTATTGTAAAACAGACATCAGCCCACAAACCTGAAATAAGGACAGATATGCATGTAGGGCTGATAAACTGGAGGAGCTTTTACTACAGCATGTAATTAAATTCTTCCAGTGAAAAATAAAGATAAGGATTCCATTAGCCCCTTAAAACATTCTGGGATAATGAATTTTTGTGGTTGATGGAGCGCCTCATGTGGGACAGGAGGGATTTACTCCCAGGCTCGACTCGGCAGTGTGGCAGGCAGGCCCTGCACCCAACCAGAGGAGCCAGCGATGACATTTGATGCACCATTGGCACCAGAGGCAAATGAGATTACGGCAGGGGGAATGGAATTGACTCTTTCCTTGACAGATTTACAGATCCCCACTGGATAGAATACAGGCGAAAAGGCTGTAAAACCCATCATCTGTGGGGTGAATTACACACGGCTTGGAACAACTTGTTTGGTTTAGGAAATCCACACCGCAGCCTCCTTTGATTTACCTGCACCCTAACCTCTAACTCCTCCCCTATCCTCCTGGAAGCGTGCATGGGTGGTGGTGTTTTGCTACAGCTGTGATTTGGGGATCTCATCTTTTCATCAGTTTGTTAAATCGCTGTGTGGAGCTGTCCTTGGCCTTTGATCTATTAGCTGCTTACAATAGAATAATTCCACACTGTATTAATAACTGTGCATCACAAGGCTTGCGAGACCATCGATTTCTCTGTTGGCCAAATAGATACAATCTGAATATGAGCATCTAAGACTGCTGGCGTCTCTCGGTCCCTTAGCAATAACATGTGGAGGTCAAAAAAAGCTGCACAGTCGATTCCACAATAAAAGTGTTTTCACTCCACTTTGGGAATTCTGAGACAAACTATAAAGACACTATATTAAATATTTAATCATCTCTCTGCTCATGTTGCAGTCAATCCATCACCTTCTGTTATACTGATACACACATCCACACTGCTTATTCCAAAAGGCAGAGTCTATTAAAGGCATCTAATGTGTCTGTATAGAGAAGAAGTTGAGCTCCTGCACCCAAAATCTAGTCTGCACCCCGAGCTGGGTAGAACTGAAAAATTACAATCCCACTTATATCTCAGCAGTGAACTCCACACGAATGATTTCAGCTGCAGTCATAGCCCAGTCAATGCGGATCATAAGAAGTCAAGATGTTGTATAGCAGCAAATTTGTGTCTTTGAGGAGCTGACATACATTCTGTATGATCATTAGATCGGCTCTACAGACATCTATGCTATCTTGATGGTTACCAAAATCACAAAATATGAACAGCGGTGTGTATTACCTTGCTCATTGATATAAGCCAAAATAAATCTCATATTAAATGAATTAACTGAACAGAATGTTGAAGAATCTCCATCACAAATACATCCAGGAGTCATCCAGGGGTTTATTATTCATGACATTAATTAAAAAAATGTTTTGCCTCGGTTTGTTCAAGCAAACTGAATGCTTAAACGAGTGTGCAGTTTTTCATCAAAGATACTGGGGGTGTTAGGTAGAACACAGAGGAAGCACCAGCTGTAATCAACAAAACAATGACAGATTGTTGTCATTGTCAAAGACTATGGGATTCATTATAATTCACAGATTGTATAATTCATATGCATGCACTCATTACAATTATATCCCAATAAAATGCCCTTGATTTGGGAGCTTTCTAACAAAGGGCCACATGCTTTCTGATATGTTTTCTTGCAATTTATTTCAGATGTGAAAGAACAATGTTGTGTGTGTGTATATATATGTATGTGTGCATATATATATATATATATAGGTCTGCTTTGACAATAACTTCTGGGGCGCTCAAGCTTCTGTGGGACCCGTGAGCAGTGTGAATGCTGTGTGAATGCAAAATGCTGAATGCTTGATTGTGTTTAAACTCCCCGTAGGGTTCTTTGGGGTTTTAAATGTGCACATACTGGCTGTAGTTTGTATGTTGAGAATAATGTGTGTGATTTGTGTCATGTACTGTTGCAAAAATTTACTAATTGCCCCTAGTGGGATGAATAAAGTTGACTGAATTTAATTGAACTGAACTGATATAAAGCATAACTGCTGCTATGGGCAGAAGCTGTATGTGTGAGTAAATGTTAAATGGAATGCTTTAAACTACAAGTCAGCATTCACACACACACATTTCATACAATGATGGCAGACACTGCCATTCAAGCTGCCAACTGCTCAACAGAAACTAATCCCATTCACACACACTCACACAATTTGGGGTTCAGTATCTTGCCCAAGGACACTTCGACATGCAGACTGGAGTAAAAGGGGCTCAAACCACCGGCTTTCTGATTAGTGGGTGACCCGCTCTACCTTCTGAGCCCCAGCCTTCTGAGTAAGTGGGATTATGTTTATAAAAAGATAGATTTAATTTATTTGAGTATGTGTTGACAATAAATGGCTCACTAAAATGACGTAATTGCCACATGCCTTACATGTGTGTATCTTCTTTGTAGAAATCTTTCACCAGATAAAAGAAAGGTATTCATGATCCTCCAGTATGCTGTAACAATTATCATAAGCTCTGAACATCAAGTTTTAGTGTCTAGGCTTGCATGATGGTGTATTACCAATTTTTTTCCTTATTGAAAATTTCACATGTCTTGTTTAATTTTTCAATCTGTGAATTCATAAACAGCAGTGCTTCTGATGGTTTACGTTCAGTTCAGTAATACACTGAACAAAACCAGACAGTCTCAGAATAATCATTAGACCTTTGGTCATAAAACAACGTATTGGACAAATATTAAATTATCTGGGGACAATGAATAGCTGTACCAAATTCAATGGCAAAACCTACTTGGGCCAGACTAGTTTTCCATTGGTAACACTTTTCTCACTTTAAGTAATTGAATTCTCTAGTTTTAAATATGGATTGGCTTTTAATCATCATATTTCATTGTTTAAAGAAATCTAGTGAACTGCACTAGCAGCCAAATTGGCTTATTTTAATTGAAGAATACTCATATCTAAAATGTTTTAACTTTAATTTAATAGGACACGGCAGTGTCAAATTCAACACAAAAATACTGTTAGGTTTTTCAGTGCATTTCACTCAGGTGGGGAATGTTTCACCAGTCTAGCTGACCTCTGTTCTTTACACTTCCTGTGTGAAGAACAGAGGCAAAAGAATGCTCTAAAAAACTGTACAGTATTTCTGGTGGTGATTCTAGTCTCTCTAGTCTCTCTGTTTTGCTTCTGAGATCAGAGGTTTTCTCCTTTGCTTTTCTGAAGAGGTGATTTTTCAGCAGTGGTGCTCATATTGCAAGCGATTTTCAATTCTTCCACCAGCTGCCATCGCCACAACTTTTACAGTGCAAGAAGCAACAGCGCTGCCTTCAAGTTTTGGGCCATTAAGAGATTCAGCTGAATTTCTGCAACATTGAACCAAGTGGCAAAAAATGGAGAAATAAAACAAACTTGGACATGGTGAACACGTGAACACATCTCAGCAATGATCATGTTGTCATCATTTGAACAATGATTTACTCATTTTCAAAATGAAAAGTTAAACTAAACTAAATGTATGCTCATTATTTGATATTTTTCATGAAGGCATGATAAAGGAAGGTTTTGTAGTCACAAATGTTCAAAGGTTAAGATATTAAGATGTCATCCAGGTCATAGTTACCCGAGTTGTGTTAAAATCAAGGGCAACTGGATTTGATTGAAGATATTTGATTTTGAGTATCTTCAACCAAGTCCAGTTGTCATTGCTTGGTTAAGGCATCAAGGTTTATATTAATCATCCAACATGAAACAATAGGCACAATAGACCTCTCAGCATTTTCAACTGCAACTGTAGAGTGCTCCTGCAGTTAAACAAACATACAGTTGCTAGTCTGATACATAAACGGTGCTGCTACCAGCGTCCTGTCATTAATTCATTGCTCCATGGCTTAGTAGCTAAACATGAACTTAACACTAACACAGCTCCTGAACTGATCTGAACCACAGAGCTGTCCGTTGTTGGCATTCATCTCTCATCAGAAGACTCAACAATGAACAAAATAAACACATCCCCCCATGAAAATGGCACAGATGATTGCTTAGCAATCGCTGTATCAAAGCTCAATCTAACCTTTTTTTTTTTTTAAACTTTGAGTAAAGTAAGCAGATGCTGCCTGATTAGAAAGTTTGAGTTGACAGGCAAAATGAACATTATGCTCTCAGACAGCATTCTAGGTAGATGGATATGCATTGCACTCTCACAGTAAAAATATTGATTCTTGCACTATTCCTAGAACTACTAAACCTCATATTTATTCTTATAATAATACAAACTGCATTTCAGGGCAGTGAATGATGTAACAGTCACTGCCCTGATTGAAAAGCAGTCAGACTAATTAAAGCTTTTCTTTTGAATCTGCCATGACAGTAAGGAGGGTGTAAATCATGCACACAGGAGTCAAGGATTGGAGACCAATGAGAGAGACTTTCACTATTGTCCTAGCTGCCATGAGTGACTGCAACAACGACACAAACAAAAGTTCCACTCAAATTTTTGTGACAGTGACATGTAAGTCTGGTTTGGTATGCAGAATAGCAGAGAAGGAGCTGTAGCCTGAGAACAGTGGTCTGTTGTAGCACTGATTTAAATAGGTCTTACACTTGAGAAAGAAAAGAGAAAAAGGACTTTGTCACCATCCATATATTCCATTATTAAGTGCAGATTGTGAAAATTTCCCCAAAGAAACGGTCCCTTTCAGATGTTGAAATGAAAGAGCTAAAAGCAGTAAGGGGGAATTAGTATTAAGAATAAGGCCAAGCTAATGAGGGTTAGTCAAATATCACCGCAGTCCCCTATAAAAGACCTTGGCATGAAGGTTTGAAGGTGCAATGTTCTCTTGGGATATTTCTGTCAAATATACACATGGAGATGGAAAATGAGGTTGCCATCATTGGGATAAAATAGGCCATCTTAAACATGAATTACAAATTGTTGAAGAAATTGTCATAAACTTATTTTGACCTTTCGGAGAGGACTCTGTATCTTAGTTCCACTTGAATCCTGAATCACAGGACAGTAGCGGCTATTATTGACAAATTCTACGATTCAAACTAATGCTGCAGTGTATTGCTGCAGTGTATTTTATTCTTTTTAAATGTCAGAACTATTTTGCAAACATAATTACTTTCTGGAAGTTCTGTCTCTTAGTGACAGATCCTTGAAGGGCAGTCTTACTACTTGTATTTCTACAATGAGACAGAACTCACGTACTGCAAGGCTTCAGTACTGTAATGACCAAAATGCTCAAGATAAAGGTAAGGGTTTATTTTCTATAAATTACATTATTCCACCACTAGTCGAAGAGAACCACAGTCAACTAATTAGAAAATGTGTATTGCAAGATTTACAGAAAAACAGATCTATTGTGCTGCAGTAGATTGTCACTGAATGCAGCTGAATAAATAATTATGATGTCAACATATGTTAAATATTTGTTCAGTATTTGTGGTCTTCAGATATTATGTCTTTGTAATGCAAAATGGATCCCAATTAATCCATGTGCCTCGTTTCATTCTCACTTACCTCCTTCTTATTAATTAACTCAGCAAACAAGAAATGACTAGACAAATATAGGCCGGCCTCTTAGTTAAATGGCAAATACCAGGGACTTGCACACATGTGCAATTTCAATCTCATAAAGTGAAGCAAAGGGCTGGATATAAGAGCAAACCAAATCAATCGTCATTAAAAATGCCTTTTCAGGTTGTGTGCCAGAAGTGGCATCTCCAGAGACGATCTTTAGATCCCTGCAAAGGAGCACGAGCAGGTAAACCTTAATGCATGTCTCTATGTTTAAAGTTCAAACAAAGCTAGAGTCATCACTGACCTCCCACTGGATTCCACTCTGTTCTGATAAATCACAGAGCTTCCCAATGAGATGCTAACCTTGGTTTTGTAGAATAGAAGGTAAATGCTGATGTGCTGAGTTGTGTTGGTGTGCCTATTGCAAAGCCAGCATCAAGGCTGGGCATTTTCACTGAAGCAGAGTAGCTTCTAGCTAAATATGAGAGCATTCAAGCCTCCAGCTAAAGGCATAAAGGCTGGAACAACCATTGCAGCATTATATTGTGTCAAAAAGGTACAGTCTGACGTCAACAACGAAGCGAATGAGCAATTGATGCACTGGAGCAAAGTAATGTTGAAAAAATAGTATTGTAGTTAATAATATTTAGGCCTTTAAGACAAAAGGTAGATTCTTTATTATTTATAAATGAAAGCAAATTGGCTTGTGACACCCTCCTCTGCTGCAGAATAACCCCCTCCCCAATTCCACCAGAAACAAGCTCTCATTTTATACTAGAGTCCACCATATTACACAGGGGCCACCAGGGTCAGCAGTGCTTGTCTTGCTCTATTGCCCGTTGTTGATAAGCAGCTTCAAATATCTCCAGCAGTAAGAAATGTTACCCATGCTTTTTCCTGCTCCTGCTCAAATTGATCTGGCGGCCCAAGTTGGCAGGATGATCAAGTGGCTCGTTAAGCAGAAGAGGAATTAGGTCTGAGTGTGTCAGATAGGAGAAAGTCGTGGCTGCCCCTGGGGCATCTGTGTGGTTTCCTATCATGTGACACCTGTGCTCTCGGAAGGAGCTCTGCTTATTCCTGCTACCAGCTGCGACATATTTTCTCAAAGTTCTGCTAGGACTGTCATTGGATATTTTGTGTGGACCAAGAAAAATTGAGCTCTGCCACTAAATACATACACGCTTAGAAAATAAAGGTCACTTTTTGCATGGAAAAATATGAAAAAGTTCTACAGGAAGATAATATTCATGTAAAGAGACCTTTATCATGAGGTAGTGGAATAATATCCTGCACTAATGAACCTATCTACCTAATCTACTTCTCCATCTCCATTTGTTTCCCGGAAAACTCCAAAGGGTTAAAAGAGAACCAGGAATTTGGATGGGAGAGGGGATTATTACAAGATTAATGCCAGGCTACACTGCAGGTCACAGGTCTCCAACATCCTCTGTAAGACTCACTGAACTCGATTTAAAGAGAGTTCCTCTACAGGTACAAGGCAACATCCATTATTTCTCCTCCTGCGGTTATTGGTAACATTAACTGTGTGGGCTATACTCGTCTGCTATCTCCCAACACAGATACTGAAACAAATTATCTTAGCAATAAAAACATCACCAAGACTTTCACTTGCAACAATAGTACCAGTGTGTTACCAGGAGTAAAATGAACCGACCCACAAGTCTTAATGTTACTGAAGAAACACTGCACAGAGAAGCTACCTCTCTAAGCACTCTCTACTGAATAATTGTAGAAGAATTATTCTGTTCATTTTTTGAGCTGGAGGGCCAGAGCTGCACAGTAAATACACGTGCTACATCATTGCCCATCTTGAAAAGAAATATTTCTTTAAGTGTTTGGCAAATAAACACAATGGTTTCTGTTTTAAGTGAGCCCTGCTTGGCGGTAACTGTGACACTCACACACTCAGACAAGAGAGAATGAAGTGGCCAGACACTGAGGACAACAGTCCCAGAGAGTTCTTCCAGCTATCTGCCCTCAGATATGAACACAGACACATGGCATGACCAGCGTAGCCTGGTGCACAGGCACTAGACTCTGACAATATGTCTGATTTTGGCCCAAGATGCACAACGGGTGAAGGAGCTCACACCCTCAGCAGATGGGGAAGATCTATCTCTCACAGTGCACAAGCTGCATATAAAAAAACAATTTTTACACTATTGGTTAACTTACCTTATGGGAGATTTTACACCAAAACCTTCTAGAGGGCTGTAGCAATCTATGCTAACATTTTAGCACAAACTATTTTGAATGATTGGAAGCCACTAGCATTATTAAAAAATGTATTATATGAATTACTCTGTGATGCAGACATCTTTGTTTTTTTGAATAACTTTAATCACTAAGCAACAGTGGGGGGATTGTTTAGCTATAATCTATACTGTACAGTTTATCATAGTTGAAAACCTCCTAGATTTAGCAAAAGCAGTCCCTGCTGGTTCATCACACTTGTTTCTGTTGATTATATGATCTTTCTTTTTATAACATTTTTTATTATCTCCAATCCAGAACTAATATATTTACCCACATACTGTGTTGTATAAGATAACTCTAAAAATGTAGTGTTCTTAAATTGAGACCTAGGCAGGCAAAATTTTGCAACCTCAGCACTCACAACGCAGCTTCAGGGGAAAATCAAAAACCGTATTTTTTTTTGCCTGGAAGCTGAGAATTTGTGATCTCACATGCTATGTCTACTGTCTGGCTGGAATGATAAAATGTTTGTGCAGTGGGAAACCAATGATCAAATCCAACCTTTCCATAGACTGCCCTGCTGTGCACATCTACTGTGCTAGGTATGGCGGGTCAAAGAAGTGGCCGCCACAGCCCGGGAAATATTGGATTAAACCATTGGTTTGCCAGAGGAAAACATCATTATCCCTCTGGGCAGACAGTACACATTTATGGAATCACAAAAATACTTTTGAAGTTGCAACGCACTGCTCAATTACAAAGTTTCATATAACATTTAGAATTTTACATGTTATTACCTGATTAGGGAATTTTGGTCAATTTATTCTCCTGAAACATTTCAACGAATCATCTCTTCCTCTTCATCAGTTAGTACAGAGGGAAGCTGTCGTAGCGTCTAGTCCACCACAAATTTAAGAAGAAGGGCTGGACAGGCTGTTTGGTGTTGACAATTACCGACAAAACCAACTTTTATGGTAATTGAAACCAGCCTGAAACTCTTTTTTTTTCTATTTAAAGTATTTGGTTCTAAAGTCATAGCTCTGTTATTAAGTAATCAAGTGTACGCTTCTGCACTTCTGTTAAATGTACCGTTACCCAGTCTGGGTGGAGATAATTTTGTCTTGACTTTAACCATGGTTATGGTCTCGCCAAAATGTATAGCTAACAGCACTTACTTACTTACTTGCATTACAAGGGGCCTCTGAGGGGCCACATTCCTTCCCAGCACCTGACACAAACTCAATAATGACAATTTTTAATAAATATGTGACATTATTTTTTTTGGTGACGTGTTTACTGTTGTCTAAATGATATTATTACTCATGAAAGTGTATGTTAAGTATTAAAATGAAGCCTGCTTTAAGTTAGGGCTGCCATTACATTAGCAAGTATTGAGTTCCAGTCATTCGGGATAATACAGCAGGATTCTCCTATGAAATACTGCTGCACAGCCTTTAAACTATGTTTCTGTGTGATTTCAGTATTTGATTGACCATTGTTAATTTAATTTCAATTTACAAATGTAATCTGGGTACTTTGATTAATTTCAATTTATGCGTTTCAGTTCTTATTCAGTCAGCTCACCACGTGGCCACATTCAGTTATTGAATGGACCCAATTCTTTGTCTGCTGGAGTATTATCCTGTGGACCTGTCCCCATAATTGATGGTGCAATGAATTAACAACTTTAAATACCCCCCTGGAACTTGATATGCCATTTGGGAATGGCCTTGAGAATGATTTTTTAAAAGGTTACGAGAGAGTTCAAATGTAGAAAATTAGAATATTCAGCAGAATGCGACAGTTCATTGAATGAGATCTACTGTAAACTCTGTAGTCTGAACATTCATAATAGAAGTTATGTCTTTCCCTTTGTAGTGTAAAAAGTAAAGTGTTCCCACATTCATCACACAATGGGCTGAATATAATAACAGCCCTTGCACGCAGGCACAACAGGAAGAGTAAAAAAAGAAATAAAAAAGAATACTTAATTCTAAACCATATTTTCCTCAAAACTCATGCACTATTTGAGTGAGCATGCACAGTATGCAAATATGATTCTGCTAAGCATTTATTTCAAATATATATAATAAATATGAAGGGGGTCATCCACCACCAAATATCCTACCATAAGATGTTATTTAAAGCTACAAACTCACTAAATTACTCATTACCAAGGACTTAAAATTCCTCTAAAACCAATAAGCTCAAGCCATTACGCACTAAATGAGAAAGAGAGGGAAAAAAGGATCTAGGCTGTCCATAATTTGGCATACATGTGGTGAATATTAAGGATGCATACCAATACGCCAAACGTGCACATCATCAGTAGTCATTATAGGTTGAATTTCCTGAGGGAGGTCACACATGTTCCAGAGATAACAAGCTGTCCTTGCTGTTCCCGTCAGTAATAATGCATAAACCACAGCGCATCTACCTCTGGGTACTGCAACTGATACCCAAGAATGGGCTTTTTATTTCCAGCTTTAGAGGAGAAAAAGACACTGCAATCCTTGTTTGACAAGGAAACCAGCTTTGGCTGTCATAGCTCTATAGCATTGCACACATAACATCCATCTTTTATTACATGCAGTCTCAGGGAAGAATACTTTCTCTGTTTCTTTTTTCTCCTCGACATTCTCAATACGCTAAATACCTGCTCCTTTTCCCATAACCTTGGCCCAATTTATTTATTTCTCCCTGCTTTGCTGGCTCCTGGCATTTCCAGTTGGGTGCGTGAGGTCATGGTGTTGCTCAATTAAAAATATGAAGTCATGTGCAATCTCTCTGCAATCGATCCAAAAACAAAGTCAGCCCAAGGTGACATTCGACACCCCTCAGTTGTGTTTCATAATCATGCTGGTCTTTTCTGAGCTAGTCATTTCACAGCTCCTTCCAAGTCAGTGAGCTGGCATGATCCCTGACAGGCCTGTCAATAAGGGGGCATCCCTTGATGACAATTGTTAAACATCCCAATATCTCACACTCTATTTAATGAAAACCCCTTTAATCCATTTAATCTTCCTGTTTATTCAGTTTAATTTTTTATTTTTTACTCTTTCGAAACCTATTTTTCAGGACTGGACTTGTACAGTTTTGCTCCACATTACTGAAAACGATTTGAATTCCATTGCATAGCGGGGTGTGTTGAAGGTTTCTTTTGAAGAGATCAAAGAGAAATATGTCATCAGCATGAGAGATGTGGACCAGTACAAGTTGCCGGGTGGTTGAGCACGGTAAGCCTTGGATTTCTGATGGATCACAGGGGCCGAGGTGAGCGTTTGTCCCCTCCAGACATATCCTAACGCCACAGCCGCTGCCTCAGTTGCTAATTGAATTTGATGTTCCTTCCTTGGTAAAGGTTTCCGACTGCTGATAGATCCTAGTCCAGCTGCTTCCTCTGTCATCTAAACTCAGAGCAGGAGCCCATTTACATGAAACAGTTCCCCTTATACATGGTTATTAGACGATCTGCAGAGTGGAGGTGGGTAAGTCAAGGTGACAGAGAGAATTACAAATTCAAGATGCATAGCAACACAGGCGGCCATTTCGCAGATGAAGAACTTCTTGTATGTCAGAAAGTCATCAGGGGCTGTTGCCACTGCTGGGGCGATGGATCGCTGAACGCAGCCATGGAGGGGAAAGACACCTGCACTAAGTAACAGCTCCAGGAGCTGCAAAGGTCACTGGGACTAAGTGCACACGAGTAAGGACAGATGGATGTGATGTTGAGGTTTATTGCCTTATCACTAAATCAAGTGTTGGGCCCTGTAGAAAAAAGAAGCTTACTGGCAAAAACGCAGCAGTTAAAAAGTTTAATTATGACACTCAGTAATGAGTGAAGATGAACTGTGATAGGTGAAGATCTAATACAATTTCCTGAAGTAGAAGCCTGACCTCTGTAATACATCTTTCAGACTATTAAAAGCGGCTAGAAATGTTGATATAATACAGTACACCAGTGCGCTGTGAGCCCCTATGTGTTGAATGACTTCATTCACTTCTGGCTTTGAACTCAAGATAATGTCTCACTTCTCCCTTCCAAAATCACTAGATTAACATATTAATACCCCATGACATTTGCTCTTTTCCTGTTTTGCCAATAGCGGATCATTTTGTTCCACCATTCAATCGTAATTACTGTAAAACCATTATGTTACATGAAAGAAAGAGCCCTGAGGCATGGTGCCTTTGTTCAACATTTACATAACAGCTCGGCATTACAATCTCCAACTGTAAATCAGAAATTCCTCATGTCTACAAAGACCGCAGCCACCAAGGAATTCATCAATACCCTGTAGCTTGTTGTGCTTAGAATTTTGATTTCAAACAAATATTCAATTATGAAATGAGACACACCATATGGCACAGTGGGCTGTCTGCCCCATAATGCTATTGCCTATGATTACCACACACATGCTATGTTTTATTCATGAATCCTGAAGGTCCACTGGCTCACCATGGGCCACTTGGTTTGCTCTGAGCCAAGGATGGCTTTCTTTACCCTCTCTTAATATGAAGAGGTCAAGCAACATTTGATCATTGAACTGGTTTGGGTGAGAGTTTCCTATGTTGTTAGGATGATCTCAGTCTGATTCACTGGTCTTGACAAGAAGATACAGATCAGCAGTAAGGCAATTTCTTTGCACACAGAAAACTGGATTTACCAAAAAATGGCTCGAGGCACAAACCAATAATTGGTTCATGGCTACCGGTTATTAGAATAAAAGCTTAAAGGACCAATGTGTTTTTCAGGGATATGTTGGTAGAAATACCGGCAAAATATATGCATATGAATATAATATTCAAAAGTATAAAGTTAAGTAAAGGTAAAGGTACCTAAGGTATTTGTCACATACACATACATGTAGCGAAATTCATTCTCTGCATTTAACCCATCGGTGAAGGGAGCAGTGGGCAGCCACGGTACAGCTCCCAGGGAACAAACTCCAGTCAATGGCACTGACTGAAGAACCTAACATGTTTTTGATGTTTCCATTGGTGTATAATCACCTGAAAATAAGAATCGTTGTGTTGTGTACCATGCTACATTTTCTACAGTAGCCCAGAACAGACAAAACCAAACACTGGTTACGCACTTTAGAGTTTAGTGGCCAATATAGGGCCACGCTTGGAACAGGAGGTGAAGAGGACGGTTATCAGTTGGTTGCAATCTGTAACATCACTGCTTGATGCCTTTAATTTCCATAAATCCATAATTTCTTAGTTTTGTGGTTGCAAAGTATTGTAACAGATTTTTTGGATATGCTCACCAAACAAAGTGGTTTAAATGATATGGCTAAGATGATGACTTGTCTCAGCCGGGTATCCCTAGGAATTACATCTATTTGAATGATTTCACCAGTCAAGATTTACATCCAGTGCCAATGTACAGCGCCAATGCTGGAAGTAGTGTGTCCTTTATGTAGTGAGACACCAAGGACCAGGGCTCACATCCTGAGTCCTGTTTGTAGTTAGGTTTAGGCAACAAAGAACTCTGACTAAGTTTAGGGAAAGGCTGTGGTTTTGGTTAAATGTTGATAATCATGTTCAAGTCACTGTTGACCTTTTCTGTTTTAAAGTTTGATAATGCTGTAGTCACGAGGTTAATTAACAACATTTCCTTATTATGTTAATAGAAAACATGATCCGAGTGGCAATACATTTCTTCAAAATGTATGCGTTGTTGGAAATAAACTGTATTTGAACATATGTTCTAGGAGACATGGTTACAATTTAAAAAATACTGGAATTGGATGTAACTGAGGGTTTTGCTGAATTGTTCAATATCAATATTCTTGTCTGGCGATAGGGTTGTTTGTCTGCCTGCTCACATGTCTTGCCTTATGGGCCTTTGTTACTGCGATTTCAACATTTGGTTTGGTGAGTACCAAAACTGAAATAATTGGCTAATATAACCCAATAAAGCCCAAGTTGTATTAAACCTGAGGCGTCCTTTAATGAGCAAAACTTATATTTTTGAAAATGTTAGTTAATAAGTTTAGACCAGAACCTGAAAACCCACGCTGACAGGGAAACACTAAAATACAATTTCTCTTTCTGCCCTAATCACAACACACAAAGACATGCACACACACACACACACACACACAAAACACGTTTCTACAGCTCACAGTCAGCATTGGTGCCAGACGTCTCGGTCCCATACAGTGTTTGTGACAGTGACATGACAGCATTCTTTTATGACTCCCTTATATTCCCCTATAGTGACAGTAGGGGAATGGAGAAAGCTGCCAGGAATCATGGAGAGGACCTTCTGTCAAGCATTACCCCGAGGCTTCCCCTCCCTCGTGTCAAGATAGATAACCACTGGAACCTCATGGGAAGCAGAGAGCGATGGGAAGAGGGACAGATACAGAAGAGAGAGAAAAACAGAGACAGACAAAAAAGTACTACAAGAATGACTTGCTTCTGAGAAAGGCTTGACTATTCTTTTAGATAGGAAACCATGGCCCAAATAATTTCTTTCCTGCAAAAAAATGGATACAAATAAGTAGGATATTATTGGAGAGGACTATAAAGATGGAAATATGAAGATATGAGTGCTGCATTTGCATCACCTGATAATTTGTGGTGCTAGCAACAGGTAATGGTAACCTTTTTTAAATATCTGTCAGTGTACTGTGTATCTAGAATTAAATCCCCTGCCATGTAAATAAAAGCTTCTTTTAAGTGAATGAGAAACTCTTATCTAGTGAGATGTAATGGAAGTAGTACATCAATGTGTCTGACGGGGTTTGCAAAGTCTTAAAACAAGACATTTTATCACTTTACCCACAACGTTTAAGATTGTGGTGTGTAGCATTGCTTTTAGATTTTTCTCAGATTTCCCAGCTATTCTGCAAATGTGTCTTAATGTATGGTTTCAAGCACATAACCAGGGTAAATTACTGCATTTGCATTTTGTGTATTTAATTGCCAAAGTCAGCTTCATGCTATAGAGTGTTGAGAAAAAGGTACTAACCCATAATTCTTTTTAAAATTACCAAAACATGCACTAAATCAACAACATGGCCTCCATTTCTCTGAGAGGAGGATGTCACCCAAAAAGAGAAAATGATAGTATTGCACACCAATACACTCTTTTAATTAAGCATTACTGCAGGGAAATTTTTGCACGGCCATTATCAGACAACCAAACGATCAATTTCAGTTACATTACCCTCAGCGCCAAAGAGCCATCTGAATATCACATGGAAAAACAGGAACTATCCTTTCAGTTTGCCTCTGTCCTCGATGCCAAACAGCAAACGGGTCAATAACCCATCATTATAGAGCTTCACACTTCGCTGGCCGCAAATTGACTGCCTGAAGGATTAAGGAGAAAGGCAATGATGCCAGTGCTGCAGATGAGACAGCATTGCTCATCTTCTCAACCTACTAAAAAAACCCGGGGTTTGAAAATACTGGAGTTTGGCTAAAGAAAGAGAAGGCAGCGTGACAGGACATAATCCTGCTTCATTGTTGGAAGAATGGGAGGGCATATACTTACTTGGATCAATGTCCTGTCAATGTACAATAGAAAGTACTGCAAAGTAGTAAGTGGGTCAAAGTCACATATTAGACAAAGTCAAAATTGAACTGTGCATTTCGATTGTCCTCAATAACATCGTCTCAGGTAAAAATATATTCTGTAAATCCTGTAAAACTTAATATAATGTGAACAGATTGTATTCCGCACTCCCAGGAGCTTCCTTCAGTATTTGACATAATACCACCTTAACTGTTATCACAAGCACACATTTTCTTACGTGTTAGGTATACAAACACACTTTATGTGGAATTTATATGGACCACTGGCAGTAGTGAAGTGTCCCACAAAACATCTGATAAAGTTATATATAACAAAGTAATGTAGTCACAATTGTATCTCCACACTATTGTGTGCACAGGACACCAAAAACGTTTCTACTAAAAATATAAGGTATCTTTTTCCAATGAATATGTCTACTCGTCTATAGATCTACTTGTAGCGCTACAGATTGGACTCTTACTGAAGGCTGCAGCCCCAACAAGACTCTCAAATTTGGTTTTATGGATATCAGATCACTGTCTACCCAGGCCTTAATACTAAATGATTTGATTCTACAGCATAAGCTGGATACGATTGGTCTATGTTAAACAGGGCATAAAACAAATGAAACTTCCCAACCTCACTATACAAATGCTCAGGCCAATAAACAAGGAGGGGGTGTTGCCTTACTCTACAAGTCTATGAAAGTTGATGTTAACAGCCAAACTTGATGTTAATTCAACTTTGTGGTTCTTATTAAAACGTCTCCGGCAACTATGAATTGCTTGTATTGGCCAGTTATACCACAGCTAACACCAGTCCGTTCTCATTCCCAGGTCATCAAAGGCGTGTTGTCACGTCCCTCAGCGTCTCATACAGATGCACAAGGTATCCGTTAGTGTCCATATGAGATGCACCAGGCTTTCAACGTCATGTGACATAGAATACAGAATAACACATACAGGACTTTCACCCAGGAGACCAGAGAGAATCTAAAGGTCAATCCTGACTTGTTTACAGTTTTAAGTTACATAACGTTACTTACATGACTCATGTAATGGACTTATTTTAACTACTCCCACATTACTTCACCAGCTAACGCGATCCATATCCTGTGTACCGGTATTATATCAAAGTGCTGATTTTACCTTGCAAGAAACAATGTAACAGTACTAAGCATATGTGGAAAGGTTTGTTTCTAAAACCAACAGTGATGCAAGGCAGGGGCAGGCAGCAAGATTAGCCTGGATATAATGTACCATTCACTTTTGATTTATAGTTGATACTCAGGTTCACAGCTTCTCCATCGTTTCAGTTGCTGTCACTTATGTGACCAACATAATATACAATAATGTAACATAACAGTGCAGAACATGCAACGAAAGGCCCATTCAATACAGTAACGTTTGTAAATACACTCTGTTACACTAAAGTGTGATAGCAATCTCATTCATAATATTCAGTCTAGCTCACTAACCGTTTTTGTTATCATCCAGTACATTTTACTTATGCTGACAATGCTAAGCCTCTCTGGTGAAAGATACACAGCGATGTATCATGTCGGCTAAATGCAATGTAGCCTTATCATGCAACGAGCATGGATCAGTTCAGCGTCAAGCTGATAAAAATATTACTGTAGCGTTGCAGAGGGAGTTTACCTGAGTTTCCAGCATTTTGTGTGACGCTGTCTCCGGTGTGTTGGTCTCTGTTTTGGCTCGAGCACAAGCACACGCGTAGCAAGGTAGTGGTTGCAATCTGTAACCTCACCACTAGATGCCACTGAAATCTGCACACGGTCCTTTTAATGATCATGAACAAATGATATTTAAAAACTCAATTTTTCCCACAATTATGGGAATTATGTAAAATGCCATGTTTCCCACATGGCATTTTACATAATTTAAAACAACGAAATGGAACAATGTAAATGCATGAAAGGTTATTATGGATTTATTTTGCATTCACTTGCTATATTGTAATATTGATATTGGAAAATATTCTTGTCAATATTTTGATAATAATTTCAATAAAACTGCCTTGTCCTATTTGTGATATTTTATTAATAAAATAATATGTATATGCTTAAACAGAAGCTGTTAGCGGTTTCAGTACAGATAAATACATGACTGCCCTGACAGAAGTCTCAACTGATCCCTACTGTATATTAAGATCGTGATTCCATTGGATTGAAAGTACTCATGTGTGTTCATGTTCATTACAGACATTTGGCTCATTACATCCTGGAATGAAGAGGAAACGAATCCTCATAGTGCATCAAAGTGCAGCTATATGTTCATGTCTGTGCATCCCCAAGATTACAAATCTATAGCTCATGTCTTTTTTTTCTCTTTCTCTAAAAAAAAGTAATGTCAGTCAGTGCAGCTTTAATACAGCAGCATATCCCACGGGAAGTCGGAGGGAGTTGCTGCGGGTGGGGGAAGACGGGAGCTGTTTCTGATTCGCTGATACGGTTTTATTATCTCTTTGAGTCCCGAACAAGGAGCTGGCTGGCTGACTGGGCTGCTTGGCGGTATAGCCGGGGCTGATGGGGCTAATGGAATTCGAATGCCGGGGCCTCATCTTTCAGTTGTGATGGCTGGGTGACAGGCCCTGATGGATTGCTAGAGCTGAAGGCTGGCTTGACAGTCACGCTCCGCTGATGAATTGTGAAATGAGACAGACATACAAACCCCCCCCCCAACCACCACCACCACCACCACCACCACAACCATCACCCTCCTGGTCAACCGGTATGCCCTGTACGACTGTGAGTGTTCACATATATCTTCCACCCTGACTTGTTGCTGGGGTAATGTGGGTGGCTCTGCTGGGCACCATGGAGACACATCGCCCAGCCTTGGGACCTGGCCAAGTTTTGAAGTATTTTAATGACGGACTGTGGGCATCTATCATGCTGACATTTCTCCTGAATGTAGTCCTTGCAGTATATCCCCTTAAAAATGTCTGACAGGCGTATTATCTACTTCACATCAGCATCTACATCAAAGGGTGACCCAAAATAGCTCAGATGATTGCAGTTTTAGATGACCTATATGAGAGAACTGTTACAGGAAATAGTGTTTTAAAGAATAATTTAGTTGCGACAGATGATCTCAAAGCAAAAACCAACAAGAAAGCTCAGTAATGAAACTTACAAGGCTAACATTTCCTCAAGAGACTTTTGGTGAAACATGTTTCTCCTCTTAAAATTAGAAAGAAAATGGTGAACAAGGACTAAAACATAATAGAGAGGCAAAAACAGAGGGAGAGGGTGATGGGACTAAGTCCACCAGAGGGCTGTCTACAGCAATAATTACAGAGTCTCCCATCATAATCATAAAAAGGCATAATTTAACAGTTTGATGGTGTTGCTTTTATTAGCCAATCTGAGCAGATGGCAGTTGAAGCATCGTGGATGTTTTTTCAGGCTGAGGGCTGAGGATTAATGGAAATAAGCAGAGAGCTTGGGGATGTCAAGAAAACTGCTGCCTGTGGACATTAAAATGACTTATTACATGTTTATATGAGGGCATATTTCTTTCGGTTTAATTATCACTCTCTTCCCTTCCTCTGCCTCTCTCCGTGTTAATCTGCTCACTGCCTCCTTTGGGTGTTTACGTGACCTATAATTGTGGTCAAATTCGGTGAGGAACTTCGGTAATATTGCACCTCTCAAACAGACGCTGATGTTAAGAGCTCTCCTTGTGAGTGTTTACCTTGTGCTCCTCTGTCTCACTGTCTCTGTCACTGTCACATGGCGTTTATTGTGACTCACTAAGTTCTTCTCCCGACTAATTGATATCCAATGTTTGCACTCACAATTTTCCTTGTGTGACTTCTATGGGGCTGTGATAATGATTGAGTCGTTACCCACAAGAGAGGTTAACATAAAAGAGTATTGTCTTATAAGTAAACCGTTTTTAGATGAACTGGGGCACTCATACACAGCCTGCTGTCGAAACATTGAAGTTTTATAATGGTTTTTTTTTTGCAACATCCAAGGTTTATTCTCATATCATATCAACACCAGGGAAGAATAGAGGTTTTGAAGTTAACCTTGATTTTGTTTTTGTTTTTCTCTCTACGGTCTCTGAGATAAAATAAAATCCATTTAAAATTGAACTGAACTTGTTGTTGTGCTCGAACATTTGGCTTGAAAAGAGAATAGTCAAATCATTGATGAAAGATATGTCACCTCTGTTTTTTGGTAGACTTAACATTTCTGTGGATTTGTACATGTAATGTTGCTTGTTGTGCCTTTAGGTACATACATACATCTCTGGCTATCTAGCTCTGTGTTGGTATGTCACCTACACCTATTTATACAGAGGAATATATATATATAATTGTTTTTTTTTTTACAAAAATTCTGACATTCATTTTCAGTAACTTTCAGTTTAGTTGTTCTGGACTTAAAATGCCTCTTATACTTCTATTTTCTTAAAAGAAAATACAATAAACAAAGAATTTAAGAGGAGTCAGCTTCTAATCAAAGACTACATATGATTTCACATGCAGTTGGGAAATACAAACAAGTTGCAGCAACTTTGACTGCTGACCTCAGTGCACATTGCAACATAAATCTGTTCAGAAAATGTCAAATGTCACTATGTTCTTTAAGTGAAAGAAAATTACTGAGCACACTGAACTAGAGCATTACAAACACATTGGTTTTGCCAACCGGAGGGTATCCTTGTTTTTCTGAGATTAATGAGATCACAGGTGCACAGTAATTTTACAACCACACCATTAGAAATGTGTTTATAAGGAAACAGCATTGTAGTACACACAGGAGGCTAGAGCTGCTACACTGACACCGTCTTTGCTGAACAGAAATACAATTCTTTGACATTGCATATTTTCCAGAGGAATTCAGATTCTGCCTTTGCATCATGATGTTATCATAGTAAATTGATCTACCACAGCAGCAGATGGTGTATCGGTAACTTTGAGGTGTCATCCGGGCTCTGAGCCCACAATATAGAACAGCTGTGATCTGTGTGAGGCATCAGTAACTGAGCAGCAGAGTTGGGTTTAAAGGGCAGGAAGTGACTGCAAAAACATGTGGGTTGTCATTTGCTCCCATTTAAAGCTCGAGTACCTTGATCTCTCTTGAACTGCTTTTTCATCAACATGCAGCTTCCATTTGATAAAACATGGTGGTACAACTTCTTTGCTGGCAGCAAAGTTTTCATCAGCATTCAGGTTAGCTGAGTAAATGAAGACAGGACAAGACCCCACTCCAGCTAATGCAAATTTCATGAAATATATAAGAAAGTGGAATACAAGAAGAGAACTGGGAAATACGGCGGTTTCGGACGACAGTTCAATTATTGTAGTTGATGGGATGGCAACCTGACCCTTCATCTGCATGCCGGCGAAGACGATATTAACTGTGATCGCCATACTTCATGTATCAGGTCCCAGCAAAAATGCTTATAGGATATTCATCATTTATTACAACTCATCCACCGGCTGTCCTAGTTTCACTGCTGCTTTCCCCTGATCAATGCTGTGTGCAAGTAAGGAAGGACAAGTAAGGCATCGATGTCTGATGAGGACGGGGATAGTGGGAGAATGATATCTTTATAAGAGGATTTGTCAGATTGGGTTTCTCAGTGTGAGGACAGGAGAGGCTACAAAGACACATGCCCTCCATCTGGGCACCATTATTGAGGATGATCTGCTCTCAAAGGGTCTGGGGACACGAATGAGGATATTTAATACCCCATAGGGATATGGAAATTTTTAAAGGCTCTGATGATGAGTCATGCTTTGGGAACAGGGCACGCACACGTCCACTCACCTATCAACAATCCTTCTACATGAAGCAACAGCCTTTCCCCACAAGTCCCCATAAATACCACAAATACTCTGCCCAAATCTTGATGGAAGTGATTTGAGAGATCGCAGAGTTTAGACCCAAATATAGAATCTCTAAAATTAGAATATTTACATGTACAGTAGTGAACAGTGGCCTCGTGTATAAAAGACTGCGCGTCGTTGCAACGTGAAATTGAGCACACACGCACGAGCCACATACCCCTTGGCTCCTCTCATAAATGACTATGCAAATGACCAAAGGAAAATTCAGAGAGTTTAACAGAATTATATCATTCCCAAAAGGGGTTTTAGGTAGAAAGGCAAACATTATATATTGTTGATCACATCAGGCACACACCTGTCGGCTCCCGCTGCTAAAGGCTGTCTGCCAGAAACCCCACTGTGGTTATAGCATACTTTTCCATCGGGACGGTCTGTCTAATGCTGGACCAAGTTCAGCACACAGATCCGGCTCTCAGGAATCTAAATCGACGTATTAGCCAGTCATCATCATGGATACTCTCTAATCCTTCCATTGGTGTTGTCCTCCTTGTGCGCCACCGCGGTGTCTCAGTGCACTCTATGCGCCTGACAGCACAGTCTTGTTCAATGCAGCGATTTTACAATCAAAAACCAAGCTGAAAACTAAATGGTTTTATGTGCAGAGCAGAGTATAACCCGAGTTAGTCTGAATAGGACTCAGTAGCTATATTTCCGTCTAATATCAGGGAAAGGCAAGCGTGAATCGTGCCATCTGACATTATCCGGGCTTTATGCTGCTGGTAGTTCAAATGCTGCGGTGCTCCACAACTGACTGTGAGTGTCCATGGCATACAGTTCGGCCCTCTCCTCTGTGCTCTAGGGGGGCTGATGAAATATTTAGTAGACATAGATTTGAGATTTGAGTTGGCACTTGGCTTATATCTTCCATAATTGAAAGGTGAAATTTCAAATAGTGATGGCTCAATAGTGTGAGCACAAATAACACTGCTGGTTTGAAGGTTTAAATGATAAAGTGATAATGTGTGATATGAAGTGACATTAAACGTGTGAGAGGCATCATCATACCCATTCCTTTCTCATTCAATTTTACTTTGATATAAAACACCCACGATCAAACGTTTATGTTGTATCAGTGGACTTAATTATGTTTTTTCAGAAACTGGAGTGAAAAGGTTATTTGTTTAAGGGCCCTGCGATGGACTGGTGACCTGTCCAGGGTGTACCCCGCCTTTCGCATAAAAAAACACATGCCCCTGGTTTGTAGCACCCTCCTATGTCCTTTCCTTTTGATAATATTTGGGACATGACATGAATGTGGAACATATAGAAACCTGGTTGTTCTTTTCTACATGATTCTAATATTCAGTTTCTGGTGCAGGTATGTCTGACTCCAAATCCAGATACTCTGTCCTTTCTGTACCAACTAAACTAATGAAGCAGTTGGAGATGAAGCCAGTTTGTGTTCTGCTGGATTAACCTTCCATTCTATTATTTTTTGTTCCAACTGATCGACAGTAACAGAACATGAGAACAACCGTACAATTAACTGTCACTTTCACTGTCATGTTAATAACCACATCATCATTGCATTGTTTGCTATTACTTCAGGCGCTGCACGGTGGTGATTAGTGTTTTTGACATGCTAGACATGTTTGTTTGTTCTTGTTTTGTGCATTTTGTTGCCTGTAATTGTCAATCAAGTGTAACACCAACTACTGATTGTGGACTGTCGATATCTAAAATACATCACTAAAGTTGCATCTAATAGCCAATGAATTGGCTGATGTTTGTATTCCCTTTGCTGCTGGTGGCTCTGACACAAACTCTTACAACAGGAGACAACACTTCCACAGCTCAGCAGACTAGTACAGTCACTCGTGTCTTTCGAACAACTTTGGCAGTTGAGGCAGTATGATGGCTGTAGCAAAGTCTCCCCGGAGCTGCCAAGAGAAGGTAGGAGAGGAGTAAATACATCGGCAAAAAGAAAGGTGGAGAGGTCGGCATGCGATCCTTGCAAACGCTTTCTCTCCAAGCAACTAATGGAGCTTTAGACAGCTATGAGGTAGCGCCAAGGAAAGGGACGGAAACCTGCTCTGTATTACTGAAATATGTCTAAAGAATATAATTCCTACAAAAGAAGAATTCCTTGCTTCGTATGGCAGGGTTTAGCGATCCTGTGAGAAGAGATCATGATCCACTGGCAAGGGGGAAAAAAGATGGTGGTGTGTGCATCGATATAAATGAGGGAAGGTGCAAAAGCTACACACATCAAGATTCAAATTGCTGAGAGCATTGGGCTTCTGTCCTTGTCATTGAGACCTTTTTACCTCCTTAGGGAGTTTGGACAGTTGTTCATTACTCTTGTTTATATTCATCTGAGGGCGAGCACCCGCAGATCTAATATATGATATATGGTCAGGTTAAATTTGTACTGGGGGATTTCAATGGCTGTTCCATAACACATGTATTGCCTCACTTTTACCAGTATCTTAATGCTAAATTGCTGTTGGCATGGTGATTGTTGGTTTGATCACTGAGGATAAACAAAGTATCTTGGATGTGTGGATGAGTCTGTTGATTAAATTAATACATATCCAGGGACAGTAACTGATGTGACACAGGTGTCACAGGAGAGGATTTCAATGATTATGCTTAAGGCATAGGCTTCAACAGTTCGTACTGGACAGACATACTGTTTTTTTTACTTTGTGAAGAGTATTATAATGTTCTGCTTAGGGCTGAAGATTCGATGCTTCGATGGAGCCTGATTCAACCATTTAGGCGATATGTGGGTGCTCTACCAGTTTTCTCCCAGTAAGTTAATATACATACTATTACAATATCAATATCAACATACAGTATAATGCTATCAATAAAAATGTGAAAAGGAATAAGCTTTTAATAGAGGTGTATGAAGTGTATGAATAAATCAAAAATAGTAACTGGATCCCCCCTTCCTTAAGGGGGGTCAGCTCAGTCCGCATGTGTGGGCGTAAAGTGTATGTGTATGATTTGCATTGAGGCTTTAATGTAAAGTAGTGTTGCGTTGTTCAATTCAATTTGACCTAATCTTGTATATGACTTAGGAGGAACGAGTAGTCTGAGGGAGTAATTTGTTCATTTTGACACGTGTAAATAGTCTTGGACTCTTACGTTCACTCGTCACGGCAGCTACATGGGCTCCTTCAGCACATGAAACAGAATTGATAGTTCACGACTTTCAAATGTGGGTCTCTAGGTTTGAGTCGTTCATTTGACACGTGACACGTGAGTCTTTCGTTCACTTGGTAGGCTGAGTTACTGCCACAGCCGGAGAATGAGAGGCAAGTCGATTGTCAGGTAACAGTCACTGGATTGATATTATTTTGTTAATTATGTGACATTTAATAACAACATTATTACAGCGCAGTGATGTTGTGCTAAGTTCTAGTTTTAACACAGCTGTACCGTAACTTTAGTCCTGCTAGTGTTTACAGCTAACAGTTGTTGAGAATTGTTCTGGGTCTGCTCCACTTCAGAGCCCTGACAGGGTTCTACCTGGAGCCTAATTACCGCCGAGGTAGTCTCCTCTCCAAAACAAACAGACCCGGTCATTAAAACATTAAAACGCAGCCACATGGCAACATTAGCATTAGCCCTGTGGTGTGTTTCCAGCTAATAGCTGATCCGGTAACGTAACTTTTCCTTTTTATTTACCAACAGAGCCGTGCTGTTGTTTCACAGCTCTTGACTGGTGAACAACCTGGCAGAGCGATGTGCTCATGTTTGTTTCGCTCTGTCTGCAGAATCCGAACCCCACGTGGCCCATTGTGCATCCAGACCTGCCAAACTGTGCGTTTATTTCTTTGTTCTTTTCTCTGTGCTGGAGGTCTTTAAAGAGCTTTATCCAGATTATTATTAAATTGGTTGAATTTTAATAAGAGTGTGTTTATTCATACAGTGCGTCAAGCTTATTACTTCAATATATTCCCAGCAAATCTGGTGTTACTATATAGATTTTACTCATGGATAAAGACGTTAGGCTGCTGTATGAATGAAGCACACAGAGATATAATAATAGTAATTATAATTATATATACATAGCCTATGTGGCTTCTGTGGTTTTTACATCGTTTGAATTTGTTTGTGGCTCCATGGGGCTTTATAGAATGATGATAGAGAGTGATCAAGAGGTGAAGTTGTGCATTATACTTTGTCAATTAAAGCAAGCCAGGCAGCCTTCCATGTTTGAGAACTGCGCTGTTTTATACATCGCCCACGAGAGGGATGCAGCGCCACAATAACCAGCCTAGTTCAAATGAACGAAATGACTCAAAAAAAGATAAGTTAATTTTAAGGAACAAGATTTGAAGATTCGATCACTTTTATCATCACTAATGTAAAGCTACAATTTGTATCTGTTTATTTAAAATAATGACTGAAAAATAATTTCTAACAAAAGAAGTTGTTAAAAAATCCCCTAGAGCACTTTTTTTGTTTTTTATTTATACCACTCATATCTTTATGTATACGTTTAGCTATTCAAAAATATACAAAATAACCAGACCATCCACAAAAGTCTAACCTGCATGTGAATAAAAGCTGTGCAACTGTTCATGGTCCAGGTAGAAGTGAATGGAGGAAATTCAACAGGAGGATTAAACAGATGGAAGTCAGAATTTCTTTTGACCATATTGAAGGAGAGCAAGACAGAGGAAGCTATTGACAAAAATTAAAAAACTCTTTTCATACTGCACTTTACAACAAATCAAGTGAAAATGGATGAAATGGTAATGAGGATGAACCTTCTTGAATGTTGAATATTAAATTAAATAACAAATCAGCATAATGGAAAGTTACTTTGCTTTGGCTACTAGTAGACCCTGTTCATATAACAATTAAAAAATAAATAATAATAATAAAATATTAATAAAAAAATATTTATATAGCCCTGCGATAGATTTGCGACCTGTCCAGGGTGTACCCCGCCTTTCGCCCAATGTCAGCTGGGATTGGCTCCAGCCCCCTGCGACCCTGTACGCAGGATAAGCGGTTGATGATGGATGGATGGATGGATATATATATATATATATATGTGTGTGTGTGTGTGTGTATATATATATATATATATATATATGGTTGTGTATGGCATACTAGTATAAATCTTAAACACACTGTTACTCCCAACTCCTGCACTTACACTATTCACAGATGTGCAAAAAACATTCCATCCTCCACTGAAAGTGTAGCATGGAAACAGGAGTATGCAAAACCAATTAATCGTTCCTGGAGCTAGGTATTCAAAACGCTGTGTTTGCTTAGAAATCACAGGATTGGGGTTCATATCATTGTGTACGTAAGTCTTCCCCAACTGTTAGAGTCCCACCCCAGAGGGATCAATTAAAAACTTGATGCATAATCTGAGCACAGGAAGAAGAAACAGAGAACACTGTGGATATTCATGAAGAGAAGTCGAGTGGGTAGCGGTGATGATGGTGGGTGTTAGTGGGGTGAGGAAAGCATGTTGTGTCTCTTTTGCCTCTGTCTCTTACTGAGACCCAACGAACTGGCACCTTTGCAGAAATGCTAAGAGGGGTCAAAGGAGCACACAACAACACTGTTGAGTGCTGTAAACACACTGCTACAAATATGTCTTAAACAGGCGAGCTCCACAGTAAATTGTGACAAAAAATTGTTTTCATCCAACACACTGGAAGAATTGATACCTTGCCATTACAATTTCCATGGTGATTTTGCATTGCATTCTATATGTTGACCCTTTGAAAATAACTCAAACACTATCAGCTTGGTTTGTTAGTTTGCCTCAGTAAAGAAGCGTATCCATGAAAACTTTTGGCAATCGTTTTAAGCAGCTGCTGCTGTCAAACTGAAGGCTCTGAAGGAGTCACTTAGTTCTGCATTACTTATGAGATAAATGGCTATCCACATTCAATAGCAGTGAAGGATGCAACACATGAGCAGCTTCTGTGATTTCACAGTTGTTCAGATAACTGAGTGGAAATCCACAAAAAATATCACACCTTGCACACTGTTTGAAGATGCTGCAGTTGGTTTGTTTGCAGGCTCTTTCAAGGCAAATTTGCCTCTAGCAAACTATAACACAATGCAGTGGTGTGACTAATTTCTGAAATCAAGCCACACCTGTAGAGCGTGACACATATGGGCAAACTGTGAGCCCGAAGTGGACATTTCCAGAAGAGAGAGAGAGAGAGAGAGAAAAGATTGTGGTAGAGAGTCTGTGCTATAGTCAAGCACCCACTCTGATGAATCACTATTCATTTTGAGTGGATGCAGATGATGGTGGTGCTCCAAGCTACTCCAAGTGGACACGCTGAACTTTGCTATAAAATTATGGTCAGCTTTGGCCTGTAGACATGAGCACAAGCAAAGCTGTCAAATCTCATTAGTTCTTTGTATTGTGGGTAATTTGACATTTCCAGGATTCTGTTTTAAAATGATATACAGCTGCCCAAATCCTGTGTGTTGTGCAAGAAATGCTACGCTCAAGAGGACATTAGACAAGCATCAGAAAGCGACTATTAAGGACTAATTGGTGAACCGCTGTAGCTGGCGTGCTAACTGCTAACTCGGGCTAGCACAAGACAGTCACAATAGCTCCCAGAGATTCTCTCTGTTTACTCTGTACTGTTGGCATTTGGTTCGCTATTGTACATCCATCCATCATCAACCAACAAACAACCACTCACACTCACATCCACACCTAAGGACAATTTTCGAGACACCGATCAATCTAACCTGCATGTCTTTGGATGGCGGAGCACCTGGAGAGAACGGGGAGACCATGCAAACTCCACACAGAAAGGTCAGGGCAACTGGGGTTTGAACTCACGACCTTCTTGCTGTGATAATAAATAAAGCTTTCTGAGCTATAGAACTTGCTAGCGGTCAGTTAGAAAATGTGTTAGCCCATTAGCTTAGCTTGGTTGCTTACTCTTTTTTTTAAAATTATTATTATTATTCAAAATACATACCATTGAATCCGGTCTGCTAACTTTCTCAAAACCATTTCGGCCAGTTTCCACCATTTTGGACCCTCCTGCTCTCCGTCCCCACAAAGGTAAGCACTGGCTTGCTATTGGTCAAAGGTGAGAGTACACCAAAATGTAACTTGCTCTCTCCTATACTTACAGTAAATCAAGCATAGCATGTCAATCTGATTAATGCATGAATTAGCAAATATTTCTACGTCAGCACTCCTATCTTCACTCACATCACTCATGTAGGGTATTACTATAAAAGCCCTATCTTAAAACATTAAGGAGAAGTGGTTTCATGAAAATATCTTTTTGTTCTAATTTATATGCAAATGAATGCAGCAAGGTGCTTTGAAATCTAATCAGATCATTTTTGATGCAGGAGGACTCTGTAATGTAAGTATGAGATTTCTACCAACATCTATCAGCGTCTTGAGACGCTGTGTTCATGCGAAGACCAGACATATAGACAAACTATATGTAACATGTTGACATCATAAAATTATGACACACTGTTGCTGGTGCCAAAATTTGGGTTTAATGTACCTTCTTAATGAGGCCATATGTTACTCCTGTTACTGCTGTGTGGGTGAGAAACAGCACCATTCACAGTTTCCTTAAAAAATATGAAATGTATGCCGTTAACAGGAAGCATAGCAAAATACAGTTAATGAAAGCAATTTATTTTATGTGCGCTGTACCTTATCATCACTCAGCAAATTAATCTGTTGACACGGGCATGAATGTAACAAAATCATTTTATAGTGATTTTATCAGCAATTTGTGCAACTATAAAAAGATTTGCTTTGTTTAAATTAATTACAACAGGAGATGGAAGTTAAGTTGGTTTCATCCAAAATAACAACCTCAAAAGCAGTTGAGTATAGAAAAAACTATGCTGCATAGTGATCTGCCTTGCTTCCTGTATCCAGCAGGTCTAAGCACTGCATTGGCGGCATGATACAAAAACAACGTACAGGTAATGTTGCAGTGAACTGCACAGCGAGGCATATGTTTGGCTATTCCCCAAGAACCAATGCGGATTCCCAGGAGTTCTGGCAGGCTGATCTGCTGCAGGAGATTTAGCCATCTGCAGCTTAGCCATATGTTTTGATGTCATTAAAGGGAATGCCCTGGTTATACCTGGTGTACCACACAGAGATAGGACAAGCAAGCAGATTCATTCAATTCATATGTCCAAGAAAGTATGCTGGGTGAATGTTGCAGTGACTTCATGCATTTAATTTTATAAATAAAACCTGTAGAGAAGATGCAAAACATATTTTAGAGGCGGCGTGACTGCACATAAGGGTCTATTGAAAGATAGAAGTGGACATGAAGCAAATTTTTGGTTACACGTTTTTTTAACCTGCACATTTAACATTTAAAATTTATAAAGAAAGCTCCATTTCTGAAGTGTCTGTAACTGTTGTATAAACAGTTAATAACTGCTTAATAACATTATATAAAGTAGATGTATGATTACATATAAAAATCTTATGAAGCATTTATTGACTGAATGTACAAAGACGCAGGTTTCAAAGTCTTTATAAATGTGTCAACTCATGAAGACAATATGTTTCTCTTGTAGATCAACTTTTCTCATTTAATATCATCCCTGCTGAGTCAGCACACATGCAGGCATGGTTGGTGAAGTAACCTCTTGAAAGAACAGCTTAGAGTCCCAAACAGTTGGGGTTTGTGCTTCAGTTTTTAGATGTTTATATTTCAAAACTCAACCAGTTATGTTACCACTTGAGCACAAACTGGCTGTGCATCTCAGCGTGACGTGGGGTTCATTTGATTACTTTCACGCCGTACGCTGGTGTCGCATCAGCTGGGTGGAGATGATTCGCGTAGCGAGTCAACGTTATCAGTTATACATTTGTTTTTCACTGAGTGAGAAAATTGATGTGTGCTGTGACAGCCTGTGAAAGTGTCAATTGCGTGAGTCTCGCGAGACAAGTTTTCCCCTGACGGGAAGTATCATCTTGTTTTAATCTCACGAGATGGCACAAGATCTCGTCACACCCCTTGTTAAAACCATATATTAAATGTTTGTATAAATGTTTCGGTTTTACTTCCTAAAAAATGGTAACTGGATTAAATTTACAGAAAAGGTGGAGGTCCTGAATGAGTCCCATTGTGTGACATCCACATACAGTATATTCTATATGCTATGCTATCTACAACATGTTCCTCATATACAGTATATTTTTTATTTTTAAGAACCTTAGTTGTTAGGTTTATTATTAATTGCCTCTTGATCTCTGCAGTCAAATGAATGGGGGAGAATGTTTCCCCTTACATACTACAGTGCTGACAGATTTGTCTCCATAAAAAGTTATATGAATATTCTCCCTTGAGTTGTGTTGCTGCCCACTGCACATGTCTAAATGCTGACTTATGCTTCTGTTACACCGTCCAACAGAGGAGGGGATTTTATAGCTGCTACATTTGCGGTCAGCAAAGTGTCCATCACAAGCCTTCTTTTTATAAATATATGTAGGCACAAAGCCCCAGCCGTGTGTCTGTGCAGTTTCCACTGAGCGTCTCAGAAACATTATTAGACTTGAGAGAGGTGAATGTCCTCAGCTAGTCTGAGGGCTTTTTGGACTGCTGTCTCTGTTTAGCATGCATAGGCTGAGATGCATGTTGTTCGTCTGCAGCACCCCTGCTGACTGGAAGGCTCTCCTCTGTCTCACTCTCTCTCTCGAGGCTAATTGACTGTAATGAAATTGGTGGCGACAATCTTGAGAGCAGACTTAATTGATAAAGGGAATCGTGGAACTGAAGAAAAAGAAGAGAAGCTCACAGAATGTGGGGGCTTTTGGAGAGTCCTGATGACATTTCCCTCTATCTCTGTGAAAATAACTGTCTGCCTCTGTGCATATGAGATTGGAGGAGTTGAGGGTGGTGAGGGTATAGTGGTGTTGACTGTAGGGATTGTGATGGTGTATGTGTAACTCCTACAATCTCCTTCAGCAAACAGCAAGCATTTTGAGCAAACAACAAGATTTCAACCATAAGAAAATGACAGCATTTTAACTTATAATAGATCCTGTAACCCCACCATCATCAGACATTTTAAAAATAATCTCCTCTCATTGTCAAATGATTATCTCAGCACCATGCTGTGAAAAACATATTTTCAAGCTCAGACTGTGAGGATACAGTACAAGGACCCCCTGCTGTAAGAGATACAGTATACGCCCTGTTTGTACATATGATGTTGTATTAGGAGACCTATGTGCCAATTACTGATTGAGATGTTATTTCAAAAATGGTGGAATTTATAAAGCAAAATGTCAAATCTCCAACATAAGGATTTGCTGCTTATGTCTGTTGTATGTTTTGGGCAGGGTTTTGGGCTGTACGTCAGATAAAACAAGACACGTAAAGGCATCACTGACATTTAACAGACTAAATACTTTAAATTATTATTATTGATACTAAAATCTGTGCGCTCAGTATACAGAGTATTAGCCTGCAAGTTTACTTGCTGATTCATGTAGTTGTTCATTTGGGATTTTGGACAGTTTTTCAGCTGAGCTGCCAGGGAAACAATGAACAAAGTCCCACTCATATCAATTGAGAGGATACTTTAATAGAAAGCACTAACAACTTTACTAGAAAAAGATCTGTCACTTGCAAGTTGCCATTGCTATTACTTGACATAATGTGTTAGCATGAAACAACACACAATGTGTCCCCCATATTGCATGGATTATTTTGGTCATCTGTGTTCTCTTAATTACTCTTACCCCAGCAAGCTAATCTCCGGTAAACTCAGTTTATTTCAGGATCAATGACGGCTGCAACTTTCTACTTTTCATCCGTGGCTAGCTGTGCTTGCGAATAAGGTCAACACAAAGGGCTAGATGCTGCCAATGTGGTGGCTGCATGAACATCTGTGATGGGGAGCTGCCGCAGTTGGCAGGAGCTATTGCCAGCTGCGTAGACCCATGGATCTGCCGGTCCCATCGGAGCACCGGGCCACAATGCTGTGCCACACAGCAGAATTGCAAAGCGAGCTGACTGTCATCTCATCAAAATATCACTTTGCTGCCACGCAAGCTGCTCCCTGCCAACACCTGGGCTCCTCAGTGCTCAGGGAATAAAGGGTGGAGAAACACAACCACATTGGCCAATGGCAGCTTTCAACTAGCCAAGAGAACTTGAGAAAAGTTTGGAATATTGCTCTGCATTGTCTGACAGCACACCTATAGTTCAGTTGTTATGTGACACAGAATGAAGCAGTGGGGTGTTGTTAGGGGTTATTAAGGCTGAAAGCACAGACAGATGATGGATTTTGTGCATTCTGACAAGCACTCAAATATAATTATATATTAGGAAGACTGCTACAGTGTTCCAATTACCCCATTCTAAATGGAACAATGTTCAAATGCAATTTTTGTTTTGAAGAAAAAAACAATAAAAAATGTCTCAGTTGGGACCAGAGTGCTGATTATGTGGAGTGCTGAGATAGCCCTTGTTCTTTCAATAGATGCAAGAAATCATCACCACTGTACTATCAACTCTCCATACATCATGGCCTCACTTTAGAGTAAAGTATGATGGCTCACCTTAAGGGCCATTACACGCAGTAAGTGATTGCCACCTGGAAGTCATTCATTTTCAACAAGAAATGAACAGGCAGGAGAAGAGCTGCAGGCAGCCTGCTAGTCAGAGCAGGACTCGCTCATCAAACAGAAACAGCCACGCTCTGGAGTTATTATGAAGGACTTTGCTTGACCGCTAAAAATGACAGCTCTGACTTTACAGTTGTGGTGGAAGTGTAATCTGTGTGGTTTCCATGAATTATGGCACTGTCAATGAAATTATGGGAGGGAATTTGCAAGGTAAGGTAGGTGGGTTGATGAATAAGCAATGTTAAACATATATTGTCGAGTACTCTCTGATATTCTACTTCACAATGGCCTGGATTTTCTTCATTTGCTTCCGATTGTACAGTGTAGTTTACTGGCTAACAATATCAACACAACAGCAAATTGGTTATTTACCATCTCACAAAAGGAATACTCTTTAAGCATATCTTAAAGCATATACTGTGTTTACTAACATGGCCAATATCAAAGCTATAATCCTCAAGATTTCAGCCCAGCTTGATTTGACAATACCTTTGGTTGCTAGTAATGATGTTTACATACTAAAACCATAAAATGTATGTTCAAAGCCTACACATAAATCCAGTAAATTAGACTGCAATTTGCTAAATTCTGCTACATCTACATCTAAAAAGAAATAAATGGGACATACAGCACCGAGAGGCTATTTTCATTCTTCAATGACCTCCATGAAAGACAGGGGAGGAAAGGGGTCAGGGAAAGAAGAATCCAGAGGGTCGTGGAATTGTATGTGGCAATGTGGCTTCCAGTCACAGAGTGCTTTACAGCCCATTCCAGGATGGAGGATTTACTTTTCCTTCCACCTTTCTCTCCATTCCTGAACCACATAGAAGTATTATTTTCCCCTATGGAGGTGGAAAGTTTATGTCCACCAGTCATATGATCAGATGTCCCTCTTGGACTCAATGCATGCTGGAAGTCTGGACATACAGAACATTGCCAGGGATGGAGTAGGCATAAATGATAATTTTCCTGAGATGTGTATCAAGTGTATTGGTTGCATTAGTGCATTTTGGATATGTGGCACGTTGGTAAAGAGAACTGTCTAACCAGTTTTACAAAAGTGAACTCAGGATAGAGAAATGACAGGCCTCAGAGTTGAATTCAAAATGACAAAAGTATCAACCACAGGAGCCGCTACTCTGTCAAAGACGCAACAGAAGAATGCTGCACAAATCTGCAAAAAAACAAAACAAAGAACATCTAGTCAGTCCAGTGATTTTCAAGTTTTCATTTCTTACAATGAATCAGATGCTTCTCAGTTTCAGCAAACTTCCAAGGGAAACAGAGATTGGAGCACACTGATTGATTTGCAGCCTTCAATTGTGCAAACAGACTAATGTTTCGACCCTACAGTGTCTTCATCAATCAACATGGACAAAGACATGAGGCCAACAACATATATAGTAAACTTACAACACGTGTGCAATTGGTTGAACAGGATTTCAAATTTATTGGATAATGAATCCCCCTAAAAGCTACGTTTAATTACACGTCTGCGATAGGACTTGAAATCGTGTTTCCTGCATGAAAGGCAGCTGTGCTACATCTCCATTCACTAGCTCCACCTTAACACCGTTCTTGTGCTTTGCTCCAAAAGGGGCACAGTACTCCTTGCATTTGCACTGAACGTTGGCAGTGGCACAGAATCCTCTAATATGAATATAATCCAAGGATTAAGGGCTAGTTTATGGCACACCCAAACAAACCATGGAATGACAGGATTCATTGAGTCACATAGTTTAAATAAAGAGGCAACAATGTCCAGAACAAATGAGCAAATGTTGTCTTCAACAATACAAGAAATAGACGTATGCAATTTGAGCAATCTCCAAAATTGCCCAACATAGATAGTGTCAAAATAGGGTTTTATATGGAAAGTCTTAAGCATTATAACTCTAACACAGAAAAACACTAACACTAATTACCTTTATCTTGGCATTACTTGGGTTGCTTATGGATCTGTTCACTGATGGCCTGGCAGTATAGTATTTTACCCAAGCCTTTGACTCATCCCAACTTGTCACTTACTCTAGCTTTCCTTTGAGACTTTTTGGTACATGGAGGATATTTCCCTCACAAGTGAGCTGATGATACAGAACAATACAAAAACAAATAATACTTTGTAAAAATATGAAACATTGTAAAGGATATGAAAACAGAAGTCATAATATCTGGGACAAATGAAACAATCTAAGCCCTGCACATTGATATTCTGTCCTCATCAGAAAAATGGCCATATAGGTTGATTATGCAGCAGCTTATTACAAACCATATTTACGTTTATTGTTGGGCCACAACCTCTAGTGACACAGGAGTAAGTCAGGTGATGTAGTATAAAGAGTGGATGGATCAAGTAAACTCAGGACTTTCACTTAGGCCGTGTGTGAAAGAAACATTTCATAGCTGAGTCACGTGACTTACGTAATATATTTATTTTACCCCAATCCACAATCTTTTCCTAACCCTTGCCAAGTGTTTTTTTCTGTTCACTTCTAAGGTTGAAAAGATTTTAAACAAGCAGTTGGATCTTAAAGGCAGCGCACATGCTTGATTGTGAAATCGGCCGAGGCAAACACATCTCTTAATATCTATCCACAGCCATGGTTACAGCAGTTAGCTGAGTAGCCACATGGGGTAAAACAGTGGAGCTATAAACTGAAATGATCATCATCTAGGATTGCATGCTACTGTGATCCCAGATGTGAGTCTGCTGGGTGTTGAGGAGCTAGTGGTTCAAAGGTAAGAGGGGTGTGATGCAAAGTTTCCTTTGTGCCAGTGTCTATGGGTAAGTATAGACACTGGCCTGTTCCACTGGGTACTTTTGGAATAAGGAGGGGAGGAGTGTTCAATGATGCCAGTTAGAGTGATGGAAATGGCTCTGTGATCCCTCCATTATCTGTCTTCCTTTCCTCATAATGTACCTTTCCCTCTGCCCCATTGATTGCGGCCACTGGATGTTGTCATTAAATCAATTCTTCCCAGAGGATATATGATTTGTGTATGAACAGTCCTTGCCCTTACTATCAATGACAGCACTAGCAGTAGCATTGAAATGGATAAGGATGAAACCAGAGACAACTGCAGTGCATAGAGCAAGAAATTTATGTTTTGCTTGCTCGAGCCATTCTATTAGGCATGCATGTTTGTTTCCAAATAGGACTGCATGCCACATGCACATGGGCCGCCAAGTACAATATTATCTGACAGTCACTTATTCTTCCCCTTTTCAAGGATGAAAGTAATTTCAGAAGCATTGTATCCCCCAACATAAAATCCACTGAGGTAGGGCTTTTTATGTTTGTGAAACAACAAAGAATAACTTTGAAGTGCCTCAACAATATGACGCCAGGAGATGTGGAATTTTGATGGGTGACACGGTTTCTATAACACTAATAATTTCCTCCTGCTTTTTCACAGTGGCCTAAATGGGCACTACTCTATGATCAAAATGCTTTTAAAGTGTAGCAGAGTACTTCCAGTAATAGTGGTCAGGTAGATACTTTTAACCCTTCAGAACACCATTGCTGTAGTCTTGTTGTAACCATGCGGTAGCTGCAGACATAGGTCTTCAAGTCCTAGGTAAATGTACTTGCTATTACACTCATTTCAAAGGTAATATTAGGATTAGCTACAGTCATTACCTCTCCACTTAAAGTATCTCATGGATTTATTCAATAATTAATATTCACAAGGATCCTGGCAGCATTAGACAGAATATGTCTCTGAAAAGAAGATGTCCTTCAGGTACAACATTGGCTCTGCGGTTTTCAAACATCTTGTCATGAAACCCCAATAGGAACATTTCATTGTCTTCCTCTGCAGTACATCATCAACCTATCTGACGTACTGAAAACAGCGAGTGGGTATGTCAGTGTGTACAGAACCAGTGTGATACTCATGACATCTACAACTCATATCCAGTGTCTTCTCCTTCACCAAAGTCCCTTTTTGTCCTATAGGGACAGAGCAACAAAGATAGGTATGTGCAGCACAGTAGAGTTCTTCTGCCACCAAGTGGGCGACAACATTCAAGCTCAGTTTTAAAAATGCACATTCACACACACGTGCCTTTGATTCACACAGATAGAAAAATGTAATTTGGCAGGATCATTGTGCAAAGTCACCCTTATTTAAGTCTTAATATGGCCAGCAGTAAGAAATACCTGAAGCAGCCTGGAAAGGGGCATCAGGGCAGACACAAAGCCTTACACAGGAGGCAGCCAGATTAGCCAGGCTTTTGTTTCACCATGAAAACTTAAAGTTTCACTGACTGTGTCCAATTTGCCCACTCTGACACCCCCCTTTGCTTTTAATTAGCGCATCTCAGGGGGACCCTTATCAGTAATGGACTGTGCTCTTAATGAGGCTGTTATTAAGTCGTTGTCCTCGGGGCTGATAGACTCACAGCCACCTATGGCATGTAGGCTGATAATACTGAACCTCAGTTAATTCCAATTCCTTTTCTGCCCCTTAAGGTGCACTCAGAAGTTTTTAATCCCCAGCCAAACACCACACGCAGATAGTCATGCTGTCAGAATAAAGGGGGGGGGGGCAAAAATTCCTGATGAAGATTAGGTGAGGAAGAGTAATAAGTTTTGCTCCCTTCGTCGCTCTGCTCCTTTGCAGCGCGAGGTCTTGTTCTAATAACTGAAGGAAGGGATGCTCAGGATGGCTCCCTTGGCCTTTCAGAGACCTGGCTGGCTGGCTCGTGGGGTGGTATGATCTGCTCTAATGAATGAGACTTGAAGTGAATGGAGGCTTTCAGGGATGGAGGAGAGGCAATCTAGAATGGGAGGGTTCTGCCTCAGGGCCGACGTGGTGGAGAAGCCATTTGGTGCCTGTGGATCATGTTCAGAATTTGAGATTAAGAGAGCGGATCTCTGTGCTGAGACTAAATGTTATTGCCATTTCTTTTTAAATTGAATGTCTCCGTGTGACGTCCTTTATTACTACTTCAAGGTTATGAATTCACTCTGAAGCAATTATGATTGTTTCTTTCATTATTCTCCTTTTTGATTTGATTTTGATTTGAACACCCACAATACCAATATGGGAGGTGATCCAATGTCACCTTCTATATTGGTGGGATGCAAAGACTGAAGTTATACGTAAGCACTTCAAAATTAAACCTCTTCTTTGTCTGACAGATTATAATTTCAAAACTTTCATTCTGCAGGAATGTTATTGATGTTCATAAAACCATGAACATTAGCCAGTACAGACAGTAGAGTATTCTGTGCAATGGAGCTTACTATTGTATTTCTACATACAGCATAGTAGACTAGGCTCTGACTAATAAGGCCTTTGAAGCTCAGTACAGATTTATTTTTTCATGACGTGTACATTCAGAGTGTGAGGAGGTGTGAAGTGTGCGGTTGACACCGACCGGGGCTAGCAGTTGGTGACCAGTACAAAAAATGCACAACAAAGCAATAAAATATGCAGATGACATCCCAGATTAGCATTACTATATGGAGCCCCATAAAGGTGAAGGCGAGAATTTCTTTTATACTTTTGCATACATTTATACAAAAAATGCACAACAAAGCAATAAAATATGCAGATGACATCCCAGATTAGCATTACTATATGGAGCCCCATAAAGGTGAAGGCGAGAATTTCTTTTATACTTTTGCATTCACTCGCAATACTTCTCTTCTTCCTCTCTTCTGCACAGTATGCATGTTTATGTACTTAATCAAGCTAAAGCTAAGGAATGACAAGGTATTTGGCTTTGGATACACACACAACCCTTGTTAGGATCAATTCATTGTTGGTCTGGGTCTGCTAATGGGACCTACTGACAAGAAAAAAAATAGAAACTATTGCCAGCCTTATCCTGTAAATGTTGTATCTGTCTTTGACCACATGTTGAGGAACACTTTGGTTAATCATGTCCATAATTCCCTTCAGACATGATTGATTTTGGTTGCAGCAGGTGCACCTCTATGTTCTTTGAGGAGCTGTTATTATTAACTTTTTTGTGTTGTAGTTTGCAGTTGTAGAAGGTTGACAACATAACTTTGAACAGCCTCAAAGTGCTTCATAATTATGTGCTGATTGCCATCCAAACACAGACGCTCAGCTTTAATTGTCACTGTCTCTGAAAATCTACCGCTCAAGTTATACAGTACATATTGTCTATTGGGGCATGCTAATGACTAAGTGGATACTCTACACAGTCTGTTGCCACCCATTCCATACTGAACTCTCTCTGAACCGGATGTATGTTCAGCTGCTATGTGCACAGCAGCTCGTTGAAAAAAGCAGTAAGTTAGCAGAGGAGGTCATGGGCACAGTAAACACATGCTTAGGGCTTGAAAAAGACCAGAGAAAATCCCATTGCGGTGAGCTAACAGGACACTGCATAAAGCTGAAAGTGGATCCACAGAGTCTGATTAGCTGATGCTGAAACTGGGACTAAGTGCTATGGTGGCAGAAGATGGATAAACTGAGTGCTCCATCTCAATTAATGTAGATATAATCTGTCCTCTCCACATCTGGAAAAATGTTGTCAGCTAAGTGATTAAAATTTAAAAGAGATGTTTGAATTAGAATAACCAAATCAATATCAAAATGCGATACCACTTGCTATGGGACAAAGAAAGCTTGACATACAAGGACTTTTGTTGTTGTCTCCTAGATCCCAGAGAACCTGGCTGAGACTTTGTAGAGACAGAAGGCTTAGATGATGTGTTAGCTATTCCCACACGCGAGAGATGCTAATAGTCTCTACATCATTGAACTTCACTAAGTGGGCCTGCACTTTCTTTCCATTGGAAAGTAGCTGGTAGTTTAAGAAAACTTAAGGGTTTCACCATGATGATGCATGACGGGAGTTTTAAGTGTTACAAACTTTCTAATGCTTTCTACAATGTCAAACCACTATACATCTTCATAACCATAAGCTGTTCTTTCAAGCTTTGGCTCCTCACATGAGAAAGCAGTTAATTTAGCGAGTGGAAAGCGATGTGAGTACATCTTGTATTCAGCTCATCACACTCGCACTGCAGCAAATATCCATCAGAACAAGTCGCTTCTCTCGTTCTCGCTTTCAGTTTAGAATGTGGAAAGTTATTCTGGTAAAGGACCTGAAAAGAAAAGATTCCACTAATCTTCACAAATCATTTACATTGCTTGTATTAACTGACCATCTTGATACTAAAAGTGGAAAAGAAGTGAGACAGTGCTGGAAACAACACTTTTCTGGATCTTCCAAAAAGATTCCCCAGTAGTTTTTGGGAAACTATTATGTGGATGTTTGACTTTGTTTTACAACAGACTATACCTTAAAGTTTTGCTACTGAACATCCATTACTACAATTAAAACAAATAATAAATACAGTAATTATAATAATTCAAACACTAAATCATTAATATTAGTTAGTTATTTGTTCAGTTTATAGTTAATTTCATGGTTTGTTTTGAGAAGAACTGTGTAGGCTCCTTAGGTTTTCTATAGTTGTAGAGGCAGCAGGAGCCGAGATTTCTTTGTTGTTTTGTATGCTTGCTTGTGATGGATAAATAAACCTCAGAAAAACACAAAGATTTTAGACAATGGACTTGTTACCACTACCCTGTATGAAACATGCATTTAAAGTTCGATTGATGATTTATTACAATAATTACATCACATTTCAAAAACTACATGTTTCACAGATTTAAGATTAGGTAGATATAATGAATAATAAATTTATTTATATGAAATACTATATATTTCAATAAATAAGTCCTTCACACAATGACAACAAGAGCATTCCAGTAGAAACTACGGGATCAAAACCACTAACTGTAATCACGTCCTCATACTACATACAGGCGTAACTGTTATGTAAGAATTAGAATTGCTGGGGAAACTGGAACATCACTGCAAACCCTGATACCAACAAATCAACAGACAAATCTTCCCACAAGATGTTCAGGTAATGCTACATTATTTCTTAGACGGACAGAGCTCACATCAGGCTGATATTTCATACATATGATGCACAGTCACCCGCGACCCTGTATGCAGGATAAGCGGTTGACGATGGATGGATGGATGGATGGATGCACAGTCATGTCAGTGCGCCTGAATGAAATGATACAGTATTGATCAATCATTGATTAATGGAATATTTAAACCAAACTGACACCAAAATAACACTCATCTTTCCTCCTTCATTCCCAGACAGTTCTGTTTGTGTTCACATGATGAAGATAAATAGCAGTGCTTTTGCCTGGCAGAGACAGAAGATGGGGCTGGTACTCTACAAGAAATAGCCTTAGGTTTGTCTGGCCTGTTTCTCTCTGTTATTCTGCAGAGTTTTCAATAGTATATAATTATGTTTTTGGGCCATAGCATTCCATCAAAACATATCAGAGGATCTGGCAGGCAAAAACAATGTACAGACTATAATGAACAGTCAAATTCAGCCTAGGTTTTGTAAAGAAGGCATGCCTGGATCTCCCTATTGTATGATAACTAGACTTAGACAAACAGCCTTTATTTGGCAGTGTCAGAAAGCTGCAGGGGACCGGAGAGTGCTGCCTAATCCAACAGCAAGCATCCTCCCTGTACGTACACTATGAATAAAAGAATGGGGGCATGCACTCTTTTGCTCTCCCACTCAACATCTTTTTCTGGGTGTGGGAAGACACACAGCATTTATTAACATTAAATTCTGCGTACAAAACTGCGGTCTTGAGGAAGTGGTGAGTACATATCCCAATAAACAGACACTTTGTGGAGATGAGCAGCAGAAATAGAGGGGACGGAGGCTGATGATGCATGAAAAACAAGATCCAGTCAGTCAGTTGATTCAGAGTAAAGTATTGAGTATTGTAATAACAAGTCTCATGTTATTTAAAACAAGTCCAAGTTCATTCTCCACTCTGAAATTATATTAAATTTGAACATTTTCAAAGCTGTGTTTCAATGTTTAGTGTCAGACCACACTGTAATGTAGTTGATAAGGTAATATAAGGGTATTTTAACTCTTTCTTCTTTTATGTATTTGTCGACAATTAGAACTTTTATATAATATTTTCAATTTACAACTGTGTTTTTCTATGTTGCTATTATAATCTGTTGTTGATAAATGAAACACTTATAAAATTGGTTGATTACCCCCCCTCCACCACACACACACACACACACACCCACCCACCCACAAAGTGCTACTTCTGAGCCAGACTCAACCTCCTTCTCATTCTTGAGCACACCCTTTCCCGCCAAAACAATATAATGTCAGTTACAAAAACATATCTCTTGTCTTGCTTTTGTGACCAACCCCCCCACTGCCAGCCCAGTGCGAACCACACATTCAGAGGACATGATTTACAATGATTTACCCTAACCACTAACCCTAACTACTATTTAACCCCCACCCCCAATATCTAACCCCAACCTCACCCTGATCCCTATGCTAACTCAAACCCCAATTTTCCATCATATGGGACCAGCAGCTCATAAGCAAGTGAACAAGACTTATAAAAGCAAAATAGGGTTGACCCTGCTCTCAGTATAATAGAATAAAATACTGAAGAGCATAGACTGGCATCATTATTCCCCTGAAGCCTAACTGGCATCTCAATGATAAAATAAGGATGTTTTATATTTAGAAGGGTTTTATGATTTTAACAGCGTCCTTGTACCACAAGCTAAACCCTCGGGATAGAGACCACCTCTCTTTTAAGCTAACCTTAAATTAAGTCTTCACCCTAAGATTTAAAGATGTATGTTATATGGGGACTTGCGTTCTGTTATTTTTTCTGTTATTATAGTCCCACTATTGCACTTAATTAAAATTATACTTTTTTATGTCACATCTCAGCCATTTCTGAACCATTATTTATAAAAATGTTACACAATTTCATATCTATGCAGCTCACAGCTATGCAACTGTGTGAACAATTGATCTATTGAGGTGAACGACATAAAGTCTGGCAAAAGTAATCCATGCACTCGCTGCATATCCACATCCAATCCAACTTCATCCCCTTTAGCCCAGCCACAGGGCTGCATCCCAAACTTCCCTTTTTTTTCCTTTAATGGTTCTGAGTTATTCAAATGGATATAAATGTTTTTGCCGCACCATTGAGCAGGGTGAAAAGCGATGATGGAAGTGGCTTTAAAAAAGAAAAAAGAAAAGGCATTCCTCTTGATGCCTCGGGCAAAACTAGCTTTGCTCTCTACTGTCTTTTATCACCTGCACACCGGCCAGTATGAACAGCCCTTTGGCAGCCATGAGGGCGTATATATCTTTATACATGGAGTTATATCAACATGAAAAGTACCTTGTGCACCTTGTAGTGCACTGTGCACTCTCTATTTCCCTGTCACTGAATAAACCCATTGGGAGAGGGGGAATGTTGCAGTGTGGGGTGTAGAACACAGATTACAACGCAATCCAATACGATAAAAACGTACAGCACACGACTGGGATGTTGAGGCACCTTTGTTCACAAGTGAAACCAATTATTCTCAGTTCCCACAGGGCTGCTTCTGTGGAGTGAGCTATTCCCACACCTAACGCTGCGTGCTGTGCATCCTCTCCCGCATCTTTCAAATGTTTTCGCCATGGAATGCATCAGAAAGATGGGCAGTGAAGATGCACACCTTTTCTGAAGTAATACACTAATGCATCTGGCTTTTCACGCTTTTAGCCTTTGCCTCACACTCTCATGTCTCCAAAGCAGATGATGATACACATGGATTTTTAAAAAGTAGAAAACAGATAATTATGGTTGATCCAGTGAAAAAGGGAAGAAACTTTAAGTAGGGATGTGATTTACTGCCAGAAGTAGGCAAAGCCAGTCTAGACTACCTGCTGGATCTGATACATACAGTACATAAATGAATAAGAAGTGTGTGCATTGACGGATCAGCAAAAAGATGATGTTCCAGTCTTATCGAAGGTCTACTGCTGGAGGTATAAATAAGTCTTGCTTTGGATTTACAGGACTACACCGCTTTGACTATTTTGATGTTACATTAAATGCCACCATGCTGATAAACAATCTCAACAAAAAAATGGAATGTCTGTTTTTGTAGAACACAGAAATGGATTTATGTATTTGAGATTATTCTTGCATCCCTTTTACACACCTTCCCCACTCAGCTGAATTTCTGCCTATGTTCATACACAGCTACGCAGCGTACTGTTGCCTTCGATTCTTCTCTTGCTGATCTCACAGCTTATCAACACACTCAAGATTAAATGAATAATTTCAAGGGGCACATTGCTCTCTTCCACACGCGGTCAGGATCGAAGGCCACAGTCTGGCTCAGTGACCAGATTTGTGCTCTGTCGAGGAAATGCAGTGGGGCTGAATGTACAGTAATTTCAAGACACATTATCAGTGTATTTTTAACAGAACCATACACTTCTTCAGAAGTGATCGTGTGATGCAAAAACACATTATTTCCCCCACATGAATCATTAAATATGACAAATGTGACTTTATATAGTGTTTTATGAACAGACCACTCCACCAATTCATTTCCAACAGAAATATTCAACATGATACCATGGGACTGCGTATAAATTGCAACAGCGACAATTACGTATCACTGAACGCCCTGTATGGTGCAATTCATGAGATGTGGAGATGCAGGAAAGGACAGAGTCAAGGTACAATGATTATGTTTAGGCAGGGGTATTTCCAGGCTCTTGAAACATTGGGGGCTTAGCCCAGCCCAGAAATCTTTTATATACCTTTTTATATCTACTTTACACTGGAGGGGGATGCATTCTGGTGATTATTTCTGCACCAATTTATTGTGGAAATGTGTTTATTTATATAAAAGGAAACACAAAATTCAGGTGACAGGTGACAATTCAAAATATAAAAAATAAAGTGTAATATAATGCAGTAAGGCTCTCAGGCATTCTGTATTGCTCTCAGATATGTTTCTCCTGCATATCAACTTTTCCCATTTCCCCAAAACACATGCAGGCATTCACATTAATGATAAATCAATTCATTTTAATTCAGTTAGAAACCCCTGGGCTTTAATAGCTCCTGTGTTTCAGCAGGTTTTCTGCTCATGTTTAAAACTTTCTGCACATTCAAAATCTCTCCCACATATCTGTGTTCTCTGACATTTGCAGAATAATATTTTGAGACAAAATTTGTAATGTTACGAGAATAAAATCGCAATCTTTTGCTGTGCATTACCCTGTGTTATTGCTCTGCTGATATGGTAGTAGGACAGAGCCCATCTTGGACTGTACTGGATGAGACAAGCTCACTGGTCTTTATCAGAGGTAGAAAACCGAAACTGAAAACACTTGTGGTCAGTAATAAATCTCACTGCAAATCCACACAAGTGTTAACTTCAGCACCTCTGATAAAGTTCAGCTCAGTTCAGAGGGAAAGATCCTGGAGTAGAGAGACAGTCAAACAGAAGTGTCTCTGAACGAGGAGGACAGAGACAGTAACGAGAGTGACAGGTGTCTGTGTCACTGTCAGGTGTGTCATGTTATTCTCTCACTACTTTGTGACGGACTGTTAACCGTTTGTGTAGCAAATACACTGACTAGAAACTGACCGATAACATTTATATCTAATGGTTTTGATTCTAACGTTGCTAAGGAGAATTCATTAGTCGCTGACAAGCCCTGAAGCTCTAAGCAATGTGCTCTCCTCTCTCTCTCTCTCTCTGTCTCTCTCTCTTTCTCTCTCTGTCTCTCTCTCTTGCTTACTATAATTGCAGGCAGGCTGAGTATGTTGAAAAGATCATGGTCTAGGTTAAAATAAGTATGTTAAATTACGTTATGTATGTGAAATATACGTTATGCAAGTTAAAATAAGTCAGCATTGATTCACACGAGACATGAAGGTCTTGTGTTTGCTTGAGCCATCCATCCATCCCCACCACTTGCTCTTTTCTCTATGATATTCACACATAAAATGCAGTCTCTGCACAACAGCTGATTAAGTGGCATGAAATAGCACGCGAAAAGCAAAACATTTGTGATAAAACAAAATGACTTAAAGGCGGTGTCAGCGATTCTAATCCAATACACGTATTTTTGTCAGATTCAGTGAATATCTCCTCGGCCCATTCTGTGTGTGCACTGAAACAAAGTTTGTACAGTGTTTGTACTTGGCCATAGCTCTGTAAATGGGAAACAAAGTGGCTCCAACTGATCTAAACAACGCTATTCCAGCCATTCCATTAAATCACTTGCACACAGACATTCAGCTTACTTTCTACTTCTCCAAGACATGCTGTTGTTGTGATGTTAACTATAGTAGCAGGAGAGTTGTGAGTATTGCTGTCTGGAGCTGCTGTGCTGGCTCTGGAACTTTCCTCTCTGGAGGTTAGCTTCATGTTAGCTGTATCAACAGTATGCAAACCCACTCAGCTAACGTTAATTATGTTACTTGCAGTGTTGTTGTTCACTCTATATTATGGTATTTGTCATGGAATTGGATTTCCCCGGAATCGCTTACCCGACCTTTGTGACATTGTCGTGCTACTAGCCATCTGGTGATACCAGGCATGGTTCGAATTTAGGGGTGGGTCTGACCGTCAAATTAAGGCTTGGACCCCCCCGCAAACAGGCAAAAATAACAGTTCAGGGGGGTCTTTCTTACTTGTAATTGTAAAAATTACAATATATTTACCATAGTTGTGCCTTATATTCAAGAATCTTGAAATATGAAAAATGGACCATACCATTTCCTAACCTTGACATTAGTTGGATGTCTTGTCTGCCTGCAGCACGCGCAGCCAGTGTTGCCAACTTAGACCCCATTTCAGACCCCTGTAGCGACTCAATTCTTAAAAAGCTTTTTCTGATGTTATTGGAATCTCTGTCGTTAAAACACGTATCGTTGTTATACTCTTCTCAACTGCCGTGGGCCCCTCCCCCGTCCCACAGGCGGCCCAGTCCTCACCTAGCAGTTCCTCCCAGCTGCAGTCAGAGCAGGAGGTGTTCACCCCCCTGTGTCCAGAGACTGCAAATGAATCGTGCATGCTCAAATATGTTTAGAACAACATGGTTGTAGTTTTACATATTTAGAGCAGTGAGTGCTGCAACAACAATGTAACTACATAAACATATTTAGGTTGTTTTTTACTTCCTATTTGTCTCTCCCACAATGTTATTCCTCTCTCCTATAGCGTTCATCACAATTTCATTATGCAAATTAGGCAATGATGTCATTTAGCTACCTAGCTAACAGCCTATAGCTACATTCCTTACTAAGAATTTGGCAGCACTGCTCGCAGTTGCTCCAGTCCAGTGCATCGTGATAGGAGACACTGTAGGTTAATGTCAGTAGCTATCTAGCTGCTTTAATACACTTAACTTTCCAACCTTCAGAGTTTAGTAATTACCATTTCTTTGATTTAAACTGAGCCATCTGATGTTAACTAGCTGATAGCCTGACCTATCATTTCATTACCGTTACAAATATGTCATATTTTCTATCTAATTGTTAGCTAACACCGGTGCTTAGGCATGAACAGTGAAATTTAGGATTAGTTATTGTAGAGATCAATTTTGATATCAATATAGAGTTCATTATTTAATTTTTTTTACAATAAGCAGTCATTTGTTTTCACTGTGGAATTCAAGAGTTAGGTTAGGAGTTAGGAGTTAGGCTAGGTAAATATTAAAATCCAGGTTTGTTATTTCAAATGTATTTATTTTCAGTTTTATTTATTTAGCACCAATTAGTAAACTAAATTCATTTCATTGCACTTTTCATATAGAGCAGGGCCCATATTTATCAAGCTTCTCAGAATTACTCATAGGAACACTGCTAAGAACTGACTTAAGAGTAAAAACATTCTTGGCTCAAAGCTGAGCAAATCCCAGCTGACATCGGGCGCAAGGCGGGGTACACCCTGGACAGGTCGCCAGTCCATCATAGGGCCACACATAGACAAACAACCACTCACACTCACATTCACAGCTAAGACCTGCGAAGATTAGATTAAATTAACCAGCTGACGTAGGCTGTAGGCCTGGCTGTACACTGTGACCAGGCATCATTATTTGTAACCACTATCCATGAGCAACATTTATAAATGAACATCAGATTTGACTGGAATATAATGACAAACTACAGGCTTTGCTTGACCATTAAAGCAGCTTTTTTGTGTGGGAGCTATAATGAGGATACACGCGATAAAGTTTGTTACACATTTAATAACAAACTGGATAAAGCCATAAAGTTCTGAAAATAACTCCAGCACAGAGAAAGCAGCAAAAAAATAAAATCGCAACAGTTTGGTTATTTAAACATTTCCAGCGACAAGAGTTGCAGATCAGCTGCAGGACTCACGTCTGTGTCCGCCTGGGCGTCCAGGGAACTTGATTTTAACGAGCTTTATTACCTGCTGTAATCAGCTGTTCAGCTGGTTTTGAAGAGGAGGACTCTGGACCCAGTAGTAACTCCATCAGCTGTTCACTGTAAACACACCCAGGCTGGCTGCTATTTACATTTAATGCCGACGATTGATCTCAGGCGGACATCGGCGAGACATGTGTGCTATTTGACTGCTGATTGTGATTTATTGGTTTGCAAACAATGGTGGAAGAGAGAGGAGCAGTAGCAGATAAACAGCCGACATTCTCCAGTTAAAGCCAGTAGCCTCTACTCGCCCATTCAGAAATTCACTGCAAGGCAATTTTGATATTTATAACATAAGTTGCATTATGTCTGCACATTTTTGTTTAGCAATTACATTGTTGTTGAAGTACAAGACAGCAAATAAAAAATCTTAAGACCCTCAGTGAAGTTCTTCATTTTCCATCGGGATGCTACACTAAGACAAACCAGCACACTATTATAAAATGATCCGAACGTAATTTCCCACTCTGCATAGCTTATTGTTAATGCTCATAATATAAAGTTATAACCCATGATTCTATATAAAGAATAAGACCATTTAATGTTCAACTGTAGACAAACGTACAGGCAGTGTTGGGGAGTAACTAGTTACATGCAATTTAATTAAGTAATTTAATTACAAAATAAATGTAAGTGTTATCTACCACAGTTAGGCCTACTGGGAAAATATGTTATTAAATCACAAATACTTATGAAAATATTTATGATTACACCGGGGGTTACATCTGAATATTTTCTGTAAAAAGCTCAGATATATGTTGAATAATATAAATTTTATTGCTTTGCGTGTTTTTTATGTGGACATGTCTTCCCGGCTACAGTTGTTTAGTAAAGTGTGATGCTGTTCTGATGCTTTTGTTCTCATGTTTTAATTTGCAGCGCCACCCCTCTACCAGTTAAACTGCCTCTCACTGTCTTTCTAAAATGGTTAACATTTGAAATTGCCTGCGCTGTCCAACCCCTTCTTATTAACTACGCTTCATCAAATAATTCAGAAACATTCTTCCTCTTCTGAAAGATTTGCGCATGTCTCTGTCTCCACAGTGCCATCACAAGCCCCTACTGGCAGCTCCTAACCACTTGAGAGACCTCTTGAGCTGTCTTAAATAACTGGGAGAGTAAGAGTGATTCTCAGCTTTGAGAAATTGAGAACTTGCTTTTATTTCTAACTGTAAAAGTAGGAGTAAATTTCATGAATTCTCTGCACTAAAATGGCATTTTGAGAAGCTTGATAAATACCGGCCGAGGTCTAGAGTGTACTCTGATTAATATTATTTACAGAGACCCAACAATTCCCAATTCCCCAACAATGTATGACTACTGCTTTATTGAATGAAGATTACATTTCATTCAAAGTCAACATAAGGAAGAGGAAAGTAGATTTTTGCTAAAAAAAATTGTAAGTTGAAACTTAAAACTTAGGAATTATGAATTACAGATGATAAAGCAGCCTGTACTTTATGATAGTGTCTTTGTTTCTGCTTCAGCATTGTGTGGGTCTGTGTTTAAGCGTAAATGATGGTCTGCTGTTGTAGGTGTGTGTGTAAGTCTGACTTGCTGATAGTTTTGCTCCAGAACACTTGGTGACTTCTGACTACAAAAGGTGTTGTGTTGTATGTGGCACCTATGAACTGGTGTAATACATTTTCTTTATCATCATCTACAGACGGCAGCCATTCGATCAATATAAGGATATTGTAAGCATTGTAAGATCTTAGTTCATTGAAGCACGGGCCTGTGCTGTACAGGGTTTGCTTATGACCTGTAAAAAAAGTTGACCCCCCCAATAGTCATTGTATAATTCACACTCTGATACCAGGCTGAAATATTTGTTGTGTACCATTTGCAAGTAGCAATATTCAAAACAAGAGTTTTATTTTCAGAGATATACTACATGCACTTTACAGCTGAGCATTGGTGGAATGTATGTGCATTCACTACTAAATAAGTAAGTACTGTACTTAAAGTACATAATATTGAGCTACTTTGTATTTTATTTTTATTCCACTACATTTATCTGACAGCTATAATGATCTTGCCTTGAAGATTAACATTTTTCAACATATACTGCATGATCAGCTTCACATTTGAAGCATTGATGATGTAATGATGCATTGTTCAATGCAATAATCTCTTTTATCAAGTCATTGTTATTTAGTCTTTAAGGTATTATTCTCTTTGAAAGCTGAAAATGTCTGCCAGTGCAGTAATATCCCAGAATATGTCTTATTCTTTGTTTAGAATGACTAGCTGATGGAAAAGTAAATAATATAAAGAAAAATATGATTATTTATTATTTATTATTCTTACTGTACTAATTTTGTCACTTGTTTTAATAAATAAATATATTTTTAGGATTAATTATTGACAGATTGTGGTTATGCTGATTATATGGCCCAATAGTGTTTTTCTTTTACATTGCTATTGCTACTTATGTTGTTTCCATTTATGCAGTTTAGATATGAACCTATTTTACTATAGTTATTTAATTACTGTATTGCTTAGAAGTCCTCTGGCCCACAATGTGTGCAGCCCTGTCATGTGGGAAATCTAGTTTATTGATTTACAACACAAAGTGTGATTGCTTTAGAGAGAAGAACAGGAAGTGGACACTGTTCTTCCAGTGCAAACAGGGCTACAGTTCCCACAGTTGAAAGGTATAAGGATTGACAGGCCAGGAGGGGAATCTGTTCCACCGTGTTTCTCTTCTTCAGTTGAATCACAGAGGAAGTAAACACATCTGGAGATGGGAGATGGGGCACATGTCCAGACATCCTCGTTGGAACAGGGTGCGTCACAGACTAAAAAATTTGGACTAATTAGCCTAATAAAGGAATGTTTATGGAAAATATGGTGTAAAAAAACCCAGATACAGAATGAATGTATCCATCAGCAGCGTCAACAGTTAGTGAACAAAGACAAATGTTAATGTTTAAGAATACCTACTGCTTCATACAAACAGGCAACAACATACAACAAACTGACTCATCTATGAACTGGAAAACACACAGACGTCAGGTGAAAAAAAAGAAAATGCTTTCTTTATTTTATTTCATTCTGACTGCCACTGTGAAGCACAGTCACAATCATTTCCGACCTTCCTGTTAGTCTGTGGATCTCACTGTTATCCCTAGGATATTATAAGTCACTATGCGCCCCATGTACATTCTGAGCCAACAGTTGCTCTTTTAGAGGTTCATGTTGAGTGTAATCCATGCAGAGGTTCCCCTACTCAGCAGGCACCCTGTCCAAACCACCAGGAACAAGGTCTCTTGTCTTCTCACCTGCAAACACAACAAATTGCTGGTTGTACCAGGTCTGAGAGCTATCTCTGGGCCTCTGTGGCAGTGGGTGATTGTTTTCCTTCTGTTCCCAAGAGAAGTTATTTTGTCACTAGCAAACCATTCCCTCCTCATGCAGTAAATTACAAAATTTAGATATCAAAGAGGATGGAGTGAGAAATAAGTTGAAACATGATCCCTAGTGGCTATGACAGGACAAAACTATCTTGGATAGACAGGTAAATGTCGACACCCAGCTAGTGCCTAAAGCAGCTCTGAGTCTGTCTGAATTTGCAGCAGTAAATGTTTGTTGACACTATAAATAAAACAAATTTATTTGTGTTCCAGTCTCCCAAATGAGGTGCTATTTAACAATGACATGTGGGCTAAATTTAAATAGACCACAGGGAAATTACAGGTTGCACCTCTGCGGTATGAAAAAACAACTTTTCTCTCCAATTGCTAAACAGAAGCTCTCCTCCCCAACAATAAACTGTCAGCAGTACTAAAGGCCACACTCATATTTGTATTTGCTCACTGACAGGATGATGTATGTGTCATTAAGACACAACTACAAAATTAAACTGGGTCAAATTAGAGAGACAATAACAATAGGAGGCACGTGGGAGCAAGAGACTCTACATGCTCTCCATTAACCCTCTCTCCTCTATCCTCCAGCACCAACCCATTTACCCAAGCTGTTGCTAAGCTACAAAAGCTATGAGAACAGGGGAATGTCCTTGTGGCAGAGATGGTAAGGAGCATTGTTCTGTAAAGTACTGTCCATTGATTTGTCGGGGATTTTAAAATATGCTGTGCACACATGCAATGTGTTTAATGCAAAGTTGTGAAAAGATAAAGATAATTTAATATAAAATAACTGCTGTTCGAAAGAGAACATGGATACAAACATTTCTCAGAGGCAGACATTTAAAAGGAACAGGGCCTGGGAGGGATGACTGCAGTGACATTTTCCCCAAGCTACAGCAGAATATGTTGTACGTGTGTTCTCTACGGTTTTATATGTCTCACAACACGTACATAAGGTTTGTATAAGCTTTATATAGTTTTTTAAGTTTTGCTTTGAAGGGACCAGTACTGTGCTGACCTCTGCCAGTGGAGATTCAACCAAACTCAGTCAGGAGCAAGACTGTGATAAGAAGTGCAGAATTATACAGAGTAAATTATTCTTGAATCCTCTTCATCCCTTACCAGTGGGACAGCAGCCTCCCCCAAAGCACTGAAATGTTAAATGAAGTGCCAAAGCATGAAAACATCATTTAAGTCTACAATCCAAACAGATCTGACCAAGTCTTATAAAAGATGTCAGAGTCGGTCTCCCTGTCCCTTCTCTCCAGCCACATTTCTTATTCTCAAGGCCCCTTCATTGCCATTTTCCATCCATCCACTAGATGCACTTGGACTTTCGCTCCCTTTCTAGTCACCTGACTGCCCCAACCATCTTCACACTTGTTCCCACTTCCCTCATCTGCTCTGCAGTTGCCTGGTTTTCCCACCCCACCTCCTCACCTGCATTTCATTCCTTCACCACTCACTCTTGTAGTCATTTTTGGTTTTTGCTTTCAAGCCAGCTGAACCAGTACCTGCCTATTTACCCATACCCTACCTACTACTTGCCTGCCTGGCTGGTGTAAGCCTTTCTATTCCAATAAACCCCTGATCCTGCTACCTCAACTGTCTGCATTTGGGTACGTCACCTGTTGCCACTCTACCACACATCTGGAACAACTGATTGCAAGGAATACATGACTAAGACTATGCCCAAAGGTCTGTATTCCATGTCATAGAAACTCTTTAATGATTTGGAAATGGTCGTGTTTCCCCCAATCATTAAAGAGTAGCTTAACATCCACTTAAAATCTGCTCTTTGCTGACCTCCAGTGGTTTAATGTCTGACCTTGCTTTGGTGATGCAGAAGTGTAGGGCGCATTTAGTGTTGCCACTGTTGGGTGTAGTTACAGGTTTTCTGTAATCAGCTCCATAGATGTAGACAGGGGTGTGTGTCCCCGTCTCCTTTTTTCTTAAAATTAGCTATCAGCTCCTTGGGTATGGTTGATGTCGAGCAGTTGGTTGTTCTCTGTGCACCACTCTGTGTTCATTTCCTCCAGATATGAATTATCATCGTTGTTTGTAATTGAGCTGATGATGGTAGACAGAGTCCTCTCCATGTCAGGGATTGTTGTTGTGGGAGTACAATGTGAACAGGAGGGGGCTGAGCACTAGGTGTGAGCGCCAATCCAAACTATCTGGGGTCTGTGAGGAAGTCCAATATCCAGTTGCAGAGTGTGGCGGTGCTGAAGCCCAGAGTGCTGAGTTTGCCAATCAGTTTCATGGAGGACATTGTGCTGAATGCTGAGCTGAAATCCACAAACAGCATTCTGATGTAGGTGTTGTTATGTACAAGATGTGTGAGGGCTGAGTGGAGGGCAGTGGAGATTGCCTCCTCTGTGGATCTATTGATTCTTAAAAGAAACTGGTGAGGGTCCAGGCTGACTGGAATGCTGTTCTTTATGTGCTGAGAACCAGTTTCTCAAAGTACTCAGAATGGGAGTGAGTACCTTAATTAGGGCTGGGCGGTAGAGATATGAAATTAGACAATACCATTTATACCGATATAGTTTGATGCTGAGTTAATGAATATGTTCCATGTTGGTTTTGTTTTGAAAGGCTACGTCGTCAACACGCCTCCTCAAGATGCAGCTCAGCTGCTGCTGTGAAGGGAATCGCCGGAGGAAAAGTCCAAAAGACACGTTCTGGGTTTTTTTTTCGGTGACTTTATACAGCCCAGCCTACTACTGATGGAGAAAGTCCCCGAAAGCGGACATACAGGGAGAGAGAGACGTTAAAGCCCCTTTTCCACTGCTCGGTACCAGCTCGCCTCAACTCTGCTCGCCTTCTCTTGATTTTCCATTGTGTAAAAGTTGTACTTGCACCTGCTACTAGGTACGTTTTTCGTATCACCTCTGTCTTATCTGTCTTTACATTCTGAGTATGTTGAAACGTTTTAACTTAAATCAAGAGACAGCTGTTTGTGGATGTGTGCGTGGGTGTGTGTGTCGCATTGAATATTATGTCACGGCAGTTGTGTGTGGCGTCACTATGACAACCAGCTCGATTGAGGGGTTCTATCTCTGGGTACTATCTGCAATGGAAAACGGAGGACGGCCAAACCAAGTTGCGGCGAGTTGAGCTGGTACTGGTAATGGAAAAACAGCATAAGAAGCGGGGAACGCTGATGTGTTTGCAGCAGAGGTACGTAAGGTCTGTGAGTGGGATGAGAACTGAAGGAGGCAAATTCAATAAGTGGGTGATACTTAAGATGTAGAATGGAGTATAATTAAAATTGTTATTATTTTATACCGGAATTCTGCCTAACAGTACCGGGATATGACTTTTTGGCCATATTGCCCTGCCCTAACCTCAAGATTGATGTGAGCTGCTGTAGCCTCATCTGTCCACACTTTAACTGTTGATGTTGATTCAGCTGGGAGTAAGATGGCAACAGATCTGATATCTGTTTGATTAAAATCGCTAGCTACAACATAATACATTCAGGTTGTTTTGTCATGTGACTGCTGGTGACCTCATGCAGTTCCTGTAGTGCATTTTTTACATTTTCGTCTGGGGGAATGTAAACAGCAGCAACAAAAACACTTGTGAACTCTCTGGGCAGATACCATGGTTGACACCAGAATTATGATTTCCTGTGACCAGACATTAACTAGAAGTAGGCTGGGTAGTGGTATAACCTCAGGTCCAAGCTGGGTCAGCTATGCTGACACCACTAACAAGACACAGCTTGTGCTGATGTTTAGTCTGGATGTATAGCTGGATGGTCGGAAGATGTTGTGAGCAGTAATCATCTCAAGGTCCGCTGCACTTAATCCAGTCCATGAGCTTTGTTTTCCAACATTGATGAGTGTATTTCAGTTCAGTTAGTACACATGCTTTCATAGAATATGTGTTTCACTAATAAAGGTAATGACCGCCACATCTGCACACAAAAATACAGAGCATGTGCCTACACGTTCCCTTTTATGTAAACATTCACAAACTCCGATTAAGTTAACACTGACTCAACTAACATCTTATTCACTGTCCATACCATTTAACTCCTTGCTTCATAACCCCGAGTTAACTCTGAGTAGGTTAAAGGTCCCTTCGTAGTGCGGGCCTCTGCCGTATTTTGGGTCTGCATCTGCTCCACCTGTGTTTTTGCAGGCAGGGAACCACTGTAACCGAGTTTAGACGCACTTCTACTGTGAACATTACTATAATAACTGCTTTTAAACCAAGAACAAGAGCACATGTTCAAGTGGGAATCTCATCCAAAAAATCAGGGAGAAATGAACAAAAGGTTTACAGGTTTCTCTGATGTTTGCCTCAGGTAGATACAGCTATTTATGTCTGTCACATAATGTTAGTTTAGTATTTATGCATAACTTTCTAAACTGTAATGATACACTCTGTTTTACATTTACAGCAACATTTGTGAGAAATAAGAGAGCCCAGTGAACTTCACTGAGCAAAGAAACATTTTATTGTAAAGAGAAATAGAGGTCATGTGTTAACATGTACATGTAGCATAGTATGTAATAGGGCTGCACGATGAATGTAATTGCAATCGCAATGTCATTCTGTGCGATTACATAACCGCAAACAGTTATGATTTAATTAAACAAAAAAAGTGTGCTGTGTGTGTGACACTCTTCTCTGTGCTCATCATCCATGCCCACACCGGGCTCTCGCATGTGCCCCTAAAAACAGATCTGTGCGAACCAGAAAAGTGAATGGTAACCAGGATGCCATTGTACCAGTATGTGCTGCTTCTAGCCCCCTCCTCCTTAGAGCAACATGCTACTTGTCCTGTTTTACATCTGTTTAACTAAAGTTATTGTTATAAGTACTGTTTAGTATCTTGTTCACATTAAGTGTGCCGTGGGTTGTTTTGGGTTAGCTGCTGGTGTATCTTGTATCTCTCTCTGGTTCAAAAACTACAATACCACATGCCACAAGCCACAATGCACCAGTCACAGTAGAGTTTTCTGTGATGAGTGTTTTAAAAGCTGCCTGAATTTATTTACAATAAAAAATAAAAAATAAATTAGGTATGATGCAAATTAGCGACAACAGGCATAAACGAGATACCAGTGCTTGCAAAAGGTTCCTAGGGACGTATTGAACATGCGCGAACAGGCATTGGGGAAATACATACGCTATCTCAGCTGCAGTCTGAAAAGAAGAGGTGTGATGCAAATTTGCAAAAATCGGCGTTAAGGGGTTACAATGTGCCAATTTGTTCGAGCTGAGAAATATACATTTCAAAATTATTTTTTGCAATTTCCTTGATAATGAGGCAAGTAGGCTCACAGCACCATTTGTTCCAATATATCGCCATCGCAAATCACAATATTGTCCACAATGATCAAAAACTGTGCTGCCCTAGTATGAAATGTAAACATTTCCAGTAGTTGTCAGGATATTGGGATGGGAAGTACGATATGAAACAATACATGTGGAATATTAGTCAAGTTAATTATTTCTGGCAGTAGTCATTACTATAGCAACTGTCCCCGTCAGTTATGCTGACTACACCTGACCAGTGACACTTACCATAGTGAGGCAGATATTTGTGTGGAATAGACTTTATCCTGGACCATGCCAAGGTGGAATTACTGATCTTACAAAGTAAATTGCTAGATTGTGAACCTTCTACATGCATGACATCAAATAGGTTTTTCATATCGCCTGTTCCAACAGTGTAATTATATAAATTCTTTATGAAATAACATATTTCTCTAAAATACTAAATTAAAAACTGACCAAAACCTTCCTTGAGAATAAAGCACTTTATTAATTAATTCAATGGAAATATACATTGGGTATATATAATGCACAAAGTAGCAATGCCATATTTTGAATCATGTCAGTGGGGTAAAGGGTTTCTGGTAGACTGAACTTGTGTCAGCAAGTAATGGTGCGCTCGTGTCACAGTGGGCATCCTGATGCCGATCATCCCGTGGAAACCAAGACTTCCTGGTGCTGCTGGACACTGTGTTTTTTTCCAGGCCTTTGCTTGACTGAAGCCTGAAACCTGCCCAACAATAACTTAATTTCTTATACTGTGAGGATCAGTTAAACATGACAAATTCAGGGTTACTTGCATTATTATTATTATACTGTTATATTTTATCAGGGCCAACTGCGTACAACTGCAGATATGTTTTGTCTTGAATGATAAAGAAGCCAGGATTTAACAGGACGTGTGGTGACCACGGTGCTAATGTCAATGTGATTACAGTATGACAGGAAGAAACATAAAATGACATTTTGATCTCATAAAATGAGGTGAAGTCACCTGCCCATTGTAATTGTGTAATTCATATTCCTTGCTGTTATAGTTACAGACAGGTCTAGACCATAATCTGTGATGTTATTTACAGAAGCCCAACAATTCCCACTAAGAGCAGCACTAGGCGACAGAGGCAAGGAAAAACTTCCTTTCAAGAGGCAGAAACCTCGAGCAGAACCATGGCTCAGGGTGGGTGGCCATCTGCCTCGACCGGTTGGGGGTGAGAGAGAGAGAGAGAGAGGGCAAGAGAGGAACAGAGAGAAAGAGAGGGATGGAAGGAGAGAGAGGGGAGGGAGGCAGCCTACACAATATACACACAGAGGTACAGACAGTAAAGGTGATGTTGCTATAGACTAAATGAAAAATGGTACAGATATGTATAGTAGTGTTAATGAAAATAATCCTAATGTTAATGATTATAATAACAATAATAACAATAGGACTAGTAACAATAGTTGTAGCAGAGGGTGTCGAGCAGGAACACGGGGGCAGCAGGTGACCCGCAACCACAGAACACCTGCAGGAAGTGATAGGAGGAAAGAGGAGAGGGACAAGAAAGCACAAGACTACCGGAAAGTCGAGTTGGTAACATGCATTAATGGAATGATGTTGCATACAGAGGGAGAGAAAGTAGAGGAGAGAGGAGCTCAGTGCATCATGGGAAATCCCCCGGCAGTCTAGGCCTATAGCAGCATAACTAAGGGATGGTTCAGGACTCACCTGAGCCAGCCCTAACTATAAGCTTTATCAAAGAGGAAAGTCTTAAGCCTACTCTTAAATGTGGAGATGGTGTCTGCCTCCTGAACCCAAACTGGAACCTGGTTCCACAGGAGAGGAGCTTGATAGCTGAACGCTCTGGCTCCTAGTCTACTTTTGGAGACTCTAGGAACCACAAGTAACCCTGCATTGTGGGAGCGCAGTGCTCTGGTGGTGTAGTAAGGTACTATGAGCTCTTTAAGATAAGATGGTGCCTGACCATTAAGAGCTTTGTAGGTAAGAAGAATGATTTTAAATTATATTCTGGATTTTACAGGAAGCAAATTCAGAGAAGCTAAAACAGGAGAAATGTGATCTCTTTTCCTGGTTCCTGTCAGAACATGTGCTGCAGCATTCTGGATCAGCTGAAGAGTCTTAATGGACTTTTTCGAGCAGCCTGATAATAAGGAATTACAGTAATCCAGCCTAGAAGTAACAAATGCATGGACTAGTTTTTCTGCATCATTTTTAGACAGGATGTTCTCGATTTTCGCAATATTACGTAGGTGAAAAAAGGCGGTCCTTGAAATTTGCTTAATGTGAGACTTAAACGACATGTCCTGATCAAAGATAACTCCAAGATTCCTCACAGTGGTGCTGGAGGCCAGGGCGATGCCATCAAAGGAAACTATATCTTTAGATAATGCGTCACGGAGGTGCTTAGGCCCCAGAGCAATAACTTCAATTTTATCTGAGTTTAACATTAGAAAATTACAGGTCATCCAGGTTTTAACACCCTGAAGGCACATTTGAAGTTTAGCTAACTGATGAGTTTCATCTGGCTAGATCAATAGATATATAGAGTATCATCTGCATAACAATGAAAGTTTATGGAATATTTCCTGATAATATTGCCTAAAGGAAGCATATATAAAGTGAAGAGGATTGGTCCGAGGACAGATCCTCAAGGAACTCCATGACTAACTTTGGCGTGCATGGAGGACTCATCGTTGACATGTACAAACTGAAATCGATCTGATAAATAGGACTTAAACCAGCTTAGAGCGGTTCCTTTAATGCCAATGAAATGTTCCAGTCTCTGCAATAGGATCTGATGGTCAATGGTATCAAATGCAGCACTAAGATCTAATAAAACCGGTACAGAGACAAGTCCTTTGTCTGATGCAATAAGGAGGTCGTTCGTAATTTTCACCAGTGCTGTCTCTCTGCTATGATGAGCTCTAATTCCTGACTGAAAATCCTCAAAATAAACTATTGCTATGTAGAAAGTCTCACAGCTGTTTAGCAACTGCTTTCTCCAGGACCTTAGAGAGAAATGGAAGGTTAGATATAGGTCTGTAGTTGGCTAAAACATCTGGATCAAGGTTGGGCTTTTTCAGAAGAGGTTTGATTACAGCTACTACATACAGCTAAAGTACATAGCCTGTTGATAAAGAAAGCCTGTTGATAAAGAAAGATTGATCATATCTAGTAGAGAAGTGCGGACTAAGGGTAAAACATCTTTAAGCAGCCTAGTCAGGATGGGGTCTAAGAGGCAGGTTGATGGTTTAGATGAAGAAATTATTGAAGTTGGTTGGTAAAGATTGAGGGAAGCAAAGCAGTCTAAACATGTATCTGGTTCTACAGCTGTTTCTAAGGTTCCTGAGTTTAGAGATAAGTTGGTGCCAGTTGAGGGCAGGTCTTGGTGAATTTTGTCTCTAATAGCTAGAATTTTATCATTAAAGAAGCTCATGAAGTCGTAACTACTGAGAGCTATGGGAATACTTGGCTCAATAGAGCTGTGACTCTCTGTCAGCCTGGCTACAGTGCTGAAAAGAAACCTGGGGTTGTTCCTATTTTCCTCTATTAATGACGAGTAGTACGCTGCTCTAGGATTACGGAGGGCCTTCCTATAAGTTTTAAGACTATCTTGCCAAATTAAACGAGAATTTTCCAGTTTGGTGGAACGCCAATTCCTCTCAAGTTTCCCCGATATTTGCTTTAATTTGTGAGTTTCAGTATTATACCATGGAGCTAACCGTCTTTGTTTTAGTATTTTCTTTTTTAGAGGGGCTACACTGTCGAGTGTCATTCACAGTGAGCCTGCAGCACTATCAACAAGATGATCGATTTGGGAGGGACTGAAATTAGCATAGGAGTCCTCCGTTACTTTGTGAGTAGATAATGTATTTAGAGCTGATGGAATCGCATCCTTAAATTTAGCTACAGCACTATCACATACTTAGGTACATTTCAATACTGTACCTCTTTAATTTGCTTTCTATAAAGATTACTCCCAGTAATTATAGTGTGATAAATGTGTTGTGACATTTGAAGTAATTGTAGTTGGCATGATCTATTTTCATGTGCATTATTGTGAGCACTAAAAATATACCTCGTCATAATCTCTGTTCTGGGACTATTCTCAGTAATTGCACCTACCATGCTCTTTATGTAAAACCATTGGATTACACATTGGAAGGCCTCAGTGGTAATGGCTCAGCTTCTCCACATCACTAAAAGCTGTCCTAGAGACAAGGACAGCCACTGAGCTTGGAATAATATTACAGAAAAGGTTCACACACAGAGTCCATTAGTTTCAGCCACAAAAAAAGGCAACTGATAAACACACACACACACACACACACACACACACACACACACTTCTATGGATATTTGAGTAACTCACAACATGTCTGATGACTCTGTCGAAGCTGTGACTCAGTCTGCAGGGTCATAGAAAGAATCCAGCTTTCCTCCTCCTGAAGGTCCAGGCAAGATCTCTTTTACAACCTCTTTATTTTGGTGGTTGTGAGAAAGGGCCAGAAGAGGCATAAGTATCAGTGTATGTACCACTACCAATGTTTTTGAATGACACAGTAGCCTGGAGACAGAATTGTATTTTTTTATGAACACCAAGCAATATGACATAGGAAAGAACACATAGCAATTTTACATTAGAAGTGCACTACGAATGGCTGCAGGAAATAATTGTTGAACTAAACTAAACTATCTGAAGTTGTTGTAATATATCAGGCTACAAACCTGTACTTTACTCCTCAAAGACAATTGCGTGCCTGAACATTTGACTTTGTACGTAACTTGTACGTCACATATTGCAAGCTTGTAAATGACACTATTAGTGAGACAGTGTTTATAATGACATGGGAGACTACATGATGCCAACAGGGGAGACCTATGGCTGTATGACAGTATACCTATTTGTTACATTGGAACAGCAACTGAGCTGCAATCGTGTCACTAATACTTGTGCTGCAGTAGTTATCCAAGCTGGGTTAAAATCAAAGGCAACTGGACTTGGTTGAGGTCGCTTGACTTCTTTAGTTCTGAAGATCAAAGAAGCTGGCCACATTAGGCACGCAACGTGCTAACGCTAAGTTGAACAGACTAGTCTGCAAAATAAGCAGTAAAACAACATAAAGCATGGCAAAACTTACAGGCTCCAAGTTTGAAGTCAGGTCATGGACAGTCGGTATTGATCCATCCTTGAGCTTCAGCGAATGCTGCTTTTTACTGGCCCTTGTTGAGAAAGCAGTCCACAGTAAAACGGTATGCGCACGCATGTTGAGTTTTCCAATGGTTGTGGGCACATTCCCATCAAAAGTGAATGTAAGCCAATGGGTCTTCACATCCTCAGATGGTGGGAGTAGAATGATGTTGGCTCTTTCAGCCAATAACAGAACAATTTGCATGTTTTGCTTATACCTGGCATCTTTGTGTTACCGGAGTCTTCTTTACTTGTTTACTGCCCCATTTATCTATTGCGGAGTAATAAGACTCTCAGACTTATCTGCTGCTGCATTTATCGCTTTACGTCCTTCACTTGCAGGTCTTACATGTTAAATCTCACATTCATGACTGCTCCAATTATAACGTGTTTTGACTGTCCCTTTATAGCACTATATTTTAAATGAAATGACTGGACTTATTAAGTTTCATTTGCATTTTTTTAGCTGTCTATGTTCATTATACACCCTAAACACAACATGAAATGCATGCCACATGTAATTATAGGCAGATGAATGGGAATTTTAGTTTCCAATATACTATATTGAAAGCAGCATTGGCTTGTCAAAGCACATGCAATACTACAGGCATTATAAAGGAACATGCAAAATTCAGTTCAAAGGAAACACCACAGGCTATCATATTTCATCTCCATTTTAACCATGAACATCTGCAAAAGGCAGTAAATGATAAAATAATTTAGCTATATGACTGTATTACTATTCTCAAAGTGGGGTTTATGACTGCTGGGAGTCCTGGAGAGGTTCTAGGATTGTTGGAATTACATTGTAATTCCAACAATCCTGGTGACACTAATATATGCAACAAAGCATTAGTGTCAACATTGTGACTGCTAAAGGTATAGTCTAAACTGAGTGTTACTATGCTGGGATCCATGAGATGAAAAAAAAAGTCTTTAAAAAAGTATTTAGGCTTGAGACATCAAACTGTTTGAGATGTCCGTGTGTAAAACATGTTTTTTTTTTAAGATTCAGTGGTTTAGCAAAACACAGAAACAAGCTGTAACCAACTGGGGACAGCCCATTATCCTGAAACCCTATTATTCTGGAAATATCCTGAAACAAATGCCCATTGCTACGAAAGCTCATTGATCCGAAAATATACATTCTCCCTGCAGTTGGGTTAGGGTTAGATCTTTGATTATGTCGGAACAGTTGGCTCCGATTGAGTTTTTTATCAACCTATATCTAACGACTTGGGTGATGGGGGTGCGCACCAACTGAGATAATTTTATTTCGACATTGGAAATTTGTCTGCAACAGTAAAATGCTTGAAATGTCGTTTAGTGTAAGGCCAGAAAGAAAGCCTATTAAGGGTAAAACCCCTGCCAATTCAGCACCATGGACAAAGCCAGCAGTTACTGAACTAGAGGGGAGGGAGAGAGAGTCATTTTGGAGCAATGGTTGTTTGGTTTAGGGATAACGGGCTGTTGGACAACTCGGCCTTTGGTCCAATGGGACATTTGTTGGACAATTGGGCTTAATGTCAAGCAAGACTAGTATAAAGTTAATTTAAACGAATGAGCCATTTTTACAAAATTCAGGGAGCATCTTCAGAGAACGACGAATGTCATCTCTTCACCACCTTCTTCATCACCCTGCATTTAAATAGCTGTTCACTGTCTGTTTTACAGTCTGTTGTGTCAGCATCAAGGTTAAAATATATGAATTAGATTTATTTAAATCTGTGTGCTTTATGCATCAAAATGGGCAGTGGTTGCAGGCATTTAAATTTTACAGTGTCTTGCATAGACAGAAAATACAGTATTAACTCCACAGAAATGCACAGTCAAGTGGTTGCCACCTTATATGTGTCACCAAGGAGCTTCTCCAAAAGGTCAGTGAGCGCAGCTTTGCACACAGGTAAACACAGACCTGCTAAGGCCTGAACATGCAGACATGGTAGAATGCAGAATGATGGAGCAGAGAAATTAAAAGGGAACTTCAAACCTGAGCATCTACGACAGACTGAGGTGATCAATGAGTCATGCTACACATATCTAGTAAAATTTGTATCAGCACATCTCCCTCACCCCTGCATTGTGCTGTCTCTATTTGATAGAAATTTCAGAACAGCTGAAAAAAGAAAACACAAAGCTGCATAAAGGGGGATGAAAGATGGAATGAAAACTCTGAACCAAAGGAATGTGAAGGAGTCACTTTTCAGTCTGCAGTCATTCTCCACCCCCTCCTCCTTCTACAAGTATCCTTGGGCTGTCATACAGTTTTGCTTTTGCAGACACTGCAGAGGACATAAGTTGTGATGTGCTTCATTTTCCTCTAGAGGACAGTAGAGCCGCTAATAATTTAATTGCTAAGATTGGTAAAGCCCAAGTGTATTCTATCAAGTGGCTAACCCTTGTCTCTTTTTTCTTTTCTCATCCCCAGATGGTACATTTACCCATATTATTATAATTTGCTTTCAAAATTGTCCATCAGGAATATGTAGCTTGCATATTTCTTAATTTTGATTTCCCTGTCATCCCTTCTTCACTGACACTGAGGGTGCGTGAGATTTGGGCCACCCACATACCAGTAAATTCCACAAATCTCGGGCAGTGAATGGGAAAATGAAAAGAAGCAAAGTGGAAGACGCAGAATGACTCATTTTCACAATAGCTTCTGAGAGTCTGTGTCATCTTCTATTCACAGCAACATACTCAACAGCATTAGCAACCAGGCTAATGCTGCAGTTTTGTATGAATCCACCCCACAATCGGTGTGCAAGGGCACCTGTTTTTTTTTTCTTCTCGATTCTGTGCCTCTGCCCCCTACAAACCAACAGGATTAATGCAGTGGTTGCAGTGAGCTCAGCAAAGGTTCACCCAACAACAAGCCACAGAGAGGTGACAACACAGGAGGACAAAAAAAGAAAAAGAGCAGGCTACCAGTCAGTTTTAGTCCTTCTAAAGACAAGAAAATGGGAAAGCTCAAAGGATGCATTTGTTCAGTGACAGTGGAGAAAGACAAGAAGATGCTACAAACAAGGGGATCAATTTTCTCCCCTAAGGGCTTGTGTGGTGTTCCCAGCTGAATGCAGAAAGATTGTTAAGTGGAAGGGTGGAATAGCTATATTTTGCCACCTGAAAGAGGGCTGGATGGAAGGGACTGGCTTAAGAATGGATATTCGCCTTGAAAGCAGAGGAGTAGATGACATTAGCAGGGCTTAATTTGTGCTGGACGCAGCCAGAAGGAGAATTAGACCCTTTTAGCCCCTTTTCAGGCACCAAGGGCCTTCACATCTAATAATCACATTTATAAAAATGCTCCGAAAGCATACCTACTGTATCATCCTTTTGCTCTCCTCTCATGCATCAGGCCTGCTGATTTCCTCTCAGCATTATGCTGATAGTTCAGAGTTGTGTTGGACTTAAACCCAAGAGCACACATTGGCAATTCCAACAGCTCAGGTGGTTACATTTAACCATCCAAGCTCTTGAGTGTCTCATTGACCACTTTTTTAGGGGTGGGAGCACTCATGGCCATCAGCTAGTGTTTCTGACTTGTGTATGTTGAGGTTTCCTTTTGATTGTGTGGTGCAAGAAATTGGAATGTGAGTCACCATATTATTTACTGCATATTAGAAAACAAGTAACCACCACAGTTTTAGAAAGGAAGTTTAATTGTGGCTTATGGGAAACTTAGAAGTATAAGCTCATCATCTTAGCTAATTTTTATGTTTCTTGGACTGTCATATCCTTGCATTATGCAGATATGTGTGACGTGGGCTCCTCTCGCTCATATTGTCAAATAGACAAAACTAAAGATATAACTGCTACCAGCCTATTTAGAAAATGTTGCCAATTATTCCAATTGGCCAATCATGTAATGGATAGGTAAACCACTTCACACGCCTAGTGAAGTTGATTTAATGAGTCATATCAATAACAACATGTTCAAAACACAGTGCAAACATACATCTGCCTACTTTAGCAGAAAGTACTAATTTGGAGGCACGATTGTTATCCACTAATACAAACTGACTTCTGCAGCAGCAGCACAAGCACAGTGTTATCTCAAAAACAACACTTTACTGCCTTTCCATTGGCACAAGGCATGAGACTCTAATCTTTGACATGGCACATCAGCATGGAGATTATCTGTGTCTGATGTCCTTATGTTAAACAGCGATCTCGCAAGTGTTCTGAGACCTGCAGTCTGCTTCCTGTCCCAACGGATTATCTCCCTCTCCATACTCCAGCACCTTGTAATTTATAAGTAAATTAAGCACAGAACATAAAGTGCAGTTTTGCAAGAATGACACAAAAAGGAAAGTAAGGATGCTTGTGGGTAGCTGAAGGAGTTTTTGAGAGCTTGTGTTAACCTTTTAGCATACAGTTAGTAAGTGTAGATGAGGAGGCGTGTTAATTAATAATAGGTACCTGGCAGGTCATTCATACAAATAGTAAAATGGAATTGACCAATCAAACTTTAAATGCTACTCTAAGTGCTTAACATAGAACATACTAAAAGAGGTGTGTTTTAAGTTTTCTTTTAAATAATTTTGTATAAGTTGAAGCTGATCTATGACTTTTCTTTTTAGATTGACCTGGCAGACCAGAAAGGAGCGCACTAAAATAGTACAGCCTACTAATGGAAAAGTCTGGCACAAGTTTTTCAGTATTGGTCAGGGAGAGAAAAGGACTGATTATTTTTTTTAAGTTGGTGAAAAATATTCAGTTCAAACAATGTTGTTTGATTGACGTTGTGTTACGTAAAGCATCAGTCTGGTGGTTATAGTCTAAATTTTTCATACTGTCAACAAATCATGTGAAAATACCAAAAACATAACAAGGATTGTGTAAGCATCCAAAGCCTGGTATCTCTGTGTCATAGAGCCCCATTGTTGTCCAAAAACTATTAAAAACACATCAATGAGCGAGTCACATGTTACAACACATTTTTTTGACTCCCACATACACTGTGGCTGAAATTAGTCCTTTACAAATGCCCTACTTCTTGATTGTTGAGTAATGTTTGCTAAGAACTAGTGACTTTGTTCTTTAATGAATCATTCTTCAAAAGAAACCAATGGGCTTGGGGCTGAGCCACAGACAATATTGTTTTACAAGGGTTGATGTTGGTCTGAAAGCCCAATAACAAATCTTTGATTTTATCCTTTCATGAGATTTGATGACAACAAGAAATGAACAGAACAACGACTTATCCTTACCCTTTAATGACTCAAGTGTTTGCATCTTAATAAACAGAGATGAATAGGCTTTCATCAGATATTGCATAACGTGACAGGTGGGCTTAAGTGCATAAGCCTTGAATATGTTCAAGGCTTATGTTGTATACATGTTGTATAAAGGCAATTAAGCGCTCAATCAAACCAGGATGAGGTATAAACAGGACATAATGTAAATGCAATGTTTAATCAAAATGCAGGCTTGTGTATGATCGCACACATTCACAATGTTTTCTGTGTACTTGTTTGCGGAGCTTGATAAATTATTTGCATTTTGACTGTTTTGTGTATCTAGATGGAGAATGGGTGACTGTAACACTCTAATACTGTACTGAAGCCTTATTAATATAATGGGACTGAAAGGAATTGCAGTTTATTTAAGCAATGAGCAAGTTATAAATATGAAAGTCTATAAAGAAGATTGACTACAGTGCATTTTATTGTTCCTTAATCTAAAAATGTTATCATCATGAGTGAAGTACCTTTAATTAGTTTATTATGCTAAGCACTGTGCAATTGAAATGGAGTGTCTGCTGTAAACACTTACTGAATTTCAAGTACAAGGGAAGTGAGTGGAGAGGATCTGTTGCAAAGCATGTTACAGATCCAAGAGTGAAAACAATGCATCCTGAGGCCAAGCTGCAAAGATGAGCTCGCTGAAACATTGAGTGGGCTAAAAAATATAAGGAAAGTGAATGGAGCCCATTGATCATAATACATGTTAGTAATCACAGACTACAGATTTTACAATAGGAGGCCCACTTTGTCACATTCTGTCTCTTTGTCCCTCTCTACAGTCACATTTGCACTTCCACAGGCTCGTTCATTTCCATTCTCTACCTGTCCATCAGATGCTATCGGCAAAATATGTGTCATAAGAAACTGAATTTGAATAATTTTCATTTTAGTTGGTCAACTTCAATAATTGCATTAAAACTAAATTTGAATATCATAATTTGATTTGGTTTGGAACTGAATTCCAATAAACTTAAAACTGAATGTAATATTATGAAATTTAATTCAGTTGCTCTGAAACTGTATTTGATCCTCACTGAAAATTCAGTACACAACACCAGAGCAACGTTGGAGCATTTAATACTTAAGAGAAATTGTATGTACGTTAAGACTCATTTGACACCTATTTAAACCTGAGTAGGTTGGATGTGGTATGTTGCTTTTTGTGGAATTGCAATGCTAACATTAGCACACCTTATTTGTTGTTAGCATTCATGAAAGCCCCTTCCGCTGGGCAGTGTCAGACTGAGACCAATACAAACATTCTGATACACAGTTACACTTAACTTTAACTTACTGCTAACTGTTTCACTGTTTGTAGATATGGCATACCTACACATTTGAGATGATATTGGAGTAAACTAAATGTTTCCTGCATACAGGCCGGCAGGGATGTTTCTGCCAGACTGACATACCATAAGGACAGCAGAGGACTCCTCACCAGAAGTCCAGGTTTGTAGCCTGATATATTAGGGCTACTTTTGATAAAGTTTTAAAAATAAGCTGTTGCAGCTAATTAGCTTTACTTATAATGTAATATTGCTATGTATTTGTCTAATGTCATATTGCTTGGTGTTCATAAAAAAATAGAATTCTGATGCAATGCAATTGCTGTCCAGGCTACTGAGTCCTGCAAAGTCGTTGGCGCTGGCACATCCACAAGTGTGTGTATATATTAGTTGCCAGTTTATTCGCTGAAACGAATGCATTCTAATTCAGTGTGTGAATCTTTTCTGTAATGTTATTTCAGGCTCAGTGGCAGTCCTTGCATAGAACAGTCTTCAGTGATGTGGGAAAGCTGAGCCATCACCACTGAGTAATCCTATGGTTCTAATAAAGAGTGTGGTATAGGTGCAATTACTGAGAAAAGTCACCGAAACACAAAATATGATAATTATAAAAAAAGGAAAGGAAAAGGAAATGTATTTTCAGCGCTCAAAATAATTCCCATGAAAATAGATCATCATCTATGATGGCTAAGGCACTTAAGGAGCCGACTGCCTGATCTGAATTCATTGCAAGCTCTTGTCTTACAAAGTGGATGAAAGGTAATTTTCTAATTTTTCTCAATACAACAACACGTAAACTTTGTTTCTTGGAGTTTGCCCTTTTTTAAATGCACTCGGGCTTCCCCAGGTAACCCCATTTTGAAAGTCAAAACGCTATGAACTGTGGGTTATTCCCACAGGCAAAGTCTGCAGACATGCAGAGTTACAGAAAGGGTGGGTGATTGTGGAAATTGGGACTGGTCCACAGTCATCTCACTGACTCTGACTCCAGCCGGTCCCTCCTGCCTTACAGTAACCCCTTTCCCCTGTCCCAGTCACCTGACCTTCCCCGCCCACAGGCTCTCCGGTCTGCACTTTCCCTCATCAGCCCTGCGGTATTTAAGCAGTCCATTTATACTCCCTGGCAGATCATCAATGTTGCTTTGATTCCTTGCTAACTGGACCCCTATGCTTTATTGCTAAAAACTAAAAAGAGCTTGAATCTTTCTTTCCCAACCTTTAAAATGTCATTATTGCACATACTGTACTGCCGCTACTAGAGTACAATGATGCTATTGTGGCACAGTTTCTCCTTTAATTCAAACAAGAAAGAACGTCTGTGAAGCAGCTACTGTATATCTGCCCGCTGAAAGACGAGACAGTCTTGTGCACAGGCAGTAAAACAATTATCATCAGTGACTGCGGATATCTTATGTTAACAATGATTTAGATAATGAAAAAACAAAGCCTTCCATTAATTACTGTGCTGTCATAATGACTACCTGAGACTCGGATTAATCTGTCATAGAGTTTATTCGTTTTCTATCTTGGTAGAGTCTCTCTTAAAAATATGTCCTGTATAAGTGTACTTAGTGCACATTGAAACTGCTGTTTAACAGCTCCAGTAAAAAAATCAATAACCAAAGAGATCTGTATAAACTTCCCTCCATCATGGTTAACAAAAACACATTTGATAGAGGAGCAGTCCAGAGGTGTCGAGGTGTCATTGAGATTTGAACTGATTCCAACAGAGCTACGGAAGTGAGTCGCTGAGAGCAGGAGGAGAAACATTTGGCATTTCTAAAGGGACTGGAAACCAGTGGATATTTATTCACAGTGCACAGCAACAGCACAGATGTTTCTACCCAACTCGGATGGGCCAGATTAGCATCAGTTTATTACAGAAATGACAAATATATAATCACTTTCTAAACAAATACTGAACATCTAATGAATTTCAGTATATTCTGACATATCTCCAACAAAAGGCTGTTTTGTGTTGAGTCCATTCCTGAGAGAAGTTCTTTATTTCACAGAAGTAGCAGTGAGGACTTGATTTGTCTTTCAATCCACAGCACTTGTAGAAGCTGCCAGTGACATAAACCTGTTTAAATGTTGAAAATTTAACAGACTCCTCCACACCAATGTCTTGTCATGTTATATAACATAATTACCGCTAAGAGTTGTATAACACCCACTCAGTGCATGGCTAATGAAATAACTGCAGTATCCTCCTGCAAGAAAATAGAGAGGCATCATTACATCAATCCAAATTTATGGGAAGACAGATTGTTGGTGTCAGCTGTGGAAATATGTCAGAAATATGTCAGTGGAAACACTTCAGCCGAGCAGGCCTTGGGACCCTGGCGTAAGAGCAAGAGGGAAAAATCCATTTATTTGTGTTGTTCCCCCTTGGGATGGACAAAGTCACCTCCAACAGAGCTGCTGATATGGTCATACCTGTCTGCAGTGAGCAGGCCACCCCCAGTGATGCACCTTCAATCAATTCCACTCCATCGCTGGGTTAAGCATCAATTGATTCGTGGTTTGTGATTGTTGTTTTTTGTCTTTCTTTTTATACCCCTTTTCTACAGACGGTCTATAGACGAGGAAGATAGTCAGTGATCATTTCAGAGGTCAAATCTGAGGAAGTCTTTAACTACAGGCAACCTAGAAATGCTTTTCCAGTAGACAAGATGAATTAAATGAACTCCCTTTGATAAGTAAAGAACATTCCACCATGGGGCATGGCTTCTTTTTTGTGCAGGGATTCAAGGCCCCGGGGAAAACCACATTTTACTCTCTTCTCAATTATACTATCTCTAACATCTTGAGATGCACATTTTCAGAGATATGCTGTCAAAGGCTGTGTGATGTATGAGTGCTTACTAACCTGCACACACACACACACACATTTTAGGGATGCATATTATGGCAGGCTGTTCTAACATTTATTAACCAAGTCTGACAATGTAATTTAGACACAATTGCATTGCGAGTAGTCAGAATCTTTAACTTCTAACTAGTTAAAAGAACAGTTAGAGATCTGTTATTAAGTTTTGACTAGTCAATACTGAATGAATTACAGATATCAGCAATGAAAACGACACTTGACTCGTCACACATCCTAAATGATAATTGCAGATGTCTGTATTTCAGTTTAGGCTATACTGCAAACGTTGCTCATGCGAGGCTTCTCACTGGATACAACAAAGTATCTGAACCTTAGCAGAAGCAATGACGGATAGCAAACGAGCTTCGTTCACTAGAAAGCTGTGGTAGAAATGTACAACTCTCGACAGAGATGAGAAGGAGGCAAGGAGGCTCACTTGTTAGCTACTCCCATCATCAGCTCCGCAAAAAACAATGTGGCTCCTGCCTCCCACAACTTCCTGTAGCTTCTGACATAACTACGTATATCTGCAACATAATTGTGCCTTGTCAAAACTCTAATTCAAGATATCTGTAATTACATTTTGACTCATTTGAAATTTAAAGATTTCTCCAATTACAAATATCATTAGTCAAATTTCATTTCAAGATATCTGTAACTTGATGTCTACATTAAATAATGACTATAAATAATTCCAGTTTTAGATATCTACAATATCATACCAACCAGTTAAAACTAAATTTAAGATATCTATGTAGATATTTTGAATTGAAGAAACTTAAAGATATCTTGAATTGGAATTACAACTAGTCATAATTCAGTTTCACATATCTCCAACTGAATTGTAGAAATCTGTAATGAGAACCCCAAAACACATGAATAGCAAAAGTAGTTTGAATCGTCAAAGTCAAAATATAATTACAGATATCTTTAATTACAGCTTCGACAAAGCAAAATGACGTTGCAGATATCAGTAATGAATATCCAGTCTAGCTAAAAGATGTTAAAATGGCTTGCCATATGCACATTCTCTCACAGCTGTTCTGCTGTACTAAGTATATATGTAGGTAGGTCAGAAGGTGATGTGGTGATTTGCTTGGAATAAACAGAAGAACAGTACTGACCTTATGCGTTTCAGCAAAAAGGAAGTGCATCCATTCTGTTTCTCTTTTCAGGTTTAGTAAATCAGATATAAATGAGCTCAGTTCAGTTTTCCATGGCTTGTTTTTGTGTAACAATCTGATTATTCAAAATCCTATTAAGTGAAAGTGTTTTTTTAATTTATGTTTATAAGTCAGCTTCTAGATGAACAATTAGCCAGCAAAAATTATCTGGTTCAGCGATTGTGAAGAATGCAAATTGTGTTAATAATTGAATAACCTCATCATGAGTTCTCTTGTATTGATCTCTTACTTTTTTCCCTAGGTATTTACCCCATTGCTATTAGCTCTTAAAGTATTTACTGCTGCCCTTACTAGTATGTGAGCCCGTTCTCATCCCAGGGCGTCATATACCGACGATTTGAGAAAGAGTTACAAAGCGTAGTTGTTTGACACTAAAGGTACCCTTTAGCATCTGTGTGAGACGCACTGGGTGTCTTCAAGACAAATATCAGTAGATCTTGGCAGTCTTTGTAATTTTAAGTAATTTTAGTAAGATGTTTTTTATGTAGCTGTCATGATCAGTAAAAGCTATTTAAATTTGTCTATTAAAAAAATCTGTGAATGTACCTTGTCCCCATCCTCTAACCCTAACCCCGTTGTGTCCTTGTCCCAAGCCTTTGGGGAAAGATGGCCGTTGGAAACAATTAATCTCTATATATGTACATTTTGATACTGCAGTAATTTTTTTGTAAAGCAGCCACAGTCATGATAAGTATGGTGTATAGATTTGCTCAACAAATCCACTATCTGTCGTCACAAATTTGAGCTAGATCAGTAAAGCTGATGGAGGTCCAAATTTGTATTTTAAGGTGTTTTCTAGACTTGCTATGCAGGTTTATTGGGGGAAAGCTCTGCAGTACAGTAGGTAACAATAATAAAAGACATGGGGAACCAGGGAGGGTAGACTGGCCCTGTGGAGTACTGAGAGGTTTCCCACTGGGCCACTACACAAATTGGGCTGATGTAATGAAAAACTGTTCATATACAATTCTTTAGCATAGCTTTCTGTGCTGGTTTCATGGGGAATTCGAATGTGCTAACATGCACTTTGCAGAATGTCTTTGTAACAAGGCCTCAGTGCAAGACAAACAGCAACTAAAATAAAATGCGTCTGTTCTTTCCAGTTAAAATTAAATTAAAATATTATACTGATACTTGCAGTAGTATAAGCATAGGCTTATAGTGAGTGCAACATGAAAATACAGTTACTGTACAATGTAATAAAATGCAAATGCCACTGCAATAAATACGTAGTAATTTACTTATCGTGTTAATGCAACTTTAGTTTCTTGTGAGTTGACTCACTATTATTAAACAGATGTTCTTTAAATATAATCCAACACATTGTAAATAATTTTATAGTTATAGAATAATGATTATTAATGATGATATCCTTGTATAACAATGTACAGCGGATATTACTATTTTATCTGGACACTGATGTGTGTATGGATGACATGGGCTGTATGGGTGGTGGTGTCTCTCCAGGTGGGTTTTGCTGGGCTAGTAAAAGGTCCAGGGCCAATTTTATTCCCAGTACATTTTTGGGAACCAGGGGGCCTCATTTATAAAAATGTTCTTAGACTTATACTTAGTTCAGCATGTCTGCAGAAGATTGCCATACCTGATAGATCAGGCATACAAAATGATAACTTTCCAGGTGTACTGCAAGAGAGGGCATAAGGTGTGATGGCAGTGAGAACAGGGTTGACTAGCACTATTGTATTTGTAAATATATGTAGGTCTCCTATACTATTATATGTAGTGAATATGTGTAGTTTTGTATAGCATTACTGGATTTATTTTAGTTTCGTTTTGTGAACTTGGAATTGCTCTATGCAAAAATGGCAAACCGAACTGAAATGGCATATTGGTTTATGCTAAATAAACGTATTGAAGCACACTGCAGAATTTCTGATTCAGTTCTGTGACGTATACTGTAAGGTAGTACAATCCATGCAATAAACAACCTTATTTTTGTTGTAATGGAATCTTGATTTTTGCTAAATAAATAATAAGAGACATGGCAGACAGTAGTTACCTATTATAATGCCACCTGCTGTTAGAGATGTTTTGGGTCACTGTGCAACGAGTGACAAAATGTTACTATTGGCAGACAAATGTTGTCAGTGTTCTGGTACATGAGTTGATCCTGAGATGCGGATGAAGTGTTCTGGTTGCATTAGTACATTTAGGATGTGAGATTAACTGTTGTGAAGTAGTGTGTAGTGAGCTCAGTACAAAGAAAACCTGCAAAAACCTGATGGTGATTAACAAACTCTTTTCATTTTCAGCTAAAATATTTTTCTTCATTCATTCATGTCTACAAACATGTATTCATGTTGCTTTTTGGATATTTTTCCCCCTCCATGTTGACCAAGGTGAAACTGCTCCTGCTAACATGCACAGCTATTCAGCATGGGCACACAGGGGAATGTATACACTCAGTCACATGTACAGTACACACTGGGTGACAATTCTTTCCATTTATTAAAAATCAAATAGGGGTCAATCAATATCCTCCATCTCAGATGCAGTGGCCGTCTGTACAATCCTCCATGAAACATGTCTCTTCTTGCCTTAAGGGAATACAAAGGAAGAAATGCTAACATATTCCTGGGCTAGAGTACCAGAGCAAATGATTTAATGGGGATGCATGAATGATTATGCATGATTTATTATCTGTCTTCTTATCCAACCTTGTCTCCTTAAAAATGACAGTTATCCACATTGGTTTTGTTCCATTATGTTTTGTAGAAATGTTTCTTTAATCAATATAATGATGAAGCTTTTACAGGAACATATTTCCATAAAATATTCATTGTCAACAACAAGATGCCCATACTGAACATATGTGCAAAACAGCCCGAAGCAGTAAAACCAATTATCGTAAGAAAGAACAAATAAAATGCAAATGCAAAATAAAAACATTTTGTGCATTTATTTAAATCAATTAGCAGACTATTAAAATGTGTTTGAGTTGTGTAATCCATCACAATGAATGTAATGTTTTGTCAAAAGTAATTATCATGAGGAGGTAATGCCATGCAGACCTTTAAACTCAAACTTAATTCAAAAATAATAAGAAATGACGTTCACTAAGACGGTTTACCCAAATCAGGATTCAAGTCTGTTGAGTGTATGGGAGTTAATAGAAACCAATGGCTGTCTGGAACTGTAAAATACAACTAAAATCTAAAAATTCCTGTATAGGTGGATTTAGCAGACTTTTATTTTGAGACAAAGAGAGCAACAGAAACCATGTGAACGCTTTGCTTCTCTTGAAATGCAGGGAGGTTATGCTGTTGCCAAGTGCTAAAACATGACTGTTTTGTCTTCAGTGGACAGTTTTCATTGTCGTAATGGCTGAAGCACTGCCAAAATATTTTTTTATCCTCAGGGAAACATCCTCTTAATTGTTTTGAAAGATATGAATATCTGCACAAAATAGCTGCCACAAAAACCCCCAAAATATTAGAATCAGGATTTAAATTGAACACAGGCTGAAAGGCACAGCACCCATGCTCCACAATTGACATACACATTCCTTTTCTGCCGATGGCAAGTCTTCTGTCTGTCCTGGATAACAGTGTGTGTGATATTCAGGCTAATCTCACGGTGAGTGCCTGAGGGCCCTCCGACCTTGGGAAGCGAGCTATGGAGACACAGTGCGGCTGATAACTCTATTTAACCCAGTCGAGGCGGAGGGAGACGCTCTTTAGAGAGCCGACCGGCCAGCTGCTGGTGAATAACACACAATCAGAGCAACAGCAATAAAGACACACATAGCCGCTTTATCCACAACCTGTCATGAGCAGAGCTTTAACTTCTACCCTCAGGTAACACAGAGCACTGTGGACAGTGGAAGGAAATGGGGAGAGTTTCTCAAATTATCTTTCTGAAGGCTTTACCTTTTATTTTACTTTTTTGCCACGCTAATATTTTAAAGTGATGGAAGAGTGACAGTAGCATTTTTTTTCCTCCAACAATTGCCAACAGTCTGTTCCAAAATAACGGCTATTCTTTTGAGGCTGCCCACTGTGCACCCTGTGCTGTTGTAACTGTAATACCTTTCTCTTGCTACTTAGAGTTCGAAGCAAACATAGATCGATATGTCCTTGTCTGGCAGACAAAATTGGGAGCATGAGTATAGAAATGCTATTTGCTCTTTGAAAGCTATTGGAGAATTCACCCAAGGTAATAGAGAGAACAAGAAATGATAACATGCACACACCCCCACATCATCAGCAGGCATATTTTCAGTATTACACATTGGCTTAAACATTAAAACAAAACCTTAAATGGTACATGAGCAGATTAAATTTTCTGCAACGCTGGCTATTCGTGGTTTATTCAGGTTGACTCGTATCATGCTAGAATTGAGCTACTTTGATGCGTGCAGAGGCCATCTAGATAAAACATAAGAACTAATGTAATATGATCTTCCACTGCAAGCTACAATACCACTCTGCCCCCATTAGAATAAAGCAATCTGCGCATAATGGAGCATGCTGGAGCCAACAGCATTAGTGAGAATTTGATTTCTATCTGAAGTTTTTTAACATCAATCATCACAATCCACACTCTACTGCTAGGCAACCATTGCTCTTTTCAACTCCTTAGCCTCTTCTTGGTCTGTTTATTCCTTATAGGTCGAATAAGGAGTCAACCGGACTTTCTTTTAATACCTGGATAAAGGTTAATAAGCTGAAAATAGCCTCCTGAAAGGGTAGCTTCAATATTTTGAAATTTTTTTTCATGTTTTTGTCTCTAAGTGACTAATCAGGACAATTTTTAAAAATTGGTCCAGTATTGAGCGAGTCTGAAACAGGACTGCAATGTAATCCTTGAGGGCAATTTTGCCCCATCAAAGTACGTCCACTAAAGTGCTTGTATGCTCAGATTGTTATTACAAGCATCGGACAGCATTTTCCCTACAGAGAGTGAGGTCCTTTTTGTTCAACAGTCACTATATCACCCTTGTCAAAGCAACCAGACTCCATTGACAAAACTGTAATTTTACCTCTCTGGTTTATCGCTGTCTCAATTAGTTATTTTTGTGTTATTGTTGACCAATTCCATGTTCTGGAAGGTAAATTTAAGTTTTCTGTCTGGTGGCTTTGATGACAGTGATATAGCAACTGTTTCTTGTTAAACAAAAAGGATCTTACTCTTGCAGCCCTGTCTCGCTGCTGCCAGCTGCAGAACGCTCACTCAATACTCGACCAATTTCAAAAAATGTTGTCCCAGTTAGTCACAGAGACACAAAAACATGGGAAAATAAGATCCAGGTTGAAAAAAATGTTGTTACCATTTAAGCCAATGATAAAGACGAAAGTGAGTGCCCAGCCGACTTTTTCATGTGCCATTATACTGATATTAGTTTTGATGTAGGAATTTGTTTGACCTTCAAAGATAAGCTCTATTTGAACAGTTACGTGTAGAATTAAGGCATTGCCATGACACTGTCCATCTTTATGGATTACTGGGCAGTTAAGAACTTAGTGAACGCTATCCTTTTAACCCTTGTATGGTATTTGGGTCAAATTGACCCGTTTCAAATTTTTACAAGAAGAAAAATGGTAAAAGTATACATTTTTCAACCTGAAACTCAATGGCCTTAGCTTATTTTCTGAAACACAACCCATCCGTTTCCCCTGTGGTCATTTCATACACACATCTACATCTACAACCTAGTTCATGCTTCGCAATTACCAACAATGTGTATAAGACCAAAGCAACCCGAAAAGATAAGGAGAGGTATACCTCATTAGAAAAGGTGCTCCATCCATTAGCGGCAACTACAGCAGCAAAGATTCATCACTGAATAGGAAAAATGAGCCTCAAGTTTCCCATAATTCATTTTTTGTTAGGAATGTATACACCGTTTTGGACCACGCAAACTGGGCAAATGAGTCCAATTTATTCCTATTAAATGGGCTGTAGGATGGGGGGCGGAGGGAACAGTGTGACATGAAGCACACAGCTGCAGTGAGCCCACAGCTTCATAGATGTACTCTATTTGCTTTAAAATGCAAGTGTGTGCATTGGGTGTGTCACAAATTACGAGGCTGTGCTCAGATGCTGGGGTGCCTTGGGTATGTTCAGATATATTTTATTTGTTTGGGTGTGTTTAACATGTTGTTGGTTTTCATGTATTCAGATGTTTAAGTCTGTCTGTTTCTATGTACACAATCATTTCGTTTGAGGGGTAAATGTTAGATTTGATGTTATTTCTAATTATGTGCCATCTATAAACATATTTTAAAAAGGACTTTCATTCCACTATTGTTGTCCTTGATTTTGTAATACGTAATAGGCTATCAAATACAATACATGTCTCCTTTCACTTACATGAATTACTGTGCAACTGAGTTTTTAGACACATACAACAGGTGCGCCTCCAAGGGGAGATACAATTGCGGCCCCTAAAATACACCACGTGATTTTGTTTATCCGAATAAATTTCGCTAACTAGCCTGATAATCAAACTGAACTGCAGTTTTGTTTTACTTCATACATTCAGCTTGTCATTACTTTGTTTTGCCCTCATGATGAGTGATGTAATGGTCCTACTAATGCTGCAGTAAGAGCAGTTCAATAGAGGAACATGCAGATTTAAGCGTTATTATTTCTGTAAATCGAGGTACAACAGTCTGTACAGCTGTGTTGATCTCATCCACGCTTGTTGCTTCTTTTGTGAATATTTGTCTGTCATTATTTTTCATGGATATGGCTTCTTTGCTGGCTCTGTCTCAGGAAAATGACCATTCAGTCCATTCATAATCCTGTCTACAGGGCTCTGGTTGGAAATGTGGGCATAATGACCCACAGCTAAGCAGCCATAGCACTAGCCCTTCGTTTGCTTGCATCAATGATCATGTTGTGTGGAGTCCAGAAAAATGCCTGCTTGCAATTTAACCTTCCTTTGATAGGTTTCATTTCTTCAACCGGCCAAGAATAAAGATATTTAATTCAGTTTATCGCCGACTTTCAAATTTCAATTAGTGCCTCTTAAACTGCAATACAAGGAATACAAGGAGGCTTTCAGTCAGCTGCTAAGTCAGCAAATGCCTGCTTGAGAGTGCCTAATAAAGCGTTATGTGCTTCAGCAGAAATTACATGAAAACAGAAAAACACGGCTGTTTCTGTGAACTCAAATGCTGCAACATCTCAAACAAGCAGACAAGTGCACGGTGCATAAATAGACACTGAGGCTGAGAGCCAGTGAGCCTGGGATGCATCTGTGACCGTGTATGAGATGATGATTTGCAGAACATTAACAGACTTTGTCATCTGCTCTGCTTCACTACATGAGATATCCCACTCACTTTCTCTTTAGCTTTGACCTTGACAAATCTTCCACGCAAGATGACAAGCAAATGAGCTACAGTTTTGTGTGTGTGTGTGTGTGTGTGTGTGTGTGTGACAATTAATTACTTTGTATAGAACACCCATAAGTGCTAAGGCAAAAGAGGAAAAGAGCCCCTCACATAATTTGCCAGGAGTACCTGCCTGCGTTGTTATGTGTGATTGGAAAGGAGGCTCACACTGTGCCCGTTACACGATAGATTGCTCCGAGGGAGTCACGGTGGCAGCCTTGCTGGTTGTTTAAAGGGCCATTCAGATGCAATCGGAGAGATTTCAGCTTGGATTTATGCCTCCCCTATTGCCGGGGCTCCTCACTCTGGAGCTGTGGTAAACGGGAATGAATTATTGTGTCGGGAAGCAGACTTCCCCCTCTCCCTTACAGCCAACGAGGCTGTGAGCTAAGCAGTCTGGCTTGTGCTGTGCATTTCATTAGGTCTGCTGCAGCACTTCACCTGTGTGTGTGAAACCCATTAACACTGTCATTAG